>NW_016690258.1:2083366-2687783 GCF_001604755.1 Lepidothrix coronata
TTTTTTTTTTTTTTTTAAAAAAAAAAAAAAAAAAAAAAAAAAAAAAAAAAAAAAAAGGGCTGAAAATGAGTGCTGCTTCTCCTTTTTTCTCACGCTAATGGCAGTTGTCCTGTCAGACCGAGTGCTTCAGTCAGCAGGAGGAACCAAAGGCAGCGCAGGGACAGCTTGTTCTTTCCTGTTACATCTAATCCAGCGGTTGATTCCCGAAGTTTAGTAGTTTAGGTTTGGATTCTCAAAGCGTTTGGAGTCCAACTCTCATTGAAGCCTAAACCTTTGATAGGATGTACGGCCTGAGGTCCACATTAGTCTGGGAACTTGAAAAACCTCTTCAGAGCTTTGTGCTAAGTGCTAATGCGGTGTTGTAGTAAATACACAACTGCTCTGCTCTGCTAATTAGCGGCTTAGTCTTATGCTAATGACGAGAGTTGGGTTAGACCAGCGATCTTCTTGGTAGTGAAGCATTCCCTGGCTGGAGTTAGAGACATTTCCTTATCGGGACTGGCTTTTATGGTAGAAATATTCTGATTCTGTCTAGCAGGGTGAAGTAGTACTTGCACAGGCTGACCCGCTCCCGCAGCTGGGTTGGAAATGAGCCCCTGTAGGTGTACAGGAGTAATTGAAGTTGACAGGCTGTCCCTCTTTCGGACCTCGTTCCTTCAGGAACTGCAGGTGGTTTGATTTCACAAGCACGGATGATGTCTGATTTGATGGAGGGGGAGAAGCTGTGAGGAAAGAAAGGTGGGAGGGAGCCGGCAAAAGAAAAATGATTGAACATGAACTTCACAGTCAAGAGGTTTCAGAATGTTTTTTGAATGCTCTTCTCTCATGCCCTTAATACTGTTCAAAAACTCATCTCTTTCCCAGTACTCTGGAGTTAAGTATTACAATTTCCTTGGATTATTTAATACTTTAGACTGATAGCTTGATAAAATATTAGTACCATTATTTCATGAATTATTTTGTGCAAAAAATTTCTCTGTGAAGGAAATATTTTGAACTATGCTAAAGAAAGTATTCATTTCTTGCAGCAGTTGATATGCATATCTTGTTCTCTGCTTAAATATTGTGTTCAAAGTTTATAGCAAAATTGCTCCTTGTATTGAGTAAACGTCGTGTAAGGAAAAAACAAGCAGTGTAAGTTTGTAATGAGGTTTCTTAGTCAAAAAACATCCTTTCCCCGATTCATCTTTTACCTGGTGTACCTTATGTCCTGTTTGTCTCCTTTTGTAAAAATAGCTTGTGCCATCAGTTTAGCTCCTTTGATAAAACTAATAATTAAAAGATACGCAATCAGAAACTAAAAGCAGCTGTGCTTTTCAGCCAGAGAGAGCAAGTGTGTAATCACACTGCTCAGATGAACAGGTTCCTGAAATCAGGTTGCAACCAGTGCATTTGCATTTTTGAATCTATAAGAAAGGCACAATCCTTTCAGAGAAAGTCACTGGAAAACCTGCTCCTGCTAGAGATGAGTTTGTTTGTTTTCTCCTGATGTTCTGCGAGATAGAAATGGAGGAACCTAAACATGCTGTGATAGTATTTTTGAATGAATTGAGACACTGTGTGACTCCGATCCTTCCCCGAGGACACGTTTCCTGGCAGCTGTGTCAGACAGAAGTCCTGGGCTTCAATTTGAAACCGGCCTTTCCCAAACATGTCTTGCATTGAAAGTTTCACAGCAGCTTTTAAATGCCTTTAAGTGGCTGTGGTCCTTTGAGGAACCTCATCTGTGATGGGTTTGGTAATTAGCTGTTGGCAGTGGGATGGTGTTGCTGGGAATGGAGCTGGGATTGGGGGGAAGGTCTTTATGGTGGCTAAACCCACTTTTGGGATGGACTGAATTAATGGTGAAACTGCAGTGCAGATGTTTGGGACTTGGAGACTGTAACAGTGACTTTAATGCATTTCATGAAATATCTTAGGGAGAAGTTTGAGTATTGGTAGAAAACCACATTGAAGGAAAGGTAGAGACTTTTAAAAATACTTTCCCCAAGCTTTTAGAAAGTCTCATGTCATCCAAATGTTGAAAATCTTTGGGGATTATTGTAATAGTTGCTATAGTGTACTGTCATATCGTACAAATATATTCTAGATGTTTCTGATGCTTCCTTATACAAAAAGTTACAAGGCTCAACAGTTGTCACCTGCTGTGGGTGCCAGAGTGTAGAGGATGACCTACAGAACAGATTAAATACAAGGCAGTCATACACACCCACAGGTGACTCTCAGTTCCCCAACAATAAGAATTTGCCATTTTTACCATTCCCACTTTCCTAAGAGTTGGGTCTTATTATTGGTTTATTATTTTTATGATAAAACTTAACTCACCAACACTGTCATACCTTTCTTACATGTCTGTCTTCTCAGTTTTGACAGTGGGTTGTTAACTCTGAAGCCTGATTATTATTGCCACTGCAGTGCTGGGGATGCACTTCTGCCAACACTTGCTTTCAGCAGTTGTTTTGTGTTGTTCTCTTGCTCCTTGGGTTCTCTCTGTAACAAGACATGCACATATGTGTTTGCAGGCTGTAGATGCACATTTGAGATGGTTCCCTTTACTGACTTGGTCATAAACAATTTTCCCTGCCAACAGACTAAATGATTTCCAACACTACTAATATGAAGTTATGCAGAGTCCCCAAACATAGATGATATTTCTCTTTCTCTGCTGTCTAAAGTTTGCTTCAGGGAAGCAAGTGGAAGTTATTCAGTGGAAAGTGAACCTCACTTTAGTTCACTCGCCTGAAAAACTTGAGGAAGGATGACGTGTGATTTGGAAAATTTTAAAAATATAAATTATACACTGCAGAGGCATAGCCTTAACTCTGCTGCAAATATGCTAATACAAAGTTGATCCTTATGACTTGTTATCCTGTGCCCTTCAATAACCAATCAAGTGTAACCTAAGAGCTTCTAAAAAGGTTATTTTAACTTGAACTTTATTTAAACTTCTCTGTATTGTTGTTGTCTTCCATCAGTCAGTAAGGCTTCATGTGTTGCTGCTCCTTAACCTGATTTTATCACAATAATCAGTTTTATAAATTGTTTTAAGCCTAAAAAGATACTTTTGACAGTCCTCTGTAGGAAGCTGCAGGCATAACTAATGTTTTCTGCTAATTTTCCGTTATCTATTTAACTGTTATTTGTAAAGCAGAGTGAGCTTAGACTGAAAGTCTTCTCATCAACATAGACACTATAATCTTTCTAGAGAGATAAAATTTAACATTGGAAAATCAAGCCTTTGCTGATTTACCTTTATCTCCTCTTAACACAATCTCACCTGCAGAATGGCAAAGCCTTTGCAGACTTTAAATAAATAAAAAGGCTGAAACCATTTGTCCTGTCATGAAAATAATGCAAGGTTTGCAGTAACATTAGTCCAGAGTTGCAGCAGATAAAAGGTGTAATGTGCCTTCTGGGGTTTTGTGGGTTGCCTATCAGGTTTTAAAAAGTGAAATGGAATATTGTGTTAGAATAGAAACCAGATTGTATCTACCCAAATACAGGGAACCCTTAAAAATTATACGAAGTGACATGAGGAAAGTAGAGAGTTCGTGTTTGCTCATTCATGCTATCAGTCTGCTTTTGGGCAAAAGATGAAGAGTGTTACAGTGCCTACAGTGCCTGGAAGAAAGAGTTTGAATCTTGATCAGAGGAAGGGGAGGTAGCAGTGCATGGAAGGACTAGAGATAACAGTATGTCCCAGAAATAATAGGCTGCCAGAGTGAGAAAGCCTGGAGTGGAGTGGCCATGGTTTAATATGCATGTAATACACAGAATGTAATGATCCATTTTAGTTACCTGCCTGCTCTTTGTTGCTTGAAGACCTTTCATAACAATCTTTTCCTTGAGAGACTGAAAAAAAAGAAAAACATTAAGAAAAATTCCTGATTTTGGCTGTCATGGCTTTTCAGTCGTTGCTCTGTGTATATAACGGCAGCAAACCTATTTATCTCTTCTGGTTACAGCAGAAGGGAGTTTTATTCCTGTCAGTTCAGGCTGTTCCTGGCCAGGATGAGGAATGCTGGGAGCACAGGCGGGCTGTTGTTCCTGCCCCATGGTACCTGCCTCGCTTCATATTGAGCTGTTGTACAGACATCACATCAGTGGCTTTTGACCTTCCAGCTCGAGCTGCCGTCACGCTGCCAGCCTGGAGCTCCTTCACATGCAGTGTTTTCTCTCTCTCTCTCTCTCAAAACTGGTTTAGTAACAGGTTTCCTCTTGCACCTTATCTCTGCTCACCCTTGCTTACGGTGCAGTTCAGCTGCAGCAGCAGGGAGCATTCTTAACCTGCCTTAAGTGTACATGCACGATACTTGTGCTGATCAAACTGTGGACCAGTTCCCAGGTGAGCTTTAATGTCTTGCAAATCCCTTGAGCCATCCAGCTCTCTCCACATAAATGTGTCAGGTGGCCTCTTCAGCTGCCTGACCGTGACTGATTATTAGTGTGCGGAAACTTGTATGCTGTGCAAAATTTCTGTCTTCCCTTTACTTGATTACAGTTTCTTCCTAACCATGAGTTCTCCTGTTTTTCTGATGGTGTCCAGTTCTCCTCCTAAATTTGTATTATCTATTTCTCTGATATTGTCAATACATATGTGTATAAAGTTGAAAAGTATTTCACTGAGCAGGTGAAAAGCTAGATAACAGGTCTTGATTAATTGATATCTAAGGCAAAGCTGCTGATAAATATGTTTTAATAATTTAGTAAACATTTTAAGGTTTATCATTTAATACATTTGAATAACTGAGATGGCAATCAGACCTTGCTGTTGGAGTAAGTGCTCTCTGGAGGTCATGTAGAAATTTTGAATAAGGAAGGTGTGGTATGAATAATTACAGTGGGATTTCTAAGATGTGCTGACAGGTTCCACATGCTTTAAGCTGTGCTGAAATCTGATTGTTTTGACCAGCCCAAGATCTGCAATTCCTCCAAGTTTGATTAAATTTTGATTTCCTGTGTGAAATTACATCACCATGATGTCATGCTGCTGGGCTTCTCTTGCAGTGTCTCATTCACTCTGTGGACGATGTGACCTCTATGGATTAACTTAGGTTGTGGGGGTCTGCTCTCTATGTGGAGATGCTTTAATCTCTATTAGCTTTCCCTTTTTAAAAATGACCTTTGTCATTGTCTCTTTGCAGGACTGCCCTTTTTTAGTAGAAGGTTGGTACTGTGAATTACAGTAGTGTTTATACAGCAGCATCACTTGAGGTATTGTTGCAGAAGTCCCACGTGCCCTGGTACACCCGAGCTGAATTCTCCATTTCCATTCATGTTACAAGCAGAAGCTGTTGTGAAGTACAAGTACAATACAAACCAGCAGTAGGTACCTGTCCTCTCTTGGGACACCTGATACAGTGGTTCAGCAATTTGCAGTAATAGTCTGGATACCTGGGGCATCACCCAGCTCTGCCTCAGACAGTTTGACTTTTGCAGTTTGCAGTGTAACGAGTCACTTCAAGCAGGATGCTCGGAAAGCTGCCAGATGTTGTTTTGCTGTCTGCAGACAGCACTCCCATACTAAGTCTTTAGCTTTGTGCATCAGAGAAGAAAAAGCACATGCTGGTAAAGTAGGAGGTTATTTTCAGCTTTACTGTTTAAAACAGAAGATCTGGAATGGGAGCCTGGATTCCCATATTGCTAAAACAGTGAAGTGGCAGTGAAGAGTAAACCAATTTCTCATTTCCTCTTAACAACTCCCCAAGAGCTTTTGATTTCAGTAGTTTTTCTTTAGATACTGATAGTGGATTAATTTGGTTACATTATAAATTAATAAACCCTCATGGCATTTAACTTAACTCCTACTTTATTTATTCCTGTTGCATTTATTGTCTTTAACATCAGTGCTGCTGTAAATTGTGGAAACTTAATTTTGAGTGTCCTCTGCCCACAATCTCTTTATAGCAAAGCACTATAGGCTGTGCTACAGTGATGACTAAGAATCACTGTAAAAGAATTGCAGGAGTTGTTTTGAGAGGCATCTATTTAAGATCAAGAGGATGTTTCTAAAAGGCGCTGTCATTTATGTGCCTTTTGGGTCGTTATGAATTCTTGGTAATAGATGTTTATGATGTGATCTCTCTGTCTTAACTTACTGTAAATGCATCAGCTATGAAAAAATTAACTTGGGGTTTTGCATTATAAGAAAATGTGCTCAAATCGAGAGCGTGCCCAGTATCGCGCAGTGTTGCTGAGCTGATCTGAGTTGTCTGTGTCCGGTGACAATTAAAACCAGAATTCATTATGCTTTTAGTAATTTTGGTTAAAAGAAGGTGAAGATTCTGTGTTGCCTGAGCAGTTCTGTGGCAGTGCTGGATGTCACCACCTGGCTGCTCTTCAGCATCTCTGGCTTGGGGATCAGTGCAGTGGAAGCTGCTCACACTCGGGTGTCGATGGTGTTTGACCAGTGGCATTGCCACCACTTGCTGGGCTTTGTTTGTGTTTGTGGTAGCAATAGTGAACATGGCTCGAGCAAGGAGGGCAGGAAAATTAAGAGTGGCTCTGAACTTTAGCTTCAGCTCCTGAGCAGTATTTGGCTTTAGCTTCTTTAATCCCCAGCTGCCTCCTAGGAAGGCAGTGGCCTTTTGGGAAAGCTTTTTTGATCAGCCTCACCTACATACCTGCAGGCAGTGGAAACAGCCAGCCTGAGAAAAAAGCCAGCTCTAAATTCCAGATTTCCTCATTTTTCTCACTGTGTTTTCCCCTGCTTGGGAGGTAGAATTGCATCCCTCTGTCTGTATTTCTATGCAGCACTTTCTCTCAGACCTTTCTAATTGGTGTTATTTGTCTTCTGGGTTAGAAGAAAGCCATGACAAGGGAGACAAACTGACTGGTAGATACCCTGTGGGGTTCATTGCCTTGCTTTTAGAGAAGGGTGCTGGGGATGCAGCACCCTGCAGGAAAGCTGGACTGTCACATTCCCATCTCTAGAGCTTGGCTGCATCCACCACACAGCCATGCTCTTGCTGCACTCTAGAGGTAGCAGTCTGTCCTGATGTGCTGGGCAGTAGGAGACCTCTAAATCTAGAATTTACTGTTCTTTAAATCTGTTCTGCCTCTGTTACTCTAAGCTCAGGAGAAATCATCTGTGTTCACCAGTCCAAAACAGATCTAGCACCATAAACCAAAGGCAAATTGAGTAAGCCTCAATTAAAATTAAAGAGTGATTGCCCCAAAAGGAATATTAAGTAAACCCTGCAAAGTGGCATTATACTATCCTGAGCAAGGAGTGAAATTGCCAGGCTGAAGAAGGGTCCACTTTCTGAAGTTGAACAACTGGTGCTGTTTGTGCCAGGAGCCAAGAGTAGGTTCAGAGCACTGGTGAGTGTGTCTGTGCCGGGGCTGTCATTTACCAAATGGTGTTTCTGCTTAGCCACAGCAGAAGGATCACAGATGATGCCTGAAGGCTGATGACATTCCCCACCTGAGGACTTAGCTCTGTGGTGGTGCTCTTGTGATGGATCTGGCATCATCACTGTAACATAAACTGTGGCTTTCAGGTAAAAGCAAGTAGATAGATCCTTTTTTGAGTAGTGAGCTTCCCAGATCTGGTCCAGCTGACTGCGTTGTGCAGAATAAACGTCCAAAACTTTTGGTAGTTCTAGATAAAGTGTCATTTCCCATTCTGTTCAGCAGGTGCTAAGAGAAGGGAAGATATCCACTGAGCCTCAGTCATTAAAAAGTAACACTGAATTATCTTGACAATGTGCATAATTTTTTTCATCTGAAGAAAGCTAGAGAACAGGCACTCTGTTCTTGACAGTGACTGATGGAGTCACTGTCAGCAGCTCAGAGTCTAAACTGTAAACTGGCTTTCCTATTGATTAAAATGTATTTGTGTACCTTGCTGGAGGAGAAGGAAAAAGTTTGATCTGGTGAGCACAGATGAATTTTCATATATCAATAAATGAAACATATAGAAATGTATGAATGAAACAACTGTTTTCAATATGTTTGGGTTTCAATTTGTATTCCTGGTCTATGGTAAATAGAGTTGTGATATCTTTAAAAGCAGCTGCTAAAGTAAAGATTTTCATTTGACACAAGAAGCCGAAGTATGTTTCTCCCTTAACAGGTTTTTTTCCCTTGGAACCAGCACAGTTACTGTCGGATGTAAGTTCACTTGAGTTTCAGAGGTACCAGACTGTGCTATAGTGTAAACACAGCTGCTATGGAGTAAAATAGCTTCAGTCTTCTCTAAAGTATACAAGTTCAGTGTTAGTGCAATAATAGATGCTTATTTTATTAACTGTTAATCTGCCTGTTGACTTCCTCAGCAAACTAAACCAATGAAGTTCACCACATGCCTTGCCTTCCCTTAACTGATAAAGGATGCCCATGGGGAGTCATGCTGGAGCTTAACTGGGAAACCTGCATCTTCTGGTCGCCCAAACAACTGGATAGAGGGGTTTCTTCCCTAGATTGTAATGTGGAAAGAGTCCATGTAATGATGTGCAAACCATGTTCTTTGTGCTGGTTAAGTTCCTTTACATAATGTGCCTGAATATTGTGTACTTTAAATATCAGCATAGGTGATGTCATCTTGTGTTCAGAACTGAATGGGAAACTGGTCAGGAGCAATTAATCAAGTACTAGTGAATGCACATAGACAGGACCCCTTCAAGGCCTGGGCAGTACTGCTGGCATCAGGGAAGCAGAGGTAACCACCAGCTGTATAGAACTTCCCATTTTAGTTTTTTTTTGGTCACTGTATGAATGCTTGTGTTTCCTAATTCATAGAAGGTGGGGTTTTATTATTATTATTTTTAGCCTGTGGAGGACAACTTACCTAATACCTAGTTAAATGGCTTAATGATACAACTTAGTGAACCTCTGAATGGCTGTTCTTTCTTATTTCACACAATCTGTGCATAATGATTCTGTCATCAGAACCAGCTTTAAGGAGACTCATTCCATAAATGGATGTGTCTCAGTTCCACAGGTTCTTAGATTAAAAAAGTTAAAGTGTACAGTGGAATTTTATCCTTACAAGTAACTAAAATGTAATTTAGCTACAACGGGTCACACTTTGTGTGTGTAACCATCCAATGAGTGAATATGTGGAGCTTGTTAAATATCAACATTTAACTTATTTAGCAAGGCTGACTTCCCTCATGCAGGTTGTGAATTGGTTTTTCTGAGGGCTGTGGTGTGTGGATCTCCTCAAGCTGTAAGAGCACTGCTGTTCTCTTCAGGTCACGGCACAAACGTGCACCTCTGGAGCGAGTGTGTGGAACAGCCCAGAGCAGGCAGCTCTGGGTGGCACTGAGCAGTTGCTCAGCATGCATTCTGGCAAGTGGAAAGCACTGACAGCAAACAGCTAGAAGGGGAAAGAGGGCTTCAAGGCTTCCTAAACGTTATTTGGGACTGCTGCTTAAAGAAATCAGGTGTTGCTGGAAGCGCAGGTAGCCTGAAAGTATGATCCAGTCTCCTGCTTTGCACTTCAGAACTTACTGGAAGCAGCTGTATAGCTCCTAAGTCAGATTAGTTGACAGAGTGTGTGCTGTCTTCCCATGGCTTCTCCTGATGATGCAGGGGGAGATGTACAAAATGTGGGCGCCACAGAACACTGCCAGTCTGCTGCACTGCTCGGTGGCTGCACAACAAGCTCGTGGTTGAGCCTCTGCTGCACATCCCTCTCGGCAAAAACGTGGTCACTGAGTGATGTGCAGCTGTGTCAGGCAGTGCTGCCAGTTGACACCGGCTTGAGGAGTTTCGGGAGTTCACGTGAATGTACAAAGTAAACATTTTGTTACTCTGAGCTCTGTAGTTTCTGGTCTGTGCTTAAATGTTCCTTGTGGCTCCTTCAGAACGGAGCTGTTGCTCTGTTGTACTGTACTGTGCAAAACGGGTGTTGCTGCCCCAACAGATCACAGATCAAAGCACACTGTATGACAGCCAGGATGATGGGACACTGACAGGGTTATAAATAACTGAAGTAATGACGTTTCATTCATCTTTGCTGCCACAATTGAGTGCTGCACCTGATGGGGAAGATGAAGGGGGTAGTAGTTGTTTATAAAGCTTATAAATAAAGGGAGTTTTAGCCTGGGCACAGTCTCCTCTCTGGTTTTAGTGCATGAGTTTGCTCCAGTGGAAAGTTTAGTGTGAGATAGGGATGAATGAGTGGGTGTGGAACTGCCTTCTTGGGAGTAGTGCAGCCTTATTTTGGTTATGAGTGGAACTACAGCCAAGTCGTAAAGAATGCTCACAAGTCTTTTTAAAACATCTAAGTGGTGAAGTCTAGAAACAAATGTTTTGATATAGGTTTCCTTGTTCCATGCTGAGGCTGAGCCCTGAGGAGCTGTTATTCTCAAGAAAAGCCTGACCTTTTCTTCAAGGTTCCTCCTCTTTCTCTTAAACATCAAAGGTTTTCGTAACACATGTTGAGGCAAGAGCTTGTTTGGACATTAACTGTTAGCGCTTTGGTTTTTGCTCTCTTCGTTGTTGCTCACTTGTTTATGGAGCCACGGTGCTTTTGTGGTGCAGACCCAGGGTCAGTGTGATTTCCACCGTTTCTTCTCTGAATCCAGGCATGGAGGTGAACAAAGCAATTACACCAGGCCCCCTGTTTGTGTCGGGGTGGTTTGAATTGGAAATGTGAGACAGCTCGGCGTTTTCACTTCCCTCAACACACCACAAATCTGAACTGTCCGCGAGTACTGGACTGAAATAAAATTTAGGAGGGGAAAAAGACAGCTCTAAAAAAATGTACATTTGCTCCATTTTTCTCCCTCGTGCTGGTTTCTAGGAGGCAAACTCCCTCTCCTGCTCTTTTCCCCTTTCTCCTCTTCAGAAGCCGTCCTTGTTGAGTGCTTGAGAGCTGAAGGCATGAATGGCACTGGGCACGTCCCCAGCCTCGTGCCTTGCCCTGAGCGAGCATAAAGCCACGATGCATGCAACCAATCTAGGCTAGAAACAGGCAGGAGGGTTTTCTTTTTCTTCACAGTAACTGAGTTTTATCACAGTAACTGACATTCTAATGAACCAACTTGTAATTAACGTCAATGAAATTTAACTTGGTTGTTATTTAAATAATGCAATAATCTTGGTAGCAGCATTTGTGGGGTTTTGTGCCATCACGTAGTGAAGACACAGTGTGGAAAGTTAAAAATAAAACAGTAAAAATCATTGAAAGCTGGCAATTTAGGGGTCTGTGAGAAATATTTACAGTGTTTATTGTAGCAATGAATGCTGTAGAGTTCATGGATGCAGAAAATGAATAAGCTCTTTGGGACACTGTTCTTGGAGCCTTTTCTCACATCACAGAGGACGGTGCAATGGATTTGTTGGGCTGAAGGGAAGAAAAGCTTCTAATGCTATGTGGACCTGGGGTAGCTACTGTATGAGGAAGAGCAAGAGTTCCTGTTAGATCTTGGTTTTTGAAAAGAGTTTGATGGAATGAGACCTGTATAAGCAACTTTTGATTTTTTTTCCCCCCCCTACATCCTTTAGATTTAGAAAGTATTCACTTTATCCCTGAAGTGTCAGTAATTGGGACTTTAAGGGCAGGAATTTTAAATGCAACAGAGATTTGCTACACCGCTGTGGTGTAGGTCAGTAAAATAAATGACCAAGTCTTCTGCTAAAGCATTTGATGTGCTTGGTTTCCAACTTCTTCGTGGAAATCTCTGGACCAACTAGTTCATGTTTGTAAAAGAAAATGTTGTTTCTGAAGCAACTGGATATTTTCTAGGTGTTTATTCTTTCTTTTGCCCTTAGTTTCTCCTTAGGGCACCATTGCAGTGATTGTTTTTACTGATCCCCCGTTTTCCCTCTTTGTTCTCTGGCTCCCCCTCTCCCCAGCTTTGCATGTACCATGGGAAAGAGCCTAACACCCTTTCCTTCTTGAGGCTTTTCTTATCAAATTTAAGTTTTTTCAGGCATGATACTTCTTTAAATATGTATGATATAATGTGTCTGCGGTCAGGGAATTGAGTGGTGCTAAAAGTCATCTTGTTGTCTGAGGAGTATTCTGATGTTTCTACTTGTGAATCCCAGCAGCACTAAGGATGCTGTGTTTAAAGCAGTAGTGAGTCTCCCAGTAAAAATGTTGAAAAAGTAACAAGTACCACCAAGTGAGCACATGTGGAGGATAGTATTTAAAAGCCCGTGGTCTGTAAAGAGAAACTGTTTAGAATCTGCCTTGTTCAAGATTTTAGAGTGAGATCTGAACAAGAAGAGCTCCTGATCTCCCTTACCCATCGTGTTTCCACTATATGAAGTGCAAACATATGGTCTTGCATGTTGTGACTTCAGCACTGTGTTGCTCTGCAAGAGCATTGTGTTTGGCTTTGTTTTTGGTTTTTAGCTGAAACATCCCAGCTCCAGAGCTGCCATGTGGGCAGGCTCACAGGCATTCATTTAGCCTTCCAGTTTGTGAATACATCTTTTTTACCTGCTTGGTACAAGCCTGTTCCTAGTGGGCTCCCCCACAGGTTTGTCCTCTTCTTCCCTTGGAAATCCTTGCTTCAATATCAAGGCTGATTTGCTGTCATGTCTGCCTTCCTTTCCTCTGCAGCACTGTTTTCCTCTCCTTCCCATTTTGATAGCTCACATTTTAGAGAGCTACAAGTTATAACCTAGTTTTGCTTGACTGCTGAGGAGCCTTGATGCAGTTCACTGCCATTGCAACCTTATTGTGGCTCATCAGCATCTTCACCTTTGCCTTCTTGCCTTGAGCACTTAGACCTTTTAAAAATAACATGTCCTCCTATGGCAAAGCCTCCTTTACCTTCACTCCAAGAATTAAAATTAATATCACTTGGGGTGGACACTTCTCAAAGTGAAAGATGCCATTTTTCTGTGGAAAAGAAGTAGCTTACACAGATCATCTGCAGCACAAAGCTATGAAATAAGTTCTGCAAAATTAAAATTCAGGTGGGGGTTATGCAGATTGCCTTATTTGAATATTTAAATGTTCTGTAGCTTTTTGATGACTGCTTTATCATTGTTTTCCATATATATGCAATGATGCTCATTTACAGCCTTCCCCAATCAGTTATACAGCAAATACCACTGCTATAAATAAAATGTCATTTGCAGGAGACAGAGTTTTGTAAGTTAAATGAGGAAGAAATGTTCCCTTTGAAGAAATGTTAGCCGTGATCAGTTGGTCAGGATTTTCTCTGTAGGATTATTAAAAGGAGTGGTTGAAATTTGCCTTTTCCACTTCCCTTCCTCCCTGATAGTGGCCAAGGAAGACTTAGGAGGTTTGAGGTGTTTCAGGAAGATTGTCCAAAAGAAAAAAAAGACAAAAAGTCTTGGGATGTTGCCTCCTGTTGCAGCTCAGTCAGTGTAGTAGTTGGCAATCAAAAAGCAGCAGTGCTGCTTGTCACCATCCCTGGCCGTGCAGTCACAGCCCCCTCTCTGCCATGGCTGCTGTCATAATCCTGCACTCAGCTGTTCCTTCTCTTCAACAGAAAACCAATAGCTGTTGGGTTGGTTTTTTTTTCCTTGTTCTTTTCTTGGTCAGATCATGCTTTGGCTTGTTTGGTGCTTCTGCACTGTCTACTAAATAATTCAGATGTTTCTGTCTAGTTATTCAGTATCACTGGCTTTGCTTTTAGCATTTAAACAGTGTCAGTAAACTTGTATTTGTCACCGCTGGGGAAAATACACTCATTTTTGCTGTTACACCCCAAAGCTCCAGTAGTGTGTGACAGATACACCACTTGAGCAGCTCATGCAGCCACACACCAGACTGCTGAGCTGCTCCTGATCCTGGTTCCACCATGGGCTTTCCTGCACCTACAGGGAAATCACCACATGGCAGTGATAGATCCTGCTCCGGGCTGGTGAATCTTGTCAAATCAGTTCTAAACCAACTTAGATTAGATTAGTTCCAGGTGATTATACTCAAGACTTCCTCATCAGCGACACTATCTTTGGAAGATAAGGAGCAGCTCAGGTCAGAATGCATCTCGTGGTAACAGCACAGCAGTTGTTCAAGAGTGCACAGGAGACACGAGGCAGGTTGGGGATCTGACAGTCAAACCCAAACTGCTGAGGGCTTCTTTTTTGAACAAGTGGTGGCGGTTAAGATGTAGGATAAACTTGCCTTCAGCACTTGTTTTGATAAGGAGTCTTTAAATATGCATTGTAGGAAGTTGAATTTTGCCTCGTCTAGGATTTCTGACTCGAGGTGACAATTTTTACTCAATAGTTGAGATGGAAAGTGATTTTATTTAATAAAAATGGAATTAGGAGTTCTTATATTCACATTTGGAGGCTTGAGCAAAGGGACACAGCCTTTGGGATACATTCTCCATTGATGCCTGTGCAGGGTAGGATCATGGTTCTGGTTGGGGCTTCCCCTCAGTTTTAAGGTGATAATTCACAGTCACATTTTCGCTTTTAAGATGGGGAGTGCCTTCATGAAAGAAATGACTGTAGTCCTGGTGAGGACTAACATTTGGATGGTGTGTAGGTAGCATGCTGTTCTACTGGGGGAAGGAGAAGAGGACATACCTTTATGGAAGAACTGAAACCTGCTGCTGTTTAATTTTCTGTGCTCCTGGTGTTTCTGTCCTGTGCTGTTAGTGAGGTCAGTCACAGCTTGCAGAGCTGCAAGGAGGAGGAAGGGGGTGTCCTCACTGCTCCTTGGCCCCAAGCTGACAGTGCAGGGCACTGGGAGCTCTCCTTGTGCTGAACTGTGAGCGGAGGGAGGTGATCCCGGCGTGTTCCACTGCTCCAAACGCTGCTCCATCCTGCGATGTTGATCCTTGTGTGGTCCCATCATGACATCGGTGACATGAGCCTGTCCTGCCCTGTGGAGCAGGAGGGATGGATGGACACTGCTGGCTCCGAGGAGCGGGTGGGGAGATGCTGCAGATGCCGTGATAGTGCCGGCACCCGCCACCTGCAGTGCAGCTTGGGAGCGTTCCAGGGCTGCTCTGGTAATGAGACTTGCCTTTCACAGTAATGAAACAGCGAGACTAAGCCATGAAAATAAAAACCTGAGGCACAGAAGTCCCGAGGCGGTGCTGTGCTCTGAAACATGGCTTTGAGAAGAAAATGGCACGGCAGGCCTGGAGTCCTGACCCTTCGAAGTTTGTAGCCTCATTTATTTGGATTTCATCTGAAATGAAGAAGTGCTTATTTCTGAAAGCAAGGCCTGAGTGCTGATGGCCTTGATGATGAAGTGGCTTTGTAGAGGGTGTTCAGTGAGTGTTGGGTGTGGTTGACAGCTTTTAGAGTCTTCTTCCCTTAATCACTTTCCAAATTTATTAGCTCTAGCACCTGAGTCCATTTGGGAGGTTGAGTCTTACTTCTTGCTAATAGGTAGCACTGAGTCCTTGTTAGGGAAAATGATGCTGGGTTTCGCTTTCCAAAGACAACCTCATCAGCCACAAACTTTCCCTGTTTTGTTTCCTGTTCTGTGACCTGCGCTGGCCACTCAGGAGTAAATTAATTCTTCATAAGGAAAACTGTGAGTTGCAAGTCTGTTTTGATCCTACTCAATGTGTTGTGATGAGTGCTTTTGATAAGACTGTGTCCTGTTTGCTTCTGCAGTTTTATTTGCAGTCATTGTGGGTTTTTTTTAGTGCCACTGCTTGTTAAAATAGGTTTTCTGTCTGTTGGACAGCAACAGCATTTTGATTTGTGGTTGCATCTGTCTAAGCAGACCTTATGTTCAAATATCATTAGCGTGCATAAAAACAAACACAGCTTCTATGATTAAGGGGTTTTTTAATTGAAATTATTTAAGATTTAATTATTTAGATTGAAATTATATGCTACCAAGACTACAAACTTTATAAGAAAGTATTTTTCATCTTTATTTTCACTCTAGCCTGCCACTGACAGTTCGACTAATGGGTTAGTTGGTTTGCTCAGGGAAGAAAGCCTGATGATCTATGTATGTAAAGAAGTGTGAATGAAGTACCACTCCCTTTGTTGTCCCCTAGTATCAGTGCCAAATTTTTTAAATATAGGAACCAAAAGTTAAACCATCAAGTCTATTTTTAAACCCAAATCTAGGAGATTGTTTATAATTTCACAAGTGCTGTGCACCGAAGAGTGTACCAGCTGAGCTGGAGATGTGTTGCAGTTCCTGCTTGCTCTAGGAAAATCAGATCTAGAACTAGAGGTCAATGTATTAATAAATAGGTTTAGCTCCTAACCTTTAAACTTCTATATTGGTGGGGTGGAGAGTGTATTTGTTGGGAATAAATGTTCTTAGTGGTAAGTTGGGCTTTTTTTGTGGATCTCGAATGTCTGGAGGTCGTGTGAGCCCTCACAGGCTGACAGGATCCGAGTTTGTCCTCTGATTGTGGTGGCATTCAAGGGAGAGTTGCCCTTTTTGTGTGTACCTTGTGGTTTAGGAGCTGTTCTGAGAAATGGGTGTAATATATTACCTTTTCTGTATTGTGTGCCATTTCAATGACATGACAAAGGAAGTAGGAGCGTGCTTTGACATGAAAAAAGCGTTTTATCTGATGGACTTTTAAAAAATGTCTTATTTGCAAAATAGCTTCCTTCCCCCTCCACATCTCCTTTAATTGTTGTGTTGTCTGCAGTGGTGACATCCATTAGGAGGTTCTCTGAAACAGAAGTTCAATTTCAAAGAAGGTTTTGGAAGGTAGTGCAAATTTTTTCCCTTTACGTGACCTGAGGGCTGAGCCACGTTGAGTGTCCTGCTCGGATTTTATTCAAAGACTTTCCTATAACATATGCACAGAATATGAGGCTTCAACGAGGACTTGTTTGAATAAATTGAGCCTCATGGTGGTATTAGGGAGCTATTTATTGTAACTTCATTGACCTTCATACTTTTGTCTGTAGGTAGGCCTGACATCCTTCATTGAAATTAGTTTCCAAATCTGGTGTTCTAACAGGTGATTTTTTTTCAGGTTTCTTCTGTAATTCTTACATTTCAGGCACTTGGGATTAATTTGTATCTTTGTTAATTACCTAAAATGTATGTGCAATGAATGTACTTCTTGATTTAAAACACTTTTCTCTCACATAGGGGATAGCTGAATTGTATCCTTAATTTTATTCAGCCATTGATACTTTGTCTTCTCCCACTTTAGTAGTGCCGGTGCTCTTCCTTGATGTCCTGGAAAGGGCGTGGTTTTCTTTTTGTTTGGGAGCTGATAGTTGAGTGCTTTGCCACCCATAGCTCCCCACAGGTTGCTCTCCAGGGCTCTGTGCTGCAGATCTCAAATCTTGGCATCGGCTCAGAGTTGGCTCTTGAACAGAGTCGGTTCCTTGCATTTTTATTTCAAGCCAGAACAAGACTAGTGGTGACTCTGACAAAAAGTTAAGTCATTTCACTTAAAGTCTAAACCCATTTATGTAATGTAGTTTCTCCAGGGAAGCTGAGAAGGCTTCTCAAACGAAGTTGAGAGGGTTCCTATCCCTGATGGCTGTCACACTGCAGTTTAACTCTTGCCTGGTGCTTCCTGATGGGCAGCCATCCGTGTCACTTCATTATGGACTTTGGGATTCAATACTTACATGCACTAGGGATTAAGATCCAGAGGCAGAAGTTGGTTTCTTTCCATCTGAGTGCTCTTATTTTATCTCACCACAAATTATACTACATTTTCCTGGTGGAATATTTTCTTGTTCATGCTGCTTGTCCTTTTACAGAGGATAAGAAGCTGCCAAGGTGTTGTCTGGGACTGGGGAGCAGCAGGAACTTCACTTTTTTTTTACTTCATCTTTTCCAGCTTGTAACTTCAGGCAGCTGTATTTGTGCAATAGGATATGAAATAACAAAAATCAACAATGAAAACAGAGCAACCTGTTCTGTCTGGTGTCTTTATTTGGCCCATAACCCCCAATGTGCATTTACTCTGCATGCCATGAAAATAGGCGAAGAGAGCAGAAAAATGCTGGAGATTTTGTATTTAAAACACAAAACCAAACCTTAAGGACTTGACAAAACTCCCCAAAACTTCCCTAAAAGTTGAAGAATCAAAGGAAGCATTTCTTAACAAGTTCTATTTACAACCAGTTATGAAGACAAAGGAACTTCTTGGGACACCCTGTTGTGTGTTGTTCCCCTGTCAAGTGAATGCTCTGGCTGTCCAGTGGCTTCTGAATTAGTGGGAACAGAGCTGTGACTTTTACATTCTCACCTGGACTTAACCTGTAGTCCCATGGAAATTGCTTTCCCAGCTGGGTAGCACAGCAAGGGTTGTAAGGTAAGATCCCATAATTTGTTGAGCTGGACCTGAGTGTTTCAAGATTCATTAACCAGGCTTCCCAGTTTTAGGTGTGTTATGTGCATAGTCAGGCACATCCAGGCAGTGAGTCAAATCCTGGAAGCCACTGGACTTCAGACAGGGGTTGGGAGTGGAAAACTGGCAAAAATTGGCATAACCTAAACATAAAAGATAAACACCACAGATTATATTGGCAGGTTTTTGCTAAATAGATTATTATTTGTTGGTTTTTTCTATGTTGTACAAGTAGCTCTAGTAGAAGGTTGAGTTAAAGGCATGAGCATCGGTCCCATTTTGTGACAAAACAGATTATCCTTTTCTCTGGTAAATACTCTTATGCTAATAAAAATGCATGTTCACAGACAACATTTCCACCTTTTCAAAGCAGAGGAGCTCTGACACCAGTTCTCTGGTGAAGCACTGGCTGCAGGCAGTGGTGGGATCCTGTCCTGTCCTGCTGGCTGGATTGTTCTGCCCACCTTGTTTGTGGGCACTGGGTAAATCCAGGGAAACTGTCATAAATACAGGCTTGCTTTTTTTTTTTTAATCAAACCCTTGGGATAAAAATAATATCTGTATTATTGCATTAGACTGCAGTGGTGCAGGCTGGTTTAACATCCTCTGCAGAGGTGTTTGCAGTCCTGTAGTTACTTTCATTCAGAAGGTGTTAACGTGCTCCAGAGCCACACAACTTTCTGTAAGCCTGGCTTCCTGGTGTTGGTAGTGTTCTGGATTCTCCATGGCAGATTCTTTGCCCCTTTTACATTTTATGAGAATTTCTTCGGAAGTGTAAGAACAGGAGGTGTGTTCTTTAAATGCAGCTCTCTTGCGGAGTCTCAGAGTTGTTCTCGCAATGGGAGGGATGAACTTGGAGTTCTCTTCTGCTAAAATAGATTTAATGGGAGCAGCAGGGAATTGGAAGGGTGGAACTATTAGGAGTACTGGTCTGTGAGCAGAGATTGCAGTGCAGGTGGGAGAGAAATATAGTAAGTTTTAATAATTAATCCAACTCTGGTGATAATATTTGCATGTATATACATATGTAATATTCATGTTCAATGGGCTCTGTTCTCAGAGGCCATACAGAAGCTGTTCAGATAAGAAAACTCAAGCATGCTCTTGGCAGGCAGAAAGATGACAGGGATTGCAGGAATCCTGTGCCATGTCTTCAAGAAAGCTTCCTTTGCAAGGAGCAGGAGTCAAGCCTTACGACTAACACAATTTCTGCCCTTGCAAGGACAAAGCCCAAATAAGTTGACAATAAGAAACTTGGCAGACAGAGATTAGAGGGGTTGAAACTTCAGAAATTTCGACCACTTTTGTCGAAATAAAAATTCCTCGGGAAGGATGGTTGGTTGCTGGTCACTGCTGTGGCCCTGGGACACCACGGAGGCAAAGTCTGCAGCCAGAGCTGCTGGAGAAGGGCTGGTCACCAGGCCCGTGTCCTGTGGCCTCGTACAAGAGCACAGAATTGTCTGATTTGGCTATAAAACAGGTTAGAGGGGCAAGAGCAGAATGTGGTAAACTCAGAGCAGGTTTGCTTACAGTTGGATTCGCAACTGCAAAAATGTGGGAACGAAGTTGCCCCTGTTATTTATTTTTTTAATATAGGAAAGTTTTGTGTTTGTTTTGGAGCACCCAGTATGCCATCGAGACAGCCTAAGGAAAATGCTGGTGGTCCTACCTACAATTAAAGGTCATTCAATTATTTGTTTATCTTTGGTAAATCGTTAGAGAAACAAGCAAACAAGCTCCTTTTTACAGACCGGCTGTTTCATGTATGTGTGTAAAAATAATGCTTTAAAGAGCTGCAAGTCAGCCAAAGGTTTCTGTTCTCCACGTTGGACAGGATTATTCCTTCAGCAGCTGTGACTAATGAAATCGGTAGTATTTTTATTACTTTGTTATAGAAGCATCAAACTTTATTTTGCCTATCTGTAGTCTGCTTTCTGGGCCTTGCAGGGCTGTCTTGGGAAGATTTGGAATGTGCTAGCAGTGCTGAGCCAAGGCTTCTGTGGCAGGTAGTTTTCTTTGCTGCTGAAGCAACTGTAAACTGATTTTTGCTTGTCACAGAACAGCAATTAAAATGGCTTGAAAAATTGAAATTCCAGCATAAACTGGAGAGTCTTCCACTTTGTCTTTTCATTGTGGAAGGTCAGGTACTAGGAAGGCTTGTGAAATACTTACTTTGTTTATGCAACTGAAAGTTAGAAAATATCTAAAGTGTTATCCAGGCTCCCAGCTGTTAGTGACTAAATAAGAGAGGAGAAAATGACAAGAAAGGTCTTAAACCCTATTTTCACTCTAAAAGGCTTAGAGAACAAGGAGCTTGCATGAAATACAGGACTGTGGAGACCCTTTCTTGGAGAAGTGGGACCTCTATGGAGGGTCCCAGCAGGAGGGAGAATGATGGGGCTGGGGCAAGAGGGAAGGGCATAGATGTAGGTGTCTACAATTTTGCTTCCCAAGAAAATAACTCTAATGTGATGTTTGACAGCTGTCTACTGGCCTTCTGGTGCTGTGGGTGAGGAAGAAGAGTTAGTGGACCCTAAGAGGAGCATTGCTGTGGTTGTTGAATTGCAAAACGTGAGAAATGAGAGTTGTGCTCCATGTGGCAGATCAGACAGAGCCTGGATTTGTGCCTACCCTGCTCCTGCACTGTGTGACTGGAGTTAAGAAATCCTCAGGTGGGCAAAGCCTTGGTGGCTTCCACGCCCCTGTGTTGGTGTCTCACAGCTCCTGCAGCTTTGTGGAGCTTTGGTGAGCTGCTTCTCCGAGTGTAGCAGAAGTGACCATGCAGACACTTGCTGATCTGTGAGTCTGAAACAGTTCCATCACAGATACTAAAGATTTCTTACACCAAACGCTGAATGTTTGTTTGCTTTTGGCTCTGTCAGTGCTGATTTCAAGGGTGAGGTTTTTTTCAAAGGAGGCAAATATCTGCTCTTGTGCCCTGATGGAGGGGGTTGCTGATTTGCTGTGGCAAGTAATCAGCTGTATCCTTCCACCGAGTTGGCAGCAGTGCTTAGCCAGAATCTCTGACATTTTCTCCCAAAAGGATGTGGCTGTTTGAGGAAATGTACTGACTCTAATGTGGGGGTTTGGCTGTTTCTGTACTGCGAGTGCATTGCTACAAAAGAGTGAATGAAACTCACGCTGAATAGCTTGAAAGTTAATTTTCTCTATCACTGTTGATTTTGATTCTGATTGAGAAATTAGCACTGTATCTTACTTGTTTTGTGCTGAAAACACTAAGTAAGAGTACTCCCAACTGCTGTGATACAAAACTCACCAGTGTATCTGGAATGGATTACACAAAAACATTTATGAGGAATCAAGTATGAACTTGTAAGTCAAACCTAAAATTAAGTTGGCTCCTACCTGAGTGGTTTATTGAGTTCTGGTTGTGCTATAGAATTTTTTTTTTTTACTAAACTCTACTGATATTTAGGATATTTCAATTTAAGTTGTCATCCCAAAAGGTCCTTTCCATTTTTTTACTTTCTTCTATCAGTGACAAGTTGGCAGAGTCTCAGTCAGGCTGGGTGGAGTCTCTTTGTCCTCTGAGAGGGTGCAGATGTGTTTTCCAAAGGGCTGATGTTCTCCACCTGGCTTTTCTCCTCTGGTAAAGGACCTGTGCAACTGCATTTCAGCTACCTTAGATCTGCTTGTACATTGATAAGGTGTGTGGCCTGCAAGTGCCCAGTCACATACAAATCTTGATTTGAACGTGCCCCCTTCTGCCCTGGAGCCACTGTCTCACCTTCTTGTAGCAAAAAGGGCAGCTGAGACCTGTATTCATGATTGACTGCAGTGTGTTAGGTTAGGAAAAAGGTTAAAAAATAAGCTGGAAGTTGTCTTTTGCAGGCTATGGAAATTGCTGATTTCTGCAGTACTGATACAAGCAGAGGGCAGGTGAGCACCTGGGACTGGCAGCAGGTTATAGCTGAGGTTACATGTGGCAGCATCAGGAATAAGGCTGGGGGAGATCTCTGCCCTGTGGTTTGGAGCCTCAGTCAGTGCAGCAGCAGGACTTGGCCCCCTGGGATGGAGTGTTGGTACAGTCCCTTCTCTGTGAAGGAAAAGTCTCTCGGCTAATTTTGTCATAAGAGTTTTAGATGTTAACTGCAGAAGAGCTTTTATGATGAGCTTGTGCCTGAGTAAGAGGCATTGGGAATATTCACTGAAGGGGTCACTGAGTAAGTGTGTGCTGGGAAAGGGTTGCTGCTGCTACTGCTGGGTGCTCATCTGTACCAGCTTTGTACTTCTCATTGTTCTTCCTGAATTTTTTTTCCCAGGCAGGAGTCTGTAGTAGAGGGGTGCTTTTGTCCTGAAGAGATTTCTTTGAAATGACAACAAGAATTTCCACTGCAAACACTGGACCTAATTAGAAGAGGTGCTGAACAGGGCACTGTCTGTGTCATAGCTGTGAATCCTCCAATAAAAGATTTGTTACAGAAAGTCTTTGAATGAAGTGCACGGGGCCATCTCCCCTCCTAGGGAACACATAATTAGTATTTCCTTGAAGTGAAAAAGCACAGGTATATGTGTGAATGGGCTTAGGGACCAGGAGGACATTTAGGCTCTCTACTCCCACCTCCTGGGTATGGTCCAAGAAAAACAAAAGGACCTTTACCTTCCTTGTTGCTTTAGCAGGAGATTTATCTCAGTGTTCAGAAGCAGAGCTGCAGCTTTCAGGTGCTGAGGAACCCCTTCCCTGCCCTGGGAGACCTGCAACAGGTTTCCTGCCTGCTTGGGCAGAGTGAAGCTCTCTATGGTAGACACAGGGGGCTGAAGTAGATTTTACTGGATGCCTGGCATGAAGGAATTCGCTGAAACTTGATCCTTTCTGTAGCTTCTTCCCCAGTCCTTAGGGGTGTCTCCTGTCCCCGTTTTCTCCTGTGCCTTTGTTTTAAAATAATATTAAGCCTCAGACACCAGCTGATTTACTTTAATTCAACATCCAACTTATGTTTGATTTCTTTTCATATTCAAGTGAGCCATCTGGCTTTAATGAACTGTAACTGTTTTTAATGCTGCCTCCAGTTGCTAACATCTGAATATTTCATGTGCTGAAAGGAGATTTGAAATGCAGAAGTGAGACTGAAGAGTCCAAAGTATTTCCAAATCAGTTCTGTTCCAGCAGCACTTGTGCTCCCCTTCCCTCGAGATTTATCAAAAGATAATCTTTGGGGTGCCAGACTGTAGGCACAGCCCTGGCGGGGGCTAATTACAAGTACTCTCAATTTTGTGTACAGAAAACACCAGAGCTGCTTATGAAATCCTGAATAACTCCCCAACTTGACTTGGGCAGAATATCAATCAACTTCTACAGGAGCTGCCAGTATTTGGCATGTTCTAAATCAACAGCCTCTTTGGTGTTTGGGGTATGGTTTTGGGGTGGGGTTTTTTTTTGGGGGGGAAGGGGTGTCTTAAATATTTTCACGTTGCAAAAAGAAGATAATTACATCACCTGCTTTAGTTATAGACACTAATCGAGAGCTGAATCCCATGAACTGAAAATAGCTTAATTGCAATTAATTCTGAGGGTACTTTGCCAGGGCTTCACTGTTAGAAACCAGTGGCACATCCTCAGATTTGTTGGACTACGTGCTTTGCTTGGCATCTTTCACAGCGCTGCCTTTGTTTTGGCTTAGCACTGTGACAGCTGATACACTTACGATAGGGCATTAGCAAGGAATGTTTTGATTAATGATTATATGATTCTAAAGTATTTTGTCGGTTCTTCCCTCTGTGCCAAGCATCGTGCAGGTTGCCAGTGACATCATCTTCCAGCGTTACTTTATAAAAGGTGGAAAAATGAAAACTCAGTCTGCCTGTAGGAGGAAAGTCTTGAGAGAGGGTAGGCTGGGAACATGTGCTTGCATTATCTTATCCTGCACTGCTTTGTCCTGAGAGCGTGGAGGAAGTGTGTAAGGAACCACAGGACACTGATAGAGGGTGGTACCTGGGCTTCATTTCTGATGACTTTCCCACAGAGGCTGAGCTGAATTGGGAGTTGAGTTGTGACCTTGCAGTTACATGCTGAGCACAGTCTTTCTGAGCTGGAGTGCAGTAGGTTAGAAGCATATCACAGGAACTGGCAGCTGAGTTCCCTTCCAGACACATTCCTGGAGCTAGAATGAATAAAACTTATTAGTATCTTCTACACAGTAGATTTTTGTGGCACTAAGCTACCATTCAATAGGAGCTCTTAATAATAACTCTTGCTACTCTAAAAAAATTTTATTTTCACGTGTAATGAAATTTTTTGAAGTCAGCTGTAGTTCTGGTTGTACTTGAGAACTTTCTACAGGACTGAGCACTGCTGTAGGATATTTAATTCTGTTCAAGTTGGTTTATTTTTGTGTGAATGAAGCCACCTCTAAGGATTATCATGGAGTTTCCATAGACAGTATAGCTATACAAAACTCAAAATTAAAGGCTTTTCAAATGTGTAGGACTTTCTTTTTTTAAACCATAGTTATTAAAAATGTGTTTATCTCAGAAGTGCCACCTATGTTTTTTTAAAAGCTGATTTTTAGTCCTCTACATTATTTCTGGTATCTTGCCTAAAACAAAAAAAACCAGGTGCTTCCTAGACATTCAACAAGAATGCAAAGGCTATTTAAAATTATCTTTTTTTTTTAACAAGAATTTAACTTAATAATAATGGGGTTAGGGCCACTTCATGCCTCATCTCATTGATTTATATAAAGTTGTCAGTCAAAGTGTGTTGTTATTAAATAAACATGTAACCTAGGCTTTTATTTACTGAACAACTTTGCTTTAATGGAGAATTTTGTAAGGAAAGAAAACTTGCAGTGCACTCACTGTCAGTGCACTGAACTAGTGGGCTCACTTTAGACCTCTCCTTCCTCGGTTTCTACCATTCATAATGAAATCATGATTTAATAGCTCATAGGAGTAGGTTTGAAAATTGGGTATGAGGAAGAAATTCTTAAATGTGAGGATGGTGAGGCACTGGCACAAGTTGCCCAGTGGCTGCCCCATTCCCTGGAAGTGCTCCAGGCCAGGCTGGAGGGGGCTCTGAGCCAACCTGGTCTAGTGGAAGGTGTCCCTGCCCATGGCAGGGGGGGTTGGAATGAGATGGGCTTTAAGGTCCCTTCCAACCCAAACCATTCTATGATTCTATCTTAAAAATAGTTAAAATCACATAAAGATTTTCTTACCCGTTGTTCTTTTCAGGTGTTTTCCAGGATTCCTTCTTGAATGTCCTGGCTCCCAGTAGGATCGAAGGCGGGAGGCAACTCATGACCACCCAGCAGTGACAGCCTTGGGCTCCCCTGCTTCTGGCTGCTCGAAACAACCACCAGGCTGCTGTGGAGATGAATGGAGAACAGCAGTATGATGCAGGTAATAGTCCAGCTGAGCTCCCTGGCCACCTATCCTGAAAAACTTGGCAAGCAAGATGGAAGACAGCTGAGGACAGTGAATGTCCATTGGGCATGTGTCTGATGCTGTGCATTGGACACAGGGAGAAATGCAAATTGCAGTGATTCGGGGTTAGATTCTGGCCCTCAGGCTGTCATGGTTATGTTTGTTTTTGCTTTACTTCAAAGCAGGATGTGTCACTGGCTTAAAGAACAAAGTCTCACCCACCTTAGGAATTGTGTTTTTAAGAAGCTGTGACTCTCCTCTTTGTGGTACCACCATGAGATGGGCTTACAAAAAGCTCGGTGGTTTTAACACTACTATTTTAAGGCATTTGTCTGTCAAAGTAGTTAATATTATCTTGTCTGTCCTTGTGTTCATCTTACTCTTAAGTTTTTGACAAGGTTGTGCTGCTGGTTTAAAAAGTCAGATAACTGAAGTTGTTTGCTGCCATTGTAATCTGTCCTGTTTTTCTGAAGTGCCTTGGTGTGTCCACTTTGATAGGCTTGTGATATCAATCCCTTACCTGCTGCAGTGTGGTATATTATGATAAATTAGCTCAGGTTTTGGTTCACCTTGAAACACCAGGTCTGGGATGGCTGGGAATACTAACAGCTTTCTGAAGCAGTTCTGGGATTGTACCTTCTTATGGGGGTAGGGACCATCCATTTTTTTCTGTCTTGTTTGCCATGGTTTGTCCCTTGTCCATGAGGAGGTCCCTGCCTATTGTGTTGGTACAGTTAACGTAAAGCAAATTTTAGTTGTGTAAACAGTGTAAACAATTGGATCAGGACTTCATCTGGGTATTAATTTCCTTTGGTTCTTGTCCTGCTAGCTGCTCTTCTCATGGGAAAAATCACTGTTGGTAGTTTTTGTACCTTTACTTCTTGGAAATCTAATTACTGCCAGTGTTAGTGAAGAAATGTTAAATGTGGGTTTAATCTTTAGTGCTTTTAGGAGAACACTGTCTTCTGCTTTATGATTTTTATTTGTTGTCAATGTTATATCCTCAAATAAGCAAGAAAAGACATCATGGACAAGGATATAGAATGTCTTCAGGCACTTTTCTGCCTTTTTCCTCAGCTAGAGGAAATTGCAGACTTTTGCCAGTGAGCATAAGAGAGAGGAACAGTAAGGAGATGTTTAAGTGGTCAGCAGTGGTGTGTTCACAGGCTGATTCCTTGGTACTGAAGCCTTTATTGTCATTTTTCCATCTTCCTCAAAAAGCATCAGAGGACACAGAGTCCTCTCTCACTCTGTGCTTTTGGAATAGCTGGGAAGGGTTTGATACTGCCTTGAAATTACTCAACAGCTATTTTCCTGAGCATCCTTTTGTGCCAGGTTTGAGTACAGGAGGCTGTGAAAAGCAAACAATAACTGACAGGAGCTTTACTTGCTGCATTCAGAGAGTCCACAGAAAATGATGCCTGTGTAAGCATAAGCACATTGGTTTTGTTGTGCCCTCAAATACTGTTTTCTGAAGTGCTTTTGAGTTAGACCTGTCCAAACTACTGCTGGAATATTCCCTTCCTATTCTTTGACCTATGTAATTTTTTCCACTTGATAATTTGTAGCAGTTTTGGAGATTCCCCTCTGTCTTTCTGATTTTACAGGCTCTCTGCCTCCCAAGAACCCAGACAGTGGTCAGGGTTGTTGGCTGTGATGCTCTTCCACACTACGAGGGGAAGAGACAACTTTCATTCTTGTCACAGTCTTTCTCAGCTGCCGAAATTCCAACCTGTCTTTATTTATTCATGGCCGTGCAGCTGGTATAGATGAAAAAGATTAACTGTTATTAAAATCAGATTGAAATATATCTACATTTCAGGGTGAGAAACCTTTAGGTTAGCCTTAATTGAAGGTCTTGCAGACTTCAGTGTGATGTACTTAAATGTCCAATGTGACAGCCTTCAACTATATCACATTAAAGATGCATGGAAGTTATTTGCAGTGAGAATTTAACTCAAATCCAAAGATCAAAACAGCCTGGTGTAGACTGTTTCCATTTCAGATATTTTTAAGGGCTACCTTCCTTAATATTTCCTTGCATTCTTGTGGCCAAATGGTACAATTCCATATTCTTTCTCTTCCTGTATGTATCAGAGAGCAGCAGGATGTGAATCATGATAAAATTCAGAAAGGAAGAGTTAGTGTTCCCAATAATGCTAGTAAAAACAGTGATAAATGGAAAGTGTTGTACCCACCTAGGAAACTGCTGATACTCTTACAGAGCATTTTCTCACCTCCAGAGTGGGTGACCATTCTCCACAGAACCTCTGTAGGGCACTTCTCAAATTTTGCTGGAGAAAACGTTAGCTTCATTTGAAAGCTTTATTGACAAAGTTGTATGGCAAGGCCAGAGAGATGAGAATTGCATCTGGTTTCTTCCCCTGCCTTTGCCAAAGTTGTGCTTTGCCACTGAGCTAATGTGCTGCTCAGTCATCCTGTCTAATAGGGAAAAATATGTCTCCACCTAGTAGAAAGCTGAATTCGTTTAGGACTTGTAGCAATTAAGGATATGGGGAGAAAGAGCATAAATATGTACATCCATGCAGCATTAGATTAATAAATTTTGCTTTAAAATCAAATGCATTAAATATGGTTTTGCTTGTTGTCGTCTGTCATATTCATTTGCAAGATTTCTCACAGTAGCAAGAATTTCTGGTGTTTTATTGATTTTTATTGCTATTTTATTGGTTTTATTGAGTAGTTTGAACTCAGACTGATCAGGATGTTTCATAGGGACATGGGGCCCCTCAGGAATGTGGCTTCCTTAAACTGGTCCTCTCTGTATCCAGGGATCTGCTAAGCTGTGAGGATGGAGCTGTGCGAGAGGGTCTTGCAAAAAAATACCAGTGGACTAGATCAAAGGCTTGATTTAAGCAGGGCCTGCTCTGCTGCTACTGGTCCTGCCAATAAAACCAGCAAAGTGGTTGGGTTCTGACTCTGAAAACCTTACCAGAGAGATGGTCCTTCACTGCACTCTTGGGGTGTTTCTCCATTCAGATGTTGAAAAAGAGAGACTTGATGTCTGAGATTTTTCACGGTTTATGAAATCCTTCCAAACACCACAATTAAAAAACTAATTTACTGCTCTCGCTATGAATCCTCCCACGGCATTTCTGCTTGGAGCTTTATTCAGTGAGTTTTTCCTGTTCCACACTGCTCCTGTAAGTGCTGTGCTAAATCACCTGGAATGCTGTGGCAGGGCTGTGTGAAAGCAGCAGATGGTTGGGTTAAAACTATAGCTAAGCACAGCCCTCAGCTGTGTCAGCCCCTGGAAAGGGAGCAAAGCTCCTGAAATCTCCAACTCCTCGTGTTCAGTGCTTGAAGGGCGAGTCTGATCACCTTCTCTCATTTAATTGTAAAACCTTAGTAAGGTGCAAACACAAGCTGAGTTGTACTTTCATGAATGAATGAACAGCAAAAGCTGTGTGTGCTTTTTAAAAAAAGTTTCAAAAAATCCCTCTGACTCAAGGAAACTGCCTAAAATAAAGCAGGAAAAGTATTAAGTTTGCAATGAGTGTTGGACAGCGATTTGTGATAATTTTTTGTTGGTTTGGTTGGGGGTTTTTTTGTTTGTTTTTCCCATGAAAAATGTGTTTAAAGTGAGCTTTTGGGTGTGCTGGTGAGATTTGGGCACTGTACTGTACAGAGCAATCCGAGCCCTTCTCACCTGGAAGGAAAGTGATCATTTGGATATGGAACACCCAGGCTGCAGAAATCATGGATGAGTGGAATGACAGAGGACCTGCAGTAACTGATCCAGTTGGGAATGGTTTCAGCAGTAGTTAAAGGCAAAGGGTCGCTGGAGCAGCAGGCAAACTGGCTTTCCTTGGAGCTCCTTGTAGCAATTAAGTGGCAACAGAAGTTACTAATTGACCCTTTCAGTGTGTGAAGTGACCTGTGCCTCATTTAAGGAGCTTAACTGCCCCTCAGCCAGTTATCTGATGATAACGGGCGTTGAAGACTTGGTGCTGCAAGGCTTGGGAAAGCTTCGAGGTCCGTGTGGTATTCCCAGATGGAGCTGCTGGATTTCAAACTGGTTCAAAAGCACAGAGCAGCCCCGTTGCTTTGTTTCCCTAAAACAGGAGTGTGTTGGACGGTGCAGGCAGTGCTGTTTGGGGCTGGAGGAGAGCAGGGCTGTTGCTGCTGTTGAGCAGCCGGGTGGTTTTTGGGGGGAAGAGACGAGCTGACTTTCTCTGGTCCGGAGAAAAATGAGACAGAATTCGCTCCAGGTCTTGACTGACCCATATATGTTGTGTCTGAGCTGATGTTTGTTCCCACTTTGGTCCTGGAGCTGTGAACTTAAGCATTTTTATGGTCATATTAAAATAAAATTCTGTTTAAATGAGTTAAGAAATCTTGATCTGTTTTAACAACATTTCGCAGTGAACTTATATTTTTCTTAGAATGACTTGCAGCCAAAGCTTTGATCAGCTTCAACCTAATTTGCAAACAGCTGTGGTCTGTGCATTAGCCTCTTTAACTCTCTCAAAAGTTTTCTAAATAAAACTCCTTATTTATTTCTCCGGGTCATTTCTTTAGTAAATTAAAAATTATCCCTTAAAAGTGATGGTCATATTTAAACTCTGAAACTTTTGAGCTCTGAGGCTTATGAAAGGCCAATATAACCAGCTGTGGTTGGTTAAAAACAACAGAAGTTGGGTTGGGGAGAGATAAGAGCCTCTTTTAAAATAGATGCTGTCATCAGCAGACAACAGCTAACTGACTATACATTTCTGAGTTTTGGGAAATGATACCTGCTAGAGTTACAGTGAGAAGTCAAAGATGAGCTTAACCATCAGTCTGAAGATGGATTGAACCTACTTACACTCAAGACTTTTAGTTTTTTTTAGTCTGTTTAACATATCTCAGACTTTTGGGCAAATATTTGCCCCTTTCTGTTGGCGGACTAGGAACTGTCCTGGAGCATACTTAGCACGTTGTCAGCACATCCAGGGGTCTGATAAGGGCAGGTAGCAGTACTTCATTTTTTATAATTTTTTTTTTATGTGTACTGTTTCCTACTCAAGGTACTACTCCTGGAAAGAACAGTTTACTGCCTGTCCTAAAGAAGACTCAGAGTGTAGGAAGTGTTGGTGTCTTGTAACCTGTGCTGAGCTCTCCTCGGGCTTGTGATACACAGAGATTTCTCTGTTTTCAAATATAAACAAGGTATCAGGTTTCCTGGTACTGAGAGAGGAAAAGCTCCCTTGTTCATTCATAAAGACAACTATGGTGCAGATGGTGGAGTCAGTCTGAAAGTGAAGATGAAAGCTCTGCTTTGGTGTCACGTCACTGCTGCTGAACCTGAAGCTGTAGTTTGTGTGTTGAGGTTAAAAATGATGATTGCATGAGGTGGGACCCTCCCTGGTCATCCCACTGTGTGCCTGCAGGAAAAATGTAGTGTGGCTGCATGCTGAACAAAAATAGGGGACCTGAAATCCAACCTCTGCTGGTTTGGCATCTTTTCAGCAGAGTGGGTTACACGTTGGAAAAAACGAGAATAGAAAGGGAGTGAGGAGGTGAGCCAAGAACTGAAGGGGAGACTGGGGCTAGAGGACAGGCTTGACAATAATAATAGGAAATCTGACTAATTTGTAGCATGGCTCACTCCAGGTGTTTGCTTCCCTAACAGCCTGAGTGAGTTCTGAACTGTGGTTTGAGTGGTTTTAGCACATTTATGGTTTAAATGCATCCTGAAATGAGATTTTCTTGGTCTAAAGAAACTATTACACCTTGTGAGCTGGGCTTTTTAATGTGACTAATCTGAGTGGCCTTGGTTTCAGTTATGTCTCAAGCTGTTTTCTTTAGAACTACCCTCAGTCCCTCTCTCTGCTTTTGATGTTTTAGAACATCTAAATGCATACTATCTAACTTAGAAAAGAGGACAGTGATATTTCAAATTTTTTTTTTTTTAGTATTTCTTTTCAGATCTCTTAATTTTGGTATTGCTGTTTCCTGGATGGTTTTTAATTTAGTACACTAACCGTCCAATGTGCCCAAAGTTTTGAGTCTCTGATATTTGTTGATACAAACAGAGCTCTTCTGCCTATGTTCTCCCCTCACAAACTGTAAGCAATCTGTGCTTAACCAAAACCCAGGATTTCACTGTTTTTCAGACCAGGTCCAACTTAAGAGTGCTGTTCACATACAAAGAAAGGCCAGATTGTGTTGTCTGTGTGTTGAAATGTATAACTGACACACACTTGTGTACTCAGTCATTTGGAATTGAAGCAGACTTTGCTGTGGTTTGTAGTAGCCTAAAACTTAAGCCAACAGGTTGCTAAATTAGAGGTGTTTGGCTTCTCTTTCAGATGCTGGTTCCAGTGTGGATGAAATGGAATTCAATTGGGATGAGTATCTAGAAGACACAGGAGCAACTGCAGCCCCCCATGGATCTTTCAAACATGTGAGTAAGGGAGTGTGTGTTTGCTTATCATGTCCTGCCTTGGTTTTTTGATACACTGAATGTTTAGGGTTTCTTTGAATATGCTGATGCTCTCAAATCTGGAAGACTAACTTAAAACCATGTTTCTTAGAGTAACGAGAAATGAGAAATTTAACCTTTTTATTATTGTTTCTCATCTTACTCTCTGAATGTAGTAAGGGTAACCCCATCCACAAGTGCTGAAAGTTCAGGAGCTCTTAGTCTTTTCTGCACCAGAGGATAAGCTTGATTTTTCTCAAGAAGCTCAGAATAGCCAGTCTCTTTTGTTTTGGTGCTACTGGACAGCTGCTATGGAGGACTTGCTGTAGAAAAGCTGGTGGCAGAATAGTTCTTGAACAGCAGAATTCAAATGTGCTCTCAAAGAAGTCTTTAATGGTGGATCTCAAAGAGAAAATAATAGCTCTGCCAAATACTTGGCTGTAGTAGTTAGAAAACTGATTAGGATAATTGTTGATCACAAGCTTAATGGTTAGGATGAAGTCTTGATAAGCCCTTGTCTTTGCCCTTGGACATCTTTAATCAAATGTTTGATGGTAGAATCCTGGAACACCCTGTCCCATTGGGTAGGATCTGAATGTGAAATCTGCCTGCTTGTGCTGGGTCATCAGTGAAGGTGAGCTCTGTAGGGCTGGTGTCCAAACCTGTTGGTTCTCTTCCAACAATTAAAACACCTTCCAGACTGCCAGCCTGTATCCTTATCCAGCTCTTTACTAAAGTTACTGTTTAATAGTCTTTCAAAGATTGCCTGTGGGTCTTTTACCATGTCAGTGAGGGTAGTGACTTTTGTGTGACACATTACTTGGAAAGCATCCCATGGTGCTCAGGCTTTGGATCCAGTATCATGACTTTCTGTATTGGAAACTTAAATCAGCAGGAAAGCAGACTGAGATCTGTTCATGAAGGATCACAGGAATGCAAAGGTGACCTGCAGAAGTGCAAAACATTAAACAATCTGTTCAAATATGCAGTTGTGTTAGTAGTGAAGATGCAGAGTAAGCACAGGCTTCACAGAAGCTCTTCCATAGACTGGGATGTAATTGTAAGCTTTTCGTTGGTTTTTTTTCAAACTAAACATTCAGGTATCTCATTTCTGAAGCAAAGGGGCCTCTGCTTGCTTTGTTCTTCCTTAGTGTACTGAGGCTGTGGCAAGAGAGAGCTTACTCAGAGTGGTGGTGTCCGTGCAGCCCACGCTGAGGGCCCAGAGTAGAACCAGAGCAAGGGCATTTTGCAGGAGTGTGAGGAGTGGTCTGTTCTCTGATGTGGTTTACCTGACAGGATCTCTGTTAAGGAAGCCTGCTGTCATAGCTTGGACATGATACAACTAATTGTAATGCCAGCTTTACAGTGGTGGCCAACTGAATTAATATTATAGCTGCATTTTGTTAATTAGCAAGAGACAGGCTTTGAAAGACTCGCAACCCCTGCGCCAACCCAGCTGTGTCACGTCACAGGTCTGCTGGCTGTGGCCATGCTTGGTAAAAATACAATTAGCTTTAAAAAAATCCCCATTTTTAATTGTTATTAGTCCCTACATGTGAGGAGCACAGTGCAGTTTTGCTGGTGCAGGTAACGTTGTGCTGGAGAGTGGTTTAGTGAGCAGGTGTGGGCAAAGCCCAGCCCTTTGCCCAGCCTTGTCCTGCTGCCCTGGGGGCTTGGGGGGCCAGGACTGCTGCAAGGGGTCATCAGTGAGTGTGGAAATAGTTTCCTGCGTGCTCAGAAACAAAACTATCAGGCATTTGTTAGCAGAGTTCCTTAGAATTTGTCCAGACACCAGTGTTGATGTTCTCTGTAATAAGCTTGGCATAAAATTTTGAGGAGTCAATGCTGACAGTGAATTGACAAGCAGAGAGAGGAGTGTATTTACATCAGTGTCACATCACCTGGATCGTGCTGTTAATAGAAATGCAGGAGTGCAGGGTCACATGCTCGGGGTTTCTGCTGTCCATTAGAAGGTAAGGCGTTGGAAAAGGTAGAGGAGGAGAGTCTCACTGCCTCCCAGTGGAGAGTGACAGCCTGTCTGTGTGATGAAGCCTAAGAAAAGGTTAAGGTGATTCCAGGGTACATTAGGTGAGTGATTTCCAGTGGAGAGCATACAGGCACTGATGTGTCTGTGCCAGAGACTGGTGGTCCCTCCAGTTGAAATCTGTGGTGTGAGTTGCTTGACTTGAAGAATGACATATTTAATGATCCACTGTCAGGACAGGTAAGAAGGAAATACTTTTGTACTCTCAACAAAGCAGAGTGGAGAAATCTAAGCTGAAGAATAGTCTTGGCACAAGAGCAAACGAACGTGTATTACAAATTAATTAATTAATATAAATACATTTTAGATGGAATCTTAAGGGTTTTGTTTGGTTCTTTTTAAATACTGAAGCAGTGAGACTGTGACCTCCCATTATGAGTAGCAAGTGAGAAATACCTGACCTGTGTTGCAGGAGAAAGTACATGTTCAGATTAAGAAAATGTAATCTATTGTTACATAGCCAGTGTTAGCAAAACTAGATGAGAGAGAAGACCTTTTATATTTTGCTTATATTAATTCTCAGAGTTTTGCCTTGCTATAAGCAAGATGCATTGGAAAATGTAAGCTACTTCTCAAATTAAGCATGTTCTAATGTTTACTTTATTAGCATTTTCAGAATTGAACGATATTGAGATCAAAGTGACTGTTTTACCTACAGTGTAACAGAAGAAAGAACTGAGCAAAAACCTAGAGCTGCACTGGATGCCAATCTTGTCATCCCCCCTGAGTCTACACTTTGTCTAGAATTGTCAAATGCTCTATTTTAATTCCTCTCTGCTACTTCTATACGTGTGTAAACACGTATGAAAAATAACCTGGTGTTCAGCATCATCTGAACACACTTATTTGCTGTGTGTTCTTCCATGCTCTTACTATTTTGTGTGTGTTCTTTATCACTCTCCTGAGCTGAGCTGGACCCCCAGCTCTGACCTGTGCCGTGGCACAGATGGGGGGATAGGACCTTCTGGGAAGGAGAGGTGGGAGCTGCCTGGGCAGTGCAGTCACTGAGCACCCCTGCCCATCTCAGCCTGCCGGGTGTGCAGCAACAGGCTGCCCTCTCCGACCCACTGCTCCAAAGAAAATCCTCTGGAGGTTCCCAGCCTGCCCTGGTCCCTCAGCCCGCCTGGAGAAACCGAGTGTTGTGCTTTGAACTGCTCAGCGGTGTCCAGGAGAGGGCGCGAACAGCTGCTCGGTCTGCGCTGTAATCCCGAGGGAACATCCCTGCCGGCGTTAGGAAAACGCACCTGGCTGCAGGGAAAGCTCCTTCTGCTGCTCTTGGGCTCCTTGATTGCAGCTCTCTCTGCCGTAAGGCTTTGCTGAAAGGTCGGGTATAGAGAGCTGCACAGATTGCCCAATTCCTCACACTGTGTCGAGCTCAAGGCTTATCCCTTGGGAACCAGAACACAAAGTCTTTGGGAAGACAGCAAGACAACTGTCTTTTTAAAGAGTCACCCTCTATAATACCACTTCAGGATGCCTGCGGGTATTGGAACCTGCTGATTATGTTTTCAAGAAGAGGTGTCTCTAAGTGGAGGATATTAACCTGAAGGATGTGAACAGTTAACACAGGCATATGCTTTTCTTTCTGATGTGGTTCTCTTAGTTTTATTTTTAGCAAACCAGTACGTGCTGGCTGATGAGACTGTAATAGCTATGGCAGTTACTGAACTGTCAGTGCAGAACTGGGAATAAATACCCCGGAAAGTGTCTACTCCGTTTGCATCATACTGAAAGCCTTTCTTGCAGTTGATTCAAAGAGGAAATGAAACTTGGGACCACTTAAGAAAGAAAACACCAGTTACAGTCAGCTGAGAAGAAGGGATTGACATGTCAGAGTTTTAATTAGGACTGAGGACCTAAACTTAAGCATAGATCAAACATACTACAGTGAGAGCAGAAGAGGCTCTTTCTGCTCTTTCAGGATTGTTTGAGCTAAGAGAAGGTAGGGATATGAGAAACTTATTGTTTTGCCTTCTCTTTTTAAGGTCACATCTCAGCATCAGTACTGTGCAATCAGATTCCTCACCTGCCCACAGCACACCCACGTACACACAGAGCACTCACAGCATTTGGTGCTTTACTGTGTCAAAGCATGAGTTAACTCAAGAACACATACTGATTATGTTCCATGCAATTTATGGAGCAATGCTATGTACAGAATTATTTAGGTCCTTGGACAGAGGCATTCAAAATCCTTATTCTGCAGTTTGTGAGTTCTTAGAGGAGCTCGGTGGAAGGGATGCTGATATTGTTACCTAAAGCATGTGTAGGTACTTTAAACAGGCTCTTTGTCCAAAGACCTTGAAAGCCACAGTTTAACATAAGAAGTCAAAGTCACGATCCTGAGTTGGGCCTTTAGTTTTGCTGAGCTTGACAGCCCAGCTGTGAGCGGGAAAGGCTTTCAGTGGTGAGGGAGGTATTGTTCAGGGCAGGAACATGAATGGCAAGGTACTGATTTAAGGTTGAAAAGATACTCTGAAATGCAAAGAAGATTTCATGAAGGATGATTCTATTCATTCCAATTTGGGTCCCATAAATGTGATGAAGTTGTTTCTCTGAAGACACTGGATGGAATTTGCCATGAGGTTTTTTGCTAATGAAAGTGTCTAAACTGTTCCCTCTGTTGTTCAACAAAGTTTCTGGGAGGTGCTCAGGTGTGATGATCTTCCTCTTCAGGTGGATACAAGTTTGCAGAATGGTTTTGCCCCTGGAATGAAGCTGGAAGTCGCTGTCAAGTCTGACCAGAACACCTACTGGGTAGCCACCATCATCACTACCTGTGGGCAGCTGCTGCTGCTGCGCTACGATGGGTACGGGGAGGACCGCAAGGCTGACTTCTGGTGCGACATCATGACGGCTGATTTGCACCCCATCGGCTGGTGTGAGCAGAACAAGAAGATCCTCAAAGTGCCTGAAGGTATCAGCTCTGTGTGCAGAAGTGGGGGGTACATGCAAAAGTGTGCTGTTGTCCTGTGGCAGCCTGGCAGGCAGCCTGCAGGGCTGCTGGTGTGTGCGGGTGGTGGCGTTGTGGGGGCAAGCTGAGGTTATCTGCCGTGTTTTCCTGACATCCCATGGCTTACATTAGGAGATTGCTCCTTCACCAGAGAGGAGTTAGGTTAATTTCAGAACTTTCAGAACTAATTCTTACAGAGGCTTGTGATTATCTTAATTATCACCCACCAAAATCTACTGCTTTGTCATTTCCTTCAAAAATGTTGTTGTTTTTTCTTTTTTTAAGATGTTACTGGTGCATGGCAGATTCTTCTGAATTAGGCAGCACAAAGGGTGTGATAACATCTCGTGTCTGAATAATCTTTATCTGGCAGGAAGAATCACAGTCTTTTGTCTTCACTTCTCACATAGGTATCAAGGACAAGATACCTGACCAGGAGGAGTTCCTTCAGCGGGTGCTGAAGGGAGCGTGCAGTGCTCCTGCCAACCTGCTCGAGGGGGTGAGTTCTGCAATGTGCTGCATCCTGGTCTTTGTCTTGGCCTTCCCCTTCTTCATTAGGGGAACCACTATTTGGATTGTCAGTTCCCTGTTTAAGTTTAGGGAGCATTGTAATGTGCTGCTGACCATAGCGTTCCACTCTCTAATGTTTCTTATTTAGACTATTTATTTTTGCTAGTGTTGCCCTGAAACATATCTGTTGCTGCAAGTTTGGGCTCTTCCTTAATCCTATCAAAAGAAAGATCTTCAACTCCCTTAGGTTTCAGTCTTCCTCCATTTCTGCTCCTCCATGTTGTCCCCTTTCTCAGTTGACTCCTTTCACTTCAGATTGTTTTGTTCTGTTTGGGTTTTTTACTAATGGGCAGGTTATTGTTTTACTTAAATATCACATCTTTGCTAGTGAAGAACCAAATTTTTATCCCCTCCTCTGCACTTTAACAATATTTGCACCTCACAGTTATGAAGTGCAGAACGTAATGGTTTCTTGAAAATGCCACTGACATCTTCATTCCAGCTAACATTTCTGTCTGGCTGTGTTTCTGTCTAGTCATCTTTGTATGTTGGATGACTCAGTTTTAGAAAGAGGTTATGCATGTTTCCTTCGAACCTTGAATACAGAAGTGATAACACCTCTGACAGTGATAATGAGGATGTAAGTGAAATGTGTGACTGCATCCACAGGCAGTGAAGAAGCTCTGATGCAAACAGCAGTGATTCTGAACATTGTAATTTCTGTCTTGTGCTAGTAAGAGTGTCTTGTGTATTTCTTCTGTTTTCATACTTTATTTATGAAAAAAAAGAAGTGTGTATAGAGGTGGAATATGGGTTTTGTTTTGTTCTGTTGTGCAGAATAATTGTATTCTTTCTGTAGCTTCACAGAGGGAAAAATCCATTGGATCTCATTGCACCAGGCTCCCGACTAGAACTGCAAAACATCCGGGATTCCCTGGAAGCCTGGATAGTCACTGTGGTAGAAAATGTTGGGGGGAGACTGAAGTTGAGATATGAAGGACTGGAGGATTCTGATAAATTTGACCAGTGGCTGTTCTACTTGGACCCTTTCCTTCACCAAGTGGGTTGGGCAGCCCAGCATGGATATAGCCTGCAACCACCTTTAGGTACTTCAAAACATCTATTTTTTGTATATTAGCATATTTTATTTGATGATCAGAGGGTAGAGAACACTGCATGCTGCTTTAGTGCTCCAAATCTGCCCTCTGGGTGCACATGGTGGTCACATAATCACTGTGGGATCTGACAAGTATTGTACCTAATAAAATGTAAGTGGAAAAAAAAAATAATCCTTCAAGACTTTTCACCCACTCATTCAGAAGGTGCTAAATGGCTTTTGCCTGTCAAAACTTTCCACCTGTTTGTGGAAAGGGAGGAACTGAGGAAGGGATTGCCTTCACTGTTAATTTTATTAGGTTTGTATTCCTGAGGGTGAGAAAGTCTTAAGGTTTTGAAGTGCTGCTCAACAGGAGCTTTTGCAGTTGTGACCCTCAAGTCCACTGGATTAATTTAGACACTGTTTAAAGATATGAAAATATCCCTTAAAAAAAGGAATGAGTGTGTGGAAACTGAGGCAGAGGGTGGGACAGGTGGCTTATTTTTCATGTCAGGGCTGGTCCTCAAAGGACTGGGGCATAAAATGGCAGAAACGCACACGGTTGACTTACAAGCTGAGCAGTCATGTAACGTTTCCTGATGAAGGGAAACCTTGGGATAAAGCTGGAAAATCTTGAGCATTACCCTAAAGCCTTTCTGCAGGTGTACATTTAAGGTTCTGGCACACTCAGTGCTACTAGTTGAAGAAGTTCAAGTTGTTTAGAACAGTTGCTTTTGTTGTGGTTTTTTTCGTTAATGTTTTCCCCTCACAGCAAGAAGAAATCATGCTGAGGAAACCAAACCAATCCTATTGGAATGACTGAGCATCTGTTTTTGCTAGTGCTTGACCAATCTCTGCTGAAATCAGGATTGTGAACAGGGAGATGCCAAATCACTGCCAAGCACCAGATGGGGGGGATTCCACAACACTATTTAAGGGATTAGTGTCTTTTAAAAATATTAGTTAGCTACTGGATTTATTTCCTTTTTGTGTCTGTGTAAGAGCTTTGAGACACTCCCAGGGATCTTTTGTGCATGATGGCACTGCTATGAGTAGTTTCTCTTCTGTCAGAGGTGTGTGGCCTGCAATTGCAGATGTTAAAGGAGTAACTTATACATCTGGAACAGGCTTGTGGAACATTTCTTGAACTTTCTGCTTGCTTAAGCGTAAAATCAGCTGAATTATCCAGCTGGGGATTTGTTTTCTTGTCATATGTTTCTCCAGAAGTTTTCCTTGGTGTTAATGTGGCCTCTGTACTCTCAGAAAAAGCAGACTGGGCAGTGTATGGGTGATACAGTGTTGCTTGTTCAGTTTCTCTTCATAAAAAGGCAAATGTTGAAGAAAGCAGTACATTTTTGAGAAGGAAGGCATTTGCACAGGTTCTGAACAGATAAGAATTTAGCAGTTAGAGGAGCACAAATCAAACTCTTGGCCTTATTGCTCTGTGTCTGAAGGAAAAGAGGAAGGAAGGTGACTTTATTCATTCTTTCCCTCTCTCTTTCCTCAAGCCATTAGGTCCTTGAGGAGTGAAGCAGATTGGCAAGAGATCCTGAAGAAGGTGAAAGAAGAGGAGGAGGAGTCGTCCGTTCCTACAGATCTTTTTAAGGTAGTTTAATGCTGTTGATGAATCCATGAAAATGTTATATTCCTAAGAAACAGTTCAGGGAAGTCAGTCACTTACTTAAAATTCTTTCCCTGTTTTGTTTTGTTGGTTTTTTAAATTTATTTCCTTTCTCCCTCTAGTTTAAAAATGTAAGGATAATAAAAAATAGTCATACTACTATCAATTCTTGGTAAGTTAGACAGTGCACCCATCACAATTCTGATGCTTTATAAAGGCATCTCCAGTTGTTTGCCCACTTTGGTCTTGCAGATTAGTGTCCTTCTGGAGGACACTACAGATTGTTGGATTACAACAGTCTCTCTAATTGTTCATAATAATAATAAAAAAAATCCTAACATATTTTGAGAAATAGGAATGTAAATTTAATTCTTCAAGTTCTTAATTCATTTTTCTCAGCTTTGTTTGGACCTCTAAGCAGAATAGAAGAGGAGGTGCTGCATCTCTTGAATTTGTTGGGTCATACATAGAGCAGGAAATACATAATTCTGAAGGAGCCCTGTTCTGCAAGTTTTTGGTAGACTGAAAACTGAGGCTGTACAGTTCTCATTTAGTGTAGCTCATGAGTGGTTAGAGGAGTGCTAAAAATTAGAGGAACAAACCCCAGAACATTTCTATTGACTTACCAGACCACCTTGTATTGTCAAATCTTGTTTCTGTGTGGAGAATGTCAGAGGAGGAAATGGCAGGACCTCAATTTCCTAAAACTCACTGAAGACTGTCAGTCTCAGAGGGCATTGTTGGCCTTTTCACCTGGGGAAGTTGCTGGTATTCCCACAGGTTGATTTCTTAGAATGAGCTAATCAAAACTTAAGTAATCCTCTTCAGCTGATTTATGTAAGGTACGTCTCTCTTTTGATGGAGAAAGGCAGGTCATCACACTGACACCTCATTTTTCAGGATAAACCTGTGATTGGAGTGCATTCATTCTCTGAAGGCATGAAGTTGGAAGCTGTGGATCCAATGGCTCCTTTTGTAATCTCTCCTGCTACAGTTCTTAAGGTACCAGCGTTCTTAAACTAGTCCTGCTAAGATTCAGTACTACTACAACTTCTGTTCTTAAGTGCTCAGGGAATTCTCATTAACTGATTATCTTAAAATCTTGAACTAGTTTCCAAATGAAGTATTTTGTATGTCTCCCTCAGGGGACAGGCTGCCATGATAAAGCATCTTAACTGCTGATGGTGAAGCCATTGCATTTGAATAGAGGGGAAAAGTTCCATAAAGATACAAGCTTAAAAGATCAAATTACTAGAATCATCGAACCCAGGTTTTTAAAATTGATATAATCTCTTATAATCTGAGAATCCAGTTGAAGATAGATTTTTGATCTTTTTTTTTTTTGTGCAAAAGTTGTGTCATTGCTATGTAGATATGACATTTTGTCATTACTATGTACCTATGACATTTAGATGACCAGATTTAAAAGTTGAAATGAAAACTCTCCCAACATAATCAGGTTTTACTTTTCTTGCTATTTGCTTACCCTGCTTCTGTTTACATCAGCAGTGGAGTGGGTTTACTTGTGACAGTCCATCCTAGGACACAGCCTTGTTGAAATAAGCAGTTTGTTATTTTAGAATGGTAGGAAGACCACAAACACTAATTCCTCTGCATTTTTCATGAGAAAATTTCATGTAGTGCTTGATCACCTCATTTTTAAAGCGCTTATACATTCACTTTTGTTATTTATATTTGTTAACTTTCTGGATAATGCAGAGGAATCCACTGGTTTATAAATCCCATAGATTCTCCTTTAATTTTTTTAATCCTCACAGTATTTGAAGATAAAGACTTAGTATCATACAATATTGCTGTTTACCAAAGTTAACAAAATGAGGGAGGGGGAGCAGTAGATCAGAACCTGCTACTCACCAGACCCCGTGGTTCTCTTTTGCCTGACTCCAGGTGTTCAATGACAAATATTTCATGATAGAAATTGATGACCTGAGACCCGAGCGTCCCAGCAGCCAGTCGTACGTTTGTCATGTCAACAGTGCCGGGATTTTCCCAGTGCAGTGGAGCCTGAAGAACGGCCTGAACCTCAGCCCCCCCCCAGGTATGTCTGTGCAGCCCTGTCGTGCTCACCCCTCCCCGAAGGGAGCAGGTCCCCAGTCCCCACTGCTCTGTTTAGGACAGCACTTCTGCAACACAATTACATGTAGTAGGACAAGAAAGATCAAATTCTGACAAACAGGAGCTTTGAGTTAGTGAAACTGAAGTTTCCTGGGTCTAAGCCTGGATTTGGGAAGATGAGAGAGGCTGGGGAATGCTGGTCATGCATAAAAACCTGAACACTGGAACGAGTGGTGTATGTGTTTCAGGGCTGAAAGAAATGTTGATTTCAGCCTTAATTAACATGATATCAGAAGCCTGTAGTCTTTGCATTGGATTTTTGCTTCTGGTCAGAATGGAACATTGTTATAATTATTTTATAATATTTTTAGGATATCTTATCACTTAGAAGTTAATGAACTATTTTTTTATCAAGGATCTATCAGGCACTGTAGCAGATTGCTGAAACATTGCTTCGGGACATAAGGGAATAGGAGAGTGTTCCTCAGCTGCTGAAATATTTATTCATTTTCTCAAAGTGGAAATGTCAATGGTATTGTAAAATCAGGGAGTCAGTTCTCTGATTCACCATCTCAGAATTCAGAATGTTTTGTTTTAGTTGCTCCTTACATCAGAGGAGCAATGACCGTAGGATGTTTGTCTCCTGCCTTTCAGGTAGGAAAAAATACAAAAAGTGGCTTTGCTTGACCAGCATTACCCAGAATTTTGCATGTGAAAAATGAAATCTCACTTTGTAGGCACGTGAGAAAGCTGACAAAGATTTTAAGTTCCTGTTCTTGTAGTCCCTTGCACATGTTGGGTGTTCTGAATTGCGTGAGGTCTCAAGAGCCCTACTGGGACTGATAAAACTGAGAAAAATATATAGATCTTTCTGTGGTTCAGCCCTCTCTGAAGGGGTAAAAGTCACAGAATAGTTCAGGTTGGACTGGTGAGGCCACACCTCAAATCCTGTGTTCAGTTTTGGGCCTCACTACAAGAAAGACATTGAGGTGCTGGAGTGTGTCCAGAGAAGGGAACAGAGCTGGAGAAGGGTCTGGAGCACAAGTCCTGCAAGGAGGGGCTGAGAGGGCTCAGCCTGGAGAAAAGGAGGCTCAGGGGGGACCTTCTTGCTCTCTAAACTACCTGTAAGAAGGATGTTGTAGCCAGCTGGGGGTCGGTCTCTTCCCGGTAACAAGTGACAGGATGAGAAGAAATGGCCTCAAGTTGTGCCAGGGGAGGTTTAGGTTGGATATTAGGGAAAACTTCTTCACAGAAAGCATTGTCACAGATTGGAACAGGCTGCCCAAGGCAGTGGTTGAGTCACCATCCCACATATTTAAAATATGTGTAGACATGGCGTGGTTGAACTCTGTGTGTTTAGTTTGTCATGTTAATACTGTATTCTTAGACTGGGTTTAAGATTTTGTTGGATTGCTTAAACCATTGTCACAGGTGTCCCTTGCAGGGGAGTGGAATAACTGCAGCACTTGTGTACTTGCTGATTTACTGCCAGCCTCAAACTGACATGGCAGCACACTTCTGCTCCCTCTTCCCCCAAGTATTTCCCCCAAGAAGAGGATAATTTTTCTTGGAAGGATGCTGTGTCTCCTGATGGCCTCCTTGTTAAGAGTCTTCCCTTCAAACATAAATGCAGATCTACGGCTGTTGGCAAACCTGATGAGCCTCTTGGCACATCTGACTGCTCTCTTTAATGACTTAGTGTTTAGGTGTCTTTGAGAGAGTAGTATGTTGATATTGTGCACATTTTGAGTCCTCTGTTTTAAAGAAAAATAAAGTTTCAGAGCTGACACAACAGCAATTGCAGAAATCTTCCCTGAATTTCATCTGTACCCTCTGAAAAAGGGTGAGAGTGCTTCCCCATGCTTGAATTGCTGCCCTTGTCTGCTTAGCAGATGTACTTTATTCACGGTTCAGGTTGCTGTGGCTGCCCTCAGGTGGCTGAGGAAGCTGTAGTCAGCTGACAAACCTGAGTGGCCCGAACAGATCTCAGTGCTCTGTATTTTGTGTCAGTTTGAATGGAGTCTCAGGCTGTTAAACTCTAACCCCTTGGCTTTTCCTTCTCCTAGGTTACCCCGGGCAGGACTTTGACTGGGCAGACTACCTCAAACAGTGCGGTGCTGAGGCCGCTCCCCAGAGCTGCTTCCCCTCGGTAAGGTTCTCTTCCAGAAAAATCTCTTGTGTTATGTGAATGACACTCTTGATTCCAGAGAGAAGAAACTTTTCCATGTTTTTGACTTAAATTGCCTTTCCAAGTAGAATAGACTATTTCAGTTGAAAGGGACCTACGTTGACCATCCAGTCCAACAGCCCGACCCTCTTCAGGGCTGACCAAAAGTTAAAGCATGTTGTTAAAGGGTGTTGTTCAAATGCCTCTTAAACACTGGCAGGAATGGAGCATGGACCACCTCTCTGGGAAGCCTGTTCCAGTGTTTGACCACTCTCTCAGTAAAGAAATGCTACCAGATGTCAAGTCTGAACCTCCCCTGACACAGCTTTGAACCATTCCCACATGTCCTGTCACTGGAGACCAGCACTTCCCTCTCCTCTTCCCCTCCTCTGGAAGCTGCAGGGAGCAGTGAAGTCACTCCTCAGCCTCCTTTTCTCCAAATTGGACAAACACAGAGTCCTGAGCTGCTCCTCACAGGACATTCCTTCAGCCCTTTCACCAGTCTTGTTGCCCTCCTCTGGACACGTTTGAGTGCCTTAACACCTTACCTGGGATAGCTCAGGAAACACAAGAGATAAGAGAGTATAAATGTATGTGAACTGAAGGTGCGTGCCAGTTCCCTGCATAAGGAAGCAGTGGACCAAATGTTTCAGTTGCGGTAATGCAGATTGAAAATAAATGTTTGTTTTGTGAAATTGAAATGTGGAAGAGCCTGTGGAAGAGTCACAGAACAGCATCAATTGTTGGCACTCCTGTAATGGTGGAACCAGGGCCTTTCAATAGACTTTATTTTCATTTATTTAGTGTGCTCTTTCAATCTTCCATCCTTTCAGCTTGAAAAATTAATTCCGTTGTATTGATCAATACCAAGTCATCTTAAATTAGTACCAGATAATCATTTTACATTAATCAGTGCCTGAAGGACTTGCAACATTTTGGGCTTTTGTTGGTTCAGTGACAGTATTGCTGTCTCCCAAAGCACAATACCTTGTCAAGCAGAAAAGGGTTCTATAAACACCTGCCTTCCAGTTCCATTTACAATACTTGGGCTATTGCAGTGCTTAGGGGAGAAATTAAAATGAATAATTACCATTTTTTGAAGAGGGTGTTGCTGGCTATGAATTCTTGTTGCCCTTGTTCTGTCTTGTAAGCTGTGGCATCTTAGAACAGGTCATTGAATTTATTATCCCTTTCTGAGAAGAGTTGATCACTGTAGGCTAGTTCCAGAATTCATAATGTATTGATCCTGTAATTATGTTGCAGAGTGGCTCTGGGAGGAAGAGTCCTCTGTCTGGCTGCTACTTCTTATCTTTAATTCAGGAGCTTCAGAGCTGGATAAACATCCATTTGTACGTTTGAGGGATTTTTTTTTTTTAATAAATGTGAACTAAGTTGGTGAATAAAGTAAGATCCTACTTATCAAAAAAATTTAAAATTAAAAGAAAGCTTCCTATGCTGTCTGCTAGAACTGATTTGGATGAGGCAGAAATGTTATTTGCATACGTAAAGTGGATTTCCAAGCTAACACGATGGAATAGAGAACCTGGTCAGACTATTTGTCAGACTTATCACTTGGGTAGCAAGCAGCAGAGAATTCCTGATTGCTGAGAATGCACTCAATCCTTCCAGTGAGTCTCAGCATCCTTATTTTTTGAGAACAAATATGTTCTTTTCTAGGTCTGTCTGTAGAGGTTTTTTTAACATAAATTCTTCATAGTTCATAATACATCTGATATTCAATGTGCTAATTATCTGAAATCTTCTCTGCCTGCCTGAGTATCTTTCTGTGTTGTTCAGCACTGAGGTTTTTGTATTGCTCCTGTTCATGGCTGTTCATATCACACACACACAACTGGTATCTTACTGAAGTGTTCTGGCTTTCTCCTAGTTAACTTCTGACCATGGCTTTAAAGAGAATATGAAACTCGAGGCTGTGAACCCAGTTGATCCTGAAGAAGTTTGCATTGCTACAGTCACCAAGTTGAAAGACTCCTACCTCTGGCTTCAGCTGGAGGGTAAGCCTGATGTGGGAAGAGCAAGTAGCACTTGCATTGGTTCTTCTGTAATGCCATCATCAGACCTGAGGTGTATCTGGAGCATACTCACTGTGTGCAGAGTACGGGAACAAGTTCCAGTTTCCTCGGTGAAAACACAGCAAACCCCACTTGCATTGTCTGTCTGCACTTTGCCTTGGCTGGCACTGCTTATTTAAGCCAAAAATGGCATTTGTGCATTGCAGTGTCAGTGCTGGGCCAGTGCACTGTGCAAAGTGCTGATTGGGGTCTTTTAGAAAGCAAGGGGCTTGGAACAGTTTTACAAACCAGTGACTTGCATTCTAAGCAAGCTTTAACCAGATTGAGGAAGAAAACTTTCAGAGGTTCCCCATTAAAACAGAGTAGGCCTATGATTGTTCTCTGTTATAATCCCATTTCTTGACTGGAAGTACATCAGCATGCACTTACTATGCACTGTGCATCTCTGCTAAACTGTGGATGGCAAATTCCCATTTCCAGCCTTCAGGAGGAAGCAAATGAGGGCAGGAAAGAATCTGGTCAGTAAAAGGGGATGAATAAATGATTGATACTGTGTCCCAGATATGCCATAAGTAAAAGTGGCTTCACTGGCAAACATATAGCAAGCGTTAACCAAATTGGGGGTTTTATTACTTGTTTCAATTTTTCCTTTTCTAAACTGAACAGGTTCCAAGAAGCCTGTCCCTGACTGCATAGTGAGTGTGGAATCAATGAATATATTTCCAGTGGGTTGGTGTGAGACGAATGGATATCAGCTGAGGCCTCCTCGCAAAGCAATAGGTACCAGCTCTGCTCTGTTTGCAGGGGTTACCTGGGTGGATAGAGATGGGCAGACCTTCCAGAGCAGGCTGCTGCAGAATTATTGCTGGCATTACTGCATTTGGAAACATTCATCATGCACAGAGAATCTGTGCCTTGCACAAGTGTTCCCCTGGCTGTTGGGTACAGTTGGAGGCCATACAACAACTCCAAAACAGCAGTGTTGGCTGAACAATCCATTAGTCATAACAAAAAAATCATATATGTATGTACACACACAAACCCCCATGCTCTGCATTTACTTCTGACTAAGCTGTTCTTGAAGTGTGTCTGACCCTGATACTGATTTTACATTTGCACTTGTTCAAGTAAAATTAATGCCATAACAAACCAGTGTGGAGTGTGTATGCATTCTGGAGTCTAAATAAAGGGGACTGGCTTTCTAAATGGGCCAGAGGGTAATGATCCCTTAATGACAAAGTGCTGAAAAGTAAATCCTACCTGTTTTAACTACATGACTAAGTAGCATAAGGTAGTGTCTTCTCTCAACTAGTTAGTGAGCTCTGTTTATTAAAGTTTAGTGGGAGTTGGAGAAACTGAAGAATTTCCTGCATGTTCATTAAGTAAGATAAGGGAATTTTAAGATTGGAGTGAGCTGTCATTTACTGCAAGTCAAAGCAAGAGAAACTAATCTGCCTGCACTGCCAAGGACAGGAGGGAGTAGAGGAGATCCTAATTAGGGCAAAAAAACTTAAAAAAAAAAAAATCCAGAAGTTTTTTGGGGACAAAGCTTGAAGAGGCATATGTTGCATTGCCTTGTTTGATATTATTACCTGATTGTGAAAGCCAGAATGAGCAAGTGGACCCATCACCCTGATGACTGATTTAGTTGCAAGTGTTTTCCTCTATAGCAACTGGCTTAAGTCAGATGTGTTTCTAACCTGCTGATTTCATTCCATTTCGAAGTTAAACACTGTTGAAGTTGCTGTGCTGGTAAAGTGGCAAGTTAGGCCAAACAACCTGACCCTTGGGTGCTGAAAAGGAAAGCATAAAATTCATTTTTGGCAGGTACTACAGGTAGTTTAGGGGCTATGGTGCAAATAAAAGATGCAAAAAAGGTGAGATTTCCTGGAAGGCTGGGGGTATCATGCCTGATTTAATGGATTTTTAGTGAAAGTTGAAGTTAACCTATTGTCAAATTACTTAGGCCAGTTACTCCAGTGCAGATGGGTCAGCTGTCTGACACTGCCAGTGACTTGGAACATGGATTCTTTTTGGTGTGTAACTTAGAAGAAAAGAGTTCACTAGTTTTTGTACTATATGTTTTTGTTTGCCTCTCATACTTTGCTGTTTATGTTTTTGTCTTCCTTTCAGTAAACAAGCAGAAAAAAATTGCAGTAGTTCAACCAGAAAAACAGTAAGTAACAGCTTTTTTGCTTTTATTTTTTGTTAGGGTTTTGTTTGGGTTTTTTCTCTTTTTCTAATTGGAAAATCATGCTGTGTTAGGGAAGATTTAGCTTTACAGAAGTGCTCTACTGAGGGTTGAAAGATTCTACAATCCATTTGTGTTAATGCTGGTAGTTTCTGTTGATATTCAAAAAGACCTGCATTACAGCAGGAAGAGATAGAAACCTTGGAATTTGTTTTTTAACAATGCTGTTGCAACTGAGCTGAATTATTGAACAGGTTAAGCCATTGAAGTTCCAAGGTTGAAGTTGTTGGTCTTTCGCTTTTAGAAGATTGTATTGTAAATTTAAGAAAAACTGCTCTGATCTTAAGACTGTAAATTTATGCTTGAGCCTTTCTTTAATGGTGAGTACTAGGAAAAATTACTGTATTGCCTTTTGGTAATATTCCTCTCTGAAAAAATACAGTTTCTGTAATGTAAACATGCTTAAAAAATGTGGCTGCCTTAACATGTAACTGATTTTGCACAGCTGATCAGAGAAATTCACTTCAGTGTGAGTGCTGTCTTTTAGTAGATGAACTTCTAATCTACTAAAGATGAACTTCTAATCTACTAATCCCACTTCTCCCAGATTAAATTTGGCCCAGACAAGCCAAAAAAGAAGATTTTGTACTAATTGTACTAATATCTACAATTCATCTGTAAACTCTGTGTCATGCATATGAAACTCGTTCCTGTGAGCCTGCTCAGAACTGCTCCATGAATGCCTCCCAATTGGCTTTATTGACTCCTACAGCTTTACAGGCACCAGAGCTGTCAGTAGTGCTGCCAGTGTTTTCATTGCTCCTAAAATACTGGGCAGGCTGTTCTTCTGTGTTTTGTTGTTGGGATCCTTACCACAGTACTTGAGTCATTTTGGTTGTATTTTGTTTAAAATCCAGCTTTTTCAAAATGGGTAAGGTAAGACCACACTGCCTTGTGCCATTAAATGGGAAGTTAAGAGGAGGCAGGAAATGTAAACTCCCGTGGGTGGCTTTGGTGGTGGTTTTCACCATGGTAGCCCATAGACTTCAAGCAAGGAAGGATTGCTGCTGGCTGTAGCAGTGCAGAAGTCCTTTCCAAATTGAATTGGGTAGATTTTGCATGTTATTATTGTTAAACAAGGGAGGTATAAAAAGCAGATTAATAAAGCTGGAGCTAAGGAAAAAAATGCAATGGTCTTTTAGTAACTGTGTGAGTGGTGACTGTCCTTACCATCTGTCCCTTTTCCCAAACTACTTCTTTTCATTTCAGAATTTTGTCTTCAAGGACAGTTCATGATGGACTAAAGAACCAGGAACTGAACTCTTCTGACTCAGGTATTGATCACAGAGGTCAGGCTAACAAAGGCAAAATCCTCTTAACAGTTCACCTGCTCAGCACTGTTAGGAGAGGGAAGAGGAGGAAAGGGCTTGAAGATTTTCATCCCTTGATGATTTGTTGAACTTCAGAAAAGAATGAAACAAACAAAAACATGTAATTACTTGTGTCCTGCAGTCCATGTGTGCATTAAACCTGGAAATGAGATTTTTACGCCAGAACATTGCCCCCCCCAGTAGAGGATACATGGAGCTCTATGTGTACTGTGACCTATGCAGGTGACTTTTTATTGTCCCCTGCTATGTTTAATAATGCTGGGAGAAACAGGCACACTACATCTGTGCTCTTGAGTGGTTGGATTCTAAGTTTGGGAAGCAGGTCTGTCTGTTTTTTATGTTAACTTCATCATCATGATAAACAAAAGCAATTCAAACAGTAAACTGCTTTGTGTGCCAGATGGCAAAATCTAATCATTTTCTAAACTGTTGCAAGAACGAATGTGATGAATAAGTACATCTGCTGGTGAAACAGTCACACAGATCCATCCATTTGGCAACAAAGTGCCTCCTCTGCTGTTTTCTGTACAGTGAAGTGCACATCTGAAGCTTCACCTAAAGCAAGTGTTGATAGAAATGATGTGTGCTTGTTTAGCAGTTTAATTGGCTTTTAATAGAGTCATAATGTAAATTTAACTTCATTTATTTATCTGCCAGTTTTCAACCACCGAATTTAAGATCTTTAAGTGATAGTACTGATCAGTCAAGGAAAACTACACCACCACTAGGTAAAACAATATTGTCTTTGCACATAACTCTGTTGCAACATGTATTACACTTCAATATTGAGAAACATTGAACCATTTAATGGGTTTAGAATGCTTGATGTTGCTTCATCAAAGGTCACTTAATCATTTGCTGCATCTTTTGTTTGCTCACTGAGGGAAAAGAGTCTAAAAATGCACAACCATGTTATACTGCAATTTAGGATAAACTGTGTAGAATAATTTTGCCAGCTTCTCTGGTGACAGAAGTTTTGGGGGGGAGATAATTACTTGACTGGAAAATTTATCTGTAATTGCTGTATAGGAACTGCTTCTGTAACCAAGAAGTTGGGACTGTCTTTGTCTTTCCTGTTCTCACTGGTGGTGTAATACCATGAAGGATCAGACTAGCCAGGAAGGAATGTTTCTTTCCTGATGGATGACCATCTTTATTTACTATAGTTTGACAATTTGCAAGCATGGGTGTGAAGTATGAAAAATATTTTGGCAACATGGAATAACTAATGCTGGCATTGCAAACGTGACACAGAAACTACCCCAAATTCACGTCACTCCAGACTTTCTCCCCTCCTTTTTCACAGCAGATGAACTATTATTGTAGTATTGCAAGATTCTTTCCTGGGGAGGTTGTGGCATGTGGTTTAAATCTTTGCTTTCTCATTTCTCAGTGGTAATTAATGGCAAGTACTGCTGCCCAAAGATCTACTTCAACCACCGGTGCTTCTCGGGGCCTTACCTGAACAAGGGCAGGATTGCAGAGCTCCCCCAGTCCGTGGGACCTGGGAACTGTGTCCTTGTGCTCAAAGAGGTGAGATGGTTGTGTGCAGTGGGCCTGTCATAAACACTGAGTGTCTCTAATTACAGATGGGTAATTACTCATTATCAGCTTGAATTTATTAAAGAGGGTCTTTTTGCATCTAGTAAAGTATAAATCATGAACGGTTTTATGAATGGCTGGAAAGAGTAAAAGCCTCTCATTTATCTGAGTTACAATCAGCCTTCTACTGCTAAATTTGACTTCAGGTAACCTGTAATTGCCACAATCAAAGGAGTCAGTATCTCTTTATAGCTGTAATAAATGCTTCAAATTTAATTAACAGAATTTAGCTGGAGATAATCCCAAAATTCCTTTACAGTTTGCACTGTTGATGTTAAAACAGAGGAATACAGATTTTCTCAGTAGAAATGGCAAACTGTTTTCCGTAATTGGAAAATTAAAAGAATTCTCTCTGTTTTGCAAGTGGGATACAATTTACAAAGATCAGGTGAAATTGCAGTTTTGCTTTTTAATGTAATTGAGGGAGGAAGAGGCTTTCTTTAATGCCAGAGAGCCTCTTCTCCACAAGGTGTATAGCAGCAAATTTACAGATACTTTAATGCAATAATTATTTTTCTGAAATCTCCAAAAAGGTGCTTATTATCTGACCTGAGAGGCTGTGAATTTCCTAAGGCATAACTACATGTGCCCACTTGAGCTCTCATGAAGTGATCACTTTAAATGTAGGAATTGGCTCAACGTCTTTGCAATTTTTACCTTCCCTACCAAGTATCGTATCAGACATGCTGTAAAACAAGAGTCTGGTTGTCAAGAGTCAAGCTGATTACTGAAAAAGGTCCATTTTTGCATGCAGAAAATTACCCCGTCCTTTCCATGAGTGTTGGTACTCTGATGTAAGAACTGCAGAAGAACAAGTGTGAAATTCTGTGGCAGCTTCATTTAACCTTGAAGGTTTGATCTGCTTCATTGCCTGAAAGCAGAAAGTGTGCACAAATCCTGCTGATGTGCAGATGCTGAGTGTAGCTAACAGTTCAACCAATATGCTTAGGTACATTCATTTCAGTTATGAGTCGTGCTCCCGGTATGAATCCTAGAGAGAGTTTAATTTTTTTTTTATTTCTGGACTGCTGCATTAGTAGTAATGAAGCTGCAAGTCTGTAATGTCAAGGTTCTGATGCACCCAATTTTGGAATGATTTGGAGTAAGCACATACTGAATGTAAGAAATACAATTTGAATGCATGTTTTGTACTATACCTCCCTAACTTCAGGCTATTCACAAGTTCAAGTTATTTTACATTACCAGAGGAATTATCATTTTATTATAGTACAGACCTTGTCATGGTTCATGAAAGCAAAACAGATGAGAGCTTAAGATTCTGCAGTATGATTTTGCTGTAAGTGGTGGGTTGGCAGGCAACAAAATCCTGCAGCATTTTTTGGCACATCTTCACATGACATACAATCTCTAAGATAATCACTTAGATTTAGCCAAGGTTATGCAAGTTTTGTAGTTATTCAGCCCCAGGCGTTAATTTAGTGCTGTGTAATTCAAGGGCAATGACTTGGAAATTGCCAGATACACTCATGACTCTGCAGACAAATTCTGAAGGTTGGCAAGGCCTGAAGTGTCGACTGCTCTCAGTGTTCATTTTGGCAGTATCAGGAGGTATCTGTAATCCTGCTGTGAATGAGTGCTTTGATGCTGGATAATTTGGATGAATAGGAGTAATTTCCTATTCTACCCTGGCACTTTAAAACAGATTAATTGTACAAATAACTTACAGATATTTTCTGCTCTTCCCTCCCACGCTGCAGGTTCTCACTCTGTTGATCAATGCCGCCTACAAACCCAGCCGTGTTCTGCGAGAGCTGCAGCTGGACGAAGAGGCTGCCTGGCATGGGCATGGAGAGACCCTAAAAGCCAAGTAAATTCTTGTCCTGTTCCCCATTTAGTTGATCCCAGTAGGATTTCTCTGCAGTGTGTGCTTTAACTTCATACATTTCAGAGAAGGAAAAGTTGCTTAGAGCATATTGAGATGCCAACAGCCATTAAATGTTGAATTCTTTATAAATTTCTTGATGAGCGCTCCGTGAAGTGCATCCCATTTTAATGCTCCATAATATGCCAGGCATACCCTGCTACTGGCATGCCAGCAGCCAGTCGTCAAGTGAGACTGGTCTGGTACTGGTACAACAGTGTATGTATGTTGACAGACCTGCAGGTGAGGTTTAAGATTATTTAATTCACCTGAAGATAATTGTCAGTGTTTTAAAGCAGAAGCATATCCTGCTTGGGAGGCTTCTCAGGCTCCCATGGCATTTCCACTCAGATTTTTCAGTGGAAGAAGATTCTTCAGAAATTAAGTGACAACAGTGCTTTGAAATAGCCTGGCATGGAAGTTTTTCTACAGCAGTCTACCCTAAAGCACTCTCTAGTTTTCCTGCTGAGCTTTTTGGGTTGAAGCCTCTTTGCAAGATTATTTCGCGGCAAGGAAAAAAGCATTGAACATATTTGCATATATTTGATAAGTCCAGATACTCCTTTATAGTCTAGGGATGGTTTTGTAATTAGGTCACTGTGTTTGCATACTAGAGATTAGATTTTCCCAATGTGCCATAGCACACTTTCCTACATCATTTTCAACATGTCAGTAAATCTTTTGTTGGATCCGATTTGTGTATAAAAAGACACCTTTCCGTGTGTTGAAGGATTGCTCTGGATTTGGGCAATAGGAGGGTGATATGAAAGATTAGTGTAAATAGAAGATGTAGCTGAAGAATAAAAGAAAAAATATTTGTTTAGTTTCATTGAAGTTGCTGTGTGCTTTCTCCTGCCACAGTAATGACACCGGGGATCTCTGGACTATGATAATATTGCTCTTTTTTTCAAGGCATTAGCGAGATACTTGGAGGCCTGAAACACCCCTAATAGATATCAACATGTGCTGTAGTTGTGCTGGGAGAACAAAGCAGAAATGATCAACAGCTCTGGCAGATACTGCACAGAGTGGCTCTGTCAGGGTAATGGCAAGGCTGGTAAACAAAAAGAAATCTTTTCTTAATTTAAATCAAACAGGAGCAATATGTCAAGCCATGGCAAGTGACTGTCCTGGCGAACTGTTCAGCAGTTAGATAAAAGTTGATTGGAAATGTGGCAGTAATCCATCTGCTTGCCATAGGCTGTGCATAGAGGGCTCACCAAAAGCTGTCTGCTGTTACCATGATTAGCTCAGGGGGTGCTCTTGGTGTTGTTTTGTGTGACCAGCTGTCCATGTCACAGTGGGAACTTCTGCAGTCCCGCGGAAGCAAAGAGAGCAAACCATCTGTGAGCAAAGAAAACAAAACATCTGAACTCTGGAACAGTCCTCTCAGATGGTATTTTGTAGTCACTTGACCGGGCAGTGTTGCTGTGTTTGGTGCTGCAGCCACCTCTGGTGGTGGCTTTTCTTTATTTGGGGATCTGTCATAAGAGACGGGAGAACCTATTTCCTGGACTTGGCAGTCCATGGAGTTCATCATTGCTCAGATTTCTCTGTTTGATCTCAAAGCAATAAATGAAGTACTTTTTTACTGCTGGTAATTGGAAGATTCCTGAACTATGACCATGTTTCCAATGCTAGATACAAAGGCAAGAGCTACCGTGCGACTGTGGAAGTTGTGAGGACGGCGGATCGGGTGGCAGATTTCTGTAGGAAAACATGCATCAAGCTGGAGTGTTGTCCGAACCTCTTTGGCCCTCAAATGGTGCTGGATAAGTGTTCTGAGAACTGCTCTGTCCTGACGAAGACTAAATACAGTGAGTAGGTCACTAATCTCATAACGAGGTGGAGCTTGGAGTGTTACATTTTAGTTTCTTTTGGTTTTGGCTCCAGAAGGAATCCAAAATACATTGCTTTGCCTACATGAGGAACAGCTCAAGCTCTACATGCACAAACCTACAAAATATCCACATGCCAATGTGTAGGGGAGAAAAAAATTGATTCTACATTAAGTAGTAGAACCATGGCTTAACTTTTTGTTGTGTGCTTAAAGCTTTACCTTCTTAAGACAACTTCTGGGGCAAGAACTGACTAACATTGTAATTTAAGTGGCATTATAATTGCTTTTACCAATTTATTGTGCAACAAAATACACCTTCAAGCCCTTTTCTTAGTTTTTAGCATTTTTGTAAACTGACTTTAACCATTTGACACTGTGAGAACAGTGCATTGAGGCCATATTTAAAAACTACAAAACATTATAAAAAGTGCAGTTAAATTGGACCAAATCTTTGACTGATGATTTTTGTATAAAATCAGATCATTTGGGGCTTCTCAGAGATGGAGGAAGTAAATCTTTACAGGGCAAACAAAACTGATGAGTAACTCTTGTTCCTTAGACCAAATTAAAGAGGAAAATATAGACACACTGATTTTGAAGTTTGGCAGAATTGGGTTTCCTGTTGGGAAATGTCCTTCTACTGATTTTTCCAGTCCTGATGATGGACAAACATAACTAGTGACATTGAAGGTGCATTTCAACTCCTCTCTTCTGTCCTGGCAGCACACTATTATGGGAAGCGGAAAAACAAGCGGATAGGTAGGCCCCCGGGTGGCCACAGTAACCTGGAAGTAGCCATGAAGAAACCAAATAAAAGACGGAAGAGGCGAAAACATTTTTTTGTTCATAAGAAAAAACGTTCTTCTACATCCGTGGATAACACCCCAGCTGGATCTCCCCAGGTAGGACACTGCCAACAGCATTCATGGGCACGGGCTGTGATCTCTGACCAGCTTCCCTTGAAACAGCAAATGTTGTTTCCTTGTGACTTCAGGTTACACCTGACAGCGGGTGGCAATTGCAGCTTTTGTCCTAAACTTCCCATTGTTTTTCATTTCATTGCCTTTTTTTTCTTTTTTCCGAACCTTTCAGGGCAGTGGGGCAGAAGAGGAGGATGACCAGGATGAGGTGGATGAGGAATCTCTGACTGAGGACAGTACCTCAGAGCACCAAGATGAACTGCTTGAAGAATCAGAGGTATCAGAGAAGAAATCACTGTCGTCATCTCCCACACAGAGTGAACTGTCTCATTCCTTGGCTCAGGACCGAGACAAGCGGAAGAGGAAGCTCAGGACCTTTTCCTTTTCTGATGATGAAAATAAACCTCCTTCGCCAAAGGTAACTAGGAATTCAGAATTCTGCTTCTGCTTGCTCAGTGCTGGGCAAGCACAGATACCTTGGGAGTGTTAACCATTGTACATGTGTTCTCATAAAACACTGTTACCCATAAAGGGCATTGTGAAACTACAGAGTAATTAAAAATCATTATTTTTATTACAGGGCAGGACTGTAATAAGGAACTAGGCAGAAAGATGTAGACAGAATGGTGAGCTTTCCCATTTTCCAGCTGTTAGCACTCCTCTTGGTTCAACCAGAACAGCGACGTGGTGTGGACCAAATCCCGGGTTTAGATCCTTGCTGTCTGTCTGTAACACTGACAGACTGTAACACTGTCTTCTACCCTGAGCAGAAGGCTGTTCTGCACATCTCTGCTGGCCAAGAAACCTCTGCAGTTTGAGCTCTTATTAGACCTTTAGTTGGCAGCTGAATGTTTGAGTTTGAGCAGATGGGAGCGTTGGTCCATGGCATATGTAATATTCTGGGAATTCTTTTTGCGCTGGGTGGCTTGTCTAGGACATAAAGATGGAAGTTGCTGAAAAGCTGCAGCTGGACAGTAACCCTCTGGAGTGGAGCGTGGCTGATGTGGTACGATTCCTCAAATCCACTGACTGTGCTCCACTGGCGAGAATTTTCCTTGACCAGGTATCATTTTCTGTCTGTTAAAATGTAGAATCTGTCACTTTGCTTCTTATCCTCTAGGGAATCATGAGAAGAAACTAGATTGAATCTTTCAGTAGGGTTCTGAGGAAACAAACACCTGTGCAACCCACAGCAGTTTGGGAGAGGAGAGCTGAGGGAATGACCAGAGTTTCTCAGGTTTCTCAGCACTCAGTGAAGGGCGTTTTGATCTGTGGGTATCTGAATCCCAAAACTACAAAGAATGCCTACAGCCAAGCACCGTGAAGGCAGGAGCCTGTTTTCTAGGAGATAAGGTTTTGCCACTTATGTTGCCTTTTCCATGTGATAAGTATTTTCTTTTTTACAGAGTAACTGCAGGTATCACAGTGTTGTATTGCAGGAGTGAATGTTTTTGTGTTAGTATGACAACCAGAGTACAAAACAGAGTCGAGTTAACATTTTTTTTTGCATCTTGCTTAAAATTTGCCATAAGAAGCATTGTCTATCAAAACTGTAGTACTAGAACTAATGATGACTACGGTTTGTAGTGATGGATTTACTTGACCTTGTAGAACCTCTGTTTTTATAGAAAGATGCAGTGGTTGGGTAAAATGACTTTCTGCATGAAATTTCCTTGGTTTCTTTTGTTAGGTTGATTTTTTTGCAATAGCATCTCATGAGACTCTGTCCCTCAGCCAGTGAATTTGAGCTGACGTTTTAAGAAAGGAGTTAATTTGTTGTGAGAGAGATTTTTAAGCTGCTTGGAGTAGCATGAAAGAAACATCTAATTCACAAATGGTCATGAATCTGGAATTACAGCAAATCAAAGCTGAAGGAGCAAGGAGAATAAAAATACAAAGTCACTATGGAATTTTGTTTCCTGACAGGAAATCGATGGCCAGGCCCTGCTGCTGCTGACCCTGCCCACTGTTCAAGAGTGTATGGACTTGAAGCTTGGACCAGCTATTAAACTCTGCCATCACATTGAGAGGGTCAAACTTGCCTTCTACCAGCAGTTTGCTAACTGAGGAGCAGCCAAGTTGAAGTGGACCTTTGAAGCACAACTACAAAAACATGCTCCTTCCTCTCTAGCAAGTGAAGCCAAATGAAGTTAAACTGAGGCCCTGGTGACCTAAAAGTGTGTGTCAGCCTCGATTTTTCTGTTTTGACAAAAGGAAGACAACATCTGGAGCAAAATGCCAATGCAAACACAGGGGCTACTCTACCAGCTGCCAGCTCGGGAACACAATAGTCTCTTGCTCTATGGTTCCCTTTTTCTAATGTATTTTTTAATGATTGCAGAAAAGTCTCCTCTCATGGGAAATGACATTTCAATAGTTCTGTTGGCACAGAACTTTAAAAGGCGAATCGGATCCTGTTTACGTTAGCATGTAGGCTGCCAGAAATAACCTTTCTCTGTCCCTGATGTCTCACAGAATCCCCTTCCCTCCCTGTGGATGAACACTTGCTTTACCACAGCACTGACTTTGGAATGTGCTCTTTGCACATTCGTGTGTTAATGTTGAGTTTTTTAATGAATTTGTTCATTGTTAGGACAACAACGTGGCCACAGGGTTCTGAATGTACAGTATAGCAAGAGTGTGGTTCCTTTTGAAGTTCTTTTGTTTATTTTGGATTTTTTTTGGTTTCCTTGTTGTTGGGTTTCGGTTTTGTTTTTACTACCTCTGTAGCCTGAACAGTAGAAGTGATGAATTAAAAAGGGAGGGAACTGTTCTTTCTGGACAAATCTTCTGTAGCTGCACAGCAGTCTGCCTTCTGTGGGCATGTCCAGAGTACAAACCAATGTCAGCATACAGAGCTTCTGTTCCAAAGCTTTAGTGAAACCTGTGTAGGCGTAACCTGGATGTTTCCTTTTTCTTCAGATGTCAGAAAACGTAATTATTTTTGCACTTCTCTTACAGACGGGCTGTAGGAAATAAGGAAGGAAAGAGGAAGTGCCTCTGCATTTTCTATATTTTGGTTGTCAGATTATTTTATATTTTTTTTTAATTGTGTGAAGTTATTTCCTTTTTCTTCTAGCAAACAATTGGGCCGTGTACATAGAGCCTGTCAGCAGACTTTTGCTTTGCTACCTGAACATCTTTTTAGAGAATACACTAAGGAAACTGCGATCAATAGAGGACTGCAAGAAAGCTCTGCCAGTGTTTGCATACTGGAAACTCTTGTGAGCTTGACTTTGTATTTTTAACTATCTGCAGATGCTCAGGATCAGACTTGGTGAAAATTTGGTGGGTTGGGAAGGGACTTGTCTGCTTTTATTAGAAAAAAGGAGAAGGACCAGAGGAACATCTTAGGTCCATCAGTAGGCTCACCGTAGGATGAACTGCTGATTTTAATTTTCCAGGGTAATAAAACCCAATCAGCCACTTGCTGCAGACCTGTGCTTTACACTTTAACAGGGCTTACATTACTTTCCATTAAAGGTGTGGGGAAACTTGTGTCAGGCTCGAGATCTGCATCACATGAGCGTTAAGTTTCAGCTGGCTTGCATTCAGTCACTGCCTTTCTCACAGTACTTGGAGGGGCACGGGCAGGAGCTGGATGTGTGCAGCCATGGCCCTTTATCTCCTGTTCAAATCCATCTGTGCAGGAAGCCCCTGGCATACAAAGGTGTGTGAGTTAGGAAGGTTCTCGCTGCAGGAATTGGTTTAGGAAAGACGCATGTACTGGCTTGTGATGAGCACGGGTCACTCTGGTCGGACGGAGGGATCGGGGTGTCCCTTAGGCCCGGTGGGATCGGCCGTTCCAGTGCTGTGAGCTGTAGGATTCAGGAAGGAGGTGTCTGTAAGCTGAGAGCTGAGTTTGCACAGCCTGTGTCTGTACCTGCCACATTGGGGTTGAGGGGGAGCTGCCTCCAGGGAAAACTGTTTGGACTAAGCAAAGCTCAGTGACTGGACTTTACTGCTTTTGCCCCTCAGAATAACTGCCTAGTCAAGGCAGAACTATTTACAGGAATAAATAATCAGATTTTTTTTCCTGTTCCAGAATCGAAACGTAAATGCCAGACAGTTTATTAGCTGAATATTCCTGAGGGAGGGAGGGCAGTGTGTAGCTTGGACAATTTTTCTCCCGTGTTGTAAGCAGAGTCTGAAAACGTAATTAAATTGAAATCAAAGTGTTGCTTCTTCCTCCTCACACCAGATATGTGGCCAGTAAATGGATGTTTTGGCTCTTCATATTGTGCTTAGGTCATCTGCCTGTACTCCATTCCCTTAGGACAAGCTCAGTGATAAGCCATTAGGCCTGAAAAAATTTTAAAAGAAACACTGCTGCTTTGCTGTCAGCATCTTGTCTTGAGAAATTTGACCAGCAGAGAACTTCTAGGCTGGAAGGTGATGCTTTTGGATCAGTGCAATATGATTTCCAGAGCTCTCTTGCCCTGATGCTTTCTGCATAGCCAAGAGATGTTACTTCCACCTTTCCCCATGGACAGATACATATCTTTTTAAGTAGCTGTCAGGAGAGAATAGAGCTTAAAGTGTAATTTAGTGGACCTGTTAGGATGGTGCCTAGGGTTTTAAATACAAATGTCATACTTCTTTTTCTCAGTAAATAAAGCAGTCAGCAGTTTCAGATGTTAGTGAGATACTTACTGGTCACCTTTGGCATGTTTTATAGGCTGGATTTTTCTGCCTTGTTTTGGGAGGCACTGACAGTCTGGTCCCAATGGGATCTATTTTTGTTGAGATTTTCAAAAGGGATGTTTTCATTATTTGTGAAATGTTTTTATGCTGCACACGGGTACTGTACACTCTGTTTCCTGGGGAAAAAAATGCACTCTGTTTTATTGCTGGATTTAAAAGGGATAATTGGGGCTTTATCTTGATGGATGGTGTTTCTATTTGACTCTGTTTCAAGTTCCTCTTTCTCTATGCGTGGCAGATGACACAACTGCACTTATTTGTTCGACTTATTCCAACATGACTTGAAATCAGCTCACGTGGGGCTTTAGTCGCTCTGTTTCTTCAAAACTGGATTTTGCTTAGCTGGTGGCTGAATCTTGGCTTTGGGTGCCAGCAATGTTTCACCAGCAGGAATCGCTGGGATTGCAGTAATTTGGGTTTCAGGAATTTGTGCCATCCTCTACCACATCGTTCACCGTACGTACGACAACGCTGGAGTCCAGGAGAAAGGCAGTGGTGTCTTGCCATTATCTTCAGCACAAGAAAATGAACTCCCCACTGGGCCTTGCGTGCTGTTTCTGGGGCTGGTAAAGGGGGTTTACCCTTGGCTTGACCCACTGAGGGTTTGTATTCTTGCCTGTCATATTTTCATACGTGTTGTGCAGTCTTGGGTTTGCACACCACAGCTTTAGAAACCTGGTGGTGCCACTTGTGCTGTGCTAAGCTCAGCCTTGTTAGGCAGAAAGGTTTTGTTTGGTTACTGTGGTGTGCTTTCTGCACCAGCACAAGGATTCTGTAATGGAGAAGTATTCAACCTCCAGAAATGTCATGGAAGGTTCATGTGGTAGGATTATCCCCCAAAGCATGAGCAGCTTGCAGTCCATCCTAAACTGAAAGCAGTCCTTCCAGAAGAGCAGAGGTACAGCACTGATCTTGGTGAATGAAGACTACTTTTTTCCTAACTCGAAACATTTCTGAAAGTTCCTCTTTGAGCAATGAAATAAAAGGCAGATTAATTTCTGTGTTGTACAGTACTCCAGGAGTGTTTGCAGTCTCTCCTGGGATTAATGGAAACAGTACATACAGAGTTCGGGAGTGGTTTTTAAGATTACTTTCTCTGTCACAACTTTTAGCAGTATTTTGTTGTTGCTTTAGGATTTGCTAGTGTTTATTCTTTATTCCAGTGATGCTTTAAAGGAGGGAAGGAGTATTTAGCTGCTAGGTCCACAGAATTGTAAATATATTTACAGTCGATTGGACTGAGCACTCCATTCTTCTGTGTAAAGTACAAAGACTCGGTACATGGCTTGCAAAAAGCCAAGTGGCTCGTGAGATTTTTGAATGTAACGGAATAGGCTTCAAAACTATCAAGCTCAAACTGGAGACTGGATACCTTTGGACCAAATCTGTTGTTACTAGATGAAGTAGCCTTACCAGAAAGCCAAAAATACCATGATCCTGTACAAAGCTACTCCTTAACTAGTCCTGTCACATAGTGGCAGACTGGTTACTGCCTACTGTGAGCTCAAATTACTTAAAAGTAACTAAGCACAAAGACATAGGCTCGGTCAGGAGACTTCAGGTGTATGATGAAGGCTCCTCTTTAAAGGGATTGTGTGCTGAACCCTTATTTCAGAGTGCTGCCTCCCTTCCCCAACATGTGTGTAGCCTTGTTTTCAAAGGCAGCCTTTTGGGTGAGAGATTAGAATGGGACTTGGGAACACCAGAGACAACAAGCCTCTTTTATTGTTACGTGTTTTTCTAAAAAAATTAATAATAATCTGTAGGAAACACAACAAAAATGAATTAAGATTGATGACACTTGGTCTCCACGGTCGCTTCCTCAAGTGGCATCTGTTGTTCTGAAATGCACCAGACGCGTAAATGGACTTTTGATGAGAAGACAAAGTTTTACTCTCTTGGGTGCAAAGCCAGCAGTGTTTGGCTCAGCTTTAAGCCATGGAAGCAAGCAGGTGTTGCACTGACCAGATTCAGAGGCAGTAGGTCTGACTGACTGAGCACAAACACGGTGTCTGTGGGAGCCCTCTGGCCTTGCACAGTCCGAGAGGAACAGGCCTGACCCAGGCACAGCTCGGCAATGAACAGTGAGCTCCGGGCACGGAGGAATCCTCGCCCACTCTGAAAGTTGTTAAGCACCAGTTTCCAAGAAACCTCATGGCAAAAAAAAAATAATCTGGAGGTGTCATGTTTCTCCTCTCCTCTTTCATTTTTTTTTTTAATTATTATTTCTGTTTAAAAGGAATTTTAAATAATCCTTATAGACAATCAGAGGTCTTTTAGGAGACTCTGCCCTAAAGGGTACCAGCTCCCCACCTGTGGGCCTCTTTCTTATACTAACTCATTGGAACTGATGCACTTTTCCTGTATTTTGCCTTTTTTAATTAGCTGCTTGTTCTTAAACAAAGATTTAAATGCATATTGTGTTGTGTCCCTTCTGCTTGTTGTTTTATCTTTCTTTAACTTTAAAATATATATATATATATGCAGTGAGACTGAAATACTACATGGAAGAGAAACATGCACAAGAAAATATGCCTATTAAGTCCCACCATTGTTTGAGCAGGTGTAACAATTTAATCAGAGGATTTTTTTAAAAACTATTTTGGATGGATATTTTGCTTGTTTTGTCTGTAAATAGTGTACAAAAGTTTGTGTTATATGACAGTTTTAAGTGGTTGTAAGAAAATTAAAAAAGATACTTAAACTGTTACTGATGGCTTTGGTATTAATATGATAAATACTGCTGCTTACCATGAGAAATGTCACATCTTACAAAACTGTGTGGAAAGCTGTCTAGCATGCTCCATTACTTGCATAAAAGATAAATGCAAACCACATAAATACCACTTGCACAGGCTTCGTGTTAAAGATCTTGACTGGGTTGTATTCAGTTCCCTCAAATGCAGGAGACCTATTTATCAAAGCCTTCTTGTGAGGTAACTGGTTTTGTTTCACAGGGTGCTGAAGCTAATTAAAATACAGGAGCCGAGGACAGGACCTGTGAATTGGGGTAATTTATTGCTTTCTTTGAGCATAAGGAGCTGCTTGGTACCATGTGAAGCAAACCTTGCAGGTGCTGCTGCTCCTCCTGGATGGTTTTGTAAAGGTTTACACGACCCCAGCAAGTTGAAATTTTACAAAGAGCTGGCTTTGCTTCCTCTGAATAACATGAGAGTTCACAGGATGTTTCAGAAATAGGTCAGCCTTGTGAAGTTCTTGTTTCCTTACTTGGCCTTCCAACAGATTGTACTCGTGTGCTCCTCAGCACTTGTTTATTGGCTGCACTTCAGTTACCTTGAGCTGATTTTACACGGGGTGCAGAAAACACATCGGAGTGGGATGAAACTGATTGCTTAACACTGTCTTTAAACATCTATAAATATGTAGGTTCTAACATAAATCTGCTACTCGCCTCCACGGAGCACTGCCTGCTTGTGGGAAATCTGAAGGCTTGTGAAAAGCACAGAGCAGGAGGCGGTGACTTGTCTGACAGAGGTTTCAGAAGGGCTTATAGGAGTCATGAGGAGATGAAACCCTCGAAGAGGTATTTTGGGGGAATGATCTATTTTAAAGCATGGAACGTGGAGTACCACGAGGCACAAGCCCTGCAAGTTATGTGTCCGGATTCATGTCTGAAACACAAGTTTCGTGTGTAAATAGCATTAGGTAAATCTTTAACCGGTGTAAGCGACCAGGTCAGGTGTGTGTGTGGGACATTTAATGCTCAGCAGGTGCTGTGAAAGCTTAAAAACTGTCCCCAGGCCACAAATAAATAGGTCACAGTCACAGTGCTTGGTGGCTGTGATCCCTGAGTGCGAGAACAACGAATCTGCTTTGGTCCTTCTCCTTTCTGTCTATTTGCTTTCCTGAACTCTTGCCTTTGATGCAGCTCAGAGCAGAAGAGCACTGACCTGGGGCCAGAGGCACTGGACAGAGCATTTGGGCTGTGTGCTCTGTAAGTCAGGGAACTGAAAACATTTCTTTTTCTAGCTGCAGCTTCCAGACATTTATGGCACAGCCTGAACATCAGAGAAATCAGTGTCATGTGCCAAAACTGTTGGTGTTGCCTGCCAGGAAGGACAGTCACGTAGGTGGGTTGTGAGATAAATGCAACAAATGTTGTTATTTGAAGAGCTATTGCTTCACGTGCTCAGCTTATTTTTCTGATAGACTTAAAACATGTTGTACTTTCTGGGTGGTAGTTATAAGTGAATTCATACTTAGGCTGGGATTTTAAATTATTTAAAATATTACAGAAACAGCATGAGAAAAACATACAATGCAATGTGACCTGGGTGGATCCCACACTGAAAAGAAGAACCTAAACTTGATGCAGTTCTGCTTGGTGATGAAGAAGAGGGGTGTGGTGTGACAGGGTCAGGCAAGGCTCACTGGCCAACAGGTGCACTTTCCCAGGTGCAGTTCCTAAATGAAAGATCTGACGTGCTCTGTTTTATCCATTGTGCGCTTTTTAAAGAACAAGCGTTTTTCGCTAAAGAACCCAGGCCATAATTTTTATCGTTCTACTTTGGTCAGACTTGCTTGACCCTGTGGGGATCTGGGTTAAGCGAAGCCTTCGGGTGCTGCGGTTCCGACCCAGGGCTGGGAACCTCGAGGAGTGCTGCGAACCTCTTCTAGGAGGGCTGTAGTGCGCTTTAGAAATCGCTGTGGATGCCGGAGCCGGGAGGGTTTGGGTGCCCGAGCCAGACCAGGGTTTGGATGCCGGAGCCAAACAGCGTTTGGCTGCTCGGAGCTTCGGACCCTCCTCTGCCGCGCTCACCAGCCGGCTCTGCCCAACCTCAGCGGGAGGCCCTGGGGCTGAAGCCCCGCTGCTGCCGGGGGCGCGGGGCCCGAAGGCGGTCCCGGTGCGGTCCCGCGGGCTGTCCCCGCGGTCCCCGCGGTCCCCGCGGCGCGGGCGGGGCGCTGAGGGCGGCGGGGGCGGGCGGGCGGTGACGCGCGGGCGGGGCGGGGCCGGCTGGGCCGCCATGCGCCGCTGAGCGGGCGCCGGCCGGGCCTCGCCATGGGGGCGCCGCCGCCCAACGCCAGCCTCGGCCTCACCGCCAGCCCCGGCGCGGCGGCGGGGCCCGGGGACCGCGGCTGCGAGAACGGCGCCCTCATGGACAGATTCGGCATCTTCCTGCAGGGGCTCCTGGGCGTCGTGGCCTTCAGCACCCTCATGCGTGAGTGGCGGGGCCGCGGCCTGGCGGGAGCGGGCGGGGGGGGTGTCCCCGAGGAGGGGTCGGGGTCGGCGGTGGGGCCGCGGCCGCGCTACGGTGTCCCGAGCTTATCCCGGGAAGGGCCGGGCTGTCCCGGGCTCCCGGCCGGGAGGGGCCGCGGCGGCCTCGGGAGCGCAGCGCCGGCGCTTTGTGGGGCCGGGAGAGCCGAGCGGGGCCGGGCGGGGAGGCCTCGGGGACCGCGGTGCCAAGTCCTTGCACTTTCTGAAACTTGCCTTCCTAAGATCGGCACCCGTGCTGTTACAATTTACCGCTTCGGGGGCGCGGGGGTGTGTGTCCTGCTTTGAATTCAACCGGCAGGATGAGGTAGGCGGTGTGTGCAGTGTCACTGGGGTTTGGGATGTACAGAAGTCACGGGTTTGGCCGGTCTGTTTTACCGCAGGTGGACCGTGTCGTGTCAGCGGCACCAAAGGCAGACACGCCGCTCTCAGTCGCAGGGTGCTGTGCCACGCTGGCCTGGAGGGCCATACCCGGGAGCTGGAGCAGCCCCAGAGCTGTGTGGCTGCTCAGAGTGTGGTGGGAAGGCAGGGAAGGCTGGAGGCCGTGGTGGCTTCAACCCTGGGATGGGGGAGTCCCAACAACGTGGAACAGTTGTGGTGGATTTGTCTCTATCCCATACTGTAGGTCGTACCCTCTGGGTTGAGGAGTGGAGAAGCAGCCCAGTGCCTTTACTCCGCTGACTGTGACATTGCTGTTAACAAAAAGTGGGAGAGGGAAAAGGAATCGCCAGCGTCATGTGTTTTACAGTTTGACTGATCTAAAAACCAAGATCCTGTTTACATTAAAATTGCATTGATGCCTTTTCGTGCTGGTGTCACACTATTATGGTTAAGTCAGACGTTTGCCACACGCTGTGTTTGCATGCTTTAGTGTCCCAGTCACTGTTAACAATTGCATTGCTCTTGTGAAAACTATGTGTGTAACTGTCCTAATTATGTGATGAATGGCAACAGTATTCACTGCTGTAGCATTTGGTCAGCCACAGCAGCCTGATAATAGAAGCTTAAGCAGTTTTCAAACAAAAGTACCTCTCTGTAATAATATGATGTGCACACAGTGTTGATTTTAGATTTAAGAGATACAAATAGGTAATTCTTATGGATTGTGCATCCAAAAACGAAGAACTACGGATATTATTTGTCAGGATAGTGCCTTTTTTTCCTGGAAATGGTATCTTGTGTCTTTAGATTCATTTATGTAAAATGCGTAAACTTGGAACACTCAGTGAAGACAAGAAAAAGTGAATACAGAAAGTAAGGACTAGGAAAATGAAAGTCTTGTTGTTGGCTGCACTTCCTGGCTTGGGTTGGGTACTGTTAAACCAGGAACTGTCAGGAGACTTCCATGCAGTGCTTGCAGTTGTGGCAGAAGGGAGTGGAAGGAAAGCAGCCAGTCCTCACAATGGACTGGGCAGAAAAGGAATCTGTGTCCAAAGGGGATCAGAGGAAAAACTTAGCAACGTGTCATGCTTACATTCAAACAGAGGATAGGTGCGTTTGTCCCAGGTTTGTCAGCCACATTCCCCTCCACTTTCCTTTGTGCCTCTCCCCGAGCAGCAGGAGAAGCTGGTCACACCATGTGGGCCTGTTACACTGGGATAGGAGCAGCTCTCAGTTATGGGCTGGGCTGTGCAGGAGGGCCAGTTCTGTCCTGTCTGATAGCTCTGAATGTTCCTATCCTTTTTATGTCAAATACAAGACGCCTGGCGTGTTGTTCCAAACCCTGTAAAGTTTCCTCAACAAACAGGACTTTTTGTGACAGATCTGATGTGACACAGAAGCAGGAACTTGTGGCTGAGAGCGTGGCCTCTCCTCAGCAATCACCTGGGCACTTACACAGCTGTTCTGTCCCTGAGCTGCTGAGCTGGAGGGATGACACAGCTTCTGGCTGCTGGATCACAGAACTGATACAGCAAGGAAAATAAATGAGGAGATGTGGTTGTTTTTAAGCTGGAGTATCTCTGCTCCTGTGCTGGCACAACAGAGGTGGTGGCACTGAGGGAGAAACAAGTGGCTGTAGGCAGGGGCTGCTTGAGAGTTGTCTCTTCAGTTGGGTCCCTTTTGAACAGCAGTAATTCTCTGTGTGCAGCTGTATAATTTCTCCTGAAGACACATGGCTGTCTGGTATTTAAATTTAACTTCTAAAGAGCGAATCACTTCTCTTTTTTTTATTTTTTTTAGGGGGACACTAGAAGGAGATGTTCTAATATTTTGCTTGTGATTAATGGTGCTGAACCCTCTGTAGTAAAAGGAATTAAAGTAATGGCACCAGAAATACATTGTACAATTGCTCTTTTTGCACAGAAGCTGTTTTCCTTTGAAAAATATTTGATTTGACATGCAAAGAATAAGAATTTTTGGTAAGTGGCTAAAGCAAAGGCTGACCCAGCCCTTTCTAGATAAATCTTACCCTGCTTGTGTTCAGTGGAAAAAAGAATATTTTAAAATGTTTTTTTCTGTAGTATTTAGCTGTAAGAGGAGTAGGCCCTTTTCTGTTCCTTGCTGGGGGTTGTTCATCTACAAATGACTAAAGGACCATTCCTAAAGCAAAATTATTTAAGATGTGACACTCCAGTGTGCCACTTTCTTATGTGTGCACCTGTTCGGTTGCTGTAAAGTTGTGCTGTCAGCTGATCTTCCAGTTACATCAGTCAAACTTCATGATTTTGAGGGCTAAAATGTGGTTATGAAAAGGTTTTTAGTTTGTGGAAGATATGGTGACTCTGCCAGAGGGAACACAGGAACTGCACTGCTGTGGCTGTCTTCTGATACTTGTGAGAAAGGTTTTTAGCCCAGTCACATTATCAGCCTCCTTTGTGGGCCCTCACTACTGAATTGGCACAACCAAGAAGTGACAGGAAGAGAAAATTTCTCTCTTTGAGCTGACAAAATGTTTGTTTGAAATTAATTCTGAAGTTTCCTTTTCTTTGTAGCTCTTGCCTCCCTGTTCTGTCACGCAGGGAATGAAGAACAGTGTAACTCACCTGCTTATCTCACCTCACCTTTTAAATGAGTGACTTTGTTCTGTTACTTTCAGATTCAGGTACAACCTGTCGCAACCCCCTAATCTTTTTCTTGTAGAAGATGCTTTATTGAGTGATCATTTATCCTGAGTTTATATAGGAGCCTCCTTAACCAGAGTAGAAGTTTGCATTTGGTTTTTATTGCTGTGAGTTGTTTAAGGCCTTCCAAATCCACTACTTAAGTCTCTCTGCTTTCAGATCTTACTCTGCTGCTCTTGGTGTGAAGCTTGTGCAGGGAGGTCCTTTTCTGATGTCTGAACCAGTAGTGAATATACTTAATACCATCAGAGCCCACCCATGTGTTGTCTTAAATCACTGTGAATTATCCTTTACTGCTCAGAGTCAGGTCCTCTGCTGTGAAGCTAAAGACGTGTTGAAACAGTTTCACCCAGATGCTACAGATGTTCCAGCACACCAAAAGCCCCACTGAAGTGGGGTGAGACAAGTTCTGTAGCTTCTCTCCTAACCATGGGCTTTAAGTCCCCGTGCAAGGGAACTCTGATTAAAAACCACCTCATTTTGGCAAATCTGCTTGGACTGGCAACCTGCTTGGACTCTGGTCACTGACTCTCCAGCCTGTGAACCTGCTTTTTTTTGAACTCTGTTGCTTAATTTCGTTCTCCTCCTCCTGCCTGTGTACACGTCGTTTTCCACCCTAGTTTATTTAAGCCAAGCCACTTCATAACAGGAAGTCTTAATGAGTTTCCCTCGATGGAAGAGATGTATGTTTATATTGCAAGCCAGTAAGCCAAAGATAATATTTTTCCACAGTTTGCCACTCTAATGTTTGTATCTTATTTCATGGGAATCTTGATTTAAAATGGTAGCTTTGCTTCTTAGGTATTTGGGGCTCTTTGGTGCAATAGTTCTGTAGTTGTTTGCTGATGACACAGAGCTGGCTTTAAATATTTTTACATAATACCATGTGTTTTGTCAATAATCCCAAGCACCTTCTGAGCATTCTCTGGCTGGGCTTTTGTTGGTCATGAATGATTAGAGAGTGGTGTTGGCACAGTATCCCACACATGTATGACATAAGTGTAGTTATAAATGACACAGTTTTTATTAGCCAAACCTGGTAAAGGTATGGGAAAAAACCCACTGCCAATCCCTTAAAACAGTTGGTGTCAGACAGGGTAAAGTAGTTTATTTACTAGGCTTGTTTGTCAGAAGATTTGTACCTTATCAGAATATAGCAGTGTTTGTTTTGGGACACTTAGGAATGGCTGAGAAATTAGATGTGAGTTGTATTGATGAATTATTGAAATAGAAGCATCATTTGATTTTCTGCAGGTAGAAGGTTTGTGTCTGCGAGGAAAATATAAATATGCTGTAAAAGAGACCAGAGTGTGGGATTCTGTTCCCTTTTTATGGCTTTATTACAGAGTGTAATCCTTCTCATGCTGAGAAGGGTTTACAGAAGTGAAATGATTGGGTAGAGGTGCAGTGAATAAGTGAGAAGGTGCATTTGCTGTTGAGGGTCACAGATGAAAGAGAAGGAAGAAACCATTCTGTTAAAACATACTATATATATATTTTTAAGGTCCTCTCTTTAGTTACAGTGTCCTAAAGGATATACCTTAAAAACTGCATCCTTAATGTCAGTTAACTTTACAGCAAGGTTTTCCCACCTGATAAGCCATGCAAGGAAAATAAATGCTTCTTCATATAATAAACTATCATAAGAAGTAGTTTAGTAGAATTTGAAATGCTTTAGGAAAATAGGCTTTTCAGAGGAGTGATTCTTATTTTCATGAAGGTAAGAGAGTAATACTATGGGGAATAATGTTCTGGGAGAAGGATTTAAAAATAATTCCAGTTGCCTGTAACAAAAAAGTCAGTGTAAAGGAAACTGCTGGATACAAAAGGACTAAACTATATGATTTAGTTGTTTTCTCTAGCAATTTTCTTTCTGCTTGAGCAGATTTAAAACATGTAAAAATGTCAGGGAGTTGTCCTTGATGCCCTGGAACCTCAGGCATGAAATACAGGCCTCTGAGTAACAGCAACAAGTTTATTCCACATGGCACTTCGTAGGATGCAGGGCAGTGTCCTGATAGCAAGGTGGTGTATTATTAATAAAGACATTATTTAGAAAGATTTGATATTATCCTGACTTGATAATACTGCATCTGTGAATGTATTCACTCTGAGTGAAACAGTACATGTTCACATGAATTCCTGAGGACCCCCTCAGAAATGTCCTACGTGCATCTGATTTTAAAACTTTTGCAGAAGTTTCAAATCACAAATAGGCTCTTTCATTCTTATGGAATTAGGAGCACTATTGTACTTATTAAACACGGGATCACATGCTGCAGAATGCACTTTATCCTTTTTCCTGGAACTTGCCAGGTGGATGCAGAACTGGCATTCCACTGTATGTTTGGGAATTACCTGAAATGAGTTTAGGGACCACTTTCAGGTATTACAGCAGCAGGGTTGAATCCCTCTTCAGGTAAAAGAAAACTTGTAAGATGTGCTGTTGGACTATGATAAAAGGTAAGGTTTGGGAGGGAGCGAAGGGGGGGCACGATTGTGAAAAGGAGGAGGTGAAAAGGCTCCCCTGGGACCAGCAGGACTCTCATCGCAGCCAGTGGGTGTTGGGGGCGGCCCCGGGGTCGGGGCAGGACCCTGGACAGCTCCAGCGGGGCCGTGTCCTGCCCTCGGCCGGCATCGCACCCTCCCCTCGCCCCGAGAGCTCTCCTGGGATCCAGAGGTGGGTTTTCCTCGAGTGCTGTGGATCTGGAGTAAGTAACACCCTTTCCTGGCAGAAAGGGGGAGGCAGCTCCCTCCCGGCTGGCCGGGGCCGAGGAGGAAACAGGATGGGGTGATGGTGGTAGAAATACCTGTTGTCCTCTCCGTCTTTCGAGCCCATTCCATGGCAATTAGTAATGATCGGTATCTCAGTGCACTGTTATTGTGCAGGTTAAGTGTCTGCTTGTGGCTGCAGGACTCAGAAAAGCCCTGTGAGGTCACTCTGGTCACGGCTAAGTAAATTATGCCTTACAATGATGCAGTGTTTCCTTATCCCCAGATGGTGAGGTATCGCTTGCAGCCGTGGAGTGTGGCTGCTTCTTGTTTGTTTTAAATAAATCATCAGCCCTTCCAGTGCCTCTGTGACATCTTGATCCATGTTAGAGACAGAAAGGAGAGATGCACTGTGAGCTGTAGCAGAAAAAAAGAAATATAAACACACGGGTAAATTAGCAAACTAAATTTTTTTTGTTACCGTGCTAATATTGTAGTACTCTTTAACATATGAAACAGCTAGTTGGGATAAATTATGTCTAATGTGAGCTCTCCAGAAAAAGTCAAATCTTGCTGACAAATTCTGTGCTGTACAAAAGCAAGTATTAATAGTGTTTGGATCTGCTCAGTTGAAACCTTATAAGCAAAGGAAATAACAGGAAATGAATTTAGGAATAACAATTTTGGAATTGTTCGCTACACTGAAAACAGAAGACCGATCTTGTATTGTAGCATAGCTAGGTGTCTGCTTTCATTGACAATAGGTGAAACATTTTTTCATAGTATTTGGTCCTGCTTGAACTACATTTCCTTGGTTTTTTATTAAAACTACTTGCAAGATGTCTGATTCTTTGTTGGCTGTAGATTGTAATAGCACTTTATTGGTCCTGATGTCCTGATCACGTCGGGCCATTAATATTTTAGTGTCACTAACTATCCTTGAAATGCCATGCCAGTGAAAGTTAAGACAATAAAAATAAGGTACCAATTTAGACAAATAATCTGCAGCCTCTAAGTTAGTTGCACTTTTCATTAATGGTTGTCTGATGCCTTACTTTGTCTTGCTGGCTCAGGACATTTCACATTTTCTTATTACTCAGCGGATTGCTGGATATAGTTGCAGACCACATAATAAAATTGTTCTAAGTCTAATTACACGTCATCCACATTATGAAATGTTTAGGAAGAAGGATAAGTTATGTTGACATTTATAAACTATTAGAATGATAGATTATCCAAAAACTCTGAAGCTGTGTTTAATTAGGACTAGCTTCTGGGCTGTTAGCTAGACTGGTGTTTAACTCTGTTTAACACAGTGAATGTCTTCTTGACTAGTGTTTTATAATTAAATCTGTGTGGAGCTGATTTGTGTGGACACGCAGTGTGCAGTTTTGCATTCTGTGGTGATATTAATTTCATGGTTAATGAAGTTTGCATTCCTAAAGTGGTATTTAACAAGGTCTTATCTGTGTGGATTTTGTTGATGAAATGAAAAATCAGGTCTTCTTTCTCATGCCTGCTGGTAGGAAATGATTTGCATTCTCAAAGATTTCTTGATCACAGCAAAATTTATTCCCTGTGAAACTCAGTTTGTTAAATCTCTGTCAGACTGACTTAGCTCAGAGCTTGCACGAGTCTGCCTTTGCAGGTGCTGTGCTCTGGGGATGAGGGTTTGGGGCTTAGTCAGGAATAACTAAACCTCCTTGCACTGATGCTCAAGATACTGAAGTCCTGTTTTTCTACCACTGACCCTGAATCACACATTTCATATGTATTTGTTGTCATAACCTCATACATACGTTGTCACATGTGAGGAAGGTTGAGGATGAAAATGTGCTAAAGTGGATTTACAGTTCAAATTCCTCAAAGCTCACATTCACGGTTCAGTTTCATAGTTCCAGGTGTAAGTTCACAGATGTGAAGAGCTAGAGCAGGGGAAAGTCATCATAAGGGAGACACTAAGCTTGTTTTTTTTATTGTTCCTGATGGGGTTTTCCTCTAGATGTTGCTGCCTTTTTTTTTTTTTTAATGATCACACATTTCTGTCATTTGAAATGCTTTGTCTTTGGTCATCATCTAAACTTCTGTGACATTTTTGGCTACCCCAGGTTCTAAGACCAACCATTCCTCCTCTTGTAGTGATTAATGTGTTGACTCACCTGAGAGAAGAGGAAAACTGTGCTACATTTCCTTGTTTTATCTGGTGGTGGGGCAGTAAACGGAGCTCAGGAGGACTTGAACCCACTGACCTGTGAGCTACAAGGTGCTCAGGACATGGAGTAACTACAAATAGTGTTCATCCTATCAATTTTGGACAGATTAGGCAGTCACCTCAAATAAGTTGTTTACTTACAGAACAACTTTTGCTTGCTTTTTGTTGTTTCACTGTAGGTTTTTTTTTTCCATTTCTCAAAAATACAGAATTTTTCAGTGGAATAAAAATTATTTTAAAATTACAAACAACTATTCACAACTACCAGCATATATCCTCTGTCTCTAATAATTTTTGAAGATACTGTGCCTAAAATTTTAATTCCTTCTTAGAATAATTGCTTTTACTTCCTTCCTGCTGCTATGCAACATCTTCCAGCACACCTTTCTTGCTCTGAGGCAGTGGTGTGACTAATAGCCTGTGTTATTTTATATACATAGGATTTAAATGTTTTCTTTGGAAGGCAATTGTAATGTTAGAAGATGAAATAGTCTAAGGAGCTTTAAAACAGGCAAGGGGGAAAAACCACCCTCCTCCATCTGATCTTATAACCTTGAGCTTTCTTATGGCAGCATGTTTTCAGTGCTGGCATTAGATTTTCGTGTTGTTGCAAAGTAAGAAGCTTTTTGCAGGTGGAAGTTTCATCTTGATTTCAGAAATTTAATTTATGCAGTGAATACCTAGTTGTTGGATATGTTATATCAAAGAAGTCTGTATAATTGCCCTCTGACTCTGATGTTACTTGATCATGTGTAAAGAGAATGGATGAAAGGAGGTTGTGTATCTTTTGTCCTTTTTAAAACAGTTGGTGTTATATGAAATGTCTGTCTTGCAATTCAGTGCTTTGATAGTTTCAGCCTAGGAAGACTGAATCTGGTAAGCAAAGCTATTTAGACTTTAAATGGACTGAACATACAATTTATATCTCCTTTTGGCCTCCTTGATTTAACATATTTGCTGTTTATCTTTTTTTTTACAAATGGAAACACAGGTTTCCTTTTACATCTTTTTTGTGTGTATCTGAACTTATATTTCAGGTTTGCTTTTTAAAACTGCTATAGTTACTGGCTTGCTTAATATTTTAATGAATGGTGATTGAGTTTTGAGCTGTGCTTTGGCAATTCTGCCTGTTCCCAAGAGCTAGTTTAAAACAACCAGCTTGAATGACTTAAAGTTCATTGATATCTGTTGTCATACTAATAATGTTTTGAAAGCTTCATGTATTATTGAGTGATCTTGTGAATGCTGTAGTGAAAATGGTGTTGTGAATCGTAAATTGCTGCTTAGTGCACATTAATATGGATTGATTCTATTTGTTTTGTGCTAAATAATTCATGTTTCCCAAATGGTTCTTATTTTTTAGCAGGAAAAAAAAAAATCTACTTGAACACATCAGGCTGTACTTTTTAGTTCTCACTGGGTGCTTGTATTGCATGGCAGGGATGGTACACCTGTTTCTCTGGGAACCTGCCTTTTTTTTGGTGGTTGTTTGATGACACCTGGTTCAGAGTGTAAAAGTGTTTGCAAGAGAGCTCTGTATTAACCTTCTAAAGCCAGTCTCACAGGGATTTTTACTGGAAGCTTAGATTTGCTTTGCTTTAACTGTCTGATAGGTGTTGAAGAACCAGAGTAGCAAATGCTTCTGGCTCTTAAAGAGCTGGGAAGCTGTGATTTATGAGGACTTCCAAAGAGAGCACACCTTGACCCAACAGTGCCGTGTGTGCTCAGTGCCAAGGTAACAACTGCCCGTCTCTAAGGCTGAATCACATCTTTTAACTTTAATATTTAGATAAATATTTCCTAAGCTACTTGTGCTGTTTACCTGAGAGTTCTTAAGGCAGTTCCTTGCAGCCCTTTATTTTTAGTATTGCAGTGGCTTTGGCCTGTCTTTTGGGAAGCAAAGGGCGGGATGTTTCTGTTTACCCAGTGCCTTGTACCTGCATTTGCTGACTTCTAAAGTGCTGCTCTCTCTGGGGAGACAGCAAATAGGTCAGCAATTGAGAGTGAGAACTTCTTTGTCCACTAACTTAGTTCAGCTATTTTAAAAGTAAGCTTTACCTTTAAAAAAAAAGGAAAGGAGAAAAAGCTCCCTGACAATGGCTATTGGTGTGGAATGTCTGGGCCACTGGCTCTGCTAAGACACATTTGTTTCCTTTATGGACAGCCGAGTTAATGCCCCTGTCAGAGCCACACTATCGTGTGCTGCCAGGATGCATGAGAACAGCCTTGCTGAAATGGTCTTAGTCTGAGTTGTGTGCAGGTGATATGACTTATTTGTGTCTCCCACAGCCAATCTATACAAGCTAAGCGTTTGGAAAAAGAATTTTGAGCTTTAAGTATGTACGTGTTGGGAATAAAGAGCTCACCAGCCTCATAATGCATTTGGCTGCCCTTCCTGAAGCAGCAACACTGTCTGATTTATTCCAAGCTCAGGTAGCAGGGTTTTTTCCCCCCCGATAATGATTTGTCCTCTCCTCCCCTGCACTGTGAAGGGGAGTTTCACTTTGTGATAGCAATTCCCTGTGGAATGGCTGTAAAGGTCTAGCTGTCACTAAACCTTTGTGGGGACAAAGTTTACCAGTAGGTTTTTAGCTGATTGTGGAAGCAGGGAGGAAGTAAATGCTTATCCAGAGGTAACTTCCAGTAGCTGTAATTCACCAGTGTTTATCCAGAAAGCACTGCTGCCCCTTTGATAAATTCTGTGAAATCCAGTGTTGACACGTTGTTTTCAGTTGTTTATGTCATCTGTGTGGAGACAAGAGCCCAGGTGAGGTAGCTGGGCTTGACAGATGCTCAGCACTGGGGTATTTAACTTTGCAGTAGAACAGTCCCTTGTTCTCTGCTCTAACAGAAGTGCCACTCAGGCCCCTTTAACTGTCACAAAGGTTTTGCTGCCATAGCCACAACGTTATTCTGACTGCTGCCAGTGGACCAGAGAGATAAGGGCTGCAGTTGGCAGGTACCTCAGGCTGTCCAGGCACTGAATCGTTGGTCTGACATGTCTCTGAGTAACAAACTAGCTGGGTCATTAAACTTCATTGTGTCCAGTGTTTCTGTAAGTTTTTCCCTGAGTGACCATCTTTAATGGACCAGTTCTTAATTACACTACAGAACCACTGAGGCCAAGGACGGGGTGCAATTAAGAAAAGGCCTTGGCTACTTGCATGGCTAATAGTTTTCTGTCTTACAGAAGTTTTAAAAATCCTTTTTGCAGGGGAGCAAAGCTGTTGGGCTCATGCACTTGACTGTATGTCAGTCTAATATCAACTACAGCAGAATTTTCCTTTGAGTTGTTCCATAAATTTTTTCATCAGGAAGAAACCATGGTTCCTGGTGTCTTTCTCCAGTACAGCTGTAACACTGGATATAACTGCAAATCAGTTGTTCTAGTCCAGTATAATTTCTGCTTTAATATAATTGGTGTCTCATCTGTTGAGAAGTCTGGGTCATTAAGCAAAAATGTAATAAAGAATTTTGGAGCTCTTATGTAGGGAAATAAGCAGGGTGTCCTGCATTTGGGCATCTCAGTTGTAGTTAACAGGGCAGAGGAGAAGGAAGAGTTTGCAGTAGGGCAAAAGTTGAATTATCAAGAGCATAGTGCATTTTCTGGCTGGAGAAATGAGCAGTACACCAAAAACACCGGTTCTTATGGCCTTTTTTGCAATCACATTTATTACCTCTCTTTAAGCACAGACAAACACAGAGTTCCTATTTCTTTTTAAACTATGAATAGAGGGAGTTGCTGAGCTCAAAAGTGTCACAAAAGCTTTTGGCAGTCGAGTGGTGTGTGGTTTGTACACCTGGGTACCTTTTGTAAGGCATCGCTGTAGCCTCTTCCCACTAGGCATGTTGTTTCTTGCAAAGTTAATTCTAAAAAGAAAAATTCTATTTTGGGGAGATCTTGTATGTAATCTTATGTAATTTCTTATTGTTCTCTCTTTGCTGCTACCAGGAAAATAATGGGAGGCATAAAGTGAAGCTGCAAGACAAAGCCTCTTAAAAGCTTTGCTTTAGTGGGAAAGGGAGGCAAGTTCAAATGTTTAATAAAGATCACGGGTAACGTGAAATTCAGTGACAGTTGTTATTCCATGGTGGTGTGAATTTCCAGGAATTGTAGGTGTGCATGTGTTTATTTAGAACAGACATGGTTCCCACTGTTGTGAGAAAACTGTTGATACTAACAAGCAGAACAGTGTTTCTGATGCTCTTCCTAAATGGAATTTAAAAAAAAAAAAAAAAAAAAAAATCTGGCCTGCATATGTAGTTGACTTTACAAGTTTTTTACAGGGTTGGAAATTGCAGGTTGAAATTTGTGATGCATATGTTCTGATAGCCAAATGTTCTGAAAATAGCTCAGTTGTCTGGGAGTAGCCGTGTGAAATCCTGTGTCTGATTCCGAGTTTGGGTGCTAATTAATGCTTGGTGTAACTTCAGCTGTTAGTCCACACACAGCTTTCGATGGGAAACTTGTCTTGAATGTTGGGAATCACATGAATTAGTGTCAAAGTAACCCTGCAGATCCCAAGTCTTGCACTAAGAGGGCTGTGCTGGGGAAGCTGTCTGGTTGCAAACACATTATTCGGGAGGCTCAAAGTGCAGTGGGGGTCTCACTGGTAAATTCTGTGCATCCACATATGTGTGTGTGATTTTCAGTTAGCCATGCTCTGGTCCTTTGGTAATTGGCTCAAATCTTGGAACTTTTGAATGTCATAGCACAGAAAAATGGGTTTTAGACTTACAGACCAATTTCTGTTGGAAGGGCCATGCCTGCTCCGACATCCCCTTGCTTGGAGCATCGTCCAGGGAATTTTCAGAGGCTGTGACACTGCAGGCACTGCACCCTCTGTGGGCAACTTGTTGCAGAGTTTAATTTCTCTCATTGGAAATTTTTTACTTCTTTCATGCTGGAATTTCCCTGGCTGCAGCTTTACTGGTGCCCATTGCCTGGGCACCTGTGAGAAGGGTCTGATTCTGTCCCTGCTGCAGCTGCCCAGGCAGGTGAACGACTGTGAGTGTGTGATGTGCAAATGTGACCCTCACCAGCCTTTCCTCCTTTTCCTTTTGGCCAGCTCAGCTGTGGCTCTGCTGAGCTCCGATGACAGAAATGTGTAGGAGGTTTATGAAGTGAAACATTTGGTCACGTGCTTTGTCTGTGACCCGTCTTTGAAAAAGTTTTGAGAAGCACTGGAAATACAGGTGAAATTCCCAACTCTCTTCTCAGAAGAGGACATCGAACATGTTGAATATTCCTTAACTTATTTTACTTTTATGAATTTCAAATTAATGAGCTCAGAGGTATCTTCTTAGATATTTATTGTGGTTGGAAAGATTCTTATTGTGAACTGCCAGAACCAACCAACATCTAAGAAGTGCAGTAATACATGATGTATGGAAACATTTCAAATCTGAGAGGTGCACCAGTTTTGTGCTGCTACAAGAGCAGCCATCCAGAAACTTGGAGTTCTTAAATCCATATTAAAGTTACTCTACATCAGAATATTTGCTGAATGACTTCTCGAGGAGGTGAAGGAGGGACAGAAAGAAAGGCTGAATTTCTAATATAGATTCAAGTGTTGCTTTTCATAGTGACAATTGAGAGATGATTTACTTTATTTCTTGTCCGTTTTGGCCTTAATTCTTCCCCATGAGTCTTCTGAACTTCTGATTGCAAACCTCCTATGTTAAAGAAAGTGTTAGAAACCCTTCCACAGCACTCTGGCATTAATTATTCCTAGAATTTCAATGAAGTGGGAAGACAATTCAATGAACTTGAATTTTGCATTAGCGATACTGTGCCTTATATGCTTATCTATTATCTGTCCATCTGGCAGCTCACATGCTTGTTGGCAGAAGTGCTTTTATTTCCTTTCCTGAAAAAATTCTGGCACCGAACGTATAAACAAGCAGCACTTCGCTCTTCATTTATAATTCAGCATGAAATTCTGAACATTATTAGTTAATTAATATTAAATATGGTGGATTCTTGCTGGTGCGAGTGCAGTGCTCGAAGCCGGAGCATATGGAGTGCCGAGGAGCCGGCAGATTGGGATCCATCTGTCAGCTGACACACACGAGTGTGTGGTGGGGCAGAGGAACTGCCAGGAGAAATTGGGACTGGGGCTGAGAGCAGCTACAGTCCTCACGTGTTCTGGGGGAGGGCCACTGGAAGAATTGCTTTCCCCTGCCCAGTTTGGATAGATGCTTAAAAAAGGTACAGAATCTTTGTTGGAAAAACACGCTGGCTTTTTGTTCTAAAATTAATGTATTAATAGCAAACGTGCCAAGGACCCCGAGCTATCCAGTGTGGTCACCTACAGCCTCCTGGGTTTTTGCTCAGTTTACTTACTGGGAAGGCCCAGATTCTGCAGAAGGAGTTTGTTGGGAAGTACCTGGTAGTATCTGTGTATGCCAGAAATACCTGGTGCTCACAGACACACTGCAAGGGGCTGGGCTGAGAAAACAGCACTTTCATGTATGGGCTTTCTGTTACTGCTGCAAGATACTAATTCCTTACTCATCCCAAAGGCAGACCAAAGATAACAGGGAAGAGGAAACCTTTCCACTAAGGATGGGGTTTATACATGAGTTTTCCTTCCTTCTGGCCAAGGTTCACTGTCACTCACCAGCTCCTTCAATGTAAGTCAAAAATAACTATTTAGGCTCTTATTGCAGAAATTATCTCTTATAAGAAAAAATTAAGTCCCAATTCCCCTCCAACCTTTGAAATCGCAGAGATTTGGACTTCAAAAAGCACAAACCACAGCAGGTGCAGTCAGGCAAAACATCAACAGGTATCTTAACCTGCTTCTCCAGGTACAAGGGATGAATTTCAGTCTGACACAGGATGCCAGGTGTAAGTCATGCTTGCCCAGCTTACAAGCTTTTAAACCACAGTCTGGTTTCTGAACCAATCACAGCTTTAAAAAAAAAAAAAAATATCTACTGGGCTTTCAAGTGAAAAGGTACATATTCAGCACACAGCACCTCCTAAAGCATTTGCACAGATTGTCTCATTTAATTTGGGGAGGTTGAAGTTGGTGGTGTGATCAGTACATTCCCAAAAGACAACTGAGAAGCTTTCAAAGTTAACTTTCCTGTTTATTGTTAACTCAAATGAAATGTGTTTTCAGAGCTGGCCAGAGAAACACAGACCTCGAGTCCGTTTCTCAGTAGGGATGACATTTGAAATGGTATTAGTTGAATTGGTTTTGAATATCTTCTTCCAAAATGAATTTTTGTGAATTCTTTAAGGAAATTAATGGATCCACAGGATTATAGAACTTCGCTGCAATAAAAGCCAAAAAACTAAGTTTGGAATTCACCCCTCCCCAAAATATGCCCATCTTACTGGTTTAATTCCATCTTGTGTGCAGAAAAGCATCTTGCACTAACTCCACAGTAAACTGAAACTTCTGTTCCTCGCATTTGTTTTGTGATGCTTTTTGGCTTCCTGTTGTTATACAAAAGAGCCACTAATTAAAGTAATCCATAGTGTGACTGGGGAGGACTTGTCATAAATAACAAACTGGTTAACTTGGCTGGGTGCTGCTCATTTTTAACAGAAGTTTTGTATTTCTGTCATGCTGTTCACGGAGAAAACTGCTGGCAAATGTTGCTATTACAACTTTATCTGTGGTGTAAATGTACAGTCTTTTCCTCTTGTCACTTTTTAATTTCCCATGTTTCTCCCTGCTGCCAGAAGCAGTGACAGACAGTGAGATGGCAGGTTGGGAGCTTGGCGCTCCCTGCAAGTGCTGCCCCTCCAACCTGGAGGTGATTCATTCAGTTTTTATTTATTTAAAGGCATTTAGGTCATTGTATTAATGCTGTATAGTATGAGGACAGTTGCCTTTGGGGAAATTGCCTTACTTGTAAAAAAATTGTGATTGGTTCAGAAACCAGACTGTGGTTTAAAAGCTTGTAAGCTGGGCAAGCATGACTTACACCCAGCATCCTGTGTCAGACTGGAATTCATCCCTAGTACCTGGAGAAGCAGGTTAAGATACCTGTTGATGTTTTGCCTGACTGCACCTGCTGTGGTTTGTGCTTTTTGAAGTCCAAATCTCTGCAATTTCAAAGGTTGGAGGGGAACTGGGGCTTAATTTTTTTTTATAAGAGGTAATTTCTGCAATAAGAGCTTAGTTATTTTTGAGACTTACGTTGAATGAGCTGGTGAGTGACAGTGAACCTTGGCCAGAAAGAAAGGAAAACCCATGTATAAACCCCATCCTTAGTGGAAAGGTTTCCTCTTCCCTGTTATCTTTGGTCTGTCTTTGGGATGAGTAAGGAATTAGTATCTTGCAGCAGTAACAGAAAATAAGTTTATGGTCCAACCCATGGCAGGGCTGAGTGTGTGTTCCCAGTAGGGAAAAAGGTTTTCTTGCCCAAAAGGAGTTAGAAATGGGATTTCCTAAGAAGATAGGACAGCTGCAGATCAGACAGTACAAATGTATGGACCAATCACTGTTTACAAATGAGCAACTGTTTTTATCCCCTTGTCCCTCTATTTTCCTACACTTTGTTCCTTCATGAGTCATCTAGGTCCTTCCACATGGACCTGGGCAGGGTGTGAGAAGAGCTTTCCATCAGACACCCAAACAATTTGTATTATAAACTGTATGAAAATCAAAATAAACAAACTTACGTATTTTATTTTACCTTTGTTATAATTGGCATTAATTTTACTACGGATTTTTTTTTGAGTTTTTAATATGTAGCAATTATCACCTTTTTTTTTGAAGGGATTACCTGACTAAAAAACATCCATCCTGCTTTCCTTTTGCAATTCAGTTTGCCCACAAAAGTCTTGTCATACACATACTTTGTCAGAGAATATATTTGTCCTCCTATTAATTGACTTAATTTATCTGATAATATTGCCCCATACTGCAAGAATACTTTCCAATTTGACTTTTGGACTCCAGTGAGCAAAAGAAACAGCTTTTTCTAATCCCTGCTTTCCTGTTGGAAATGAAACTTCCTGGATGGGCCGTTGTAAAAGCTCAGGCCAGTGGAATGGTGGTGGGACGTGGATTATTGTTCCATGTGAGGTCTACTGGCACTCAGAGGAGGGAGTTGCAGAAACTCAAAGGTGATGGAAGGGAGCCAGTTTCTTTAAACATGGATCCTTGGAGATTGATAAAGTGCAGTACTGAAAGATCCAATTTATCAAAGAATGTAACATTTCTGCAAGATGATTTGCTTTCCTTTTTCTATATTTATTTTTTTTTTTGGCTTTGGGAGTTGCTGGTTGTCTTCAATTAATTTTTGTTTTATTTTTTTTTCTTCTTAGTAAAGCGCTTCAGAGAACCAAAGCACGAAAGACGTCCCTGGAGGATATGGTGGGTTTCTGCAGGCTTTATTCTGAATTTTTGTTTGTTTCTTGCATGTTTTAGAAATTGAAGGGATGATTGTTTGCATATGATGATTAAAATAGAGAAAAGTGATGGCAAGAAATTGGTAACTGACAGTGAGGAACCAAAAAAGTTACCAGAATACATGAGTCAGTGAAAAGTTACCTTCTGTGTGTTTTCTGGCAAGTCCTTTCTTGCTAAACCCTTCCAGGAATCTCTACAGAGATGTTCATTTAGACATAAAGCTTCAAGTTGTGGTTCCTCCTGAACAAGGAAACTTAGAGTTGCCCTAAGGTTCCTCTGAACATCCACAAACTTAAATAAGCTTACAGGAAGCTCTCAGGTGGGCTTAAACAGAACTCCATGTTCTGCAGCTATCTTACTGTGTATCAAATAGAAAACAGTATGATAAAAGATAGAAATACATCAGCCATAAAAGAATACAAGGTATAAAAAAGTGTATTGGTGTTTATTACATTTTAAAAGTTCCTGGGTTGAAGCAATGCAACATCAGCTGTACCAGTTTTTAGACTGGTGTAAATGTTAGGTTGTCATTCTGCTTGTTGAAGGTTTCAGTGGTTTAAATTCACCTCGTAGGGTGCTGCTTTTCAAACTAATCCTGACCTTTATTTTATTGAAAAAATAAATGCAAAATCTTTGTGTACTACAGTCTACCTCAGCCTGAAATTCTGACAAGTGCAGTGATAGCCCTTAATTTTTAAGCAAAGAATCTTGTTCTGGAACTCAAGTATTGTTATTTTTAGCTTGGCACACTGATTAGATAAGTAACTCCCTGGCTTCCTGCCTCATCTCCAACACTCTGCTTTCTGTGTCGTGCAGTGAATGAAGAGAAGAAGCTTTAAGACAAAGTTATCAGGGAGAGCAGATGAATTCAGGCATGAAATGTCGTTTGGGTCTGCTGGGGTGTTTGGATCTTTTTAGGCATGGGAACAACAGGCAAAATGGGTGTTGCTCTGTATAAAGAACACACTCTTGCTTGCAGAATACTTTTGTTATGACTCCTACATTTAACATCTAATAAAATGCCCACTGAAAGTTTTGTTTTGTGCAAAGGGTGATGGTAAAAGAATGGTAAGGGTCAGAGTCAATACTGAATCAGTATCTAAATGGGGTATTTATATTTCCCTTTAAGTGGCAAACGACTTTCTCTCTGGCTTTGTCATCTCCTTTGAAGATAATGCTGTCAAGGTTGGAACTCTGCAGTGTGTTTTAAGCTGTTGTACCACAGATAAAATTCGGTGAAACCACTTCATGCTTTCAGATAAAAAATACGTTGGCTTTTAAATAAAATACTACAGATAAAGAACTCATTAGCCAGCTATTGAATTGTTCACCCACAAGCCTGTGATGAGGATTTTATTTTTATCTGTGGCATAAACTTGCTAAAAATGTATAAACATGAAAGGCCCAAAATACCTAGAGAGGCCAGGATACTCATTGTTTCCCAGGGGTTATTAAAGACTTAGCTAGATTTATTGAGGATTAGCTCATGGATAATGCATGTGATACCAAGAGGATATCCACAGACTTTAAATTTACAGGGGTACGTTTCAAGTTAATATGATTTGGGCTATTGTTAGCAATATTCAAGAAAAAACAGGGGCAGAATTTGAAATGGAACGTTGTTAAATAAGCTAAATACCATGACACCTTTATCATGTAAACAGTTCTGTGTGTCTTAAAAGCTGTTTTTACTCTCCACAGGTTTTTAGATACTTCCAAGCAAGCCATAGGGATGTTGTTCATCCACTTTGCAAATGTCTATTTGTCAGACCTTACAGAAGAAGACCCCTGTTCACTGTGAGTGTTTCATTTTAGAATAATTGGTCTTTGTGGAAGTTCTGTAGCTGAGTTTGATGGTGTGTGTGGATGGTAGGGTAAGGTAGAGCTGAAAAACCAGTTTTCATTCTAAAAATCAATCACTTTCAAAGGCGTGTGGTTTAAGCTTAGTTAATGACCAAGGATCGGAGTTCTGCTCTTTAAATTCATGGCTGGCAGGATTCTGGGCTGTATATAGATATTTTAGACCAAGGGCAAAGTCTTACTGCTTCTCCCTCTGCAGTGAAGGAGTGAGGATTTGGGATGCTTATTGTAGTACGAGTCTGTTTACTGAAGGAGGTGCTGTGACCAGAGGAAATGAGTATCCAGTTGTGCCCACTGACCTCCAAGTACTCTGCTCACTGTCTTAAAGCCAAGCTCACATACAAAGGCAGGTTGCTTTCAGGGTTATTTAGCAAAAATCATTTGTGCTTCCACTTTCTTCTAAACTCTGCATTCGCTGCTGCAGCATTGTTTTCATTTTGTTAAGACTGGGAAATCCTGCTCAGCAGTCAGGCACTCCCAGCAGAAATTAATTTTGCAATGTCACGCTTGGAGCGCTGTGACTAAACAGATGAACATTGCACTGTAGTGTGTTAAACCTGAAGATTTGATGACTAAGACCCCATCAGGCTCTTTACAGGAGCTCCTGAAGCAAATGGTAATTGTTTGGGTTTGTTCTTGATAAGGCTTGTGCTCGAAGTAGCTACACAGTCCTGGTATGGAAGCTGCAAAATTACTTTTAAAAACCCCAGTAATTTACCTTTTAGGACCAATCCAGTCCCTTCAGTGGCATCTGCTCACTTGTTGTCCTTTGCTAAACAAAGGAGACACACAGCTCAAGGACTATGCTTGTGTTGCTGCACAAGCCTGTTTTATTTCCTTTATTCCCCCTTGGTTTCTTTTTGTGTTCCTACAGGCTATAAATGCACAAGGAAAACACAGCTTTCCCTCTTCCCAGCACAGAGCATTTTGGTAGGGAAATTGCATTTATTTTAAAACATTAACTGTAAAGTTTGAGTTATAATGATGACAGTTTCAGCAATACCAGGCATCATTGTAAGGATTTTCCTTGCTTACAGATTTAAGAATTTCCTGACAGATTTAAAAACTGGCAGGTGAAAATTGCTTTAATTCCACTTTTATAACTCAAAGTATACATTCAAGTGAGCTCCCCAAAGCATGTCGAAAATTATCAGTGCTTAAAGGTAAAGCCCAATAGTTTATTACAGTATTTTAAAAATACCTTTGTGCCGTGTACTGTGTCTTCAAAGTAAAGGGTTTACTGACAAGTGCATTCTCTCCTGCAGTCTGCATAATTTTATTTTCAAATGCCACTTTAATGTAAGTGTAACATGACACAAAACAAGAGAGTGAGGTTATCCACTGTTCTCAGGATAACAGAAATTACAATGTGCAGCTGTATAATTTTTCAGACAAGGGTGTAGGTTCTTTTTAGCAGAAAAAATACCATGTAATATTACCCAAAGCTGCTTGTCCTGTCTTAGGAAAAATATATATAAAATTTGAAAGTGGGTCAAAACTAGTGACTAAAAGCAACATTTCTGTCTGTGACTTGAAATAATAATAATTTTACTCAGCAAATTCAAGCTTGGGTAGTTTTCTGTTCCTTCCTGTTTTGTAGCTTTTGGGTTCTTTTCAGGACAAAACCAGAAAATGCAGTTTTAGAAAACACTGTAGTTCAGAGCTTGGAGAGAACTACAACTGGAAGTTGCCATTTGTTAGTTGGGGGATGTAGTGCTGCGTGTCATCATACCAAAGCTGGCAGAACAGCTCTTAAAAACACCTTGATGGGGGGGTGGTTGTTTGAATTTTGGATAGAAGGAGCAGCGCAGGGTGCCCGGCTGTGAGGGGGAAGTCGGAATGAACTCTGGCCTCTGAGTCCCCAGCCAGGGGCACGGACCTGGGAGCAGGTTAAGGACACACATCCCACAAGGAGCATGGAGGGAGCCCGATGTGCTTGGAATATGGGGCATCCTTGGGGTGAGCCGTGACTGGATGTGGAGGTGTCTCCCTGCTCCCGGTGCTGCCTTCCTGCTGCGGGCTTACAGCAGCCTCTTGTGGCCTCAGCGTGACTTGTGCAGGCTTGTCAGTGCTGAGTTTGCCTCCTTCTGGGTCTTCATGTTTGTCTAATGTGAAGTTAATTAAAACTGAGATTTGCCAGACAGTTATTAGAAAATAACTATTTTTAGAAATCTTATGGAACATCCACTTCAGTTTTAATTTTCACCTGCTCTTGAATGGGATTTTGAGGGTCAGAGCAGCTCCTCTTTTACTATTTTGAATGCACATATTCTGTTTTGCTTTACACTTTTGATGCTGTTGGGCCCATGTGGATTTGTCTCTGCAGCTGCAGAAGCCCACAGGTCCCTGATTGCTGTTTTTATCCCTGCAGATAAGTTCCTATAGACTCTAGGGTTTACCTTAAGTATTTGGAATTACCAAATAAGAACCTCAATAACAGGGATTTACTGTATCTCTTACAGCTGGCTCTTTCTCAAATGCAGTTTTGTTCAGCTAAAATGGTGATATTAAATAAACCAAACTGACTTAGAAAATGCTCTGAATTTCAGCTGCATCTTCGAATGACCCTAAGAATTAATTTGAAATCTCTGTTTTTTTGAAGCATAGGTAAGATCCCAGAAGCTGCTTTTGAAACAATAAAATTAGTATTGCAGCAGTTTGTCCCTTGAGGGCTGGTTTGGTTTGGTTTGGTTATGGATTTTTTCCTGTGAAGGCTTATGTCTGATACTTAAATGTTCATTGGATAAGAACTGAAGTGCAAGAAAGTAAATCAGTTCCTAACACAAAATAAGTTGAAATTTGGCCTCAGTAGTGACAGTACTCTCTGGGTATGGTATTCACTGCTCATTGCTGGGGCAGGGAACAGGCTCCCTTGAGCAAGAAAAGCTCTAGTTGTGTTTACTTTCCCCCTTGGCATAAAACTTCTAGGCTGGACTTTTTACCTTCAAATTGATTGAGATGTCTTTAAGGTAACTTCTGGTCTTACTCCTTTGGTTTTAGTCAAGTTTCCATGCAAAATTAAACTGTAATGGTAAAAAGGAAATCTGGTTTTAATTTAAAGGAATAATTTAATGTTGGAGTTTATGTAGAGTATGCACACAGCAGAGTTCATGAATTTGGAATTTAAGTTTAAGGACAGAAACAAAATACTGAGACTGCTAAAACTATATAAATTTTAGTCTATGTAATTACAGAAGTGGGTAGGTGATTGTTCTCCATACTCTGGCTTCTCAACATGTGTGCAACAGATCTTTTATTGATTGTGGTGTTAAAATACCCTGAACCTGTAGAAAATGGACCTTTGCTCCTTGTTTTCTTTTCCATTTTTCCTCTCAGGTACCTTATCAACTTCTTGCTCGATGCCACCTTAGGAATGCTGCTGATCTACATCGGGATCCGAGCCGTCAGCAGCCTCGTGGAGTGGCAGCAGTGGGAGTCCCTTCGCTTCGGGGAATATGGTAAATGGTCCCTCTTCTTGGGCTGAAATGATTTCCAGGAGAGAATCTCAGAGTATTTCAGCCAGTGCTTGACTCATCTTAAGATCATTTCACAATCATTTTAGTATTTTACTTGTAATGAAGGTTCTTTTAAGTTCTGTATCTCAGCATGCACCTTTGGTCTTAGAAAGATCAACGCTGCCCTCTGTCAGGGTGAAGCCATTCCCCCTTGTCCTGTCACTCCATGCCCTTGTCAAAAGACCCTCCCCAGCTCTGTTGGAGCCCCTTCAGGTACTGGAAGGCCACAATAAGGTCAGAGCCTTCTCTTCTCCAGGCTTCTCCTCTCTTCTCCACCCTGTGGGTGGCCAGGGGTCTGCTCATTGGAAGGTATCAAATCTTGGGGCATTTTATTTGGAGTAGTAAAGCCAAGTTCTCAGCTTGTGATTTCAGTTTATTATCAAGTGTAGGAAAACAAACAAGAGCCTTCCCCCCGTCCCCAGACAAGTGTCTTCTTGTGATTGAGTGATGTTGTTTGTGTTTCTAGAGCCTAAATAATCATTTGTCTCAAGTTAGTTCTCACTGTGAGCTCATTTCCCTTCTTAGCTCTATTACTTGATCCCTGGTGATTCATTACTTGAAGCTGTCACAAAAATAGCAGTGTCCTGCTGGTTTTAAAAGCTTCTTCTTTATATGGAGGATAGTTTTTAAGCATAAATGCCTCAAGGAAGGAATGGATACCAAAATATCAGCATTTATAAATGGTTGCTGTTTGTACAGCAAAACAGCACCACATGCTGATTTATGTACAAAGTAGCATGATGATCCCTCAGGGGCTTTTTTAATGTCAGAATTTTAAATTTTATTAGATTTGTCTTCATATTTCCAGTTTTGTATTTTCAGATTCATCACGTCAGCAGTTGGATTTTAGTAGAGGTGCAGAATCAGTTAATATATTTGAGTATGTAAAGAGGAGAAAAGCAGTCATGAGCTGTGCTGAAAAGAATGTTCCCTGTGTTCTTCTTCCCTTCTTGTCTTGGGCTGCTGTGGCTGTGTGAGTAGCAAACAGGTGATAAATCCCTCTTGGTGACTGGCAACTGAATCGTGCTGTGGACTCTTTGCTTGTCTTTGCTTCTCATGTGGCAAAGCTGAGAAACTGTATCTGATGCATCTTTTCCCTCCAGCTCTTTGTTGGCCACTGGCAGAGCAAGTTACTTGCAGCCATGTGGGGTAGAGGGTACTGACTTTAAAACTACTGAAAATTTGTTTTGGAGTTGTTCTTGGAGTTGGAATTTTCTTGAGAGAATTTTTCAGGATTTGAAGAACAGAGAGAAGATACAGGATAGAGGAATAACAAGTATTTTGTTCAAGAGCTGTCTGAAAATGTGCTTCTGCAAAGCAGCTGAGGGCAGTAGCAGACACTGGTATAGACTACTTTTGCATTGCCCAGCATTTTCCTAAGATGCTGCTACAGTGTCACTGCAGAGGATTCAAAGTGTTTCAGTTTCATTCTTTGTTTGCTTTTCTCGCAGTAACAAGATTTCCACTAGTTTGCTGGATTATTCTATAAATGCAACTTGTACACGAGAGGTATAAAATCAGAATTCAAGAGAAGCTGTGAGAGACTTTAGAAATGGAATTAGAGCTTTGACTTCAACATTAACATTGAAGTTCTAATTTGAGTTTGTATACTGAGCCTCTGAATGTACAAATGTCCTAAATATTCTTGGGAGCACCTTCTGGATGTGGTGATGTTATTAACTTGAATTGCATGGCTTGTGAAATCAGAGAAAAAATTTGGTTGGAAGGGATCTCCAGAGGGCATATGATCCAACCTCTTGCTCAAAGCAGGGTTAACCTCAAAGCTGAAGTGTGTTGTTCAGGGCATGGTCCATCCAGTTGTTAATTTGTCCATGATTTGAGATTTAAGAACCCCTTTGAACAATCTACTCCAGTGCTTAACCACTCTCACTGTGAAAGCTTTTTTCCTTTATATCAGAATTGTGTCTCCACCCATCCAGTCCATACCTTCCCAGCTTTTCTGCAAGGATACTACTGAGAGACTGTCATAAACTGCAGTATGTAGTTGTGAAACTTGAGCATTTTGTTGAGTGTTGATCATTAGCTCACACTGTAAAACGTGGTTAGGAAGTTTGCTTTGTTTTGGACTCCAGTCTGATTTACCAGTTTCTCTGTGTGGCATTTAAGCTGCAGTCTCAGCCTATTACCAACTATTAATCCTGAAAGCCTTTCAGAAATGTTCCAGAAAAGGAAGTAGCAACTGTCCATTATGCATTACAAACACATAAAGGCATCTGATTTTCCATTGCCCATTATTCATCCCCAGGCTAAAAGTTTTGAGCTGTCTTTAAAGATGTTACAGAAGCTGCAGCAAAGACTAAAGTGCTGTCAGACCCCTCCAGAGCTTCCTTTTGTTTTCCAGTGAAGTGCTGCTTTGAACTCACCTGCAAAGCTTGTTAGGCCTAACAGTCCTCTTTTTTCTTCTTTTTTTTTTCCTGCTTTCTTTCATAGAGTCTAAGAATCTGCACAAATTTTCCTGGTCACATATTTGTGGTTTTCATCCTGTTCTGGCAGATAACTTCATGCACTCGGGTTCTTACTCTGCCACAGTGGGGTGCAGCAGAATTTCAAACCCTTTGACATTGAAATTAAAATGTGATCTTAATTTTTTTGTTCAATTAAATTTTTCATAGGAGCTCTTGCACATGTTGCTTCAGTTGTGATCAGTTACTTATGGTCACTAACTTTGAAGAGAGGAAAAATATGTTTAAGGTAGCCCAGGGAGAGTGGCAAAATCATGGTTCTACTTAGACTGAAGAGAAGTGTGTTTTCCCCCCAGCTGTGTTTCCCTTAAGTTTTCCTTTTCAAGACACTTCATGCTTCATGATAGAGGGTCAAAATTAACAATGGGCTGGGAAACAAATGTAATGCAATTTTATTTGTCTTGCTTTCATCAGATTATATGAAACAGTGCTCATATTGCAGGTACTGCTGAATTGGATCAAGTCCTGTGAGATCCAGTTTCTTTTTGAAAGGTGGGGTGAGGCTGAGGGGGGGAAGGAGCAGCACTAAGGGAATTGGGAGAAGACACTTGAAGAGGATTTAGCTGCCCTGCTGCCTCTTCCAACACTGCTTTTCTGAGGTGTTTACTGTGAAGTAAAATCAAATCTATGCATGTATTGAACCTTCCTTCTTCCTTGCAGGTGACCCCCTGCAGTGCAGTGCTTGGGTGGGCCAGTGTGCTCTGTACATAATGATTATGACATTTGAGAAAACCATCATCATCATAGTGCTGCTTATACCTCAGTGGAAAGAGGTTTGTCCTTTTACAGCATTTTACAGACAAATGAATTTCAGGTGGAAGCTGAAAAGACTTTAGGTAGTGTTTGTGGTTTTGGTTCAGGCATCATAGCTGTCTACAGTCATTGCTGATTAAGTCTGTGGTACTGGTATGTTCTTTTAGTTTAATTGGGGTACTGTTAATGAGGCTTCCTGGCATCCATTGCCAGGAACATCCTATCATATTTTGAAGGGTTTTTTATATACTCTGATATCTAAAATTTTATTCTATCTCCTTGTCTAACATGCTCTCTTTTCTTAATTCTTTAACTCTTACTTATGTCTATTTTATATTCTTGCATTTAAATTTTAAAGAATTTTCTTTGCCTGACGTTTTTAATAGATTTAACTGTAGCCTTTAGAAGTTTGCAGTGGATTGTAAAGCCATTGCTGATGACTAGATAAATATTTATTTTGACAGACTCTGCAGCTGAATATTCAAAGTGATGTTGTTACAGCCCATTAAAACCAGTTTAGCCCTGTTGTTTGCTCTGGACTACTTTGGGAACTGTCTTCCTACTGTGCATTTTGTAAAACTTTGCTCTATTTAAATTTCCTTAAGATGGAACTTAAGACATGTTCCTTGGGAGCACACAGCTCTAAAATGTCCAAGATGATTCTCACACAGCTCCTCAGATTTCTGTAAGCAAAAATGACAGAGATAAGTTTCTTGTCAGCCCCACTTACTTATCTGTGGTAATTTATAAGCTGTCCTAAGTACTTTGCTTTTCTCAAAGCTGTCCTTTTTTGGTTCATCTGCGTTATTTCTGTCGCATTAGCTGGCACACGAACATTGCACTGCCTAACCCAGTTTGTGCACGTGCTGCCCTGATCTGAACTTGTGCTCTTCTTTTCACAGGTGGCTTTATTGAATCCCATAGAGAACCCCCAGCTGGAGCTGGCCATCGTCATGCTGATAGTTCCCTTCTTTGTTAATGTTAGTACGACTTGAATGCTCCTCTGAAATGTTTGCTTGGAGATCTTTCTGCCATGTCTTCATTAATTAACATTAGTCCTTAAAACACTGTTATCTTGGTGCTTAAGAGAAGGGGTGTTAAGGAATGGATAAAATGTCTGGATATGTAGATTTTACAAAGCTGAAATCCACACTGAGCTAAGGGATTGGGCTCAGGAGAGGGACAGAAATGCCTCATAGACCTCTTTGGCCTGATGACTTCAGTAGGTTGGATGTAATACTGAAATACTGACACAGAGATTATAAAATTGCAGTGAAATTTGCTTCAGGAAGCAGTTGGTCTAAGGACAGATGTAATGTGAAGTATCCAGTGTCTGACCACAGGCTGGCCTATGGTGGAGCAGAGGAAAAGGGCAAGGGTGCAGTCATGCTTCCCAAAGTGTACTCTTTCAGGAATCCGGGATTTAGGGATTAGAGCCAGGGATAGTGGGTGTCCTTGCATTTAATAACTGCTGGTAAAGCTTTGCTGCATGAAGAGTTAATATATAATCACTGTGAATAGTCATTAGTTTTCTTATTTTCTTCTCTTCCACAAGGGAATCAAGTAGCTGGGTTCTAGGGCATTCCTGTGCTGTGTAAAAAGCCATGTGGCACTGTGCCTGCACAGGATGGTTTGGCCAATTCAGAATTATTGTCAACTCCAAATACTGACCAAATGAACTTATTCTACTCTGAAGAAAGCTGAACTGTCACTTTCCCCTTCTCTTTGACAGGCATTGATGTTCTGGGTAGTAGATAATTTTCTTATGAAGAAAGGGAAGACAAAAGCTAAACTTGAAGAAAAGGAAGCAGGACAAGATTCAAGAAATGGAAGTAAAGTCCGGTACAGGAGAGCAGCGTCACATGAAGAGTCAGAGTCAGAAGTATGTAGAGTTCACTACTGCAGTTAATGCAATAGCAATCCAGTTCACCCCTCCTGCCACTGATTTCATTGGAACACTGTCAACTGAGCTTTGATTTTCTGTGCATGTACCCCTAGCAGCAGTTCCCAGCATTTGCTGTGGAGAGCAAGTTAAGAAAAATGTCTTTGTTGCACCACTCTGGCAGTTGATTTCCTTCCAGATGGGCAGGAAGACATAATAAAATATGTAAATATCCCAGGTGAGCTGTGCTGCAGATACTTCTAAAAAAAACCTCACAGGGGATACAAAACAAACAGACAATTCTAATTCAAAGAGAGGTTAATAGCTTAAAGTGAGAGGGAGCTGGTGGAGGCAACTGACCTGATTTTGGAGAACCATTTACACACTTGCCTTAGCATAATTTTATTCTAAATCACACTAAGTGAGCAGCTTTTAGTTTAGCTGAAGGGATGGGTCATTTCTTTGAGGGTAAGTTGTTTTAGCTTTAGTAAGTTAATGTAACTTTTCTGTGTGATGAACAGTGCTATTTATAGGGAGTTTTCCTTAATAAAATGACTCCATGGTACTAGTTTGGAGAGAGAGCTTAAATATTCTCTCTCAAGCTGCCCCTGTTGTTCTGGAGGTGCAGGTTCAGGCTCAGTGGCTGTAGTGAGATTAACATGCATGCATCCTTCTTTGAAATTTATGGAGCTCCCGGGTAGGATGTGTGATGGTGTTTGATAGTGCAAGCAGTAAATCCTAATTGTGGTCCGTCAGCTCTTCCCTGATAACAAGGTGCTTTGCAAGCATAAAAAAAAGAGGTGAAAGTTTAAAAGTAAAAAGAAAGAGTGACTGGTCCACACCCTGTTTGTTTTTAGATCCTGATTTCAGCAGATGACGAGATGGAGGAGTCGGAGGCCGAGGAGGATCTGCGCAGACTGACCAGCTTGAAGCCCATCAAGAAGAAGAAGCACCGCTTCGGCCTGCCCGTATGACACAGCCCCTGGCCTGTGTGTTTGCAGGTTTCCTGGCAAAAAACTTTGTCAGTGGGGTTTAATGTTGCAATTGCATCTCCGTTTGCATACAAACTGACTCAAAAAGCGAGGTCTCCCAACAGAAGGCGAGCAGTTGGAAGACTTCCAGCTCAGTTGCACTACAGACACACTGACCAATTATGCAAGAATGTCTTCTCATCATGTGTGAAAAACTGCAGAGGTGTTAAGGATCTTGAGTCACTAAGGAGTTTTGTGTCAGAGAAGATCAGAGAGAACAGATCAGAATCTTTCACTTTTGGTTACTGATGAGACAGTGTAAGAAGTTCTCAAAAAGGCATCAGAGTTGACTAAGTTAAAGGAGTGTGTTTTATTACTAAAACTGGCTTTTGCAGCATAATTCCTAGAGCAGAATAGTTTATGGTTACAAGCTGTAACTTAACATTATTTTTTTAAGTACAAATGTTTACTTGCTACCGGGTACCTATGGAACTAATAGGTGGAACAAAGATTTTTTTCCAAGTCTCCTCAAATCTATTTGACTATTTTATATTTAAGTTATATTTTCATACAGTTGTATTTAAAGATTCTCTTTGTCAGAGAAAAGGGTGCAGTTCCCTTTTTTTGTGCAGAACAGGTCAAAATATTTGTAGTGAAAATCTTATTTATCCTTATGTCCTGGTTTAAGACAAAGGGATTGCAAAGGGAAGAGCTCTCTGTCACTGCTGAAGTCACCAAATATCACTAAAAATGCAGTCCTATGTGTGCTTTCGACCACATAATTCGAAAATACCTTTTTTAATAGGAGGTGGTGTTTGCATATTTGACAAATGTGCACTTTAGTGTATGACAAAAACCCGTTGTGATGGTTATTTGTGAAATGAGTATCTGTGGATGACTCATTATTTCTGTTCCTGCAAGTCTCTTGTGCATACCTCTCAAATGACCCAAAAGAGGTGGAACACTTGTGACACTTTTCCTTTTGTAGGGCCTGCGGTACAGGACCGTGATCTGACTGAAGCAGTTGTGCTACAATATTGCAAAAAATAATTCTGTCCCTTGTTTTTTGTTGGAAAAACAATCCTCTATTTAATGTGCTTAACAGCAACAACAAAAAAATTTCTCCTGTTTCATTTCTATAAAGTCTCATTATCCTTTAGCAGTTAAAAAAACAAACAACCCAAGGGGTACAGTGCAGTTGTTACTACAGAATTTCTGTGATCTTTCAGTGTCTCTCTTCTGGTAATTGACAACACATGCTCATCTGAAACCTAGCAGACATGTTTTCAGTGACATCCTTTTGCTTTGCATATTTCCTCAATGATTGTTTCTGACAGCTTTCCTTGCTTTGCTAAACCTTGTGCAGGACAAGGCGACTGTGTCAAAGAGGTGACAACAGACCTTAAGTGCAAATCTGTTGTAGGATCTGGACACCAGGAAAGTCCCAAGCCTTAAACCAAAACAGTTTCATTGGAAAACTGCTCAGAACTTTTTAAGATTTTTTACATTTTTTTATAGATTTACTAGGTCTTAATGTGATTTATTATCCAGACCACTTAAATGGGCCTTAGTAAATGCTGAGCTGTGCTCTCCCGTGCTCACTGTCACTACTCCAGCATTCCTTTTCCCCGCGTGGCTGCCGAGGTGAACACGATGCTCCCAGACCTCAGCGTGTCCAGCCGGCTCCAAGGGCCATTTTACCAAACCTGAGGTTTTAGTTGAGCCACTGACCTTCGTTACTGTGCACTGAAATGTCAGAACTGCAATAAGTTACAGCACTAGTGTTTCTTTTAGGCTAAATCTACAAACTAATGGCATCGGGAGCTTAATTGAGTTCTTTTTGATGTTGGGGGGGGGTAGGGATAGGGAAATGTCCCTAATCAGTGTTGCCTCTGTTTTAGGTTTTTTGGAGTTTTTTTATTGATTGTGTGACTTGCATCTTCTCTTGGTGATTTACCACTGGGTGGGCGCGGGTTTCCAGAAGCACAGTACTTCCAGGAATTCATTTTCAGCAACAGAATAGTCTTGTACAGCTCGCTTTTCCAAAGGGATTAAGAGCTAGGACTGGCTCTTGTCGCAAATGTCAGCATTTATTTCTTTTAGCATAGGATTTGTTCTGTTCCAGACAGTGACATAAAGCTGTTGGACGTGTGCTGTGTCCCACTGCACAGCCCTCGCTGTCCTCACCCGCTGAGGTACCTGAGCAGCGCACACGGATTGAACTGTCCGAGCTTGCATTTTATCTTCCTCTTCCCTCCAGTTACTTCAGTTATCAAAATGATTCTAGTCTCATGTTTAGTCTGTGAATTGTCAGTGTAAGATTATGGCCTTAATCATGTGAAAATATTTGTTTTCAGCAGACCTCAAGCTTACTGACCAAGTACCAACCAGTGTAAAGTGCTGTGGAGCAGTTTGTTGAAGACGGTTGTAGCAAAGGTCCTGAATGCCTAATTTTTCGTGTCTTAGGTGCTTAAATGTCACTTGATGTGAGATTTTGGTATGCCTAGCAAGATGATATAGTAAAGCACTATGAGCCAAAGACACAGAAATATTTTGAACACCACATTAGTAACAGGAGGAGCAGCCTTCAAAGGGGAAAACCCAGTTCTGACTCTTTCTCCTAAGACAATAATTTTATTCACAACTTCAGCTAAATAACAAAATCTGAGGTCTCTTCCTATTTATTCTTTGCTGTCTTGGGAAAGGGATGGAAGATGTAACTTGGTGGTTTTCCTCTTTGTAAGGTAAATATTGGAATTCTTGCTGTAGGTACAAGTAGAACAGGTGCTCTTGTCTGACAGGCTTGTAAGTGTGAGAAGGGAATATGTGCCTGGTGCTTCACTGTGTCTTACTGCTCATTGAAATGGACTGGCAGGACAGTCTGAAATAGACTTTTCATAAGGAGTTGATCCAGTAATGGTATTGGTACTTCTCAACATTTGCATTATCCTAAAATTGGCACTCAAATTTCTACTTGTAAATGTACTTCGGGACAACTCATAGCAAAGGTTTAATTCAGGCTGTGCTTAGGAAATGTGATTCTGTTTAGTGAAAATAAGCTATGTAGTCTATGCCAAAGTAAGAGAAAGGGATTATAACAGAGAGAAGAGACACAGAGGTATTGGTGGAGAGAGAATTTACTACAAATGGTCAACCTAAATGTATTAACTGCTTCTGGGATCTGACCTGTGACATCTGCATAAACTTAAAACACTGGTGTTGTCCAATATGTGGTTTTCAAGTTCTGGCTTTAATACGTTCAGGTCCCCTTGTCTTACTTTAAGTAGGTGAATGCTGTCTGTTAATGTTGCTAACTAAAATGTGCTATAGCTTTTCTTCAGGGAAAACTCAGAAACTGAGTTGCAAATTAGAGCAATGCAAAGTGATCCCCTCCGGCAGGTGTCTGCTCCCGTTCCTGCCATGCCTGGGGAGGGAGGCCTGGGCTCTCCCGCTCTGCTCAGAGCTGAGCATCACAAGGAATCTCTGCCACTGTGCTTGACTAACCCGTGTTTGCAACTTTGCTGTGCTTTTTACAGGAGAAACCGGTAGTGAAAGCGAATAAATTCGGCCACATCAAGTCAGAGTTACATCTACAGCATAGGCGTGCAAACTTTTTTTAGGGGAAGTTTCCGGTTCAATTACTGAAAATGACTACTATGGTTTTACAAAGTAAAACTGCAGTATCTTTAAAAAAGGGACTCTTTTGTAGGTGTTTTTGTCTTGCGTGGGTATCCGTCTCAAACTGAATGTGGGGTTTGTTTGTAGGTAAATTCAGAGTATAGCCAATGTGAGCAAAACCAACAGCTGTATTCTGCTGCCCTCTGTTTGGACCATATTGTTTAATCAGTGGTGTTACCTTAAACTTTTAAAGGTATCTGATGTAATTACATTGTATAATGGTTTACAATAAAGTTGGACTTATTACAGATTTGTACACTTGTTTTATACTTGCTCTGTTTCGGAGTCCCCGTGTTTCAGTGTTTATAGTGTGCTCCTGTGGGAAGCAGGTTTTGCTACTCGAGTTTAAATTCAGGTCTAATTTTGTCCACTCTTCTGCTGATTTTAATTTCAGTATATCCATTTACCTTAATCCCATTTGAGCTGGAAGAACCGCTGTTAAGTTGCAAATTTTGTTTAGAATGCTTGCAGGCTCCTCTGGGATCTGTTCCCTGAGGAAGGCTTTTTCAGGGCTGGAGCTGCACAGTATCAATCCAATCCCACCTCTGTAACTCCTGGGTAACATTTGCCCATTACTTTCATTACTTTCCAAGCAGCCCCATATTCAATTCATCTTCACAGGGAATTCAGAGTGTAACCTTCACTCTGCCAAGCCTGTCAGCCCCCTGAGGGCTGTTAGCACTTCCCTGGAGGAGAAACCTTCTGTAAGATCTGGAGCCCACAGCGGCACCTGTGTATATTCACCAAATTCTTTGGTCATTGCCGTATTTTATCTGCAACCATTTCTCTGCAAAGGAGTTTTCCACACTTACTGTTGCAGTGGAAGGTTAAAGAGGGTCAACTTTTCTTTTTAATAGCCACTATTGAAGAAATGAGCCTATCTTGTATCATTGTCATTCATGTCCCATTTGACAGATCTGAGGACCTCAGCCATGGGAACAGAATTTCTACTCTGAAATGTAAGTGACTGTAGACTTAAGTTGGGTTTTTTGTAAGGAAAAATAGCCCATGATCTGTGCAAGGAAATGGTTGTGGCTGTTGTTGAGTGTTGGTGTAAGAAATGTGCAATCAAAGAACTGTCCAGGCTATGGGGATGTCCTGGAAACTTCAGGATATTCCCCCTACCTCTGTAAGCTCCTCACCTCCTGCCCTAAATGGCAGGCAAGGTTGAAGTGATTTAATTTTGTTTGTATAATGATTTTGTTTGCACAGATTAAATTGCCATGAAAGCACAACTCTGTTGCTTTCAAGTGAGGAATATGTAGTACCAATTAACTGAAGCAATTTTGAAAGCTGAAGGGAAAAATAGTTCAGTGTCTTGAATTCTAAATATTTGCTTTAAACGTGCAGAATGTTATTTTCCTGTCAAAACAGATAACGTTGGAATAGTGACACTTGTGGGACTGTGGAGAAACAGCAGAGAAGGAGAAGTGTTGCTTTGTGCAATAGAAAAAAAATCTGCTGTTTTTTCTAAAATCAGTGTTTTATTTTTGCTTTGTTGGCCTACTAAAGGCACTGCTGTTCTGCATAAATGCTTCCTCTGGTTTACTAAGCCAGGGCTTTAAAATAGAAATTCAACCTAAGGAATGGCTGAGGACATAACATCCAAACTGCTTCTTCACCCACAAATAATTCCCCCAATAAAGGAAAACCTCTCAGGCTTAGGAGGTCTTCAACTGAAAGGCAGAATGGGCACCCAGAGGCCTGGGGGGGTTAATTCACAGCCAACAAATCCCACAGTCCCAGTCACACAGCACTAGAGCTGTGTTTGATGTCATGTTCTCATAACGGAAAATACCAATTTTATTTGACCTCCCATTCTTTTTTTCTGTAGCCTAAACAAAACATGGGCAGAGCTCAAAGAAAGGCCAGGGCAGGTTCCTACCACTGCAACAGTCAATCATCAGTCTCTCTAGGAGATGATGTTTGGAGCTCTGCCACGCCTGCTTTTTCACATTAACCCACCTGGCTGGAGTCCTGGTTCTTTGTGTTGAGTGCAATCATAAAAGCTGATTTTTTTGCATGATGCAAAAAAAAAAAAAAAGGGAAATAGTTCCCCACCCAATCCTCTCCCACTAATGAAAAATAGAAATCGTGCTTAGAGATGGATTTTTTTTCTTTAAATTAATTTAAATATTGTTTAGAGAAAAACATTAAAAGTTCTGGGAAGGGTTTTACTCCTGCCGGGATGTGCAGTGGGGAACACTGCGTTTATCCATGTCTGAGTAAACTGTTCCTGTACAGATGATGGGTGAAATGGTTACACTTACTAATAGTGCTGGAAGTAGAAAGTGATTTTACCCTCAGTTGTGTGAGATGAGCGATAGAACTGTAAGGGTTAAAACTAGTTAATAAAACCAGTTTATTAACTCTCCAAAACACACAAAATACTCTTCTGCTAAAGATCCTGTGCAAAAGCAATCCAGGGCACAATGTTATGCTTCGGACATTGGGTTTATATAATCTTTAGAGAATGCTTATTTTTTTTTGCTGGGAAAGAAATACTCTATTTTTTATCTTCTCCTCGCTTCCCCAAGAGGATTCGGAGTCAATTTTGTGTCCATAACAAAGTTTTTTGCCTTTTAAAGTTATAAATAGAGCCCCATCGGGCTCCCAGGGAAGCCGCTCCCGTAGCGGACTGGGCTTCCCCACATCCCGCTGCCACAGCTGTCTGCTCCCGTCAGCCCGGCTCCCGCAGTGCTGCACGCCCGAGTCATCGCCAGGAATAAACCTTCCAGCAACAACAACAGCCTCCCTCAACCCGAATCATCCCGGGCTCTGCTTTGGGAAGATGACCCAGCTCATGACTTCACGTTGGATGCTCTATATAAGTCCAGGAAAACGACAGGCGCTCGCAGAGCTCACGGGCTGGATTTAATCAAAGCCGGGAAAGCACCTCGGAGGGATTTGGGGCGAGGGAGCACCGCAGTTATGTCACAGGTACGGGGAGAGCTGTGCCACTGGCTGTCCTCGGAGCAGGGGCCTGGCAAACCTGTTACTGGTTCGGATGCTTTGCTTGGAAGAATTTGTTAGCAAGTGCCTCTTGTTAACCAGTGAGTTCGGAGTTTCTGTGACTTGTGTGATTGCACTGATGCAGTTTAAACAAGTGCAGCGTTAGGAGGGATTATTTGATGAAGAAGAAAAGCAGCTGCCCTCTACGTGGTTAATTGGTTTAGTTTTAAAATGTTATGGTTTACCTTAAATATTTTTATTTCTGTAGGAAGGGAAGAAACATTTCCCCTCTTCTGGTTTGGGGACATTTCACAGAAGGGGGGAATCTCTGCCTTTTCAACACGCTCTCTTAGACAATGATTCGAAATTCTGGCAGTAGTTTTGAAAGGAGGTGGCTGTGCTGAAGTGTGTAAAGCTTGATGTGTTAATATGCAGGAAAAGAGTGTGTGACTGAAAATTATAACTGTTAGGATACAGTATTCAAGACTGAAATTTTGTGTTACACACTTTTATGTTCATTTTATAACTAATGGTTTGTCTTTACTGCATTCCCCAATAATCAGGCTTTCAAAGTGCTCTCAAAATTAGTTCAGAAATGTTGAGGTTTTCATGTAAACGTTACACTTGCAATGCAAGCTGTGTGTGCCTGGCAGAGCTCTCCCCAGCATGAGAGTTTTATGGGATGGGTGGGATGGAGAGTAGGAACACAGAGAGAGTAGGGGAGGACAGTTCTTCAGCCACATAGAGTGACTCAGTTCAGCTGATTTTCTTTATTCCAAAGTAAAAGGGACTTAAATACCAGTCATGTGTCTTGTAAAACAGCACTTTTTGACTTGTGACAGGAGGAGATAAAGCACAGGCTGCACTCCTGTGCCAGCTGGGAATGGCTCCTGGCAAACCCTGCTCACAAATTCTGGGAGCAATTAGCAGTGGTGGGGCTGTGACCCTGGCAGCTGCTGGCCAGGCCTCACCGTAACCTCTGTGCAGCAGCTTTGCTCTTCAGCTGGGGCCCAACTAATCCACAGCAACTGTCCTGCTGGAAAATCCTGTGATCAAAGCATGGGAGGGTTTATCTTAAAATAACTGGGTGAAATTTAACAGCTCTGCTCGGCCTGGCTGTATCTTGGTGCTTCTCAAGAGCTGCCTTTCCTCATTGTCCCCAAGAATTCTGTCCCAGTGGGAAGAAGCCTCGCAGTTACTGTCTCTTGCCAGTAATGGGTGAAGGATCTTTGCATGTTTCCCATTTCTGTTAACAAAACAAGGGGCTTTGGTTGCCTGTGGACTGTGCCATGGATGTGAGGGACTGTTCCTATCACATGCCAATTGTCATTATAGAGGAAAAAGTGAAACCCTGCCTGTGGGATATTTGGTTACTCTGCTAACTGACCATCAGCTGTTGTGGATTTTGGAGCTTTGCTACCACCCTTTCCCCTCACTTGCTTTGGCCACTGGTGGAGTGTTTTCCCCAGAGATCCTGTACATGTTTTGTTTCCCACACCACACACAAATGGGATTGACAGCGAGCTATTCTGAGCGCTCCCGGGAATTTACAGCCAGCAGAAAACATGCTGAAGGCCCCCATGCAGCCAGCCCACCCGACCAAGATCCAGGCAGGCATGCACTGGCTGTGCACGCTCCCTGGTACTCACTGCTCCAGCCATTTGTAGGCCTTGAGGGATTTGTTTCACTCCACAACCCCTTTTAGCCTCACAGTCAGTGCCTGGAAATGCCTGAGCGGGCTCCACCACTGCCAGGACCCAAATATCAGAAGCCCTGCATATGTAGTGATGGTCAGAGAAGTTTTTGTTGATGGTTCAGTGTGCAGACCTGTTCCAGTTGGAGTGTGTGGGTCTTCTGTTCTTTTTAATCATATCCCAGTGTCCCTGCATCCTGCCACAAGGGCTGCTGGGTGGGACCTCGGAAATCTGTCCATGAAATAGTAAACCAAAGGGGGGAATGCTGGTGGTGCTGCCTGCTGCTGAGTGAAGTTGTGTCTGACTGTGGAGTGCTAATTAAAGGTAGAGATAGGCTGATATGAAGCAGTGTTATCCAAATTTTCTTCTAGCAGGATAAAGTCTAAACAGATTAGTACTTGGCCATTGCAGTGCACCACCTGATGATGCATCTGTTTCTGTATTAGATTTCCTTCTCCTTCTTTGGGTTCTGAGCCCAGTGTTTCAGATGTGTTCAGTACATGCTTGTAGACAGCCCTGTTGAGAGCTCAGATACTTTTGTTCCCTAAATTTAAGATGATAACTATGATGGGTCAAGTGTTTATTCCAACTAAATCAATTCTGGTTTCATAATCTCTCTGAGCAGTCTCCTGAAGAAGTAGTGAGTAGACTGAGGCACAAGCCCAATTTAGTAATGAAGTGTTTTTTCCTTCCCAAATAGTGGACAGATTCTTGAATTACTAATCAGTACTTGCAGAATGATCAAGCAGGGCTGGACAGAAAAAAATATAAGAATAAAAACTATTTTTTTTTTAATTAAACAATCCACTACTCTTTCAAAGGCTGTGCAATCAGAAGACAGTTTCAGAACAGCAAAATGGTAACAGATTTTGGGAAGAGCAGTGAAATTTTGGTTATGCAAAGGCCTGGACTAGCTGAGTGTGTAGGCTCAGAGTTGAAATGGGTGGAATATTGTGTTAGCACCTCTGTGTGTTGCACCCTTTGGGTTAAGGCAGCTTTGTTCCCTGTGCTTCAAACCCAAAATACTCATGTCTGGGCAACATGTTTGTTTCTTAGCCAGCACCTGTGAAAAAGAAGCGCCCTCCAGTGAAGGAAGAAGACCTCAAAGGAGCCAGAGGAAACCTTGCCAAAAACCAGGAAATTAAATCCAAAACCTACCAAGTGATGAGGCAGTGTGGTAAGTCTCTGGGATGGAAATTATTAAGCAAAGGAAGACAAAGACAAGTGACAGAGTCACCAGTGGAACAGCAGCCTGCAGTGTGCTCACCACAGGGCCCGGCTGGGCAGGGATTTGGGGTCCATCAGGAGCCAGCTGGGCTCTGCTTGGTGGTGCTGTTCTTGTCTGGATGAAAGGGGAAGGAGAGCCAAACCAAGTCTTTGGGACCATCATCAATGTCAATGACTGCTCAAGTTGAGAATCAGAGGCTTGGTCCATGGGTTAGGGGATTTCTGGCCTCTCAATTTGATGAATTTGATGTGTTTGAGATTCTGCAGAAATTGGGAGGAATAAAGGGCAGGAGGGGAGATAGAAGAGTGTGGCTGCTTGCACAGAACACCCCTGGTGCTCTGGCTTTGTGTTGCTTTTCTACCACTAGTATAGGGGAAAATGATGAATTTTAACCCCTTTTCAGCATAATAACCTGGACTTGAGTAGTTCCCAAATTTCTAAAGCATCTGCAGGGATTTGGGGCCAGTCAATGGTAGTGACCTACAGGTGCTGTCAGCTGCCCTGTGCTCGGGGTGGGAACACTGTGGTTTAAGGTTTGGAGAACTGACGGACAGATGAAGTATTTATCACATATGTATACATGTACTCCTGCAGCACTAGTTTCACTCACCAAATTTGGGTGCTACTTCACTGATTGTCTCTCCTGGTTTTCTTTTCCAAGAACAAATGGGCTCTGCAGCACCTTCCGTGTTCAGCCGGGCTCGGACAGGGACTGAAACGGTCTTTGAGAAACCAAAGGATGAGCCGGCCAAGAGCGTCTTTGGCTGACAGCAGACCTGGATGTGTCTCACCCAGATGATTGTTGTAACATTTTCCCAAACTTCTGTCCCTTACACTAGAGTCACTGTAGATTCAAGCAGCTATTTTCCACTGTAAGTCCTTAAGGAGGGATTATGCACAAGTCAAAGGGTAAAACTTCCACGTTCATTTTTATTACGTGCTTTCTTTCTATGTGTTGGACGGTGTTTGCTACAATGGTTTAATAAAAAAAGGTTGTTGGACACACCTTGGCGCACTGTGGTGACTCATTTCGGTTTAGGCTCGGATTAATTCTGGCTGTCCCCTCACGGGTTCCCCCTCACGGCCTTCCCTCACATCTCCCCCCTCACAGCCTTCCCTCACATCTCTCCCCTCACGGCCTTCCCTCACATCTCCCCCCTCACGGCCTTCCCTCGCATCTCCCCCCTCACAGCCTTCCCTCGCATCTCCCCCCTCACACCCCTCAGGGCAGCACTGCCGTGATTTCCCCTCACGCAGCTCTGCTGGGAGGGCAGATGCTGCACCCTCAGAGTGCACCAGCACCAAAGGAGGAATTTAAACCCATTTCCCAGTGGCTTTTTCCTCATGTCCCACGGAATTGAGTGAGAAAGGTGGTGACAGACCCAGCTGCCGTGTCTCGCCCCACCGAGTGTCCCTGCACGGCAGCTGGGCCGCCCTGAGGGGGAGCTGGGTTTTTTTGCAATGCTGTTTACTTCTTGATTTGCTGCATTAAACATCAAATCTGCTTTCCCCAAAACCTGAAGTGTTTCCTCTCAGCTGGATCTTTGTGCTCCAACATGGAGCATCCTCCTGCAGCCCATCCAGGGATAGTAAGGTAGGTGACATGTTTATTTAGGGAATTACTTTAATTTTACACAGGCTGGATGTGATAAAGAGGTAAAAGTGATGTCAAATGTCTCTGTGCACCATGAAAAATTACATTTACCTTTTGTGCCCCAAACACTTGACAGATAAAACATGATGATGCCCACACAGCTCCCAGAGAGGCTGCGGAGCAGAGCTCACGTGAGGCAGCAGCAAAATCCTTTGGATTTAAGGGATATTCCTTAAGGATATTGCTGGTGCGTTGCCTTACCCCGTATTCTTCACTTTCAAGGATTATCATTTGCAGCCCAGACCTTGCCTCCTCGTTTTGCTGGACAGGATTTCTCCATGGAGCTCGGGCTCCTCACAGGTACCTTGGCACAGCCTTTTCCCCTGAGAAAGATCTTTGCAGAGCATGAAAAATGTCATGGTGGAAAAGAGTTCTCGCCTCAATAACACTGGAACTGCCCCTGCAACGGGTTTAACAAACCCTTCTTAATTAATCTGCCATGAGAAGTTGGCAGGAGCTTGTTCAATAGCTATAAAAATGATGGAGAAGGACAAGTGGGGCAAAATGTTGCTTTCTTTTGCGTGATACAAGGGACTGACTATTGCAGATTTGCAGGTGGGGTGGCAGGAGAGGGGGGTGCTGTATTCCAGATTCTGTTTCAGGGATGTTGCTGCCAATTTAGCAAAGCACAGAAACCTCTTTGTCCCACAGACTTGCAGCACAAATGCAACAGAGGAGCAAAGTCACCTGCCAGAAACTTGGGATTTAGCTAACAGCTTTATTTCCACAATGTGGTCAGGTTCAATGACTTGTGATGCTTCCCAGTGGGACAGGAAATTCTCAGGACCGGGGATCTCTTGTAGTTTTTCTGTCTTTTAAGGTGGATCTCATCTAAAAGATACACACTGGAGGTAAAACCGTATTCCTGGGGCAAAGTCACTTCCCGTTTGGGACAGCAAGATCTGTGCTCTCCTGTATGGATCACAGGAATCCTCCCCTGTCTCCAGGCTCGCTGCTGTGCTGGAAAAAATACTGGCTGCTGCTGCAGGACAGGAGATAGTTGTAGGGGAGAGGGACAAATAGAAAGCTGCCTGGAGAATTCTTTTGTCCATTTTTTCTTCATCCTTGCAAGTCTAATCAGTCCAATCATGGCAAACATGACAATGGACATGGGACCTCTGGGAAAATGGATAGAGGAATGCCTGAAAAAAGCCCCAGGGTTTGAGTTTTTAGGTAACTTTGCACTCAAAAGTACCTCCTGTTGTGATGGTGAGTTCAGATCCTTCCTCCAGGATGACCTGGAGCCATTTCACAGCATGTTCACTCTTCAGAGTGAGAAGCAGTGGGAGCTGCAGGACTGTGCCCAGTGTCCCAGCAGCAGTGGCACTGGACGCCAGCAGGGATGGCTGTGGCAGGGTTTGTACTGAAACAAGGCTTGGTGCTCGACTTGGGGACAGGGCTGAACCTGAGGATCTTCCTGCAGCTGCTTCAGCAGGCCCCAGAGGGATGTGGAAGGGATTTCACAGGATTCCCAGGTGCTGGCCTGCCCCAGGCACCCGGGAGTGGGGCAGAGCTGACCATGCAGCCTGAAAGTGTGCAGTGAAAGCAGCTCTTTAACATCCATGGGATTTTACACGTGGGCATTAGAAAACTAATGACAGATCCACTTAATTAAAGCTAAAGCTTTGGCTCTTGCACCTCTTAGGCCACTAAGTGTATAATCCTGTATATTTTAAGGGATTAAAGCATTACACAAGTTGTACAAGTTAATCAAATGTATAGCAGTTTAATTTTTTCTCTTAAAATATGTATATATTTACATGTCCTGCTATAAAGACTACAGAATTTTCCAGTAGTATAAACTGCCTGCCTGGGAGAAATGAAGTTTATTTTTTAAAAGAGTTATTTAAAGCACAAGCCTTGTAAGGCCAGGGTGTGCTCAGCACATTATAGTGAACTGGGTGATAAATTATCGAGCCCTGCATTAGTGTCTCCTCACAAATCCAAGGTCACCAGAAGCTGGCTCTCCATCTGGACACTCTGTCTGTAAAATAGCCATGAAGCAAACACAGATGCTCGTATTTCCACAGGATTTTTGTGTTACTTTAGGACAATAAATGGCACCACCTACCAGAGATCATGGTTTGTCAAAGGCAGCCAAAAGGGATGTTTCACAAGTGCTGCTCTGTACCTCTCATGGGCCAGTTGGGCATGGAGGTACAAAGGTTGAAGAAGCCATCAGCTGTAAAATCTGGTTTGCATGTTGCATCTCCTGGCAATCTCCAAATCTCTGAAGTGCTGCTTGAGATAATGTTAAGGATGTTCTTTTTCAAATTATTGCTGAGGAATAGGGTAGAGGTTCCTGCATCTTGTTGCACAGACCAGTTCATCTGCCTGTGGGATTTCACAGGACATGGTGAGATCTAAGTTCAAAAAGGAAACACAAGGATTTCTTAACTTTGTGTTATGGAACACTAAAATTATGATGTTTAATAGCAAAGATCTGTTGGAAAAAGAAGCGTTAACCAAGTCTGAGTTTTGCTTATGTTTAACAGGTAAATATTAAGTTTCTTCAAAGTCTACATGATATTCCCGAGTACGAGTTACTCATTAACCGATAAAGGCAAATAGAGATTTCATTTGAAAATTTGTTTTTTTCAAAATGGAGCAGAGAACATTGCTTGCATTGCTGGTCTTTTCCTCACTCATAGTATTAGCAGAAGCTCAGAAGGTATTTGCTCTATTTTCATTATCAATATCTCATTTGCTGATCTGGTGGTATCGCAGTAGCTGGCCAGGTAACTCCTCTGGTAACCACCACCTGGGGAGCCTTGGGTGGATTGGGTTGGGATTTCAGAGCTTTGTGTTCTTTGATGACCTTTCTGGTTGGTTGTTGGGCTGTTACAGTACGAATGTGGCAGGAAGCATTTGCAGATATGTCTGATCATGCTCTTTGTCAGGGATGTAAGATATCAAATTTGAGTGATCAGTGGCTCTGCCTTGGCCACCAGATGAAGTTTGGAGCTTGACACAGGAACAAATAAGGACTGTTGCAGTGCCAGGAGGTTTCTGACAGGTGTTTAATAATTTATATGGAATGGTAAAGAGGAGAGTGGACAGTTACTTGCACTGTCTGGAGAGACAAACTGTGTTTTGTACCATCTCTGGGTGCCTGGGCAGGGGCAGGTACCTGAACTGCTGGGGTCAGGGCATTGTTCTCTCAATGAGTATTTTGGGGTTTATCCCATTGTCCTGGATTGTCAGTAGGCATCAGGAGAGAGGGTACACCCTGGCCACATGTATTGAAAACAGGAGCAGCCATCCATCACTCACCCAGCGCTGCCTGTGGCACCTCCTGCCCTGATGCCCGAGCCCAGAGCTGTGGTCACAGCTTTGTGTGGAATGGCCATATTTAGCTGGGGTAAAGTTTTGGATTTTGGCCAGTGCCATAACTGAGAAGAGGCCACTGGCTGCTATTAAAGGGCCTCTCTGCTTGTGCAAGCAGTGAGGGGTTGGAGGCCCATGTGGGGTGTCAAACCTGCTAAGTGTTGTATAGGACATAAGGTGGAAAACAGACAGCAAAGTCAACAGCTGAGAGAGTACGTAAATAGTCATTCAAAAAGCAGGGCCTGTCCCATGGGTCAAATGCTTAAAGAGGCTTCTGATCTTCCTGAGGTTAATCTTGAGTGAGGTATTGGGGTGATGCAGTAGCTGCTTCGCTGTACCCTGAGGAGAGAAAACCACAGAAAAAGGCTTAACAGGACCTTATGTGGGACAACAATGCACAGAGGTAGCTGCAGATTTTGCACGGGGCAGTGGTTGTGGCTGCAGAGATGTGAATAAGCAGATGGCCAGATTGGTGTTGAACAATCCTCTCCCCCCTTCCAGCCAGACTTTCTAACAGTTCATTCCTTCATCAAACTTCCCCAACAACATCACCCAGGTAAGGACTGCTTAGGAGCAAAACCAGAGTGTTTCTGTTTCACCCTGTTTACTTTTTTCCAGCCTGCAATTGAAATCTACAGCCTCCACGTGGACTGCAAGGTCACGTCACGATTCGCTCACACCGTCATCACCAGCAGGATTGTCAACAGAGCCAATGAGTCCCGAGAGGCCACCTTTGAAGTGGAGTTACCCAAGACAGCCTTCATCACCAACTTCTCCATGTAGGCCCAGCCCTTACCTGTGGTGTGAAGGAGGCAGCTCTGGGGGCTGGAGACAAGGGTTGCACTGTGTTGGTGGCTCCTGACATCCTCCTGGGTGGGGAGGGATGTGGGACCCAAACAGCACCCCCTGCTCGTGCCCCGAGGGCCACAAAGTACGGCCACAAAGGAACTTCTGTTGAGTTTCTTTCCCCAGCACGTTCTTTCTGATATTAATTAAATTTTTATGGAAACCAAACAGGTCCATTGATGGTAAAGTATACCCAGGAGTAATAAAGGAGAAAGCTGCTGCTCAGAAGGAATATGACACTGCAGTCTCACGCGGGCAGAGCGCCGGCCTCGTCAAGTACGTTGCCATTCTGTGTAAAGCTGCTCCAACACTCTTCCTTGGCTCCTCGTTTGGCTGGGGGCAGGTTGAACCCTGGAGTCAGTCACCTCCCAGTGGGGGCAACTGTGAAAATCAGTCTTGGGTTCTTGATGGGAGGGACAGTGTGTGGGTATATATATTTTTTCACATATAGATATATATCCATATAAATATGATTTATATCTGGTCCTGCAACGGGTTCCAGTGGGAAGTGTTACCATTTAGCATTTCCATGGAACTTGCTGTCATAGAATGATTTGTTGGAAGGGACCTTAAAGACCAACTTGTTCCAGCCCCTGCCATGGACAGGGACACCTTTCACTAGACCAGGTTTCTCAGAGCTCCATCCAACCTGGCTCTCTGTCATGCAAGAGCACCTTCCCATGCTGGGATGATGCTCAGTGTTGAGTCTGCTTCCCCACAAACCCAGAGGATCATGGCACTTGAGCAGATATCACAGTTTCAGGGTACATTTAATCTGTGCTTCCCAGGTATTCAGACCCAGCTCTGCTTGATCCCAGTCTGAGGCATGCAGGGGTTTCTGCTCCATTTCTCAGCTTGCACCCGTGGCACATTAGTGTAATATATGTGACATCTATAATAGTGACTGCAACTCAAAAAATCTTCTCTGTGATGAACAGGATTTACTGCTGCTCTTTCTTTATTCATCCCATGTGGCCCCCTGGCCGTTATTTCGCACACTTCACAAACTCTGGCCACCACAAGGAAACCTTCCCTGCAGGAGGTAAATCCCTGTTCTCCACCCCCAGGATCAGAGACAGAAAGCTGGAGCTGTTCCACGTGTCCGTCAGCATCGCGGCCGCCAGCAAAGTCACCTTCGAGCTGACGTACGAGGAGCTGCTGAAGCGGCAGCTGGGCAAGTTCGAGCTGCTCATCAAGGTGCGGCCGAAGCAGCTGGTGAAGCACTACCAGGTGAGCTTGTCCTGGTGAGGGCTGGGCAGGGGGCAGTGCTGCAGGTTTGGGCCATGGCTGCGTTCCCTCTGAGATGCTGATGTTGGATCCTTCTCTGCCCTCAGATCGACGTGCACATCTTTGAGCCCCAGGGCATCCGCTTCCTGGAGACAGACAGCACCTTCATGACAAACGAGTTAACCGAGGCCCTCACCAAAGTGCAGAACGAAACCAAGGTAAGGCAGCAGCTGCCAGGTGTTGCCAGCTGTCAGTAGCATTGCTTTAAAACTTTTCTTCTGATTGCTTTGCAGGCTCATGTTTTGTTTAAGCCAACCATAGATCAGCAGAAGGTAAACCCTGAACTAGACGAAACTCTCCTCAACGGTGATTTTGTTGTGCGTTATGATGTTAAGAGAGAAGCCACTGCGGGTGATATACAGGTAAAAAAAAAAAAAATGAAATAAAAATAAAAATGCTTTCAGGTCACAGATAGGTCTGAATGTGAAGTGCAATCAGCAAAACAGCAACATTTGCTTTGAAACAGCAAGAATGGGAGGAAAAGCACCTTCCATTAATTCAGGGTCAGCAGGAGCTGAGGGATACTCAGTAAATCCCCAGAGACACTGGACATGTTGCAAGAATGGATCACCCAAGAAAAACAATCTTTCAAATTTTGTTTCAATACCAAATCTGTATTGGTACTTCATAGATGTCTCTTTACATTCTTTTTTATTACTGTTTTGGCTGATCTAAGGTGTATTTGTGGCTTCTTGTAAATGAAGTTTTGAGGACTGTGATTTATATAACTATGAATGCTTGGTTTCCTTGTGGTTTTTGTGATAACTGAGGCATAACTAAAGACAGCAGGAACTTAACAAATATTTATGAACCGATGCATATTCTAGGGAATAAAGTACAGTGTTTTCCATACCATTTAAGTAGTGAAGTATGTGGGGATGTGCTAAAAGATGGACACCACAGTCACTGAGCAAGAGATGTGCTCATAGGCATGATAAAGAGCTAAGGTGATACACAGTGATAATATGAACATATCATACACGTCACTGAGGTGTCTGATATATGTTTGTATGCTGCTCTCTTGTAATTTCCTCTCTACAGATGGTCTTGCTTCCAGCTAGGAGATACATTTTAATTTCTTTAATTTAAGTTCTTTGATTTGGGCTTATCAAGAAGAGCAGAACACTGAGCATGATCCTCCCCCTCCCCTCTTCTTGCTATGCCAGAATGTTTAAGATGCAATATTTATTTCTTCAGATGTAATTTCACAGGTGATTTCACATTCTGTGTTTCAGATTGTCAATGGGTATTTTGTGCATTACTTTGCACCCAGTGAAATGCCAGTGTTTCCCAAAAATGTCATCTTTGTTATAGACCGAAGTGGCTCCATGGCAGGCAGGAAAATCGAACAGGTAACTTCCCTCAAAGCATGACCTCTGCTTGCACCAGGGACACACACACCAGCCTTCCAAGGAACTGACTGGGGATTTCTCTTTTGAAACACACGCTGGTTTTGTGCACAGCAAAATGTTCAGACTTACAGAAGTGCCTGAAAACACATATGCACAGATTGAAGCTATTAAGGAGCAACACTTGTCTGACATAGTTACTCTCGTGGGTACCAAACATTAGGGCAGAGAGTGCCTTCTGTCTCCATCTTTGCAGAATATTTTGCTTCTAATTTTTTATTCAATGAGGTTAAAGAACTCATTTTTCTGTTTTACCTGTGGAGCTCTGTTAGAGAGCAGACAAGCTCCCTACAGCCCTCATAGACGATTTTTCTGTGTCTGTAAGTGAATTGGCCATTTCTGATGGTTTCAACCTAAAAAATACCATTAGGGTTTAATAAAGGCATTGAGCTGCATCTGGAATAACACTGTAGAGAACCCCCTTATCACACTGCAGTTCCAATCCCAGTTCTGGCAGAGAAGTAGGAATAATCAAAGTGATCGTTTTCTCCTTGGAACAGACAAGGGATGCCCTGTTGAAGATTTTGCAAGACCTCCGGCCTGAGGATCATTTCAGCTTTATCACCTTCAGCAACAGAGTGGAGGAGTGGAAGAGCTCTCTGGTGCCAGCCACCGAGGAGAACGTGGCCAGTGCTGCTGCTTTCGTGCAGACTCTGCTTGCCCGGGGAGGTAAACCTGCTTGGAACCACAAATATGCACCCAACAGAACGAATTGCTGAGAAAATCATTGGATTTATTAGTTATACGGTGCCCCCAAGCTAAAATCAGTGCTTCCACAGCAAGTCAGACTGTTTTTAATATTTATAAATGATAAGTGGGAGACAAAGGCTGAGAGTGGATGGACTAATGGTTATATTATTATATATATATGCATATAAAGAGGTGGTTGCATCAAATCTATGAACCATACAAGCCACAAAGTTTTATTTCAAATTTTTATCACAGAGACAACTGTAAGATTCCCTGACAGCAAACCTTTTTTCTACAGAGAAATGGCAATTCACTCAACATTTGACAGCAGTTTGCTGATTTTTTTAACATATGGGATCCCCTTGTAAGCAAAAACAAAACAAAAAAACCCAAAACCATATCCACAGTTATACTCCCTTGTAAGCCACACCACAGAAACAAAACAGGCAAAATAGGCATGTGGCATTTCAACTGTTGCATCAGGCAGTGTGCCTGGTGTTACTGTTTAGTTTTAAGCACCTCTCTGGGGCTCTGTCTCCTGCACTGTTACACTGTTGGTATTAACAGAGGTTTTCTTACCCTGGGCACTAACACCAGTAAACCCACCTGTGCCCAGCTCTCTTCTCTGGCTTCTCAAATAACGCAGGGAAACTTTTCTTAAATGTAGATCAACAGATGACAGGGTGTTTATTTAAGCCCTTTTTAAAGGCTCTAGACATGTTTATATTTCCCATGACATATGTGTGGAAAATGCTCCCCAAAGAACACCCTGGCATTGCCATTGCAACATAACACACCGCAATTAAGCCCGGCAGGCCCAGCCCCTAAATCCTCGTCTCTCAGAAGGATTTTGCTTCCTGCAGAAAACTTTAAACAGCTCTGCAAATGAAGTGCACCGGTTTCTCCGGGTGGTTATCCAGTTCAGGTGAGTGATTCCTGCCTTCTCTTTGCAGGCACAGATATCAATGGTGCCCTGCTGACTGCCGTGGGCGCGCTGGATAAAGCCGAGGACCTTCCAGAGCGCAGTGTCTCCATGGTTATCCTGCTGACAGATGGCCAGCCCACTTCTGGTGAGTAAATACTGCCCTCAGTCCTCTCTCCCCTGCATTTTTTTGTCTTTTACACTTGCATCCCAGGTGTTGATGGACTTAACCTGTGTTTCAGAAGAGCTTTGGAACACTCCAGCTTAGCTACTGCTGGAGAGGGGAATTATGAGAGGTCTCTGCCAAGGGATGTAAGGAGTGATGGCAGACCCTTCCTGCCCATGACTTCTTGTCCTTTAGCTGGGAGTTGTTTTGCTAAATACCACTGGCTTCCCAGTTTATAAACTTGAGGGAATTTTTGGAGATCCTTCAGGCACAGCTGAAATATGAAAGAAAAATACCTAGAGAGAAAAAACATGGATATTTTGCAAGTACTATGTACAGTCCCATTTGGGAGGTATTGGTTTATTGTTTCTTCACCCTCCTTGCCCCAAACCTGAGATATTTTCAAGGTGCTTCCTGTTTTGTATTCTTTCCCATGTCTTAACTAGTGATCAGCTGTGACAGCACAAAACAGAGATTTGAGTTAGAAATATTGGGTGAAATAAGCAGTAACTCCCAGTGCAATGGCACAAACATCCCTTGTGCTGAACAGGGGCTTATCAAAGTGTTTTGTGCCACCAGCATCTCTCCAAGGCCAGCAATATTAATCCAGCTGTAAGCCCTCTAAAAAGATCAATCTGCCTTTTGGATTGTGTGAGCCATTCTGCTTTGGGGTTGGTTTATTTGTCTGGGTTTTTAAATAAAATTCAGCTCCCAGTGCTGCCACTCAGCACAGCCACAGTGAGTCTCCAATACTCCTGAGTGCCTTGCACATCCAGCAGTTGTTGGAAATCAGGCTGGGGTGGAGTACCTGGTGTTGTTGCACACACTGCCTTCCTTGGCAAAGCAACTGAAAGGGGAAAATCTGATCTGCTCCCACGATATTGCTACAGGCAGTGACATTTCTGCCTGGAAATACTGATGGAGAAGCTCTCTATACATGGCCATTGGCAGCTCTTCAAATGGGATAAGATGATGGTGTGAAAACCTTTTCCCTCTGTCACCAAAGGGGTTGGGAGAGAAGCATGGCTGAGCTTACTGGCAGTTTGTTGGAATTGCACCATTAACCAATCCTTCCTCTCTGAACTGACACACATAATTTTTATGAATGGTACTTATCTTCCCCACAAATCTACCCCTCACATTGTTAACTTGTAGCGTGTATCCCTTCTGTCCTAAAATCCTCCTCTGGATCCTGTAATCTTGTAAATCATTTTGCACTTAGCCATGATGACATCAGTAGAAGTTAGTAAAAATCATTAAGGGGAAGAATCACGTTCTGGCACTCCATATGCAGAGTGGTGCTTTCATCTCCAATTCATTTAGCAGTATTCTGTCCTGTGTCTTTCTACTATTTCATTCTGAATTATTTTTAAAACCTTCAGGCAGAATTTCCCATTAAACCTGCCACTGTCTTTTGGTACTTGAAAAAGCCCAAACCAACAATGTTATGTTTTTTGTTTTCATTACAGGTGAGACAAATGTGGAAGAGATTCAAGAAAACATTCAGAAAGCAATCAATGGGAAATACGCTCTTTTCTGCCTTGGCTTTGGGTTTGATGTCAGTTATAAATTCCTGGAGAAAATGGCCCTAAGCAATGGGGGAATAGCACGTCGTATATATGAAAATGCTGATGCAGCCTTGCAGCTCCAGGTCAGCAGCAAGGAGTATGCCAGAAAAACCATCTATCAGCTAGAGCTTATGGCTAGTCCTTGCAGCAAAACCATAGATTTTCTGGGATGAAATGTTGGGTTTAACTTTACGTGTTAATTTTGGGGAGTAAGGAAGGCTCCTTGAATCTCAGGGTTTGTCCCCTAACCATGACTCAAAGTAGAAGTTGTCCTCAAATCAGCTGCATCCAGGCAAACCAGGAAACTCACCCATTTCTGCACTTCAGCAAAAAGTCCAGGGGAAGTGATGGTGGAAGAACTTCTGTTCTTGGGTTTGATTTCAAATCACTTGAAGTACCAGCCCTGAAAACTGCTTGTTATGGTTTCCCTCAAATTCAACAGGCAACCTGAGGCACCTACAGGCAAACTGTGCAGTTCCATCAGTCTGGGTCTTCCCTGTCCATCTGGAGAGGGGTTATAACTTTTGGGACATTCTCTTTTCTTTTGGGAAGCCAATTCCACCTGTTTTGAATGGCTGTGCAGAGGCTGGATTTGTGTAATGCCAGCCCCAGACCAGAAAGAGAAATATTAATCTTGTCAAGCTTTTAAAAATCAGGTGTGAAAAGGGGCTAAAGCAAAATACCCAACTGGGTTGGGATGGTGATAATGAGGAAGCTTCCTGGGTACTTGAATTTCCATGGGGAATACAGCTGATTTGGCATGGCCAGCCTGGCTGGAGAAGGTGTGCTGAACCTTGGGAAGAAACATCCTTTTTTTTTTCTAAGTTTACAGTAGTCCTGCACTACTGAAGAAAAATCTTGTTAAAGGTGTTTTAGACATTCAACATATTGCTTTGCATTATTTTGCAGTCATTTGTGTGTGTTCTCTCTCTCTCTGCTTCTCTTTAGGGCTTTTATCAAGAGGTGGCTACGCCAATATTAATGAAAATTGAAATGCAGTATCCAGAAAATGCCATTGAGGGATTAACCAAGAACAATTTCACGCTGTTTTTTGAAGGATCTGAAATCGTAGTGTCTGGAAAAATTAGGAATGAGCTGGATCTTTTGCCAGTAGAAATTAAAGCTCAGTCAGTAAGTGTTGTTTACTAGTTGTGAAAAATACCCCTCCCTTCTGTCTATTGTGGCCCAATAGGAGACTTCCAGAAGTGTTTTGTGTGCAGTACATGTTTGGGTGTTCAGCTGTTTTCCCATTTTAGGAATTATGTGAGAATTCAAACAATTTCCCCTTCCTGAACGTGCTACAAAAGAAAAACTTGAAGAATATTCACAAATAAGCAAACAGCAATTTTAATCCTTCCGAATCCATAACATTTTGGCCTTTCAAGCATTTTTAGGTTTGTACTCTTACAGTGAAGTAGGAAATCTCAATTATTCATCTCAGAAGTGTTGAAGCAGAGCAATTTCATTACCCCCTTTTTTCAACACGCTTCTTTGGTAGTCTGGAGTTGCATTTTCCAATGGGAAAGGAAAAAATTGAAGGACAAAAAGGGCACTTTGGTACAGAAAGATGTTCCTTTAAGTCTAATAATGTGACTAGAAGCAAAGCCTGGAACTGTTCTTTTGATGGTCAGTTTTCTCCCACCTCAGCACACTAGTGACTTGACTCTTAAGGAAGAAGCAAATGTCAAAGAGAAGGAGCAAATATTCCAAGATCAAAGATACATCTTTGGGAATTTCATAGAGAGACTGTGGGCTTACCTAACCATCCAACAGCTTCTGGAAAAAGCGTAAGTTATTTTAATGTTTCATGTAACAAACTTCTAACTTCTTACAACATAAATTCCCTATTCACAAGGTATATGATCAGAAAACACAAAGAAACAGGAATATTTCTCCAGGTAGTATCAAAAACATGGGATACTGGGAGAATACTGCATTACTGTATGATGAGTATGAGGTGCCTTTGAGTTTATGATAGCACTGGATCATTAAATGTGTATATATACATATACACATATAAAAACACAGTGTAAAATATTCTTCCTGACATTACTATGAAATAGATTTTAATTGTATGGATTGTGTTGAGCTGTTGTTACACATCCAGAAATACTGTCTGTAGACAAGGAAATGGCAATAGCTAGTGAAAAGAACAATGTGTGTGTCCATAAGACATACATGGATCTTGTATCTGTTATTTTTATGAATCTGAACAACACACAGGCTCCAGTGTTGCAAAGAATTAAGCACCTCCATAATTTCAAGCATGTGAACAGCTGGGTTATCCCAGTCAAACTGCTGACTCTTCAATAATAAAAAGTGTCTGCCAAGACACAGCTAATATGTAAAGGAATCTGTAGATGACTTGTTTATATTCTCTACGTGTTATTTCTTCATCATTAACACAGACTTTAGTATTTCAGCCCCAGAAGAGGACCAGAAGGCCCTGGAGGCACAAGCCCTGGAGCTGTCTCTGCAGTTCAGCTTCGTTACACCTCTCACTTCCATGGTGGTCACCAAACCCGCCGACCAACAGCAGGGAGAGCTGGCAAACAAACCCACTGAAGCTGGTAAATGGGCATCAAACAGCCCCCCTGAAACAGGCTGCTGCTCTTGACTTGTTGGCCTCCATTTAGGTTCATTTGATAGTGATGTGACAGTAATGAGGCACATCAGAGGCAGGAGTTCAGGGATTGGCTTCCTTTCAAAACAAAACATACGGGATTTTTTTTGAAAGGTGAAGTGGTGAAACAGGCACTACTGTTGAAATGGAAATAATTTGTTTAAATATTAACCAAAGGTAATTTGGGAGTTGTTACTGTTACATTCCTGCGATGCAAAGGGGTTCCACACTTTTCTCTGTAGCTAAAAAATGAATGTGGGTGGAAAGCATGGCCTCTCCAGGAGTCTTGCAGGTGCACTCTCTCCCCAGCCTTTAACACAAAAAAGCTCATCACCTAAAGCCCAACACTGCCTTGTCCCAGTTTGCTGTTTTGCACATGGATAAAGTCATTTAGTGTAGACTGTATGACACTAATCTGTCCCTCTTCCTTCCCTTAGATAATGAGAAGCCCAGCAATCGTCTAGTAGGAAGTAAGTGTTTTCTTCTTTTCCAGTAGCATATTTCCATAACAGTCTCTAGAGAAAAAACAAACAGTTATTTGTTCTACAGAGGGAAGTACCTGAGATCTGGAAAAATATGTGAAGCAAAACATAAACAAAGCCTGCCACGGTCTCTGGCAGGGTTTGGGTGGATGACATGGTCCAAGGGAGAAAGTATTCCCTTCAGAAACTCTCAAAGGCCAAAACTGTCTTTGCTCTTGAGGAAAAGTAGTTCTTCAAGAATGGTGTTAATGATGCTTTCTGCTTCCTCCTACCATGTGTGAAGAATCTCTCAAGAAATCCACCTCCAGGCTTCTTGGAATGCCTTCTGAGGATGATTTAGGTATTATTTCCCCCTCTCTTTCAGGGGATAGTATTTATTTGAATATTAATTTTATAGGCAAAGAGCCTCAGTTTTGCTCTACATTTCACAGAAATGTATTGAGGGAACCACAATGCTGCCCTGTTCTCTGGAGGTTGCCTCTTTCAAAGTGGTGCTGGGGAGTTTAGCAGCAGAACAGTCCCTGACCAGGAGCACAGCCCAGTGACTGTCCTGCCCTGCTCAGGGGGCACACAGGGCTCGGGGCTGCCCTTCCCTCAAAGCTCCCTCTGGCTGCAAGAGGAGAAGAGTTTGGGGCATCTCTGCAGCACCACCTGTTTGTGTAGCCACTGCCAAGCCCTGTGTTGGTGTGATGGTCAGGCAGGCACAGCTGCTCGAGGGCACTGTGGGAAAGGAAGGCAGAGTTACAGATTGGATGTTTGAAACACTCCTGTGAGGTACTTGAGACAATCATGGATAAATCACAGATACCCTCTTTTCTTTTTCCAGCTTCTTCTAGAATGAGAGCTGGATCAGCTCCTGGTAAGTGTTCCTCTGTTTTTATTTGGAATAATTCTATAAAGTTCATTTCATATGTAGGGTCATAGCTACATTGCTTTAATAAATACATTTTGATTGGGAATGCCCACTTGATTTACAATTTAGTTTTTAGAAGATGTATTTCAATCCACAGATATTTTATAATGAAACAAACTTCTACAAACTTCTACTTCTACAAACTTCTGAAAACCATCTTGATCCCTTTTCAGAAATAAAAAGTTACTACACCTCCTGAAAATAAATGTGAATTATTGGGGAAAGTATATATTAATAAGCTGAAGGAAATGGGTGTCATTTACCAGTCCTGGGGTATCCAAAAATACCAGTGGGCAATGAGCAGGAGGGATTCCCTGTTTCAAAGGGTGAGGAGGGAGATGCAAGGCATGACCCCAAACCAACAAAACATTGGAAAAACCTTTTATTTCAGGTCGGTGGGCTGAGCTCCAAGCTGTCAGCAGCCGGAAGCTGTTTTCAGGAGGTAATGAATGGCTCAGGGCGTGTGCGGGAGGAGCCGGGGTGGCTGTGCTGGGTTCGGCAGCCCTGAAAGCTCAGCTCCAAACCCTCCCACAGCCCCGGCTGAGCGGTCCCCATGGCACGGCCCATCCTGAGAGAAACAGGCACTGGACGTTGGGCTTTTTTCCCCTCGTTGGAATACCTTGTTTTAAGCAAAGCTTTCTGTAGAAATTAGCGGAGACCTCTGCTAAAAAGGCTTCTGTCACAGCATTCTTCCTGGTTAATTAGCTGACTCGGAGAAAAAGGTTTCATTGAACTCTTCTTACTAATTTTAAGTGTTTCAGTTTCCAGGATAATGGGCGGAGCGAGAGCACAACCTCTTTGTAAGTGATACATATCCTAGTCCCATTTCAATTAATTAGTATAACTGTAATGTACACTTTTTCATACAGCAATGTTTTTTCTAACTGCATCAACTCCATGAAAACCTTTTCCCTCTCCTTGCAAACCTTAGCTGGTTCTTTCCACTTAAGTAGAAAATATCTCCATATCCCATGAGAAAGCCTCTCTGGCTCAAGGATATAACCACCAAGAGAAATGCAGTACAACAGATCTTCAGCCTCAGCTTTTTTAAGGGCTCATTGTCCTGAGTAAACTCTAAATTTAAAAATCTATTGGTTTCATTCATTTCAAGGTGCTGTGTCTGGGTGTGGTTTTCAATAATTATTACTGTGGGTTTAATCATCTATTCTAGAAGCCATAACTAATATTTTAGGTATAAATTTATTAAGTATTTCTGCTGTGCCTATCCAGAGGGCACAGACTAGATTTTTTGTTGTATGCTGATACTGTTCTTCTGTCTTTTCAGTCGACGAATATCCACAATTTCTTCTGGAATTAGCCAAACCAAGTGAAACAGTCTGTTTAAATATTGATGGAAAATCACAACCCTCTGTCCACCTGCTGTCAGATCCAGAGCAAGGTGAGTGAGCCGGGTTACCCCTAACACCAAGGACAAGGAGAGTCACTTGGTCTGTGAGAGCAGTTGGTGCCTTTGGAAATAACCCCCTTTCATGAAGGGCCATATCATACCCGCTGCCTTGCACTGACCAGAGGGGCTGTGGTTAATTTTTGCCTTTCTATTAGGCAATATTAATGTTGCAACAGCTGAGGGCACTTCTCACAGGTCTGGCTGTGGGTCACCTCCTCCTGGTGTCACATCCATGGTCTTTAGAGATTTCTGCTGCCCAGTCCTTGGGGGCTTTGGAGGATGTAGAGACCTTAAACCCCAAGGTCCCTGTGTGGTGACAGAAAGGTGCTCTGGCAGTTTTTCTGTGGTCCTGTACTCAAGAGGAGCCATGGCCCCAGGCACCTGTTCTGACCATGGAACAGACACCTCCATGCAGGAGGTGCAACACAGGGTTAAACAGGCTCTGGTGATCCCACCAGCCTTGGGGCATGAAATCCATGGGTACTGTGCCTCACAAAAGTAGACTTGAGACCTTGAAGTGGTTTCAGCAACAAAACTGCAGCAGTTTCACTAAGATCACTTGCACCTTAAAAGCACAGTCACCTGAAAAATCTGTATTAATGGTATTAAAGGACTGACTGTGATGGGGAAACTTGGAGATGGAACAAATCAGTTTGTGGAGTTTAGAATTAACTACGTGAATCCCCCCGTGCAAATCCACGTCTCCACCGATGGGATCGTTGTCAGCCACAATAATGAGAACACTCGGCTGCCATGGACAGAGTCAGCCACCTCCACCATCCAGGGGTAAGAAACATCACCCTGTCCTTTCCTAAGCTTGAAAATGTGTCACATCTTTGTTCATTCAGGCCTCCACTTTGCCGTTTACCTGAAGTGAGTGCTTACAAATGTTCTTACCCAGTGAGTATTTCAGTGTGAGCGGCAGCAGGGTACATTCATAATACCCCATTTCAAATATGGAGAACAAAATAGGTTTGATTTTAATTCTCCCTGCCTGTGTGAAGAGAAACAAAACAACTGCACCACCAGCCTGCTTTTCTGCTTCAACATCAGAGGCAGAACATGTCTGTATCTTCACAAGGAAAGGACCCCCAGCAATGTGTGGCAGCCCTGGTGCCACCACGAGGTACTTTGTGTCCCTCCAGCAGCAGAGCGAGCACTGCAAAGTGATGGCTTTGACGTTTACTGTCCCTTTTATACAGCAGTTGGCTCCACACAGGCTGGAGTTCTCTTTCTCCTCAGTTTTAGCAATAACTCCCATCTGGGTGGCCGACATTTTTTATGGGAAGGCATAAAGTGTTGGAATAACTGTCTGTACCTAAATGCCTGCTGTTGGAAAAGGGGCACTTTAAAAGTAGACTTTATTTGTCAGACTAATTAGAGCAGGATCCTTTGCTACCACGAGGAAGAGCTGAGTGTAGCTGATTCCACCAGCTTTTTTATATTGCTGGAATAAACACCCCCAAGAATCCAAGGTTTGCCTGGGGCAGACAGGACACAGAGTGCTCCTACCTTACAGGCAGTGCTAGACAATAACAAGTCCTACAACAACTGCTTTCAATTATTTTTGTAGTCCAAACAAAGCCAAGAACATGCTGAATTTACACCCCTGTGCAATTTGTCTGCCAAGCAGAATGATCCTCCTGCTTCAAACCAGCAGCCGAGCCCTGGCACCCACAGCATTGTGAACACCAGCACTTGGGAGCCCCAAGTGACAGTGACAGTTGTGTTCTGCAAGCCCACCTGGGGTCACAATAATATTAATGGGTCAGAGGAAAGGCAGGGGCTGAAAAAACTTGTGGAATATCCAAGCAGAAAGTATTTGATTTGCTCATTAATTAGCTTGGACTATTTTATCTAGTCTACCTTTTTTCTCATTAAAATGGTGAGAAAATATTCTTTTTTTTTCCCCTCCATTCAGCATTTCATGTCATTATGGATAATAAGGTGTGTTCATCAGCAAAAAGTTCTTCTCTGTTGGTGTGTTTGCAAGACCTGTTGTACAGCACGGAAAGAAAAGATACACTACTCAACGTTTCCTAGCTTAAAAGTAGCCACCAACAGATCATGAAAAATGCAATTGCAAAAAGACAAAACGCAAAAAAATATTTTTTATTAATTAATGTCAGTTAGTTAAATACATATTCTTTCTTCATGTTCTTATTTGAAATACTGTTACGATTTACTTCCCAGTCTTAGAGTCTCGGTTGAAAAGGAAAGAAGCTTTACAGCATCACTGCCTGACACGGTCACAGTGAAAATTTCCCTCGTCAAGTTCCCAGATGTTTTCCTTGGGCTGTATTTCTTGGACACCAACCATTTTTCTGACAAAGTCAGTGGAGCTCTGGGTATGTGTTGTTACAGATGTATGTGGCAAAGAAGGATGGTCTTGTAACTAAGCTCCTGAAATGAGAATATAGTGGGGGGTTTGTTTCAGGGTGTTCTTGAGAAACTTCACATTTAATTTATTCTTTTTGGACATGTAACTTTTGCTGCCCGGCAATGCAGACCCTGCTCTGCGAGGAGGGGAGGTCTGACCCTGCAAACACAACACAATGCTTTTCCATTCACCAGTGGCACAACCCTAAATAGCCCATTATGGGTTTGGGAGTTGTTAAAACAAGACTTAAATAATAGTTGGGCTTAACCTCACCAGTGCTGTGGAATGACAATGATTTATGCAGCAAATTCATTTGATGTCAAGTAACGGAGCATAAATAACAGATGTAAAATTGTGAACAATCACGGTTAGAAAATGGAAACCAGCTGATCCTGAATGTCTCGGCTCCAAAAATCCTGATGGGACTAAAGCTGAAGTTGTTTCAAAAACTTTGCAAATGGAGAGGCTGCATCTCCCAAAACCACAAAAAAATTAATTGTGAAAACCCATCAGAGCAAGGCTGAGCCTCCCTGTGGAGAGCGTTGGGGATAACAGGAGATCACAGCTGAAACACAGGAATTTTCTTAACTTGCTAAGGGAGCTTTCATTTGTTTGTTTTCCGAGATGAAGAGCTGCTTTCCTGGAGCTAGAGCTGCCATTTGGGTTCAATGACCAGCAAAGTTGTATTTTTAAATAATCTGTGTGTCTGTTGCTGCTTAGGTCAATTTTATTCAAAAGCGCAGTTTAGGGATAACTCCAACACCAACCAGAGAGCTGACGAAAGACTCCTAACGGTGTCTGGATCTGAGCACAAAGTTTCCAGGTAACACACGTGGGGGTCTGTGTGCTTTAAGATGTATTTTATCAGGAAACACAGGAGATCAAAAGAAATGAAACTGGGGGAGTGTGTGTCTGTATGAACACACCTCTTTGGTGTAAATAACTTGCACTTGAATTTTTCCTTAACAGCCTGAATTTGTTGCTTGTTAAGTGATGCTACAGGGCCCAAGGCTCCTGTTTCATGGGGGGAATAATCATATCCTGGGTGTAGCTCTGACTTCTGGTGCCATCTGCACACATCAGGGCAATTCTGGGCCTGCCCTTTGAGTGTGTTATCACAGTTCTTCTTGTTTTGATTTTGTTTCAGGATGTACAAGAAAGATTACAGGCTTGAGTCAGCCCGTGGGCCCGTTTCCTGCTGGTCAATAGATCTAACTCCCTAGGAAAAAATCTTCTGGGAAAGAAAACTATGCAGATGATGCTCTCCCATGTACTTTTGATACTTTCATCAAGAAAACCACTCAGTTAAAACCTTATTGTTACTATATACATAGTAAAATATATATCACAAATATTTTACCTTGAAACAATTATACTTGCAAGATGAGACTGTGCCTGCTTGTTTGCTTGTTTGAAAACAGCTTCTAATCCATTGTTGTTGAAGATTTGTGTGAATGAACTAAATAAAATCAGCATTATCAGCTCACAGTTTGATATGGACACATGGACTCAGGTTTCCAAAATAAAAATCAGTGGCAACATCATCCAAGCCAACAAATGAGTCATGCAAACAGGGATAGATTTCTAAAATGTGCACCCTCTATCCAGGTATAAGTGATGGTGTTCCTGAACCATGTGTTTTGTGGAAAGAGCAAGAAATTTAAGGCAGTATTTGTTTATCATTTCTCTCATTTTTTATTTTATTGTTGCATTAAGGTTCTCTTGGAGGTCATTCTGTAAGGCAGTTCAAATCTGATGAAATCAGCACTAAATAGGATCATTTGGAGACCACAAACCTGCACTGGCTGCAGTCCCATTCACTGCTGCAAAGTCTTTGAGGTTCCCTTTTAAAAACATCTGCAGAACAGCCGTTCACGGGTTGCAAAAAAGACCTCTGTCTGGCTGCAAAAGACAGCATCTCGGCCCAAAAGTTAGCAGCCATTTCTGGCACCATTTCGTACAGCATTTTGCAAACATTGGAAGATGTTTCACAAATAATGAATAACTCAACCCCAACTTGCCACGCACGGAGGTAACACTGCAGAGTAAACACACACACAGAAGCTTCTGCCCATGGATTCCAAGTTGTACTTTCAGTCTTCAGCTTGTTCATAGCTTTTAATTCTAAAATTATTTTGTGTTTTAGAATTTTTGTTCCTGTGTATCTTTGAACCCATAAACATGCCAGCAGTTCAACAGAAGTTGCTTTCTATCCTGCCAATAATACATAACTGGAAAAACCTTATTATTTTAGAGCAAAGTACTAAAAGAGAAGCAATTTCTTGCCAAAGCCAATAAACAAACTACGTAATTAGAAGCCTGTTTTTATAGAAGAACCATGCAGACATGATGCCAAGATATGTTTGTGTGAATTTCTTGGACTTTCAAAATGTGGATTTGCAGGTGGCGATTTTGCTGGACAAATTACACGACAAACAATGTGGAATTTGGAAACTGGGAACGCCAGATTGCTCACTCGCATCAAAAACGGGCTTACCCAATTTGCAAGGCAGAAGATTGCATTATAAATGAATTTGGGATTTGAGTCACGTGCTGTGGATCCTGGGTTCTATCGGCGGACTTGCTGCAGCTTAAAAATCCCTGCTTTCGGTTGCAGGGTGTCCACGTGCCCTCTCCTGCCCCGCCTGCCAACTGCAGGGATAGCGACAGCCCTGATGGGGAGCAGTGGGGCACGGATGGAGCAGCTTTCACCGCGCACCTCTGCTCAGGTGAGGCTCGAACGTGTGCGGGCCGTTCCCCAGAGCGGCCCCAAGCCCCGCAGTGCCGACCTTCCCCGGGCAGCCCCTGCCCTGCTCGGGCAGCTCTCCTTGCTGCAAAGAAGCACATCCCGCCAACCCGGACGGATGGGAAGAAAACCAGCCGCCAGCCTTCCTCATAAAAACTCTTTGCGTAGTTGGGGTCTTTCCCCCTTCTTTCCACAACTTCCCAGCGGAGCTGTCCCTGTCCCCCGGGCTGGATCCGATTTGTGTGGCTGCCTCAGGCGCCGTGCCCGGAGCCGCTCAGGAGCCTCTCGTGTCTCCAAGGGGCGCTCGCGGCTGTTCCCACAGGGATGTCTGTGTTTCCTGCAGCAGCCCGATGTCGCTGCTGTGCCTGGCTACTGCGGCTCCCAGATTCCTGTAAGTGCGGCTTCCCCCCTCCAGGTATGCTGTCCCTTCCATAAGGATGTGCCATTCCACTCCTCTTCACTTGAATTGTATTTTAATTTGATGTTTAGTCACTCTCCTCCTGCCCTTTCTGAGGCCCAGAGTGAGTTCTGATTTCCTACACTCCCTTCCCTTGCTCAAGGAGCTGAAGGCAGACACAATAATGAATATTTTGCATTCTGTAATTTCTAATTCCAATGCAAAATAACAGATATATCCACATCTCACAGTAGATCTCTCTCACACTTCTCTTTCAACCAGCATTGTCCCTGTTGGCAGCAGGAGTAAATGTTTTATTTAACTGAAAGCACCTCTCTGCTATTTCTCTCTGCCCTCCTTGTGACCTCTAGGTCCATTTGCTGTTATCTCCTACCCTGCAGGAATCTTGGAGTGCATATTGAACAGGAGCCATGCAGAAGCAGACCAGAACCCCTGAGTTCAACTCCTGGCTCACAGTTCTGTCACAGCTGTCAAGGCTCCTGCTACCTCCAGGGATTTGCCTCATCCCCATTAATCAAAGAAGAAAGCTCAGTGCCCAGCACTGCCTTGTGCCCAAACTCTGCCAGACAGGCAGGTCAAGGTCTGCTGTGCCCTACTCTGGTTTATTGTGTTAATGGGGTGAGTACAGGACCAGTCCTGATTCTATCTAATTAATTATCTTAGAATAAAAATCTTGGAATAAAAGTTTAGAACCATGTAAACTTAACCTTACTAGTTCCAATGTTCTGGTCTCTCACTCCTTTCTGTTATTCTCCCTGCCTTCCCCATTTTTCAGTAATTTATAACCATCTGTAGAAACTACTGTTTTCTTTCATCATTTTTGTCTGAATTTAGCAGGCAGAGATATGTAGCCACTGTGACACCCTCTCCTCTTCCCAATTTTTTTTAATCTACAAAACTTTTGCTTTCAGTAAAGATTTTGCTCCTGGAAAAGGCCTGTATCTCCCATAAATGTAACAGTAAGTATAATTTTTCTCTATTTTTTTCCTCTTTGATTCTTCTGTTGAATTTTTGTTCACCTCTACCTTTGTTCTTTCAATTTAACCCATCACATCTCATGCCATCTCTGTTTTTCCCACTACACTCCTCTTTCCTCAGGTGTGTCTGCATTCTAGTTTTCCACACACTGACTTTCTCTCCTTGTCATACAGCAATAGTGGAATTTTCTGCTTTGCCATGTGAGACCACAATTACCTTGGTGTGGCTGATTTGATTAAAAGAAATCTTGAAGTAAATAAGAAATAGGCTTTTCTTTTTCTTTAGAAGTAATACCTTACAATTTCCTCCAGTACAAAATGAATATATAAATAAATGGGACACTTCTTGCCCTGAATATGTTCATAAATTCTGTTATGGGAACAGAGGGAGGGGTTCTACACAAAAAAAGACAAAGTCCAGAAGAGCTGTTATTACTTAAATGTGAGTGGTGCTTGCAACTGTGGTATTTCATGAATTTATAAAGATTTGGGCATTCGGAAGTTAGGTTCAAATTAAAATACTAAAATACCCAGCAGTCCTGGATGCCAACAATCATCCTGTGTGCTGGCATCAGCCCTCAGCACTGCACAGTCGAGTGATCGGGAGGTTCCAAGTGCCGTGGAATTATCCCAAAATCTGGGCTGGGCTGTCGGCTGCCCTCTCGTGCTCAGTCGCGAAATGCATCTGGCGCCCTGGGCTTTGTGAAACCGGAGCGCAAACATCCACAGCTGCTGGAATAACAGGACCAGGCACTGAGTGCTGAGGCTTTATTTAAGTCACTCCGTTATTGATTTAATATTGGATAGAAGGTTTCTGTTACGTTTTACAAAGTAACGTTCAAAGTCAGAATTTTGAACCTAATAAAGAGGACGTTCCAGAGGAGGAGGGGTATCTGTGCACTCGAGGGGAACAGCTGCCCTGCACTTCAGATTCCATCAAATGCACAGCAAAACTGTATGAGAATCCAACATACCTTGTCCTTGCCAAACATGGTATGCTTACAGATTTTTAATAGTTCTTAAACATTAAAAAATACTGTTCTTTCAGACAAATCATCCGTCTACCCACGAATTTGGAGGAAGCTGTAGTTGCTTAAAACAGACTGGAAACAATATAATCCGTGTGAACACCGTCTATGAGCCCAGCTCCGTTGTCATGGACAAACCAGCAAGGAATATCAACACCATGGCTGGGATCTCTTCTGTAATCCTTCTGCCAGCCCCTGAAAGGGAAACACAGCCATGGGAGTACCAAGGTAGGAACTGCACTTGGACAAGGCAATCTTGCCTAAGTCTTTGCTAAGGACTTAATTATTTTGTACCTCGTTACTATCAGTTCATTGTTTTTAACAACCATCGTGGCATCTGGTTTCTTGGGATCAGACCCAGGATGAATTTCAAGTATGGTGAAGTCAATGGGGTGGAAAAATTGTCCTAAAAATAGAAGCCAAAATTAACATTTCAGGCATGTTGCACACATTAAAACAGCAACCAAACAGAAATCCCAGAATTTCTACATCCCCATGCTGGTTTCCACGTCCCTTCAGGGGTTTGAATGGATAAGCAAACACCAGGTCTCATGTAAGGTTGAACATATGCCCATGGAATTATTTTCTATCTACAATCCATATCATCTGGATGTAAGTTCCAGCTTCTGAGTGCACAATACAATTAGCCTTTTCTATATATCTTTCAAGATATCCTCACTTGTTGTCTTGTCTAGTCAACTGTATTTATGATATAGTCCCCAAGTTTTTAGCTTTTTTTTGAATCAGATAATGTGTGTGTTGATCTCTGAAACCTCTGGATGTGACTGTGCTCAGCAGAAGGCTGACAGCTAAGGAACTTCTGTACTCCTGCCAGGATTAGCCTTTGCACACTTTTGTCCTTTCTGGGCTGGTGCAGTTCATTGTTTTCCACACTGAGTAAACTTATTGACCCAAAAGGAATGTTTGCTGCCCTCATCAGATTTTGTAAGTGAAAATTGGAAGGCAAATGTCTGCTCTCTGTGTTTTTTTGCAGCAGAGAATGCCCACCACCAAACCCACTGCACTGGCAGAAAATGGGATCAAACTTTTGATCCCTGAATTATCAACTTCACTTTCTACTAAAACAAAAAATGTTGGCTAACATAAGGAAAACCCTGGATGATACAAAGTCATATTGTGGGTTTAATATATGCTAATAAATCAAGATATACCTTAATCAAGTTATACCTTAACAATTTCTTTTCTTACAAGGATCCACTAACTGAGGCTTGGCAAATTTTGATCAGGCAAACAAGTATTTTTTCAGAGTGCCTGTGTTTAGGCAAAGGGGGATAAGATGAAAGGAGAGGTTAAACCATCCAAGAGACTGGAGGAATAGTGTAGTAAGAAAAAAAAAATCTGTAGGTGGGACTTAGCAAGATAAAGAGTTTTAAAGATGCCAGTGAGGACAATGAGTGCCAGTGACTTCAGCAGCAGAAGCAGAGAAATTTGTGAAAAGATAATTCACACAGTCTGAGCCCAGAATGTTTTGTCACAAATCTTAATTCTGTCAATCAATGTCATCTCAGTTTCCTCCATTCTCAGTTCAGAAAGGTTAAGTACAAGCTTGTGTCTACAAATTATGCAGCCTCAAAAGGAACGACCAGCATGGAAACACTAAAAGAAGTCATACCTAATAATCCATGGGTCTGTTCAGACAGTTTATCCTCTTCCAGTGTATACAGTCCTAGGAAATCTTGGTGGAGTGGATGCTTCTTCCATACTTGGTGCAAAACAACAACAAATGAGGCACCACTGCCCATTGAGAGCACCAGATTTTTTTTTCTATTAATTATTAAAGTTAAGCTGAGGGGGAAAAAAACCCAAACCATGAATTAGGACATGGTGCTTCCCAGAGTTAACAGCAAGGAGAAGAAATGTGAGAAGAAGAAACCTCTCCAAGACATAAACATGGCTTTATAAAGTGCTGAGCGTTTTTTAGAAGAGAGGATTTGCTGCCTAGTTTGGTCCATGGGAGTCTCTGTATGTGTGTTCACAGACAGTCACAGAATCATATTAAATTACATTGGAAAAGGCTACCTGGCCTTTAAACTTTTCAGTAAGATGGTTTTACCTTTAACAGTGCAAGTAATCAGAGACAGGTCAGTAGATACAGCACCTCATGCTCAGTAACACAAATTCTATTGATAAAACCATCGCTTCCTTGGCTGGATGCTACATGACAATTTTTCCTTTTGTTTTTCAGAGAAGTCAACTCCCAAACTGCCTAGGTTAGTGCTAGGATAAAGAAGTTTTGCTTCTGATTGTATTACTGGCATCATCCATGTTCTAGCATAATTTAAAAAAAAAAAAACCAAACAAAAAGGCATGCTGTGTGAATAAGTTTTGCTCTCTGCTGCAGAGCCAGGCCTTGAGAAGGCAGGAGGAGGAGATGTTGCCCATTCCTTTCCTGAACTTCCTTTTGCACAGGTATAAATGATTCTGTAACAGAGAGATCCCATGAAAAATAGACCTGCTGACAGGGCAAAATGTACCTCTTCTGTAAATGCCACAATTTCCATTTCTTAAACTGGAGATTGTTTATGGTGCATTATTATGTCTTTGAAAGATCACACACTGTGCCTAAAGTTAATCTTCAAGCATTTGCAAGACACTGCTGCATTAAGCACGAGACCAAATCTAGCTTTGCCTTAGCCATGGTAATAGACTAGCAGGGAAAAATTTTCACTTACTTATTCCAAGCAGAGGAATTTGTGAATAATTCAGCAGTTACACAACAAAATAGAGAGCAGAGTCCAGCAGGGCTTGAATCAATTTCTTTTGTAGATTCAGACAACAAATCTTAGAAGTGTATTATTGATCAATGTTTAAAGAAGTGTAGAAAGTAATGCAAGAGCCTGATGGCCTTTCTTTAACCCTTACCCTGCTTGTTGCAAGGTGACTGAGTCAAGCCAGGTGAAACCCATTTTTTCGTTGCCATTCTGGACTGTGATCTTCTCAGGAGTTACTGTCAGTTTTAAATCCAGGTGCTTATTTGCAATGCCAAGTTTTCCAAAATACGAATTTTGGATCTTTGCATCGCTATTTGCTCTCTTATCACCAATGAGTTCTCCATTTACTGTGATGCCTAATATAGAAAGGAAACAAGTATTGCTTTATAGACAGGACTTGATTAACTGATGCCAAGGAGTGTCTTGAATATTTATCAAAACCAAAGGAATTAGATATGAGTTGAAAAATATATCAGAATTACTTGTGCATATTTGTTCTAAAGTAAAATAAAGCCCTGGGGGCTGTTCAGTGAATTTCCACAAAGCCAACAATCATTTTCTTGAGAAAAGTTCAATATTTCCTAGAACACAAAGAGTTTGTGATGGGCACAGATGGCCTGTGTGACATCAGTCTCTCTTTACCAGATATTCCATGAACTGGCAACTTAAGGATTATTTTATTGTCTGTACTAAAACTCACTGAGACAAATTACTACTTTCAACCCTCACAGTGGTTTTCAAACAAAGTTTAAAAGTTCATTTTGCTTCAAGAAGTGAAAACAGTCATGGTAATGTTACCTTATCATAACCACAGGACCTCCTACTAACTTTGCAGGGAAAAAAAGCTTATGCATTATAAAGAGAGAAACAGCCTTTATGCACAGGACATTTTGTTAGAAGTATCATGATTTACTGATTATTTACAAAAAATAAATTAAAACTCACCTGTAACTGGATCATTTATCAAATTTAAGACAGTACCCGGGTTTTCATTGATATTGAAACAGATGGCATCTCTTTTTTGTGGCACCCATATCACGAAGTGTGGGTCCCCATCAACTGCAAAGGCAAATCACTGGTGTTTGGACAGTGACACACGGGGCAAAGCTCCACATGAGCAGTTAATACTGTGCCAGTGGAACTGGGCCCTTCACAGGCTGCATGAAAGTGTTACTGAGAGCAGGAAGGGACCTGAACAGAGAACAGGCAGGTACCAACACAACATTGACAGGAAGGAGGGGTGAGGAAAGGACCACAAATCATTTCAATTTCTTGATCTTTAAAAGACACTGAGAGATGTTTAAAGTAAACTAAAATATTAGCCCCTTGAAACTGAAAAATGGCAGCTTTTATGGAAGGGAATTATCAAAAAGACTCATAAGAATTGTGTAATTTAGCCTTAAAAACTCTCTTCTGTTCTCCTTCTAAACAGACAGCACTCAAACCACTCACCACTGGTGTACCATGTGGGTTGTGATCCTCGATATATTTGTGAACCTGCAGAAGGAAAAAAACTTGTTAGGAAAACACATCAAAATGGAAAATGTACATCCTCTCTGCATGCTACAAGTAAGATGTCAGGAGGTTAATATGTTTGTTAAATCACTAATTCCATTCTGGTTTTAAAGCATATAGTCCATGGGATGACAGTTTGTGCTGCTCTTGAATCAAAAAAAGCCTCACAATAGAGACAGATTTCACTTGTCTACATTGCTTTGAGGGTCTCCACAGAGCCCAGGTAATGTATCTGCAGGACACAAATATCTCAGGCTTTAGGATCAAGCTATCAGCAAGGCAATGCAACATCATCCAGTGAAAACTTTTGACATTTTGACATTTGTTTTTCCAGAATGAATTTAAGTGTCTCAACAAAAACTTGAGAAAACTAGACAGAGACAGAGAGACTGAGACTAATCCCCAGAGGATAAAGGTAAATCTAACTCTCCCATTCCCAGGATTTCCCAGCCAGCCATTTGATGGGTCAGTTGCTGCTTCTCTCTCTTGAATTAAAACAGTTACTTTTTTCACAAGTAACTGAAGATATTAATTTAACCAGGATGTTGGACATCATAGGCCCTTGCTTTATATCATGGAGATCCAAACTGAAGTCCATCCTCTGTTTTTGGGAAACACCTTTCAGGAAAAAATGGTGGATGGATGAATTGAGATTTACTCCTCAAAAACTATTTAGCTGAAACTTTTTCACCTCATGTTGTTCAACCTTTAAGTGTGTTTTCAGCAGGGAGCAGAATTTGGCAGTATTTGTTAAAGTACAGTTGTAAACCCAGACATGGCAGTCTCCAGCTGTCTGGTAACTTCAGTTGACAGATCCTGCTCCATTCAGAAACTTAATGACTTACCAAGCATAGAAGATACGGAACTCAGTGCTGTGAAGGAAACAAAATGTTATTTTAGAGGCTACAAAGAACAAAAAACAATTTTTCTCGCTTCCTTCCACCAAAACCAACTCAAAAAAATATTGTAATTACGCATAAATTTCTAAATTATTACAAAGGAAAAACTTTATTTGATACTGCTACAAAGCAGTGTCATGAAAGGGCTGAAAGCACACCCTCCTTTTCAGCAAGAATGTTCCTTCTCCACAGGCCTGGGCTTGGCTCTGTATGGGACTGGGACAGCCTGCTCTTCTGTGATTCCTCTGTGCCACCTTGCTCTAAGCTGTACTTCCCCAGAAGGGAAGTCAGTAAGATTTTCTCTCCTACTTCCATATTTTTCTAGTCTTCTGCTCTTTTTACACCTGAAACTATGTCGGGGTGTCTGAAGTCAGGGCTTTGTTCTGAAGGAGTGGCAATCACAGCAGGAACAAAGACGTATTTGTATGGGATTGCCTCACACAGGTACCTGGGAGCCCCCAGTGCCAGCCCTGCAGAGCAGCTTATTTGTACTGGGCCTGAATTCTGTGGTGGTGGGATGCTGCAATCATCAGAGACAGGAGGAACCACACTGAAAACACTACAAACTTATCCACCTGAAAATTTTAAATGTATTTATAACACTACCTTGATTTATTCACTAAGAATTTTATGACAATATTGCATCCTAGATCAAATAACCAATGTGGGAAATCCATCTCTAACAGTTAAAAATATGACATAAATTTAATAAGAAATGTACCTACCTTCAGCTGTTACCATGGGCAGGCAAGGAGTAAAAGGAAGAAAAAGAGAAATTTACAATTTCAGTTGTGGGATTCTGACCCTGCTAAAACATATTCTAAGAAAAAAAAATAAATTTAAAACTGTTTGAAAACTCAACCAGGTATCTTCAGTATTTTACAATTCCATTTCTTCCCAGTGATACAACTCAATATTTGTAGATCAAACAGAAACACACTGAAAGTAAAAAGCTTTTATGTGGGGCAGCAAAACTGCAATTTATTGTGCATGGGACAAGGGCTTTATTTGTAATTGTTTTATTGTTATGCCACACCTATACTGCAAAATGTTCCTTATTGGATTTACTCTTTTGCAGTTTTTGAGGCATTTGAATAATTCTATTAATACTGACTGGATCATTCACTAATCTGATTTGTGAATCTAGACTTCAGGGTGTGTACAATTATTTTATTTTATTTTCTTATACAGAAACAGTCCTTTGAGTATTTTCTGCTATTTCTGCTCTATATTTTCTATGTACAGAGAGGATTTCCTGGGAAAGAGGTTCAAAGAGGAGCCAGGTACCACAAGTACCTGGAAAGGAAAAGCAAAGAGATGAAGATGAGTGAGTGGATGTCTCTTCTGTCAGATGTTTGGGGTTTTCCATCTTATGGAGGCCAGGTGCAAACTTTAAAGTCACTATGTTGTACAGTGACTTGAATGTTAAATTAAACATGAAGGGTTGTGTCAGTATTCCATTATGAGGGTTATGAAAAATAATGCAAAAACTTATCAGCAGAATGCCTGAAGAATCATTCACAGTTGAAAGACACTTAGCAATTCATTGGCTGCAGGATTTATTCCAGCTGAAAGAAAAAACCCACTAATCCCCTGTAAGTATCTCTGTTATGCTAAAATGCCTTAAGTTTTCATGCCAAATTCAAAAGATTAGGAAGTTTTTAATGTAGAAGGCAGCAGAGAGCCCACGGAGAGCCTGCAAGAACTTTTAGGGGCTCTAGGTAAAAGTTTTGGGGAAAAAAAAATACTGGGTGCTGACGGAAGAGACTGAAAAGCCTCTGTTAGACCTGTAGAACCAGGGTGGCTGGAACAACACACAGAGATGAAGTTTGGGTGGCTTTGGGGCACTCTGAGCAAACAGCACTGCCTTGCTTTGATAGAGGGGAACAGACTTTGTTACACAGATGTTGAACAGAGAGGCTGAACTGTTTTACTAAGAACAGAGTTCATCACCAGCCAGAGTATCAGAGGAGTTGAAAACAAATTGTCTACTCTCAATATAATTGCTTCTCTTTCTGCAATATATATGAATGCTGTGTTTTACATATGCAATCTCAAATTCTTTTACAACTTGATGCATCCTGCATGAGGAAGAGCTCATGCAAATTTTCCTCTTTCATGCAGAAAGAGGTTACTACATCTACCCCTAGGCTGAAATATGTGGAAAAATGAAGGAGAAAGTGATGTGAACTCATTTTAATATAGCTGGATTACTAGATTAGAAATGCTTCTTGGTTTGGTTTTTTTTTTTCTGTAATAGTTTATGTATTTGGTTTAAAATACACTTATTTTAAATTTATAGTACTTTGCCTGTACAATTTAGTAATGAAGGATGGTTTGATGGAAGTGAGATTTACAATGAAAAGTAATTTTTGCATGAACACATGTGCCAGGCTTGGAAAGTAGATTTTTCAGATACGTTTAAAAAAAACTGTGCCCACATGGAAGCCTTTCTTTAGGAGAACGTCAAATGAACACTTGGCTTCTCAAATGCAGTAAAAATCTGAACATGTCTGTACCTTCAGTGGGTTTATCAGCAATCACATCTTCATTGTCATTTTCTTCTGGTTTTGTTACCACCATGGATGTCAGTGGTGTTACAAACTTGTACTTCAGGGAGAGAGCCAGGGCTTCAGCTGTAAGGTTTTCCTTTTCTTCTCCTGTAGCTGCAATACTGAATACAGGTAGAGACTCCCAGCATCAGTGACTGCTGAATTACTCACCAAATTCAATATTTTACTTTAAAGTGAAGTCATTTCTCTGCAGCTAATTTATCAATAAGACATACTTGTTACACTCTAAAAGCACTTCTAATTCCCCTGGCTATCCAAGAAAAAAGCGAACCTGTGCTTTATACTTGCAATAATTTAAAATTGTTTCATTTGCAACCTGGAACAGGAATATTGAGGCTAGGGAGGAGAATAGGTAGGGGGATTTTCCTTACTGATTTTTATCCTAGAAGCTGCAGGAGTCAGAGGGCTTAAGGAGTTCATAGCTAAGATGTTATTCTAGATATAATTACCGTCTTTCCAGGAGTTGTTCAATGGTGAGATAAGCCCAGAGCCTTTCAATGTACTCTCCAAATATGTATTCTTGTTCTTGGAAAGCTTGAGCTGTTTGCTCAGCATCTTGCTGTGTAGTGTATGACAGGGCATCTTTAGCCTGTTGGGAGTAAAAATCAGGACCTTCACACCTGAAAACCTTATCAAGTTGAAAAACAGTTTGGTTCCACCCAGCACTTGCCCAGGAGATTGCCAGTGTTGTATGAGGAATTTTGACCCATTGTTTCTGTGAAGGTCAGAGGTGTACACTACAGGACATAACACAGTTTCCAAATTCACATGGCGTTTTTGTTCATCAGAATTTGGCTATTCAGGATTAAAGAACTTTGATTATGATACTGATTTCAGAGAGGAACATGCTCAAGCAGACAGGTTGGAATTAAGTTCACAGTAGCACATTATTTGTATTTAAAGTACACCAAAGTCCACGGTCCATGGGGCATATTTGCAATCCATGATTTATGATAACATGGTCTGGAATACGTTTGTGTTCTGTTTCTTGAACATCAGGGGTAAATATTTTTACTGAATCCAGATGTGGAGAGAGGTATTAGAAGTAGAGTTCTATTTTAAGGGGAAGATATTTCAAATATTCAGCTGGCTTATTCATTGGTTTTCTTCATCCACTGAAGAGAAGTGCCTGTGAACACTGAAAATTTGGCTCCCAAAAGAACCAAGTAGGGTATTTAGAGACTAAATACATACACTATTTATATATTTATAAATATATGAGGATATGTATAAATACATGAGTATATTTATATATATTTGTAAGCAAAACTAATCCAGTCACACTGCACAAAGTTGTTCCAGACTCACCCTACTACATCTGAGTTAGGCAAGTAATTTGCAATTTTAAAAGCAATGACTTTGGCACGTTTAGTTTCTCACATGTGCAGTAACCCATGCTGTCACTGAGGTAAAGAAATACCAATAAATATTTTAAGTATTTAAGTAGTGCCAGCTTTGAACATTCAGAGGTTTTGTGTATCTTACATAAGTTAAAGAAATCCATACTTACACCTTCACCTCTGACATCTACAGTCAATTGGTTTTGGTTGCTGTCTACAAAACGTCCAGCCACCACAATCTCAGACCCATCGTAGAAATGCTTAAAACTGTTCGTAGTTAGGTCTTGTATTTCATTTTCTGGGTAGTTTAACTCCACATCTGTGAGCATGGGATTTGACACCTCATCATAAAACCCCTATAGGATAAAAAAAAAAAAAAAAAAGGAAAACATTTAACTCTCATTGTTTCTTTAATTCGTAGATCTGTAACCAGAAACATCCTGCTATTTTGGCAATGAAAACTGCAAGTGTATTTTATAAGAAATATTTAAATATTTGGTTAGCTCTCAGAGCACAAGGCCTAAAAAAAATCTACAAATAAGGGAAATGAGAAAGGACATACAACTCTTCAGTCTCGCTTAGAGAGAGAAAAAAAATCTGAGAATAACATGCTGTGGATGATGAATCAAGAGGGATCCCTGGTATTTGATAGAGATAAGTTTCTAGATCTATTCCCAGCAGAGACTGACGTAACAACATAGTCAGAGCAGACTATTTTTTACTATATTTGATTTCAAGCAGAGCCTGAAATGAAATCCAGTATCTAATTCTTTGGTGAATTTTTTGAATGGCTGCTATTGGAATGGGAGAAGTAAAACAGGTCAACCTCATAAGGCCTATACCTGTTTTCATGTCTTACACAACTCTAGAATGCCTCAGAAGTAGGGTAGGATACACCTGCTTCCAGTAAGTTTCTAAAGGCAGAATATCTAGAGCCTTATGATCTGTTCCCCTTCTCGTCCCTTGACATGACATTAACCACATGATCTGTGAGCTTTGGGATATAAATGAGTGGAGGAAGTTTGCTGCACACCAGGTGCCTTTCAGAAGCATGACTTGTGTCACCCTGTGCCAAGTTTTGAACTCTCTGCCACAGCCCCCAGTATCTCCCCTTTACTGTTCTTCCATCTCCTGCTTATATGAGGGAAGAAGAAAATCAAATGCAACTAAAGGTCCCTTCCAACTCAAACTATTCTATGATTCTAATATTCTGATTACAGCAGATTCTGGAGTATCCCAGTATCAGATTACACACTGGGTTTTTGATTGCTTGAAAAGAAGAATAACTCTATAGTTATCTGAACCAATGTATTTTCATCTGATTTAAGTGGTAGTTACTGTACTTGAAGCTGTAAAGCTGCATCAGAGTCAGGATAAATCCGACGGGCCAGTCCTTTATTCTCCAGTGCCATCCTCTCCAAGAAGCCATAGTCTACACCAGAGCCAAACCCAAGGTTGTATAAGGGGTATCTTCCTTTAATTGCATTTTTTACATCTGTCTCAATGGTGTGAATATCTGATACACCTGCATCAAACCAGGAAACGTTTGAGTTGTCTTCAAAAATAGATAAAATGATCACAAAATTAAATGTGACTCGTCATGTTCAGATTTCTTAGGAGGCATTATCAAAAACTTGGTTCAGTATAATGATGTTGTATAGTAGCATTTAAATCATGAAAACATCAAGAAGTCAAAGGTGAAGGCCAGTTTTAACTAGCATTTTTTATTAGTTAATTAACTCTCTCTATTATTCTATCCAACAGAAACTTACCTTCGTTTGGCTGGCCATCTGTTAACATGATAATTATAGAGGCGCTTCTCTTGGGCACAAGGTTCCCTTCATGAGCAGCATTCAGAATATCAATTCCCCTCATCAAACCACCATGTAAATTTGTCACTATGGGGTAGACATAGAAATTTGGGTTCAGCAGAGATCATCAAAAGAAAGGCCCACTTTTCACTGGGATCTGAAGAGATTTAATTACAGTATGAAAATGAAAGATTTGGGTTTATAAGCAGGGGGATGATTAGATAGAGAAGTACCTGGACTTTGGAAACATAGAGAGAAATAGATGTCATATTCTGAGTAAAATTCAAGTTCAGGAGTGTCTCATCAGTAATCTAAAAACCCAACAAGCTGTAGCATTGTGTTCACAGAATGAACAGATAAATTAACTTACACAGTGACCAGGTGGCAAGTCCAGTGAAGTACTTACTGCCTGAAGCATCAATGTTCCGAACAAACTCCCTTGCTTCATCCAAATTCTCAGGAGTGGCCTTGATTAATGTTTCTTTCCAGGTGGACACACCAGAATTGAACAATATGAAATTGAAGAAGTCATCTTCTTTAATGTCATCTAAGATTTTTAGAAGTGCTTCTCTTGTCTATAAGACAAAGAGATTTAAATATACAATTCAACATTCAACAGAATAGGTGCTTACAGATTTGACATTATGAATCTCTCAGCATTGGGGTATTTTTAACTTCTACATAGTGCAAAAATCCTGAGCTTGTTCTGTCCTTGCCAGTCCCTGTGCCTGTTTCAGAGTAACTCCAGGGAAGTCAGTCAGCTGCAAGAACACCTGGTAAGTCTTTGTAGCTAAAAGGAAAATCAGATCTCCTGTCATGGATTGTTGCTTACACTGGGATAAGCTGGCATGGCAAATTGAAAGCGATGGGAAATGGGTAGCTACAGTTTGGTGGAGAAGCTCATACACAAGCAAGCCTGGATATTTTGATGCAACACCAAAACCTGAAAATTCTGAGCATTAGCTTTGAATGAGGAGTTCTAACTATGAAAAGCTCATATCCCTTCCAGTACTTTTTCCCAGCTCTTCCACTGAAACTCTTCAGTAATGTAATAACTTACCTGTTCCATTGGTCTTCCATACATTGAGCCACTAGTATCCATTACAAAAATAATATTCTTGGGCAAATTTGGAAGATTTGTTGGTGCAAAGAAGTGTACAAAGTAGCCATTGACAATCTGAAAAATAAAATGTGAAAAAAACCCATAACACCATCAAAAACTTTGGTATATTGTAAAGATAAAACAGATAAAGGAGATATTACTCTCATTTAGTGTCTGGTCTCTGAGTGGACTAAAAGGTTTTAATGGCTCCAGCCAGTCTCACCTGTGTCCATGGGCCCAGGAGCATCACTTAAGTGCAAGACTGGGCCTTTAGTTCCTGCCTGAGCTACACTGTCAGAACATCTGTGTCCAGCTATACCACAGCTGTATCACCTGTCCCTATCCATGGACTCCACTGTTTTGGATTCCACCCTGAAGACTGACTTCCTGCCTTGACCTTGGGCTCACTCATCACCACAAACTTGCCTGATGACCTGGACTCTCAGTGGAACTTGAGTGCCACCTCAGGGTCTGCCTTGCTCAGGTACTGTGAGGAGTGGGCTCATGGCTGGTAATGCCCCTGTGCCATCAGCTGTGCTGTCACACTCAGCTCCCTGTCCTTTAGGAAACAGCTGGCTCTCACTGCTCCCTGACTGTTACTATGCAAGTCAGGCTGTTTAACTGTTGAGAATTTCAATTTACCTGCAAATTATCTGGAGTTGTTCTCTTCACATCGTATCTTACAGTAAAATCCCCATCCAAGGCAGACTCTGAGCAACTTGCACAGGTTCGCTGCTGATCAAGAGTTGGCTTGAAAGAGATGTGCCCCTGCAAAGGAAAGCCTTCATTAGATCTGAACCCTCATAGCTGAACATTTCCTACAGAACACATTTGCATTTTTTTAAAGCTAGTATATTTATATTCACAGACATGAGAATAACCTGGGTTATCTGGTTAGCTATTAGTTTGTATGCATGCATATGTATTTATACACTCATTGGTGGGTAACTGGCAGATGAAGGCTGCTATCTAGGACTTTCTCCATGTGCTTCCCCATCTCCCTTAGGTCAGCCCTCCACTCTGAATGACACCTTTGGTAAGCCTGTTGGGCAGTCTGTGCTTTTAGGAATTCTACCCCCTCCATACAAGACAAAACTGCTTGTTTCTCACTCAGTTCTTGTATAAGAGATACTCTTACTGGTATCCAGGTTTCCAAATGCTGCTGTGGGACAAGGCCTACTAGTTTTGGTACAGTATCCTCCTAACAGTTACATGGCTTCTGAACTGTTTTAAAAAGCCCTTCAACTTTCTACCTTGGAATTCAGATCTCATTTGCACAGACAAGCCTTTACTGCATTTTCTCTAATTTTTTTCTCTCACTTCCATTGCTAGCACTGACATTATTATTTTCAAATTATAGCCATAATAAGTAAATTACAGAACTCAGTAGTCAATGTACCTTTTTCTCTGAAAAAGTTTTTTTAATGGTATTTTGCAGCTCATTGGTGATGAATGTTCCTTCTGCTTCCAGCTCAGTGATACCCTGGGGCTCAAAAATATTTACTGCAATCTGAAACATTAATTGAAAATTCATTGTCATTGATTAACATACAATACATCAACTCAGCCATTTCCAGGAGGATCAGCAGGCAACTACAGATATGAAAGAGGCATTTTTATAAAAGCAATAGAAATTTACTTTTATGATTCATAATGGCAGTCCAAATCTACACTTGTGTGGACACATCTTCAGCCAAACAGGCCTTTTTACACAAAGAGGTTAAAAACAAAGGTACAAATAAACAAACCTTAATAGAAATATAACTTGAAAGCAGATAGTGGAATTCTACCAAGGCAGATAAGAGTGATCAAAGACCAGTTTTAACACACAAAAGCTGCAGTATTCTAGAATGCAATATATGCATCAGTGTGATTTAAGATGATGTTGTTTCATGGTGGTGTAAGAAAGGTGTAATTTATGCTATAAAGGCATATGCAAAAGATATTAATCTTCCACTTCAATGCCTATTTTAAGGCATTGAAATAGGTTTTTCAGGATTTCATGCATGATTTCTTTCGGCATGCTCAGTAGATGGAATGACCGTTGTACTCCACTTTCAACAGATGTACAGAATTTCATCAGCTCTTAAATTATAGTCAAATTTGATCAGTTTGCCATTTACCTCAAAATCTTTGACAAGCTGCTTTGGTTTCACTTTGATGAACATCTCGTATTTTCCAAAGCGTCGCTTCAGCAGTTCCTCGTATGTGAGTTCAAAAGTGACTTTACTGGCTGCTTTAACGTTGACTGAGACAGTGAATTTTTCTGTTTTTCTTCCTGAAGCTCTGTATTAAGTGGGTAGGAAAATGAGTATCTTTATCCTCTTCTACAATATTTATTGTTGGGGTTGGTGGCGTACGATTTTCAAAAACAAGTAAAACAAAGATGGGATTTTTTTTTCTGTTCTAAATAGGATCTATTGCTAAAATCATACTCAAATTGTTGAATTTATTCAAGTTTCCCAGTGAGCTTAATCCCAGGAACAGGTCGGTGGAAGCTGCAGAAACAGCCTTTCCATGATTGCAGGTACTGCCTGTGTAGTCAGAAGTTATATTTCCTTTTTATAATCTGTGCTACAATAACTCTAACTTAATGATTGTTCCTTGGTCCCATAATGTCAGTAACATACCAGAACACAGCATTTCCAATCTCACAGTTTGCTATGGGATGACGGTGTGGAAGCCACACAAGACATCATTCTTACTTGACAAGACCAGCAGTCTGTCCTCTTGAAACAGCCTTCTCATATTGCTTTTTTGCAGCTTCTTTTTCCTTTATAGTTCCAGGATAAGTGACACCATCAATTGTCCTGCAGATGAAAAAGTCCTAGTTCGGTTGAAAAATACATGAAAAGTTACCACAGAAATTCTCCCTTTGTTGATTGGTTTGCTAAAAAGCACTTTCAGAGACCTGTTGTTGCCAAGATTGGAGTCCTTTCACTGAAACCAGTCTCCTCAGTGAATTTAGGTGGAACTGGACTTACCCCTGCCATATTCCTACATTTCAGCAGCTTCACCATCCTGACTCATCTAATGGCAAACCAGCCCTCTGGGTGAGACTCACCTGTCCAAGTGTCACTGCCTACAGCTGAGCATTTATTCAAATATAAGCCTTTCATTCAAACATGATTCTTAAATGAAGAGATAAATTAAGCTATAATGCCATCAGGGAAATTAGGTAATGGAACTTTCCTGGTTTGATAACACCAGAGTAAGTGGTATTTCTGAAAAGGTGGATGGATCTCCAGGGAAGGTCCCCCATTCCCTAGGGTCCACGATGATGAAAAGAAATAACTGAAAATTAGTCATTTTTGTACAGATGTACCAATGTTTGCCTTTCTCCATGTATCTTACATGTTAAGTTAACAGTACCAGAAAATCACCCAGGAGGCATTTAAAAATCTGTCAAATGGCAAAGTAAAAATGAACAGCTGAGTTCAGTTTCTCCCAGCTGAATTTGCACAGATATTTTAGTCTTCTCTAATGATATTGTAAAAATTACACACATGCTGAAGTTGGTAATGAAGGCTGTCTTAGGGAGCTCAACATCAAAGAAGACTTCTTTGGACACGTTCCCACGATTGACGGCTCGACTGGTGATGACATTGTGGGCAAACCGGGAAGTTACTTTACTATCGATCTTCATGCTATAGATTTCTATCCCATTGACAACCTGTAGATTGAGAAATGAAACAAGGGGAAAAAAGAGCACCAGCTGTTACACTGATGTGTGTGTTAATCAGTCATCATCACACTTTTAAAAAGAAACCATGGCAGGACATCGATCACTCCAAAGCAAACCAGGAATCATGAGAACTGGAGCACAGCTGTGTTTCCTGGGATATTATCACGATGCCATCATGGCACTATTCCACAAGTTATAACTACAGCCCCTTTAACAAAATACTACTACCACAGCAAAGGTACTGCCACTATAAAAAAATGGTTTATTTTCTCTACTGAGAGAGTGACTTTTTATGGTTACTCAAAGAGCACAACAATTTACTTGCTGCCTCCCTGGCTCAGTGACTATAATTATCAGTGGAGTGGATGACTCCTAGAGCAGGGATGTAAGTAATTACCTTGTTTAAAAATAGACCAAAACAATTCCAGATGGCTCCAAACTTTATGTTATTCTCAACTTCCTCACAACTGGAGCTCATTCTTTTTTAAACAAGGAAATGGGCAGGGCAACACTGATTTTCTCTGAATGCTCAGGTATAAGGTTGCTGGAGAGTATGTGAAAGCACAGGTAACAGCAGATGTGATTCATTAGGCAACTCCTTAAGCAAGGTCTGCTTCTTGCAGCAAAGCCAGTGCTGGAAAGAACTATGGAATTTTTATGGTGGGACTGATCTCTGGCTGATTGATTAAGAAGGTCCCCAAACAATCCAAGCATTTAAACACTGCTGAAGGGGATCCAGGTGCCAAGTAGAATCAGCTTCAGACATCAGGTCTCTTGCCTTCTTTAACATAACTTCAATATAAAACAAAAGTAAAAATAAAACCAACATTTAATAGACATCTGTTAAGAGATACAGAGGTGATTTCAAACAATTTTGCTATTCATTCAAATACAATGAAGTTACAAATCATTTGTTCATTCTCTTTTCTTGTCCAGGATTTTCCATCAGAGCTCAAAAAGGAACTGTCTAGTTGAACCTTTTGCCCAAAACAGGCAGTTCTGGGCTATTTCCAGAAATATCCACTTGCTCACTCGCAGAAACATTTTGTGAACACAGAATATTCCTGTCACTATAAATCTTTCTTGGTAGCCTGGACAAAACCAAGTCTTACTCACCAAGTCATTCTCAACATTTCGCTTCTGTAAAGAGAAAAAAAGGGAAAAACCATGAGTAAGAAGGTGCTTTTAGAAATAACTCACTTAGCACCTGTGCAGTTGTCACAAGCCAAAAGAAGTTGTCCAGGAGAAGGAAAGCTCGAGAGAGGTCTTCATTAGTAAACTTAAAGTAAATTTGAGGGAAGAGCAAGTAAGGCACGTTGCTTGTTTTGTATTTTGCTCAAGTGACACAAAAAGTGCCTTCTTCCTGCTGAAAACAATCATGGACCCCTGAGAGATGAGGGAAGAGAGAGAGGAAAAGAATGCTCAGTGCCATTTATGACTAAATGTCACTGAGATTAAAAAACACACTAAAATTTGCTTAACAGGACTCCTTGAATATAGGCTGGCTCCATGGTGACATCAAGTAAAACCAGAATATCTTGTCCTGAGAGTGACAACTTTTTCTTGGCAATTCCTGGATCTGGGTCCTCTAGTACATATTTTCTTTTCAAATTTATTCTCCTTTGGAAGTGAAAAAAGGGCTTGTATCCAAGCATAAAAGCCCAGCTTGCACATATTTTTTTTTTCCAGTCACACACATCCACACTGTCAGGCAGACCCACCATTACACCTTTTCAGACTTACTCCTAAATTTTTCCTGTTTCACCCCACCAGCCTCTCAACCCAACATGACAAAGTATGATGGTAATTCAGTAAGATTACAGAGAGGAGAGATGGTCACCATGAAAGCCTGCATGGAGGGGAAAAAAAAAAATAAGCAGCTATGACTTTTTTTTTGCCATATTTGCTCCCAGAGTAGGTGCAAATATCAGAAGCTGTACAAAAATATCACGTCCTCTCTTCTGAAAGAGAGGACAGGCATTAAACAAACTGACTGACTCCTCTTACAGTAACAGCTTGTGTAACTCAGTTCTCATCAGCTCTGCTGCAAACACCTTATCTCGTTTGGCTCCCAGAGCCTCGAGGGGGTCACATTTTGTGGAGGCGTGTTTGGCTGCTCCACCAAACAGAGGGATAAGGACCTAAGGAGGTTTTAAGTCAGGTACACATCTCAGGTACATTTAAGGCTTTTGGTACCTTTCACACTTAAGTTTTGCAAGCTGGAAACCGAGACACAGAAGGTTATTTTTTGTCTATTCTGGAGTTCCTTTCAAGACACTATTAAATGTTAGGTAATGCAAGGTTTGGGGGGAGGCTTCTCAAGTGCTATAAGAATCTGGCCAAGAAATCTGGACACATTTCTCTAGGTTCATCTTTCCATCTGCTATTGCCATACAGATCATTTCTGTGTGTGCATCTCTCCCCTTTCAGAAGCCTCCATGGATTTCTTTAATGCCTGTGTGGACTGTGCACCAATTCAAACCTGTCCTTTCCAAAAGAGAAATTATCTCTTCTGTCTCTGTGCTGTCATTACAGCTTGTCATTTCCCCTTTCAAAAACACAAACTGAGGTATGGACCTTGGGAAATGAAAAGCTGGAAGTCACTGAAATGTCAGTTTGTTTGGTACAAACCTTTCCTCACAGTGGAATTACCAGGCGGTTTAAGGATACAAAAAACACATACAAAAATGTGTTCTTTGGTTACAAATTCTGAAATTCTGACTCCTGCCTCCAAATTAAAAGATACTTTACCTGCATTTAAGTTTTACAGGATTGCTGTTGTGAATATTCTTTATCAGGATTATGGGTTTGACAGTAGTTTTGAAGGAGTTCTGTTTTGATTCTGTAAATCTTTAGAGGGGTACTCCGCAATTTTCATTGAAAAAGAAACCACAGAAAAATCTCTCAGTGATTTTGTGCTTGGGCTGATCTTCAGTGGAGATACCCAACTCAGCTGGACATTGCCCTAGCTGACCCTGATTTGCACAGGGGAGGGGAGTGAGTCTGTGATTTTGTTCTGGGTTTGTTTTTTTTTTTTTTTATTTTTAATGATTCACTTGGAAGTAGCTTGAGATGTCACTAACATCAAGGTCATTTTAAGCTATGTGGGTAGAAAGCAATAGTGTGCCACTCAAAAAGATGATGCAATTCTAGACAAAAATGAGATATTAATATCCTCTACCTTGGATAATTGTTACTTGGTAAAATGTTTCTGTACTATTTCTATATATTTGCCAGGTGCACTAATTATTAGAATTTATGGTTTTTTTTCCGTTGTGCAATAGCAACAAATTCTTCCTTTGTTCACTACTGTTTTGGTGTGGCAACAACAAAAAATAGAGGTGCAAAAAATCTATAGAAATTGGAGAGGAAAAGAGAAATTTGAACTCCCAAGAAAACAGAGAGGAAAAACAGGGCTCCCATTACAGCACTTGCTGAAAGAAACCCTGATTGTACAGCTTGGGAAACTAAACCACAGGGTGACTAAAAGACTCAGCAAAGAGTGTAGAGTGAACTTGAAGTGACCTCAGGAATGAGGTATTTGCATATATCCCTAAGCACTACCTAGGAAAAACAAGGCACGAAAATTATTTCCAAATCTAAGGCAACGTTGAAGATTTCATCTTCCCAAGGGATGCTACTTGGCTGCCACGGAGAAGAAACCCTAATGCAGCTCAGCCACACCAACCAAACCTCCCTGCGAGCTGAAGGAGTCCCGCTGCTGCCAAAATGAGAGGGCCATAAAGGGAGGGCTGTACCATCGCTCCCCGGGCTTTGAATGCTCTGAATATGGAGTTCTACAGGTTGTTTTAAACCTAGGAAAATCTTTCCCACCCTTAGGAACAAGGTGTGCCAGTACACACAGGGATCTTTGATTCGGATTTTTGTTCAATTTTCACCAGAACTGGGTCTGCCGACTGTGTTTACCTGACTATGGCTCTAAAAGGAGCTTGGGCAGCTTGAAGCTCATCAGCCAACCAGGCTTCCAGCCACACTTCACCATTCCCTGCTGGCACACTCCTCGGGGCCAGGACACAGATGGGGACAGAGACCTTCACACTACAAAGCAACCCCCTCCATTTCAATCACATCACATTTGCATAAGGTATGTAACAAAACTGGGAGAATCAACTGATTTTCCATAGCATTCTGCATGTATGGATGGAGCACTGCCCAGAGCTTTGGCAGTTTTCCACTTAGAAAGGCTTTAGAGTTGCAAGACACAGAGAGAACAACAGGTACTATGGTAATCAGCAGGAAAAAGCAACATTATATCTGGGCTACATAATGGTTAAATAACAAGAATCACTGGCATTTCCAGTTTGCAGCATTAAATCTCAAGTTGATTCTTGAAGGTTAGGCATGTTACTATCCTGATTTTCAAAGAAAAAGTGTTGGCAAAGACCATAACCTAATCAACAAGAATGAACTTTAATTTGCTTTGTCCTGTTCTACACAGTAACTCAAAATCTTCCCTCAGGAGATTTGCTCTCTGTAACTTTTCGGAGTACGTAAGCACTGAGAGAGAGGAAAATAATTTATGGAGGGGAGGGGTAGTGGGCAGTAACTTAACCAAAGAAAATTAGGAAAAACATCAGGCAGCACTGCCTTACTCAGAGATCAATCGAAACCAGAACGGCCCTCTTGAGGGACAGATATTTTTAAGAGATATATTTCATGCTGTGCTAACATGCAAATCTTTTGAGAAAAAAACTACCATGTCATTTGGATAGTGGACATTTATCTTGATGCCATGTTACATTTCTGTTTTCTCCTTCTTGGAGGCATCTTTTCACTGATATTTTGCATTGCAAAATGTGCTAAAGTCAGTTCCCTGGCAGCACTGATTGCTTTACACATTTAAATATAAAACCACTAAAACATTTTACCACTATGTGGTGAAGAGAGAGAAAACAGAAGAAAGGGATGCTTTTAAAAAGAGAAGTAGGAGAATTTCAGAGCTGATGGAACACTGAGGCTGATTAGAGGTCAACCAGTCTGTGTCCCAAGTTCGATCTTGTGTCCACACAGAGCTCCTGCTGTCAGCACTGTATGAACTCTCTGATAAATGCTGATAAATTGCAAGAAATTAATCTATGAAGAGTGGGAGCTCCATACGCAGTTGGTTACTTACCTTGATGTTTCTGATATGTGTTACCAAAACGTCTGATGATGCAAAGGTGGGAATCAATAATAAAATACAAAGCAATAGATTGTTTTCCATTTTGGAAAAAAAGTAAGGTTCAGATTGGAACGATATGCATAAATATATAATGCTTTGTTTACCAAGTGTTAATAAATAACTCAGTGAGAAAAGTGGGATTAAACATTAGGCATTTGGGAAAAATCAAACACTGAATTTTTAATTTGCATAGTCTACAGAATACTGTTACAAAATCTGTTACAGACTATTTCAGCAGTGTCCCTTCCATGTAATAACTTCGAACAGAAATTCAACAACCATTTCTGTAGAAGCAACTGAGATTAATCTCCTCTCCAGACTCTCTTCTTTGCCAAATGAAAACTGTCATCTTTCCGATACTTCCTTAAAGGCTTTCCCTGGCCCAAATTACTGCAGCCATGACAGAGCTTGCAGCCTGTGACACCCATTTAACCTCCTATTCAAAACTACTCCTGTAATCCTGTGTTATCACCCAGGTACCCGATTTAGGTATTGTTATTTGACGTGTCCTGCCTAGTACAGAAACTTCCCGTTACATCAGTTCTTATTCATCTTTGTGGCTGAAACCAGGTCCAAGCTCCCAGGTCTTGCATCTTGCACCCTCAATGCCCATCCAGCCTGCAGCTGCCTGGCCCTCTTCCTCTATTTGTTATCTTGACTGTGTTAATTATCTCCTAAACTTTTTAGCTGGTTTATCTCCGCTGATGAACTTTGAGGACTGGGAGTCAAATGCCCAGTGATAATAAAACATTTTATTTTGGGGTTTTCCTGCAGTCAGCGTTCTGAGGTGCTCAGCCACCTGAGGGACACAGGAGAGGTCCAGGCGCTCCTTTTAAACCAGTCTGGATGTTTTTTTACCAATTCTGTGCCCCATCCAAAGGGACAGGATGGCTCTGCGAGCTGCTGACAGGGGAAGCTGAGCCCATGGCAGGTGAGGTGGCGGGACCTGCTGTGGGGTGTTATTCCACAGCTGCCCACTGGGCTGTCACCGTGCCCCTGTCGCCAGCCTTCTCCGGCGCTCAGCACATGGACCTCATGGAGCTGCAGCCCGGGACGCCCGTCACACAGTGTTTGTAAGGGGATACTTGTGTTTCTGGGGCCGTAGAAGAGGGAAAGCCTCGGCGCGTTCGCCGGTGCCTCAGGCATCCCTCAGGCTCGCTGCCCGCTCTCAACATGGCCGTCTCGCCCGCTTCCAAAATGGCCGCCGCGGCGCCGCTGCCGCGCCATAAAGCTGCGCGGCGGGCGCCCCATGGCCGCGGCTGCCCCGGGTATCTCTATGGCAGCGGGTGCTGCCCGGCCCCGGCGGCGGGAGGAGGATGTCCCTGGCTGCCTATTGCTTCCTGCGGGCCGTGGGGAAGGGCAGCTACGGGGAGGTGAGCCTGGCGCGGCACCGCCAGGACCGCAAGCAGGTAGCGAGGAGCGGGTCGTAGGGCGCTGGCACGGCAGGGGCCGCGGCTCGGCGTGAGGGGAACGGCCGGGGCTGGGCTGGGCTGGGCTGGGGGTGCCGCGGGGTCTGCTTGGGGTGTCACCAACACCCCGCTGTGGCCCACCCTTGGCTTGTGGCCCTGAGAACAGACTCGGGACGAGCAGGGACGTGGCCTCGTGTCAGGTGTGTCTGTGACCGTCACCTGGTGTGAGGGTGTGGCTGTGACCATCGCCTGGTGTCAAGGCAGGGCTGTGACCGTCACCTGGTGTCAGGGTGTGGCTGCAGCCACATGAGCAGGGCTGGTCCAGCTAGGCTGTTCGTGTTCTCCTCCTTTGTCTGTGAGGACTTTTGTTAAAGAAGTGCAGAAGACTCTTCCACCCTCTCTTATCTTTTTAATCTTAGCCTCTACCCCCCTGCCCCCCGATAAGCCAAGCCCCCAAAATAACTTTTTTATTAATATAAGTAAAAATAACATTAGTGCTTTTTTTTTTTTTTGCTTTTCTTAATGTATAATGCCATGTTTTGTGGAGGAAAGCTCTTTTGGGTAGTCCTTTGGGTGACAGGAAAGCACAGCCCGCTCTTAGCGTGAGGCAGAACAGGTTACTCTTGCCCTGTTACTGCTTGTGCTCCTGTGGTAGAGATAAAAATGATGACAAGGATGGAAAACCAGCTCCTGGTGTTGGCTTTCTCTGGCATCAGCTCTGTGGGAGAAAGACGGGCTCTGTGTTTCCTGTATTGGCTGTGCAACAGCCCGGGAAGTTTTCGTTGTGTCAGAGTTAGGTGCAACGATTTTTGTTGGAAAACTGAAATAATCTGTCCTGTCTGGCCAAAGCAGAGGTGTTTGATAGGAAATGTGAGAGGGTAGAAAAATGGGGGTGGAGAAGACCCACAGCACAGTATCACAGGAACCTCGGGTGTGAGCCTTAAGCCTGGAATTGTACTGAAGATGATGGGAAAAGGTTTGTTCCCAGCAGTGATCAGAGGGCGTGTCCTTCCCGGATGAAGGCAGTTCCCTGGCTGGAATCCAGAGGTGAATCCCTACGACATGTGGGTTGGGTAGTACTGATGGCAGGACTTGTTCCCTCCAGGCCATCACCACAGTGCATAGTCCAATGTCCTCAAAGAACTGCTAACCTCATCCTAAAAGTAAACAGTGCTTTGAGGTGACTTTCACCTGGATACAGATCCTTGGATTTTTTTGTCGTGCTGCTGGTCATTAACATTGGCAAGAGCCTTGCTTCCTGTTTGTTTTTATTTCATCTTAAATGTTTGGTGTGTTTTACTGTGTCTTATCTTTTGCCAACTTTTACAAACTTTCCTTCTGTAGCAAGATGATCAGGATTTTTTTGTTGTGGCTTTGGCATAGTGCCTTGTGTTCTTTGAAAGAAATTATGTCTTATTTATGCATATTTGCTGATAGCTGAATGCTGTTTATTTGTGGAAAAACTCAAGTGGCTCTAAATGTTTAAAACAAAACGAAATGCAATTTGTACACAATTCGGTATCAAATAAGGCAGAAGAGCTTTGCAATAGATTTCATGGGAATCTTGCTAGGAGAACATGCTCATTAAACCAAATATAATCAATGCCGAGTTTAAAATAAGGCTAATACATGTGCTTTTTGCATTTTGGTAGTGTATAATCTAAAAGATGCTGATATAAAGCTAAAAACTTTTGGTTTCTGTGCTCAAAGATAGAATTGTAGTTGACTTGCCACGTAGAACACAGTAGTTGCAGCATTTCCATTTTATTTTAAACTTAGATGATTCTGTACACAATTAGTTTAGTGATATTCCTTCTGGAAGCTTTGCACCGTCACAGCTTATATCCAGCAGATTTCTGAAACACAAAGTCATGAGTTGCTGTGGATTTTCTGGGTAATTGGTTCCCTTGGTATATAGGGGCGTCTCCTTAGCATTAATTAAATGTGTTGGGCTAATTATTAGGCCCAGCCTGGGCGGCAAACACTGAACAATGGCTGAGGATGCTGAAATTCAGCAAGTAAAAAAATTTTTTAGAAGTCTTGATTTAAAAGCTCTCAGATAAGAGCGGGGTCAGGTGTAACCATGGCACGTTTGTTCCGTGGAAAGCTGATGCCCTAAAGTGATTACCACAAAATTTACATCGGGATGGGGCCAGGTCAGAACTAAGTATTGGTGCTGTGGATGACACAAGTGTGCTGTGAATTTTATTGCCTCATCTATATTTCTGCTAAAACCTGAAATTCCTTAGAATTACAATAGTACATATTAGGGAGGTAAATAGCAGCTTTTATGTGTAGCTTTGAAAAATTCTTAACCTGTCTTAATACAGAATAAAAGAAATTTAGGAATGACCACAAGACCTTTTGTCTCTTTCAGCTAACTTTTATCCTAGACATCATTGTAATTTTTTTTGCATGTGACTATATACTTTCCTTCTTATTATTATATATTTAAAGTAACTATTGAAGGGGTCTTTTTTGAGTGTAACTGTGGTGCACAAACAGGTATTTCAGGCTTAAGAGATGAACAAAAGACACACATTTAAAATGAGAATGGTGGGGGGGAAGATAAATATGAACATTGGTCAAAAGAAAGTAAACCACAAAATTCCTGTGCAGAGTTGTATTCAGGTAGATGGACAGAATGGCCACAGTTCTTCCATTTTTGTGGTATAAGGGTAGAAATGATGCATAACTGTTAAACTGCAGCCTCCACATAGAATAAAGAGTGGAGTTTCAAATACTGTGTTTCCCTGAGACCTGGGAAGTTCCCTGGAGCTTCTGCACAGTCACCCTGATCCCTTGTGCTGCATCTTGCCATTTCTTTTCCAGTATGTCATCAAAAAGTTAAACCTCAGAAACGTTTCCAGCCGTGAGAGGAGAGCGGCAGAGCAGGAGGCACAGCTGCTGTCCCAGCTGAGACACCCCAACATCGTCACCTACAGAGAGTCCTGGCAGGGGCAGGATGGCCACTTGTACATTGTCATGGGCTTCTGTGAGGGAGGAGACCTCTACCACAAACTTAAGGAGCAGAAGGGCAAACTCCTGCCTGAGAATCAGGTGGTGGAGTGGTTTGTCCAGATTGCCATGGCACTGCAGGTAAAGTAAAGTATAAATTTGTCACCTTCAGACGTAAACCTAACTTGGCTCTTTCTGCATTTATTGCATTTATCCTGTTTGGCTGGATACCATCTAAATACAGTGGTTATTAGTATATTAAAAATGCTCCCAGGTCACTGCAGTCAAATCAAACATTTGAAGCAAGAAGTTTCTATCATATTTTATGTCCGTAACTCTGTAGCACAGTAGACAGTGGTAACCTCCAGGGTGTTTGCAACTCTAGTTGCTTCTCTGGTTTGAAAGTTTAGGTTAAATTTATAAAATGTAGTTTTCGAGAGGAAAAAAAAAAGGGGGGGGGCAGATTATTTCAGGAACGTTTTCTGTTCTGTGGTCTTGTTGGTGTTTTTTAATGGTAAATTTAGACTGTTAATTCATTTCTATTAAATCTTGTCTTACTCCTCTGAAATTTAGTAATCGTAGGTTATTAAACTTTAAAGGCAATTGTTTAGCAATAAAGACCAGATATAAATGTCAACACTAAAGAATAAGAAATTGAAAAGAAAATTCTATCTAAAAGTTGGTTGTAGTGATCAAACATACATAAGTTACAGTACTGCCTGTTCTTGTTTATTATGACTAATTTCCTTCCCTGTTTACACAAAGCTCACATTGTAATTTCCACTGAGATTTTATACTTAAGACTAAGATTGTTCAGAGATGGAAGCAGCAGAAAGTGAGTTACAGTTTGAGTCTTAACCTTACCTTTTCATTTCTTCTTTTCTGCTGACTTACAAGAGCCACGCAGGGAGATGTAGGTAAAGCAGTGCCAAATTTTGGACCTGTGCCTGGTATCAGTCATTCTTAATGTTAATTCACTAATACTGTACTAGCAGGGCACTCCTGACTTTGAGAGTGATTTATAGGTCTCTTCTGCTTTTGTGTGTTCCCTCTTTGACTCATGTAATGAGATTTTACTTTTCAGTGTAGAGGAACGAATTAGGAGTTAATTAACTCTGTGTGGTTTTCTTGTTCCCCCCAGTATTTACATGAGAAGCACATTCTGCACAGAGATCTTAAAACTCAAAATATTTTCCTGACACGAACAAACATAATCAAAGTGGGTGACCTGGGAATAGCCAGAGTGTTGGAAAACCAGTATGACATGGCCAGCACCCTCATAGGCACCCCCTACTACATGAGCCCTGAACTCTTTTCCAACAAACCCTACAACCACAAGGTAGGGTATGGTATTTTATGTGTTTTATTTTCTGTTTTGTGAGGCACCTTGTTTTGTTTGTCTGAGAACATTGCAATCTTATCTACGGGTTTTAATTTTTTTATTGCTTCCAGCTCTTTTTAATGTTCCCAGGGACCAAACAAAAAAATAGGAGAGAGATTTGTAGGCGCCTTTATTTCTGGAATTGTTTGGGAATTCGTGGCATGTGATAAGTTATCACAGCCCATTTGTTCAGCAGGCTGCCTGTACCTCTCACAGCAGGGCAGTGGGAACAGAAGCATCACTCTGTGTTAGATGCATATTCTAAATTTATTATATATCACACAGGAAGCTTTATACTCAGTAGTTTGTATTTGACATAAGGGCAGCATTAAAAAAGAAAAGAAAAAGGCAGTTTTAAGGAGAAAAATAAGCAGTGCTACTGTGAATTTAAAATTTAACAGAATAAAGCAAAGACGTTCCTTATTCAGCTCTTGCTGCAAGCTACACACACCATAAATATGAGTGTCTGCAGTGAGCAAGAGTTGAGAAGAAACTGTTCTTCCAATGAAAAATCAAAAGATTTTCATTTGCCTGTTAGAACTGATATTGTACTAAGAAAGGAAACAAGCAAACCCTGCTACAAATAGCTAATTTCTGCGCTTCTTTTTGGAAAAAAAAAGGTGATAAATGGAAGAAAGTAGCTCAGCTGATCAAAATTAAAAATAAGAGAGTGAAGCCAAAAGTTTGTAATGGGGTTTGGTCTTAATTAGTTTAATGTCGTTAAAGGCCTCTTTGAAAGCAGATGACTGAGTCTGGAGATAAAACTTGTACAATTAATAAAAAGTCCCCAAAACTTAATTTTTTTCCCTTTTTCCAGTCTGATGTTTGGGCACTGGGCTGCTGTGTTTATGAGATGGCTACGCTGAAACACGCCTTCAATGCTAAAGACATGAACTCCTTGGTTTATCGAATTATTGAAGGAAAGGTAAACACTTTTATATAAAGATTTTTTTATATGTGGCTTGATTTATTTTTTTTTTTTCTGTCTAGAACTTGAGATTATCTTTTTTCATCAGAAATATTACATGGAGTTAAAAATACTTTGCCTGTTACCTGTGCCATCATTATGTTGTAAGGCTGTTTCATGGTGCTGTATGATGTAATATGAGACCAAGGGAGTCACTCATTTGTAGGTTTTGCTAGAGTTTCTTGTTACCCCTTTGTATAACTAGTATACTGATTAGTTCCCAAAGTCCTGAGATTAATTTCTTAATTTTTTAAACATTGTGTAAAAAATTAAATTGCTCTCCACATGATGCCATTTTCCTGTTAGGTAAGATTATAAGATTAGCTTGTTTAAATATCTGTCTTGATTTATCATATAATGAAGTTAATATGGATTTAATTTATATAATTTTTTAAGCCTATTTACAGAACTTTAGCTGCTGATATTAATGAAAAAATACAAACAGTTCTTAGACAAACACTTGGAGTTCGTGTTCTGTTTAACATTAAGCACTTGGGTAGCTTTGAGCACTTGAACAATGGGTTTATTTTTTTGTGCAAAGCGTGTAGCTGGACATAAATAATAAGTTAAATAATGTCAGGCTCCCCTTTGCTTTCCCAGCTGCCACCCATGCCAAAGGATTACAGCCCCCAGCTGGTGGCAATAATACAAACCATGCTCAGTAAAAAACCCGAGGAACGGCCAAGTGTGAAAAGCATCCTGCGACAGCCGTATATCAAGCAACAGATTTCTTTGTTTTTGGAAGCCACAAAGGCGTAAGATATTTTCCTTTGAGTGATTCTGTGCAAAATCTGCATGTTGCTGTTTTACAACTTCTCCTGGTTTTTTTGTTGTAGAGGGATGAAATGAGTTGTGTTATGTGCGGCTACAAAGTGTATGAACACGAGTTTCTTTGCATTCTCTGAGAAATAGGAGGGAATTAGAGTGGAAAATATTTTTTTTTTTTTTCAAATGCAGAGTAAAACTGTGCAATGGTTAGGAAAGCAGAAGTTCTCTGAGGCCATTTATCATCTGGGAGTTGCCAAAACGAGTTCCTTTTGATATACACTGATATAATTTTTTTTTCTTTGTCAGGTTTAGTTATGTTACTGCTCCCAGATAGGACTGACCTTGATGCTCTGCAGAACAAGTGCACATTGCTGGCAGAGTCTGAGTCATGTTTTTAAGCTCCTTTTCTAGAAATGAAAATGAGGATGTTGTGCACAGTCTGTTGAAAAAGCCCAGTATCTCATACTCTTTGTGTGAAAGCTTTATAGTGAAGTGGACTCCTTTAATTAGGATAATGTAAAGAAGTGTCTTTAGACCTTGTTGATGGTGATTGAATGAGCCACTTTGATTTTCTTTACAGGAAAGCAGCTAGAAATCAGAAGAAAACAGTGAATTCTAAACCTAAAGATCCTTGTTCTGTCATCTCAGCAAAGAATGAGTCTCACAGCAGGAATGTTACACACCAAAACCACTCCCCTGAGCAAGCCAGGAAATACAAAGTTGTGAGACATTAATTTTTTTTTCTTTAAAAAAACCCTAAACAATAAAACAACAACAATAACAAAACCCAACAAAACCCAAATCCCTCTTGCTTTTTCTAGAGAAAAAAAATCAGTTTTATAAGAAGTACCTTGAGCATTTGTGAGAATATAGATCTGATTACTAGGAATTTGTAAAACTCGTATTAAGGAAAGAATTGTGTTTAGGCAAGAGTGGAAGTAAATTATCAGCTGTGGACCAGTGAAAGTAATTGCAGTGTCTTTAAGATGTTAATTAAACAACACCTGGTTTTTCATTTGTGGGACACTGTGTGAATTACTCATGGAGTATTTGGGGTCAAATATTTCATGACAAGTAGTAATCATTTTTTTCCAATCAAAATCATATACTTAAACTAATTATACTTACAACCCAAATTATTTATTGTTGAAGTTCTTTCCAGCGTTTAGAAAATTCTTTTGTAATGGTTAATCTTGTGCATGTTTTTTATTTTCTGTAACGAGTCTGCTATTCTGGGTTTGAGTTTTAAATGCAGAAATATTGAACATATGTGGTGTAGTACATCTTAAACTTGGTGCTCACTGGCACCTCCCTTAAGGAAGAGCCAAGTGAGTACAGCTTTTCTTTCATGACCTGGTGAGAAGTAGTTGTACTCCATGTAAACCAATACCTGAAACAGGTGAATTGCAAATCCAGTCTGTATCTCTTTAAAAATTTACTTTTGTGAGGCTCTCAATCTGTAGTTGATCATAATTTCCTTGCATTTTCTGTATCTGGTGTGTTCTTGATTTTTTTTTCCTCAGGGGCTTAGAGAATTCTTTCATCTGTGTGTAACACCCGAAAAGTAATTAATTTTTTTTTTGTTTTCCTTTTAATTCTAGGATGAGGAAGATTGCATCATCAAATATAAAGCCACCAAATTTTGTCCCTCAGAGAAGCCAGTTGTTGAGGTGGAAAGAAAACCAAGCAATAATGATCCGAACAACCTGGGAGGTTCCATAGCTACAATCAGTGAAGTGAACATTGATATCTTCCCATCTGAAAGGAGAAAGCGTGGAAGGGAGAAGTGTGGCAGTGAGTGTATCCCAGAGAATAATAAAGCAAAGTATTTAAATGTTCCAGGCAATTCTAAAATACCATCTCATAGCCCACCAGTTAAGGAAGATGGACCACAGCAAAGAGCAAAACAAGCTTCTAAAGCTGAAAAAGTTGAGTCACAGCTGTCTTCTGTTAATGCTGTAGAAGATAATGATGACACTTTGAAACTCCTGCAGCCTGTATCAAAAGACCAAAAGCAGACTGACCTGGTAATGCATTTATGCTTATTTGAAATAGACTTAAATTAATGACCAGCTCTTAAAATTTGGAGAGCTGCTGCATATGTTCTTCTGTCAAAGTAGGATGCTGCTGATGCAATTACTGAGATTCTTAAGTAGTTAGGAACCTTGGCTTCAGATTTGCAAAGGCAACAATGTGAAGGAGTTTTGGGCTTTCCATCTGGGTGATGGAAATTCTGTTTTTACAGAGAACAGTTTTACAACACAAAAGAAGGGTAAGAACTGTTTTGTAATTTCTTTGTTCTATGTACTAAATAGTCCTGGCTGATCTCGAGTTTGTCCTGATTTGGATGGGGAGCTAATTGGTGATGATTGTCTTTTCACTACATTTTGATCTACAATGAAATTTTCATAGACACTTTTCTAATGAGAAACCATTATTTGTTGTAGAGCTTGGATTCTACTGAAGAGCTGCTAGGACCCTTTGTTCCCATTGTTATTCAAGTAAGTGTCCTTCCTTGGAGGTTTAGTAGCTTAGAAATGCTGGTACAGAAGGTATTTTTTCTAACAGTCTATCAAATAAGAGTTTATTGTGGTTGCACCTGTGCTGTGTTAAGGTGGTTACAGTCCAAACAGTCAAGTGGCCCATGTGATTTTTTTTTTTTTTTTTAAGTGTGTATGTGTAAGTCTGGAAATGCCATGTCTACATTTTTTAAAAACACTTTTACTTATTAGGATGATGCCAGTCATGGAGCTTTGGGAGATGCTCAGGGAAAAACCTTCCATTTGGAGCCTCATAGCTCTGTCAGTGAACCTTCTGTCTCACGGCAGCAGCAGCAGAAGAGAAGAGAGCTGGCTGAAGGCTGCTCAGAGAAGGTGCAGACACTCGAAAAATAACTCTCCTCTTTCCTTTAAGACTACTGCATTTTTCCTCTTTAAAAGTGGGACCTGTTTTTTAAAAAAGGGTGGGTGTTTTAATGCTGTTCTTGTTTGATGTGTACCTGTATAACTTCATTGGTAACAAAATGCAGAGCACTGTTAGAAGCAGCCTATTTGAAAATCTCACAGGGTTGAGGTGGCTGTGCCAGATGGGCTTTGCCTTTGTTGTGCTGCAGTCTTCCCTAGAAAATTCCATCAGGACTTCTCACTTTTGTGACCACAAGTCAGTGCCTTTCCTGACTGTTGTTGATAAGGCTGCTTGAGGTGGGTGGTACCTTACCATACTTTAGAACAGACACATGTATTGGCTGCCCTGTGCAAACTGTAGGAAGAAAATCTTGGCATGAACATGGGACAGGGCTCCTGTCAACGTTTCCACACTGAGCAGAGAGGTTGCTTTGGGGAAAGGCACTGGCTATACAAGGATAGAGAAGAGGATGACTGGTGATTGATACCTTGTTTTTCTCTTGGGTTTTCCTATTGGAGGGTTGGGACAGTGGTTGCGAAGGCATTGGCTGAAAAATAGTCTGTGAGGAGGGGGACAAGATGTAGGGATGGAGAGAAGGGAAATGGATGCAAGCAGAAATGTGGAGAGGGAAGGATGAAGCTGGGAGATGCAGAAGTTACAGTATGATTCAAAACTTCTGGCATCAGGCTTTACCATGCAAGAATGTCTTCTAGATTGCAGAGTACTTAAACTTGTAATAAAAGCAATGTATAAACTCTTGCTCACTTCTCTGTCAAGTTCAGAACAGTTTCTCCTCGACCTCTGCCAGTTCCTTCTGATGTGAACAGCAGGGCAGCCCAGAGGTGTGCAGAGCAGCACGGTGCTGGAGCCTCTGAGCCTGGAAGTGGTGCCAAAGCCAGTCAAGCTGCCATTCCAATGGTTAGTGGGTCTGCTTGCTTTTGTCTCTCATTCCTTCTGAGCAGTTTGTACTTTGAGTGTATGCACAGTGAGTTAAGAAATGTGTAGTAGCTTCCTACCTAATGGAAGTCCTGTCAAGCACCTGCTCAGTGCAGGATGAGCAGCTGCCTTGCTGAACGGTGGAGGTTGGAACCCCCTTTCCTAGAGTGCAGACTGGTCTCATAGCACAAGACCATTTTGTATTAAATAATTAAGCATTTCTTAGATGATCGGGGGTCTGCTCTAATAGCTCTCTCTCCCCTGTGTCAGTTGAAAAGGAGTCTTTCCTTTATCAGTGATTAGATAACAGAAGCCATTATGGTGATTGCAAATTAATATCAAATTACCTTCCTTTGCAGGAGCGGCCCTTGTCAGCAAGAGAGCGAAGGAGGCTGAAACAGTCTCGGGAGATGCTTCCCTCTGGTAACTTTTATGTTTACATATTAACATTTTAGGTATAAGTGGGCTAATAACTTCTTTGTGAAGAAATTATAACTTGTTTGTTCTTCACTGCCATCTTCAGAGAGATGCCCTAAGTGTCTAGTTCTGTATTAGACAAAAATTTCTGTTAACATGCCCATATTTTTGTGCTGCTTAGTCAGTTATGTTCAGTTGTGTTCTCTGGTGATAACTTGTCTTGGAAATGTACATGAAACAGAGAATATTCAGCTTTCAGACAGAAGCTTCAATGTTTTCCCTTAGCAGAATACCTACCTGCCTGCCTTCTGCCAGGTGATAGACTTTTTCTTGCATGAGCATGAAACTTATTCAAAATACATGTGGATAAGTTGTAAATGTTGTAAAAATGTCATCCTTTCAGTGGTTCCAGCGAGACGGTCGTCAAATGGTGCAGTAGTTGAAGCAAAATCACATGTGGAAAATTGTGTTAAAGTTGCTCAGTCCTCATCAGATCCCAGTATTTCCCAGGTAAAGCAGGGTCATATGCCTTTCAAGTGTTTAAACGAAGGCATGATTTGGGAAGAAAGTGATATTTAAAACAAATCTGCGTGGAAGAAACTCTCTGTAAATAAGAGTGCAGAGTTCTCTGTAAATGCTGCTTTGTAAGGCCTGGGATGGGCTATGGATCTCTAATCCACTCTGGCCAGATCAGTTTAACATTGCAGGCTTCCTGTGCATTTTCACTCCACTTGTCAGAGATGATAACTAGGCATCTTTTGCTAATTGCTATGGACTCTCAAAATTGCAGAGTGTATTTTACTTTGGAAGGGAAGAAGTTTATCCTGAACTACACTTTGGTTACAGATCAATAGTCTGCTTTAAATTCCTATTACCAACACACTACCTGGTACATCTGGTTTTGCTTTGTTTGTGGTGTTGAACATTTTTTTTTTTTAATCTGTAGTTAAATGCAGACAAGGCACAGTGAAGGAATTTGAGTCTGAAATTCAAATTTTCTCAGTTCAGCACTCCCGTGGGAAGTGTTTTGCATGTTTTACCTGTGTGTGTTTGCTTAGAACTGTTACCTAAATGCAAAAAGTTGTGTGCAATCACAAACTGAGGTTACAGCTGTACAGGCTGGTTGTGTGTGCATATGCTGGTGATGCTTTTGCAACCAAGTGGTTAAAATCCCAGGGAATGCTGGGAACTTACTGAACTGGTGAAAATGTATTTTAGTAGTATTTTTAAATGTGTTTTAAATTGCTGAGCTAAAGGTGATGTCTTTTTGATACAATTGGCAAAGAACTGACAGAGATACATGATTTAATTGAAACACTTGGTGAAGCATTTGCAATGGTTTATGACTGAGGTGTCACGGTAGTCACATCAGCATTTCATGAAGTATGTTCATGATGCCCTGGGTATTAACTTGTGTTTAAAACCAAAGGTTATACCTTTTAAATATTATCAGTAGGAGTGTGTAAAAATATGCTTGTTAAAAGTGTTTCATCCACATAAGTACAGTATAAATTGCTAAATATTGCTAAATTACTTTCAGCTATTAGAATTTTTGTCATTTATTTCCTCTTCATGTAGAAAAAGAGAGAAACTGATTGCCTGTCTGATGATGAGTTGAGCTCTTCCACAAGTTCTACAGACAAGTCTGATGGTGATTCCAAGGAGAGGTAAGTATTTTAATACTGTGCAAGAGTTTTCACTGCTATATTAGACCTTGACTTGGACTGGAAAAAAAGTGGCTTTCATACTTTTGTCTCCACATAGTGAGTGATTGAAGAAGTATGTGGTGCATGAAGGAAAAGAATTCCATTTAATTATTGTCTTTCTGTGACTGTCTTTCTGTTCCATGCTGAACTTTCTGGATGTAATTTTGTGCCTGTTTTTTGTCAGTTGTAGCTTCCCAGAAATCCAGTCTTCCAGCATCAAGGGACAAGTACTGTCAGGATGCACTAAAAGCATTAATTAAAAGGTGCCAATGTGCTTCCTTTCCACTGTGAATTTATTTCTGATTTTGTCAGTGTAAGCAGCTTTCCAAAAGCTGCAATTTGTTGCATTACTGGAGGTGCAGCTACAGAGTTGGCAGCAGCCAGTAGGGTTGTGGATTTTTACAGGCTGACAGGGCTCTGAGCCTTTGTTAGAAGGAATACTGCTGGTGTTGCTATTGATAAAACTGCCCCACAAGAAGTAATTTAACATGGAATACTTACTAGGACCTTATTAAACTTACTGGAAGTACTTGGACTGTAGGGTGGAAGATGCATCTAAAGTGATGACTGACTTACATCTCCTAGGAAAAGCAATGTAAATGAAATGAATGACTTGGTGCAGCTGATGACTTGGACGCTGAAAATGGACTCTAAGGAGAACTCTGAGTACTGTGGAACCTCAACTCCAGCCCCGGAGTTTAAACTCCATAAAAAATATCGAGACACTTTGATTTTGCATGGAAAATTGCCTGATGAATCAGAGGAATTAAACATTGAAGAGATTCCTTCAGGTCTGTTGCTCTGGAATTCCGTGGTAATAATTACTATTATCCCATATTCTTCTGCAGAGTATGAAAATTGTCTATACTGAAAGTAGTTATTACTGCATTGATTTTTTAAATTGTATTTTATTTTTAATAGATATGTTAACAGTTCCTGACAAGATTAGGAGAATGGTTGAAATCCTGAGGTCTGATGTGGTGCAAGGATTGGGAGTGAAACTTCTTGAGGAGGTGTACAGAATCATGGAAGACGACGATGAAGCGAAAAGAGAGGTGAATGTCTTTCATAGTAAAATAGTTTAATTTCTTCATAAACCTAGAGAAATGAGCAGTGTCTTTACCCTATTGACACAGGGTAAACCTTGATTTATGTAGTCTTTATGTAGTCATGGGCAGGCATTGTAATTTTCTATCTTACCCATGCAGTATTTCATTTGTAACCTGTGAAGATGTGATTTATATTTTAAATTGTTGGGTGGGATTTGGAACTCTCTTGCCTTCAGACAACAAAGACTTTCATCTTCCTTTCCTCTCATCTACTTGCCAAGCTTCACGTGCTGCTTTCAGTTGAGTGCCTTGGTACTTTTTTTTTTGGTTAATATTTGATAGTTAATATTTAATATTTTGGTAGTTCCTGCTTTCTGTGCATGTCAGTAAGTTTTGTGGGCTTTGTTTTGTGTGTGTTCTGAACAGCTGCAGCTGCGGGAGCACATGGGAGACAAGTACGTGAGTTACAGTGTGAAGGCTCGTCACCTGAAATTCCTTGAAGAAAATGTGAAGCTCTGACCAGAATCTTTTCCTTAGAGAAAAGGACTCTTTTATAGCCCATATGACAGACTGGACCAGCTTACAAAGCACGTTTACCTGTTGATCTCCTTTGCTGGAACAAGGAGGTGAACTTGTAGAAAACGTTAGAGTTTGTAGTAATATTTTTCATGTTGAACTGTGAACCAGGCTATCACTTTCTCAGAAAAGAAACTGTTAGTTTAGTTTTTATTCTCTTAATGAAAGTTTAAAAAGTTGCTTTTCATAGATGCACATAGGGATGGGTACCAAGTTTTGTATACTAAGGAGAGTCAAAAAAAATTATGTTTTGGTTTTGAATTTCTCATAGCAAAAGGTTTTTGGTATGGTCACATAAATAGAGTAACAAAATCTCTGCCAAGGCTCTGGTGTGATACTGCATCAGACAGTTGTGAAAACTTAGCAAGAGAAATAATTACTAATTTTTGTAGAACCAAAATGCTGGAAATTGCCAAGCCCAAGTGCTGAAGAGGGGGGTGGCTGTACTGCTTTTAAGGAGAGACTTTGCTTTTGTGTTTTGTTGCTGAAGCAGTCGCCAAGGTGGGGGAAAGCATTTGGTAACTGGATAAAGTAAGTCTGGAAATGTTTGAAAGGAATGCAGCCATGGTTACCATGGTCCCAGCTGGAGAAATCCCTTTGCCTTACAAATAGTAATTCCTTTTAGGAATGAAAGTGCCCAAGACCAGAATCACATGCAGAAATAGATGTCTTAGCTTTTCCCTTTCTTTGCATCCCGACTGTCTTGCTTACACACCCTCAGGCATTGTTGTGTACCATCCCTACAGAAAAAGCACATGTTCTTTTTAAAGGATAAAGAAGTCAAGTAAATTGAATTTGTAAAATAAAATTCTAAATGAACAACCTGTCTCTCTTCCTGCCTGTAGCTGAAATATTGTGACCTCCAGCACCTGTGAGAGGGGTTACCGACATGAGCCAGTAGTAAAAGAAAATTGCCATACCTATGGATCCTGTGGCCTCTCATGTACTAGATGCTCAAGTTACAATGTTTCAAGACCTATTGTATTTTGCAGAGTCAAAATGTTACTTTCTCTTCCCAGGGAAATTTATTTTAAACAAAAAAATGCCACTCTTCAGTCTCCTATCCCAGAACAGTTTGCAGTTCTTAGTGATTTTCAGAGCTGTGGGGTACATACTGTTTCACAGTACTTGTTACAAGCTTGTTTTACACATGGTTAGAAATATTTCAGTATAAGTCCAGGTCTGTATTATCTTTTATGCTATAACAGTAGCTTAACTGGACTTGATTTGATTCACTGTGTTCCTTTTTACTAAAATACCTGAGTGAGATGTGACCTCCAGTAGCCTTCTAAAGTTATTTAAGTTTCTGCTGCTAAGAAGATATTGCAAAAGCCAGTACAACTTGTGCTGGAAACCGAAATATTAACTAGAAAAAATGTAAGTTACATAAATTACTGTACAGTGTTTAGACACACAGAATCATAATCATGATGTATTCTGCCAAAGAAGGGGTACCAGCTAATGTGGAGGGGAGGGGAAGATCCAGTAACTGAACGCTACAGGGAGGACATGGAACAAATTTGTCTAAACTATCAGAGAGGCCAGTCTGATACATTAACTACCTGTGTGAGCAATCTTTTACAGGGGGCTGAGAGATGAATACAGCACAGAGGAATTTCATCAGGTATTTGCTTTACCCTTTGCCCATCCCTGTGTTCCCAGTGACTTCACTGAAGCTCCAGACCAGCTTCAGAGCCTTCACGCTCTCTGCGGGGCTTGGTGGATGGCAGGATACAAAGCACGAATTAAAAAACCAAACAACTAAGCCAAGAAGTATCTCCCAGTGGAAATTCATTTAACAAAATTTAACAAAGTAACAGTGTGAAGAACGGCAATTTTTAGCTTTTAGCGTGTCTCTTTGGCTTTCTGTCTGCTGCCTTCTTGTCTTCCGTGCCCGACTCCTGCACAGGCAGCCACTTGAGGGGGTTGCGGCGGTACATGGGCCATGGAGGGAGAGTCAGCTGGGAGACAAGGGATGGAGTCAGAACATGTACACTGAGATGCTAAAGAGCTGTTTTGTACAGCTTGTTAGGAAAATCTTAATCCTTAACTGTTCTATCTAAGAAAACTCACACAATTTCACGCTATAAAGGCACATGTATTTACAGTTTATACTGCGTGGTCGTGACCCCAGGTCATTGCAAGGAGGAGGACAGCACCCACCCTGAAGAAAAAGGGACTCCCGAGGTGACACCAGCATCCCAGCACATCCTAACACTGCTATGAGACCCTCCCCTTTCCTGGCATCATGGATCAGTAACTCTGGCCAGAGCAACTCAGGGATGCTAAAGTAAGTAAGGAGCAGATGGATGATGATGCCAGAGAATTATAGTGGCTTTTCAAAGCAGTTGTGTGTGTGAGTTAAGTAGTGATTGGTCAAATCCTGTTGTATCTGAACTCTTGAAAAGCATAAGAACCACGTGTAAGACTGGATTCGGTGTGCCCCAATTGGAATGGGACACCTTGTGTGTATGAATAAGGAATTACTCCTCTAATTCCATACTCTGCCTTCTTGCCGCTCTCCTCGGGCAGCATGGGCCAGCTGCAAAATTCTTGTGACAAGCTCCTACTGCACAGGAAGCCTCTCTGTCCTTTCTATTACCAGTGCTGTCAGCTGGACTTAACAGTAACATTTAACTGAAGTGAAAAATGTACTCAAACCCAATACTTAATTGCAGTGTTCTCTAAAATCCTGCTAGCGTTTCAGAAAAGGCATTTACTGGCCTGCAAAGCACTTTGTGCAGATTAGAGGAGGTACAAATATGTATTAACAATCTGAATTACATAGCAAACAGTAGTCTGTGCTGACAGCCTCTTAATTTAACTATTATTCCAGGTTAAATAGTGCATATATCTTCTAGTTTGCAGACAAAAATTCTTACCAAACATGATAAAGCAAATCCAGCCATAACTATGTAGACAGTCCATCCAAACTGTTCAGTGACGTATCCATAGATAAAACCAATTACCTGGGAAAAAAGTATATTAAAAAAATCGAACTCTAAATGAAGAAAAACATTTCTCATGCCATGACTAAATTGTGGGGGGAAGTAGGACAATATAGGTTTTTCAAAAGCACAGTTCCTCCACCTTTCTAACGTTCTTTTCAAAATTGCTGGCCAATAATGAAAGTAAAACATGGGGAGATGTAAAGCTTTAGACAAAAATCAGAGGGGCTGTCATGCATTAAAGCTTTTAGTGACCCCAAACAATCAGGAAAAAAATGTTTGTAAAATCAGAAAACAAAATACTCCTTTTATGTTCTCACCCACAGTTCTAGTATACTTACTGCAGAGACAAGAATGATTCCTTGAAAAATCTGTTCTGCTAATTTTTGGCCCTTGTAGTCCTGTGAAAAGAGACACTTTTTGGTCAGTTATTCAAAACACAAACCTGCCCGTTAAACTCCTTCAGGTTAGAGCCCACACTCAGCCTGACCACGGGTTCTCAGCTCTTTTGTTCAATTTTCAAACCAGACTGGAATTACTTTTCTTACAGTATCTGGGAACACCTACCCTTCAGGCTCGACCACACCACCTGGAAACAGGAGCAAGTGCTGCCTGTTCAAGGTAAGTAATGCCAGTTCAAAATATCACTGTAGTCAGCTTAACATCACTAAGAAAAAGCTGTAACACCACGGCAGAGTGTGTGCCTGGGGGGATACAGTGTGTGTGGCACTTAGAGGGGATCTCATTAATGCATGTAAATGTCTCCAAGGCGAGTGCCAAGAGGATGGTGCCAGACTCCTTTCAGTGGTGCCCAGAGACAGGATGAGGAGCAACAGTCATAAAATAAAACACAAGTTCCACCTCAACACGAGGAAGTACCAGTGAGGGTGGCAGAGCCCTGGAACCGGCTGCATAAGGGAGGGTGTGGAGTGTCCCTCTCTGGAGACATTCCAAACCCACCTGGCCTTGTTCCTGTATCACCTGCTCCAGGTGCCTCTGCCTGGGCAGGGGGGTTGGACTGGGTGATCTACAGAGTTTGCATGACTTTAGAAAACCTGGCTCTCAGCGAGCACGCGTTGCCTTCTGTCTATAGCCCAGGCGGGAAAGCACGGAGGGATGTCCCCTGCACAGCTCTGCATTAGAGCACGTTAAATTTCCGCTGCCCAGCTCATAAACCGGAATTATACGGATTCGCCCTGCAGCTCCTACGTGCCTCGCACCCAGGTACCAACCCCGCGGGGGATGCAGGGGACACCCAACCCCACAGGGGACATCCCTCCCCGCGGTCCCCCGGTGCCGCGGCCCGGCGGGCCCTACCCACCATCTGCGTGGGGATGGAGCGGAACACGCTCAGCATGGCGGCGGCGCCTCTGCGGCCTCCTCCCGCTGCTGCTCGTCAGGGTGCTGCTGCCCGCGATGCCCGGCGAGGCGGGGACCGGGGGCTCGGCGGCGGCGGGGCCGGGCGCGGCGGCAGCGGAAGGCGGCTGCTGAGCTGGCCGGAAACACGCCCCGGCCGCCCCGCCCCGAGCCCCGCCGGCCCCGGTGCCGCCTCCCGCCTCGGCCATCGCCGCCGCCGCCCCCGCCGCGGGGCTGCTCCGCGCCCGCTCCCCGTCCCAGTCCCGTCCCCGCCCTTGCCCGGGCGCGTCTCCTCGGCACCGGCGGCTCGGCCCCGCAGGCCCGCGGCGGAGGTGCCTTCCCCGGCAGGTGCGGCAGCGCGGGGGGCTCGGCCGGCGGCGGCCGGGCGGGCACAGCCGCGGCTCTGGGGGTGCCGCGGTGGCGGCGCGGGCGGGCGGCCCGTGAGGGGGCGGGGGAGCCGCGGCTGTGCCCGCCCAGGGGCCCGGGGAGCGGGTGCGGGCAGCGCGGGCCCCGCGCGGTGTGTGTTCCACTGCGGGCTGTGCGGGCTCTGACCGTGCCCTGCGGGGAGTCGCTCTGTCGGTGCCTCCAGCCCCGGCTGCCGCGTGTCAGATTCACAGAATCAAACGGGGTTTCCTCTGAGATCGTCGAGTCCAACCTTTGACCTGACACCGCCTCGTCTACTAAACCACGGCACTGAGTGCCATGTCCAGTCTCTTCTTAAACACCTCCAGGGACGGTGACTGTACGACCTCCCTGGGCAGCTGATTCCAATGTCTGAGCTCTCTCTCTGTGAAGAACTTCTTCCTAGTGTCCAACCTAAACCTCCCCTGGTGCAGCTTAAGACTGTGCCTTCTTGTCCTATCGCTGGTTACCTGGAGAAGAGCCTGACCCTCACCTGGCTACACCCTCCTGTCAGGGAGTTGTAGAGAGTGATGAGGTCTCCCCTGAGCCCCCTCCTCTCCAGGCTGAACACCCCCGGTTCCCTCAGCCGCCGCTCAAAGGCACGGGCTGTCTGTGCGCTGGGAATCGCAAAGTGCTTCGTTCCCCAGCGAGACGTGGCGTGGTGCTCTGTAAGCAAAGCCCTGTGTCCCGCCCCGTGCCAGCGGTGCGGGGGTGCTGGAGGACAGGGCTCCCGGCTGGGGTTCGTTTTACTCTGCAAATGCATCTACTCTGGGGGAGAAATGCAGCAGCGAGAGAAGGTGGTTGGGTCTGACACATGGAACGGTCACAAGTGCAGCCTGGGGTGTTTTAATAGGGAGATTTCACAAGTCTGTCACCGTTTCTGGAATTTTGCATGTTGTTGCAGTGCTTTCTATGTGTTATTTGAGAGCTCTTTCACACTCCGGGATACGCAGCTCTTGTTCTGATTTCATAGTCTCCTTTACCCTTGAATAATGAACAAGTTTGAATTTCTTACCAAAATTGTATCGGTGTTGTGTTTTTACCCCCTTCTATAACATGGTGGTAATACCTTCTTGCCTGCTTTTGTGGGGGTTTTTTTGTGTGTGACAACGCTCTAGCTGATATTCTGTTATATTCTATGCAGAGACTCTCATGGTTTGGAAAGTGCTGTTTGTTAAAATCTTATAAACCAGTGTCCTGCCAGAATCTTGCAGTTGGTTAAGCATGGAAGGAAACGTATAATGATTTATCTTATTGTTTAGATCCTTCCAGTTCAGATAGTTAAATAAATTGTTTCAACAGTAAAGAAACCCCACTAATTTTCCAGATCTTTTCAGATCGTTCTGACTGGTGGAAGGAGTTTGGTGGGTTTTTTTCTGTCAGTGAAGGAAGTGGCAATATCTGTATGTCTCCTTTTTACCTCCAAGTTCTTCTTTAGATAAGTCATTGTATGTGGGGGGAGTCCCCAACATAAGAAGGATTTGGACCTGTTGGAGCAGATCCGGAGTAGGGCCATAAAGATGCTCTGAGGGCTGGGAGAGTGGGGGTTGTTCACCTGGAGAAGAGAAGGCTCTGGGGAGACCTGAGACCCCCTTCCAGTGCCTAAAGGGGCTCCAGGAGAGCTGGAGAGGGACTTTGGACAGGGGTGTGGAGTGACGGGATGAAGGAGAATGGCTTTAAACTGACAGAGGGCAGGGTTAGACGGGATATTGGGAAGGAATTCTTGGCTGTGTGGGTGGTGAGGCCCTGGCACAGGTTGCCCAGAGAAGCTGTGGCTGTCCCATCCCTGGAAGTGTTCCAGGTTCAGGTTAGGCAGGGCTTGGAGGAATGTGGTCTAGTGGAAGGTGTCCTTGCCCATGGCAGGGGGTTGGAATGAGATGAGCTTTAATGTCCCTTTCAACGCAAGCCATTCTAGGATTGTAGCTATGTATGTACTGAGGTACCACACTCAGTTATTAAAATGTGGCATAGCTTTATCTTTTTTTAGAGAAGGACACGATCACTGCATTCAGAAACTGTTTTGACACTCCTGGTGATGGTGCCTATGTCTTGTGTAGGCATACACTGGAAGTAGGAAGTGACTGCTGTATTTTTTTCTTGCAGGTTTTCAGGAACCTTATGCTCATAAATAAAACAATAGAAAAATGACATTAAGGAAAGGTATGTGTATATGTGTGTGTATCTAATTTTTATTAAAGTATCTGAATTTCTTTTTCTCTGCTTATGCTGATGAACTTTTTTCTTTGAAATTTTCAGTGAACATTTCCATCCTTATTGTGGCTGTTGTAATATTTTTGCTAGTTCTTCATCATAACTTCCTAAGCCTCAGTGACTTCTTGAAACGGGAGTTATCAGGTATGTTGGGTTTTATTTTAATTTTGAAAAAAATGTTATTCTTTTTAAGATTGGTGGGAAAGCACATGATCTGACCAGAGAGTGGTTTGGGTAAGTGGGAGGGGACCCACTGTAGCTCAGCCTTATTTTAGTTCCTTGTGCTGTGTGTGAATATGTGTGGCTAAATGTGTGTAGTTTTTTGTAGTTGTGATGTTCTTCTATTCATTCACATCTCAGATTCTCAAAAGCAGGTGCTCTGTTTTCAGTGTTTGATGCTGGCAGGCTGTGGTCGTGTTGAGACATCCGAGTGCTTGCATAGCAGAAATAATTGAAGGTGTTGGGAATTCTAGTGCGGTTATAATAATGTGTAATAATAAAAACAAGTATGTGATGCCATTTGTACTCCACAGATTCAAGTCCCTTAGGACTTCAGCCTATAGATTTCATTCCTGCAGCTCCCCAGAGGCTGATAGATGAGAGGAATGATAAGGAGATTTCTGTGGTCATTGCAGCGTCAGATGAGAGGCTTGGGGGTGCAATTGCAGCCATGAACAGCATTTACCATCACACCAGATCCAACGTGGTTTTCCATATTGTTACTCTGAATGATACAGTGGATCACTTGAGGTAATGATCTTTTCATTGGATTCCCACAACACTGTAAACTTCAGTATCTCTGAGAAGAGAGCTGCCTTTCCCCGGAGCTGCTCTCCTCTGACTTGCAGTCCTGCCTGCTGCTGCTTATTGCAGCTTTTTGCCAAGGCTGCTGTGGGGAGTCCTACAGCTGTTCTTTCTGGAGAAGTTTCAGGGATGGAAAAGAGCCATCTTTTCCAACAGGGTTATATCCAACCAGTGGGGTTGTGTTCGTTGGTGGAAGGGTTGTTGATGTTACTTATACATTTCATCAAGCAATTCAAATACTGTCAGTCAGGTTTCTCCATTTTCATAGATTATTCTTCGATCCTCTTATTTTTACCCACCTCTGTCCACGCTGATGTTTTTTTGTGAAGGACCTGTGATAACAGGACTGTGTATTTCTAATAAAACAAGAGGCAAGCTCATACCTTTCACGTGTCCCAGGTGAGCAGTGTGCTGGCACTGGGCATGTCCCTGCAGCCACACAGGACACCACTGGCCTCAGCCATAGATGACATCCCAGATATGTGTTTGTGGGTAGGGAAGTGAGGGGGGCACATCAAGATCTGGGTCGCTGTCAGTCAGATCTCTTGCTTTTCATTTGATTTTTGTCTCATTAACAAGATCTGTGCCTTTCCCCTGTTTGCAGGCTGTGGCTAAGTGGCACTGCTCTGAAAAACATGAGATACCGAATTTTGGATTTTGACCCTCGTGTCTTAGAAGGGAAAGTACAAGTGGATCCCCAAAAAGCAGACACCTTCAAACCAGTGAGGATGCTGTTGATTACTTTTTGCAATTATTAGTTAATAGCAATATATTTTGATGTTGGCTTTTAACACAACTAGATATCAAAACCACATCTGTTAGCACAGGAGTCTTTTATAATAAAATTCCTAAATCTCAGTAAAAATAAATTTCCAGCTAGTGAGAGATGCATTTGAATGTCTACATATACATGCTTAGTATCATTTTTTGCTGCTAGCTACAGTGAAACACAGCATGCCAACACCTTGGAGATACTACAGATACATGTGGAAATAAGAAATTCTAATACAGACAAATTTTAAAGTTAGTTTATCAATACATAAATTCATAGGAAACCAGGAATTGATGGAACTTGTTTATTTTAAATGACTTGTAGGATATTGCTGCCTATTTTATTTCCTTTATAGAAGTTGTCTTGGACATTAGTGCCATAGATAAGTGCAGGAGAATCAATCCATTTCACATTTATTTGGACAAATTTTCATTTAATTCTTCACTTCTCTTGCTTTCTTGTTCTCACAGTTAACCTTTGCAAGATTCTACTTGCCCAACTTGGTACCTCATGCAGAGAAGGTCATCTATGTGGATGATGATGTAATAGTGCAAGGTATGGCACCTTTGTTAGCTGCCACTGGCCTTATGCTGAGGGCAGTATCCCATCTCTCAGAGCCCAAAACACTTCGAGGAAAGATGTCCAAACTTTGTAAATATGAATGAGTTGGGTTAAACTGAATGGTTTCATCTGCTGTAGCAGTGGCCTGAACAAAGCGTAACTTGGCACTTAGTCAGGATTGCTTTTGATTTCTCTCTGCCTACTTCCATTTTCCAGATGATATTCTTGAACTTTACAACACTCCATTGAAACCTGGACATGCAGCTGCATTTTCAGATGATTGTGACTCAACCACTAGCAAAGTTGCTGTCCGTGGAGCAGGCAATCAGGTTAGTTTTATTCTGATCCAGTGGGAACAATACCACAGATCCCAGGCATTTGGGAATGTTCTAAATGCTGTGAACCTAAAGGTGTGACTGTCCCTACCCAAACCAATTTATACTGATGTTTGTGTTACAAGTAGCACCTACAGTTTCTGCTTAGGCACAGTAAATGCACTTTGAATTTTTGCTGTGCTTTACAATGAGGGCAATTTCTAGCATGGAACAGCAAGAGGTGTTACAACATCAGAGGGAGAATTTTTCATTTGTGAATGTTTAAAAAGTGCTTTTTCTGAGACTGGTACATACCATATTAATAATATGGTAGTATTAAGACCATGCAGCATTCCTTAAAATATGTAGTGTATATAATCATATTTCCAAAATATGATTATATACACTACTATATATATACTATATATAAGAGCTTAAAAAAGCTCTTAAGATTTCTTTTTCTTATTTTAAAGGAAGGGATATTTGCTTTAATAACTTTAATTTATGCCTGTCTGTTGCGAGTTGTGCAGAATTTTTCTTTAAACAGAAATTCCACCATATTTTAAGCTAATTTCTACTCTCTTCCCCCCCCCCAGTATAATTACATTGGCTTTCTAGATTACAAAAAAGAAACCATCCGAAAGCTCGCCATGAAAGCCAACACTTGCTCTTTCAATCCGGGAGTTTTCGTTGCCAATTTGACGGAATGGAAACTACAGAACATCACTAAGCAACTGGAGAAGTGGATGGCACTTAATGTCCTGTAAGTACCCCAAGCTGGGGTGACAGGGCTGGGGTTGTGCTGGTGGCATTTGTTGGATGAAGGGCTGTGTGTGTATCTCTGGGTTCCTGTCACGCTGCTGCAACTGAAAAGTCAACTGATTTAGGGCCACACCAGCATCCTTTCCCAACTTCTTTTCATCTTCTCTTCCAGAGAGGAGCTTTACAGTAAGACTCTGGCTGGCAGCATCACAACACCTCCACTGCTAATTGTATTTTACAAGCAACATTCCAGTATTGATCCCATGTGGAACGTCCGACATCTCGGTATGTACAAAACATCTTTGACACCATTTCCCCAGTGTGGTTTTCCAGGCCTGTAGCTGGACACCTGGTTGATGAGGCAGCAAATGGATCTCTTATTCCCCTATTCTGTCCCTTGTTCTTTAAGAAACACAGCTTTGCAATGTCTTCTTGGGCCTTGTGGGCCTGAGCCTTCATGGTCTTCTTTGAACTACTGAGAGGTAGTTCTTACTTACTCACAAAATACTTCTAATTTTCCACAAATATGTTGTATCTGAAGTGATTTGAGGTGTTTCTTCCAGGACTGTTGAGAAGAACAGACATTCATATCTGTTCTGCTACTCATGAAACCCCAGTGCTGGGAAAGCTTTTTTAGGTTTGGTTTCTGATGAACAGTAAATAGGCTACTGAACACATCCGGGTGTTAAGGGGGTTTTAATGAACTTGGAGTTAAGGCAGTGCATTAAAATAAATACTAAGAGAGCTTAAAGTGGCATTCAGTTGCACCTGATTTGTTTTTCACTTTACCCTTGCATCTGCCTCCCATATCCCCTCCTTTTTCCATAAATGATAAGATTTCCTTTGTTAAATCCTTTGTTTTGAAGTTAACATTTTGCATGTTGGTGTTCCTGCTGCCTTTATTTCAGGCACTAACGCTGCTTTTTCAATAAAAGGGTCTAGTGCTGGAAAAAGGTACTCTCCTCAGTTTGTGAAAGCTGCCAAGCTGCTCCATTGGAATGGACATTTCAAACCTTGGGGAAGAACAGCTTCCTATGCTGAAGTCTGGGAGAAGTGGTATGTCCCTGACCCTACAGGCAAGTTCAACCTGATCCGCAGACACTCGGAAGCCTATGAAGCAAAGTAGGGCCAATGTTGGTAACTGATGGTGCTTTCTCAGGAAACTTTTTTGGAGCCAAGCAGAACATTTCTTTTTTTAGCCAACATGTATTACAGAGCCATCCTTGCCTTCTGGAGCACGAGGTGATGCACTTGTTCAGGTGCAGTTCTGAAATGCACAGGTCCAAAGGAGGCTCATGTCACCTGCATGACAGAAGGTGCTGCTCCAGCAGCACTACAGAAAGCAAGGGAGGATCTCCACAAACAGGCACTTTTGTTTAGATCATTTCAGTTGTGTTCTTCTGTTTACTATGAGTCTTGTAGCAGAGGATCATTTTATCAGTTACAGAAACGTTTCTAAGAACAAGATACAAATTCATTCGGTGCTTGCACCACGCAAATCTTGCACATCAGTGTACTGTAATTAAGAGTTGCTTGGGTTCTGGGTTTGTTTTTTGTTGTTTTGTTTTGTTATTCTGTGAAATAGTTCCCTCAACAACCCTTTCATGCATGAAATCTCCCAACCATTTCTGTGTAAGTCTTTCTTGCAGAATTCTACAAAATTGAATCTTTTGTGAAAGATGAATTCTTCAAGTTTTATTTCACTATGCAAAGTGGTTTTAACTGCCAGTGAACACTAAAACATGTTTTGTAAAGTGGTGGATGAAACCTTGTTCAAAAATAAAGCTAATTGTAACATGTTGACTCAAGCCTCGGGTAAATGGCTGCCCATCATCAGTGCTACAGGTAAGTTGTTTTGGATTGTTTTTTTATAGCTGTGCTGTGAAGTTTGAGTAGTAGTTATTATTATTTGATCTATCACAGCAGTTATTGTGCCAACTGTTCCCTTTAAGAGAGGTTAGAACTGAAGTCACACTGCTTGTGAACAGTTCTCTGTGGAAGATGTTTAGACAAAAGGCTTTGTGTTCATGCAATGACAGCTGAATGCTGCATGGTCTCAGATACAGGACAAGGGCTCCTTCATGACTACGAGTATGGTTTTAATTCTGCTTTGTCATTTAAAAGGATTTCAAACTGCTTGTCTCATTGCAGTCACTGCCTATAGTTCTGTCGTGGATGTCGATCTGGTTTGTTACCTTTTGTTTCTTTTGCTGGGTTTTGATGAAAAATTCTTGTCCTTGAAGCAGTAATAAGTTCACTTACCAAACTTTGAAAGACTGTACTGGATCAGCTGGCACCAACTTAATTCAGATGAGCAGGCTGTGTCTGAGCAGGCTGTGTTTGAGCAGGCTTAAAGAAACTCCATCTGTTTGTGTCTACACTTGACACCTTTTTGAGCTGCCTTATGAGGACTATGCCTCAGGATACCTTTAACATATAGGTTTGTTTTCCCTAAAGAACACAGAAATCAGACCTAATAGGAAGAAAACAGATTCATAGGATGAAGATGCTCAATATGAAGCATTTATTCTAAATGTTTAATTCTTGGAGCAGCTGTAGGGCCTCTTGGTAATTCTCATGCTATCCCAGTTCTGCTACAGGCTGAGCACAGTAACACACCCTGACTGCACAGGGCAGTGTTCTGCTTTATATTTATAAGTTCTTGGCCAGACATGACAGGTGTCACCAGGAAATAACTCTTTTGTTCAAGAGCACTGTAAGAACAAGCACCTTGTTCCCCAGTGAAGGAGGGTTACTAATGTAATCTGTTACTTTTCCCTGTGAAGGTCCAGAACAGATTAAAATACCTTATGTCTAGCTCAAATAAGGACCATTTTTTAGCCACTTTTCACTTATTACAGTTTTACAAGTTTTGCAAAAATACACTGAAAAGTTACTGTCTGAAGTCAGGCTCTAGGGATACAGTTCTTGTAATCCTTTAGGAAAAGCAATTAAATTTGATGCAGGAATGAAAACTTATCTTGAAATTGAATTGCTTGAACATGACTAGAATTAAAGATTTACCACTGTTTTGCAGTGAAAAGGACAAACCATTTATCCTTTTGAAACATCTTTTTATAAGACAAAGTGAACAGACTGACTCGGTATATTAGGAATTTTTTAAAATAGGATTTATTACAGGAAATAAACTTTACGACTTAAAGCTGAATAACAGGCAGTTTCCCAGACTGTATAAAATCTGGAACCATCAAGGGATATGCACTACTATATACAATATTTGATACAGCAATAATTGGGAGTCTCTGCAGCAGCTCTGGTGTGCAGCATTCCTCCACTTCTGCTGCAACTCAAGTCTTCAGGGCTGTTCTGAAGGCCAGTAGTAAGAGTGTCCAAACAGTGCCATCACACCTGATTGCTACACATAGTCTGTATTAAAATCATAGGCATCATCTTCCTCTGCTGGCTTATCTAAGCTGAAGGACAGGGAAGTGGAATGTTCACCTTCTGAGAAGAGAAAATCATGTGTTAGTGAAACCAGTGCAAGTGCTGGAGTACTAGAGACCATCCTTGAAGCCAGAGTGCTTGATACAGACCTGCCATCTGCTGCTCTGAATTTGTAGGGTTTGCTTGTTGTTTTCCAAGCTTTGCTTTCCTGGTGACCTGAACTTTGCTTTCCTGTAAGTCAGAGACATCAGAGGTGTGTTATTCAAACATCGCTAATGAGATCTCCCATGCAAATGAAACCCAGCAGACCCTGAGGATGATGTGGATGTCCCCTTGTACAGTTGGTTAGAAACACACTGCTCAGGCAACTGACTTGGAACAATGTTGTGTCCTTAACTGAGGAAAACAGCCCAACCCTTACCTGGAGGAGAAAGGCTTTTTGATTACAACCAGTGTCTCCAGTGCCTCACTTCACAAGACACTGACTGGGTTCTTGGTGTCAGGATCTAAACAGGTAGAAACCTTAATTTACCTCTTCGACATCATTTTCTTCTTCGTCTTCTTCCACATCATCATCGCTTTCTGTAAATTCCTCCTCTTCTTCCTCTTCCTCCTCTTCTTCTTCTTCTTCCTCCTCCTCCTCCTCCTTGGTTCTTTCCATGTTTTTCCACTTTGATCCTTCCTCTATCACTTTACTTTCCTCTATTATCCCATTTGCCATACCAGCTGACTGGAAAATAATGCTGCTTGCTGGAGTGGGATATTTTAAAGCTGACAAAGACATAGTTAAGTGTCTGTTAAGTCCCAGTCAGACAGCACCAGGTGTAATGCCAACCCTGAGAGGACACATTTTAGTCTTGCCCCCTCCCTGCCATAGCACTCCCACATAGGCAGGCAGAACAAAGGACAGTTCTGAGACTGCTAGGAGCTGAAAATCTTGGATTTGAGTATAGGTAAGTTTACCTAAGTAAGTTTAGATTAGATATTAGGAAAAATATCTTCCCTGTGAGGGTGGTGATGCACTGGCACAGGTTGCCCAGAAAAGCTGTGGCTTCCCCATCCCTAGAAGTGTTCAAGGCCAGGCTGGATGGGGCTCTGAGCAGCCTGATCTAGTGGGAGGTACCCCTGCCCATGGCAGGGAGGTTGGAGTGAGATGATCTTTAAAGTCCCTTCCAACCCAAACCATTCTATGATTAATGGTAGTGTAGCACAGTAACAGTCCTACCTTGAACAGTGTTGCTGTTTTCTTCTTCTAAGTTCTTTAAATTAAAGCCCTCCTGCATTTCAGCTATTTTTTGTTCTGTAAGATATGGTGGTGGTGTCTGAGATCCTGGAGGTTCTGAGTGGTAGCTTATTTTGCCTCTGGGAAATAAAAATCAGCATTAAAAACTAACTAAAGATAACATAGTTAAATCACTGTATTTAAAAATAAAACCCAGAGCACAAAGCTCTGAAACTTCTCAACCTAAATACTCATGTACTATTAGCTGTTTATAGCAGTTTAATAGCAATTTAAATTTGACTCTGAAGTTGTCAATAGTATTAAGTGGATTGCCCACTCCTGAAAGGGAAAAGAAGTGGCATACATTGTCACCACAAATCACCTGCCTGTATAATCATAAGCTGTAAAAGCTGCTGAACAACTTGACCAAGAGAAAAAAATCACAGTCAATTACTGATTCTGAGTTACATTTGTTCCCACCCTCAGAATATAGGAATCACCATAGATTTCCACAGAAGATTTGCCACATCCTTTCCTGTGTAGAACTACATGGACTTGGTAGTTGAGAGGAAGGTGAATTTCCCTAAGAGAGTTACAGCATAAGTCAGCAAACTGGCTATGGAGTAATGTGCAACAGGCTTTGACTTTTGTCATGTATACCTCACAACTTTAGAAAATTATCCATGGATGGCATTCCCTAACTCTGTTGGCCAATCCAGCTCTTTACCAAAGTAAAATGTAAGAAATGAAGGGAAAAAATGGAAAAAAGGAAAGGCTCTCCTTTCTAAGTGCTTTGCATGACTTGGAGTTTCTGCTGTGCTCGATTAACAACATGAAAAAGGTGAGCAGCACAGAGCAAAGTTCACAGCATACATACCCTGTCCAGTCACAGAGCACTAATTTAGCTGTATTTTCTACATCAGGAACACCTCCCTTTTTCAGCATGCCCCTCTTCTGAGCAAGTAAAGATAAAAACTCCTCAGGGTTCCTGAAATCTGGCATATTGTAGCGCATCATTACCTAGGGCAAAAGAAAATGGCCTATTCAGAGAGACCCACCTTTCTCTTAGTTTCAGGAATAAAAGAGCAAATCAAATTGCATTACAATGAGGACAAATGAGAGTGTGAAGAGCTGTTTTTCTCTTGCACGTGGGAGTAAACCATTACAAAACAAAATGCCTTCTTCACCAACAAACTCCTTTGCATTCACCCAGACTAGTGGGTGTACAGAGACAGAGCACTGGTTGTGAAAACAGTCACTGAACGGGAATTAGGCTTAGGTTAATTTGAGTGAAATCAGAGTTGGATCTGAGGTCCTCACTGTAATAGGATACAGAAGGAATATCATCATTTTTCACTCTGTGATACTGTGATGAGATCTTAAAAGCAGGGTTGTTTAAAAATCAGAAACACTACTGGGATAACACTCTGGCTGTCAGGATCACAGCATGCTGTTCTGCCTTCTCTTGGTAAGGATGAAGGATCACACTTAGCACTGCTACTCTGCATGGTTAGAAGAAAGCAGTGCAGAAACTACCAGAATTAGCTGAAGTGAAAGGAACTTTCATTATTGGGCCTAAGAAACCTACAGAGAAGTGAAATGCAGTGAGAGATGTGGAAAAAGATGGAGCTCACCTGCTGCTTACTGCAGTTATTTATAATGGCATTTACTGCTTCAAGCACATCTGCTGAGCCTGCTTCTTCAGTGTCTATGATACTTCTCAAGGCCAGAGCCAGGGCACTGTTGGAAGGATCTGCAATTATACTTGGACTGTCCAACATCTTTGTCTGCTTATCAATGTGCACAATTTGCATGGACCTGTTCAGAGAGAAATGCACCGTGAGTGGATAATCAGTGAAGGAGTGGTGATGGGGAGGGATGTAAGACACAAAGCTCAGTGTTGGATTGAATGGACTTCATGCAGACTCAGCTTCAGTGTTTTGTCATCATGTGCTTTGTGTAGGACAGAAATCTAAACCTACAAAAAGTAAGTTTATACAGTGTATCCTCTGGTGAGAGCTTCCATCACACAGATCAACATCTTTCATCTTGCAAATTGAAGTGTGCATTTAAAGCTGCACACAAGTGCATATTTTGCACCCAATGGATGGAAGCTGTACACAAACAAAACTCAAGGTAAGTGGAACACAGCAAACAGGGAAAGGAACAGCTTTTATCAGACTCAACTTACTTGGTAACACCTCTTGCTGTGCTAACACTGCAAGCACGTGCTCCTTTGAGACTGTTGATTATGCTGCTCTTTCCCACATTAGGGAAACCTGAAGGAAATCACATAAATCCTTGTAAGTTAAATAACACTGATCAAAACTCTGTCTTCCAAGTGTCTTTGCTAAGGTGCATCATCAGTGTGAGATCAGAGTTGGATCTGAAGTCTTCACTACAGAAGTAAGACAAAGTGTGTATCCTCATTTCTCACACTGACGCAATGACTAGAAAGCCCCTTAGCAAACTCTGTGTTAGCAGTTTCACCCAGTTTGTAACACAGGACCCCAAAGTTTTACGGGAGGAGAAGGAAACTCCTCCTGTCTGTCCAAAACCACTCACCTACTACCCCAACCTGAATGGCTTTGTTTTGAGTCCTGCCGTGCTCTTGAAGTAGTTTCAAAAGGCATTTGGTTCCAAAACGCTCAGAGGGCTTTGATAAATCAACACGTGCACGTCTTTTTGTGACCTGTTCCTGCTACAGGATTCAAAGGCAAAAACCCCCCATGGTCAGAAGCTATTTAGGAAGATAAAATATGTATATTCTGTTTATTTATCTAGATTTATCAATCTACTGTAATTTCAGTGGCAAGAACTCCCCCCACACACTGTACTGCAAAGCTCAGCTGAAGTGTAAAGGCATATCCATCAGTCACAGCAGTGTAATCAAACAAGGGGAAAAGGAATTTTAAAGAAAGAGTTCCTGTTCCTCAACATACTTTAACATGCATGATTGCAAACACACAACTCACTCATGAGACAGCCTGCAGTGCTCTTACCATATTCTTGTCCTTCATCAACGTTGCTGATTTAAAAGCAACTGTTGGAAACTCCTTCTTCAAATAATTCAACCATTTCTCTAAGTTGTCCTTTGGCACTAAATCTGGAAAAAAGAGGAGTTCTTTCACTCCTGTGGATCTTAAATATCACTGTGTGTGGGAAACCTGATGTGGAATTAGAAATCAGGCCACATTTTGTCCATTTAGGATGTTCCTTTACGACAAATAATGTTTGGCTTAAAATGCTACTGAAGTACCAGGTACGTTCCCCAAAGGCACCCAGTGTCTCCTCTTCCTGCCTTAAGCAGAACACATCCCAATTACATTTTTGGCCCCTGTATTAGGTTTTTAAGGCTGGGGTCTTGCTAGAAGACTGTGTATAATACTGAGTGATGCTCTGTGAACAATTATCCCACTATCCCTGCAAGGGCTACTCTAATACAAAGTTCCCTTTGCTCTTGCTATTTTATTTTCTGGTTTTTTAGCTGTTGGTAAGTCAATAATTTCCAGCTTTTTTAGTAAGCTCAGAGTTGGAACAAGTGTCTTCAATGGAATCTCAGATTCCTTTAAAATCTTCTTCATAGCTCACCTACCACAGAACCACACAGTGACCAAGTAACACTTGGAGAAAACCTGTGTTTCTTACCAATTTTGTTCAGAACCAACAGCAGCTTTTTGTTTCCTCCAGAGCAAATGACAGCTTGCTCCAGCTGAGGACACCGGCAGCCCATCGGATCTCTCGCATCTAAAACCTCCAGAACCACATCTGAGGCCTCAAGCACCTGGGTTAGAAACAAGACAAGACTCTCAAATAAGGCATCACACACCAAATGACAACAAAAGTTACTGCGTTGTAAACGCTCTCTGTTGTAAAATCCCGTAAGTGTTGATGTTTATCACAGACAACCTTTATACTCTCCAGCAGCTGCACAGGAATGCCAAAGAAAGGAAAATAACAAGTGGTCTCATTGCTGACTCTCATCAAATTATATAAAGATAGCTGAAGCACTTCACCTTGTTGAGCTCCCTGCAGAATGATTTCTTTGAATTTTTATTCACAGGTTTTTTAGTCTTTCCTTTAGATTTGCCAGAGGATTCCTGAAGGCAAATAAAAACAAAAGCGAATTATTTAAATAAGAATTAAATACTTGGGTGCATACACAGTGTGAAAATGTAACATGTAACACCCTGCTTGGGAAGGTGCACTTTCAGGATGACTTTTATAAGCTTCACAGAATCAAAGTCATACAGGACACCTACCTTTCCCTCTGCTTTTTCCTTGATTTTGGCTGCCTTCTTTTTAGCTTCCAGCTTCCTCTTCTTTTCATGTTCTTTCTGTCTGTTGAGCTTCTGCTTTTGTTTCAGTTCTTCAAGCTGATTGCAAACAAAATCCAAGCCAGATAAAACATTTTTGAAGGTGGTAAGGAAGACTGTTCTTTCTCCCCATTTCCCTGTGTCTGACCCAAGCTCCTGAGACAGGTCAATTAGAAGTCCTGGCTGTCCAAGTGACACTGGGACACGGTTTTTTTGCATCCTACCCTGAAAAGAGTACTGTTGCCTTCAACTACCTCAAAACCAGAGGCAACCAGCCATTAGCCTGACCCCAAAATAATAATTGTGCAGCAACCACTACAACTGTGCTGCTCCCATGCCACATTACTCCACACTGCAGACAGCAGATCCTTATTTTCTGTATAATCACACTGTGCCAAGATTTAATTTTTAGCACATCCATGCATCTTACCACTGCAAGCAATTTGGAGCACATTAAAAATGACTCTTCCAGCATGTTAATATGTACAGTGGGAAAAAGAAGGTTAAAAATAAAAGAGCCAACTGCTGCACACTGTACAATCCTGGAAATAAAGATATTATTTTTCCAAAGTATGTGTCTACTAGGACCACCTACTGTCTACCACAACTGCACCTCTGGTGCACACACAAAGCTTCCTTGAAGGCAGGAATGGTCTCAGTTCTTGTCCTCTTTACCACAAGCTGTATTTTACCCTCTGCTTTCTTTGCTCTGCCTCCCGTAGAAGCTCTTCCTTGAACGGTGCAGTGCTGGGAACTCCAGGATCTTTCTTGGGCTTTTTGTGCCCACGTTTCTTGGCCTCCTTCCTGACCTTTCGGCGGTGTTCTCTGATCTGGAGACAGGAACAAGAACACTTGCTCAGTCTAAGGCCCCCCCCAAAAACTTAAAGAGTAAAAACCAGCGCATTTCTGACCTGCCCGAGGTGGTTTGACTGCATAATGTGTCATCTTAAAGCTACACTTCAATGCACCAGCGAAAAACAATGTAAAACATAAAGATATAAAAAACCTACACTGGAAAACAAATTCCTCACTGAAGCCCAGACTCTTCAACATGCAATATAATACCCTTACTGTGTACATGTACGCGCGCAACATATTTCTAAAATAACACCAAAAAAAAGCTTTCAATGTTCTATAGTAACATATAAAAATGCTTTTAGCGTTAAACTAGTTAACATGGAGTTTTAATTTGCAGCAGACCCCCCTCCGTTCCACTATCCCGCACCGTCGGGACTCACCTTCTTCTGGATCTTGTAGCGCTTGTGGCAGCTCAACCTCTTGCTCGCCTTCCTCAGCTCTGCAACGCACCGGGATCGCCGTGTACCGGGATCGCCGTGTACCGGGATCGCCGTGTACCGGGATCGCCGTGTACCGGGATCGCCGTGTACCGGGATCGCCGGGTACCGGGATCGCCGGGTACCGGGATCGCCGGGTACCGGGATCGCCGGGTACCGACACACACACCCCGCCCGCCCGGGGACACGGCCGAGCTCCGGTGCCCGCATCCCCCGCCATTCCCTCCAGCCCCATGTTCGATTCCACCGTCCCGGTGTCCGATTCCCCTCTCCCGGTGCCCCATACCCCCGCCGTTCCCTCCGGCTCTGCTGTCCCATTCCCCCGCCCTGGGCCCCTGTCGCTCGCTCGGCCGGGGGCAGCCCCGCGGTGCCGCGCCGCCTCCCTCCACCGCCCCCCCCGGCCCTGGGGCGCCGTCTGGCCCTGTTCCCGGTGCCCGGTGCCGATTCCCGGTGCCCATTCCCGCCCCTCACTCGGTCTCCTCATGGCGCCGCCACGTGCTCCCGCCTCCCGGGCGCTGCCGTAAAGCGCGCCGGCGCTGGCCCGCCGGGGGGGGTTGTGTGTCGCGCGGGCCGTGGCGCGCTTTGCGGCAGCGGCGGCAGTGTCGGTGCGGGCGGTACCGGCGGGACGGGCCGGGCCGGGCGGACCCCGCGCACCCACCGGGGCTGCCCGCGGCGGCGGCGGCACGCGGAGCGGAGCCGGCGGGGTGAGCGGCGCGGGGGGGAAGGCGCGGGCCGGAGCCTGGAGGCCGCTGCCTCCCTTTGTGTGGCGGCGGCGGCGGTGGCGGCGCCGCCCGAGCGCGCAGCGGCCCCGCCGCACCGGGCCCGGGGCGCCGAGCGCCGCCCGTTCCCTGTCACCCACTCGCCGGCGCTGGGCCGCGCCGCTGTGCCGGCCGTGTGCCCGCCGTGTTCCCGTCGTGTTCCCGTGTCCGGGCCGGGCCCGCGCGCTGTCCCCGGGCCCGGGGTCCCGGCGCCGGGCGCGGGTCCCGCCCGGTGCTGTGGCAGCGCGGGTCGGGGCGGCACCGCCGTCCCGTGGGCCCGGTGCCAGCCCAGGTGTTTTCTTTGTCTGCCGCTCCTCCCGGCAGGCGGTCGGGGCGCTCCGCGGGAATTGTGTGTCTGGCTCTTTGTTATCCCGGTTCGTTGTCGATGGGTGTGCGGCGACTCGCGCCTTCCCCGGCTCGGTCCTGTTACAGGGTCTGGTTCCTGCCGTCCCCCCCGTCCCGTCCCGTTGCATGTTTCAATGGGATCGGTAACCGGGGGAATTTGGACGCGTTTGCCGCCCTTGTTCCCTTGGCGAAATTTCCCGTGTTCAGTGTTTCTGTTGAAACGTGGGAGACTCCGATAAGGATACCCCCAGTATCTATGGGCTTCTAGCTCTTCTCTACACGGAGGCAGAAAATGAAACGTGTGCTAGAACGCACCAGCTTGTTTTAAGCGTGTTGTGTCAGATGTGCGTAAAACTTGTCCGTGTGGTGAGGTGAGAGAGGGTAACGCTTGTGGTGCTCAGTCTGGTGCAGCTTTGGGAGAGACAGCCCTCCACCTGTTGTGTGTGTAGCGGTGTACTTGTGAGTTAGTGGTGGCCAAAGCATTTCTCGTGGAGCTGTCTGTGCCTTTGTGACATTTTTACGGGTGGTGGGAGCGATTCCCGAGAAGATGCTCAAGCTCCTGTTGCACTGGAGGTGGAGATTCTTGGTGTGACTGTTGAGACTTGTGAGCCAACTCAGAAGTTGGCTTCACAGCTAGACTGCAGAAGAGAGTCTAGGAGACGTGTTCTTAAGCAAAACAATATATTTCTGTGCTTGTGATCGTGGAGATCTCGAGGGAAGTTTGCATTTAGGAGCCTCACGTTCCGTAGGAGTTTTGCTTAAGCAGATCCCTCACTGAGTATTCACATTGTTGTCCAGACTGATGTGTGTTTTGCATGGTTTTTAGAGGAGAAAAACGTGTTTTGGAGGCTGTGCACAGTGTGCTCAGGGTGTCTGGATCACACAGGTGGTCACCAGTGTCAGTGTATGGCTGAGAGAGAGCGTATAGCATTCATGCCTTGGGTCGTGGATGTGGAGAAGCTGCTGTGCACTTTGGAGGCAGATGCTGGTTGGAAGGTCCCCAAATCTTTATTTCAGCGTGGAATTGGACTGAGTGTACTGTTGGGTTCCTAGTTGAACCAGATGTGGTCCCTCCTGCCTTTATTCCACAGTAAGACTGGTGTTTCCTATCAGCCTGCCCACCAGCTTGCCTGGTGTTGGCCATTCCAAACTGTAGCCCTTTGACAGAAGTTGGAGGCAGTGCCAAAGCAAGAGGCTGATTGTTCCCAAGATGAATTGCCTGCTAATAAAGCACAGAGTTTCTCTGCATGTCTGTGTTATGAAAATGTCCGGAGTGCTGAACAGGAAAAGAGTCTCTCTGGGGTTTGATTGAAGGCAGTGGTTGGATAAACTCCATAGAAGCAAATATTTTGCCATAAAATGGTTCTGTGTGTTTCACATGGAATTTATGGGGGAAAACCAATAAGGCTTCGAGACTGCTTAGGAATTGAAAGAGAATATCTTTAGTGAGCTGGATACTTGATATTGCTTAGTTCTGAGGACAAAAAGCCACTCTGAAGAGTGATGGAGATGCATCATCACTGTGGAGTTTATGAAATGTTTCTTGACCTTAAGATGACGTTGTTATTGTTATAAGCACTGCAGTACTTTGCATTCTGTAACTTTTACTGCTTTCTGGTTTTTACTCTCAGGTCAGATATCACTTATGTTTACTCTCTGCTCTGCTTGATGAATCATTCTCCAGCAAGTGTCTGTGAAATCTGTAATATGTATTCAGGAACATTAGAGAAATGTATTTTTGTGTGAAAATGACAGAAGTGTCTGGCATTCTGTGTACAAAATTACTTTGTAGAGTTTCTGCTGGGCTAAAAAAAGTTACCTTCTGTTTCTTGCTTTTTTTCTCTGTCGCTGTAATTATCCAAGTTATTCTTTATCTATCTACTCTCAATTTTCTTCTCTCTCTCTTTCCTTCTTCTTGTCTTCCAGTTCTGGCTGTACTAACACCATTACTGGTCTGCTACTCTTAGAGTGTCACCTTCTCCCAGTATCTGTGCTTGGCCATCAGACACTATGAGGAGACTGGCTTTTCGAGGTGCTGGTTCTACTCTGGTAAATCTGGTAAATTATTGATTGTGTCTCCATTCCTCTGCCTTAGCCTTTTGTTTTTCTTTTTGCTGTTAAGTTATTCCTGCCTTTTTCATCTCATTTGTGTGCTTGGACTTGACTCTGACATAAATGCTTTAATGCGGTTACGTTGTGCTGCCATACCCTGTAAATCAGCTGAGTAACAGCAGCTTCCTAGAGGAAAATTCCTTGATTTGGTTGGAAAATGGGTATGGGCTGGGTTAGATGCATCTGTTCTGTCTTCAGCCTTTGAGATAGCCACAAATAAAGATATTTTTCTGATGCTGTCAGTGGAAGTTGGGAAAGAGCCAACAGCTTGTTCCGTAAATTACCGTAGTTGTTGCATGGTAGTTGTTCTTTTGTCACAGTTTGTGTTGGTAAATGGAAAACTGGCTGAAGGAGGAGGTGGCTTTTTCTGCTTCTCAGTGATTGAGCCATTCATCCTACACATAAAGTGGGAGTGGGAGGTCCCATGATGGTCCAGACCTTTTTTTCCACGTGACTATAACACAAGGTATTCAGTAGCCCTTTTCATTTGTAATTTGCTTTCTTCCTGGTTTTGTTTGTTTGTTTGCATTTTTGTTTCGTTGGTCTGATTTTTGTTTGCTTTTTGGTTTTGTTTTTTTAGTTTGACATGGAATTATGTGTTTTCACACCAGAACTGAGCATATGTTTCTGTACAGGTTTTTTGTCGAAAACAGTGGTTCTTGCTTAGTTATCATGCATGGGATGGAGTATCAAAATTTAGATAGTTTAAGAACATATTCTGGTAAGAGCTACTAAGTTCATCCCATCATTGTGACCCTGAGAGTTTCTGACCTTGCTGCCCTTGGTTACTATAAAACTGTGGGAGCATTTTGACTTCCCTTTACTTTTGGGAATTTTCACAAAAATGGTGTTTGGATCTGTGGTTTAACTGACCTATAGTGTAGAGCAAACATATGTAACTCCTCCAGAGCACTGCTGGTTCTGTAGTTAGCTCTCCCCAGAGGGTCTGGATGCAATGCCACGAGTTTAAGAACATGTCTCTTCATTATAGAAGAAGTTGGATTCCATGGGTTCCAAGAGGCGAAGAGCTACCTCACCTTCCAGCAGCGTCAGCGGAGGAGACTTCGACGATGCCCATCACTCCACAAACATACCAGGCCCAAGCAGAAAGAGGAGGAGACTTTCCAATCTCCCAACTGTAGATCCTGTTAGTACCTTCTTATTATACACCTTTTTTTCTTGGTGATACTGTATCTTACCTGGGATTGGGAAATGGGTGATCATATGTAGCACACGCACACTGGGTCTGAATCTGTTCCTGCCTCGGTTGAGCTTTGTTTAGGATCTCATTCAGCTTTGGTTTGGTCTTGTCGCCCCAGTTTCATCTTTTTCTTTCCTGTTCTGCTTTTCTTTTTCTGCTGATGATTTTAGCAGATGGAAGGATGTTGGAGAAGGAGCTGAAATCATAATTTGCTGGAGTTGAGAGCTGTGTCTGCATAGCAAATGCAGAGAGGATAAGTGGGGAATGGCACAGGCAGTGATTGCTCAAGTGTACAAAGCTTCTGTGATGCCTCTGAGTTAGCAATCTAATGTTAATTAATTGCAGGGCAGAAGAACCCCTGTTGTTTTCATAGATGGCTGTAACTTGGAGAGAATTGTGCTGAATTCATTTACATTTTGGATGTTTTACTTAGAATTAGTGTTGAAATAAAGCTTCCTGGGTGCAAAAAATAAATGAAAATTCTGCATACCTGGCATACTTGTCAGGTATCCTACTAATGTGGGAGGTGCTCCAGTTGCTTCTCACTTCTGCTTGAGAGCTGTGCATTGGCAGCTTGTCTTAACCTTTTTAAGCAGGATTTGGTTTGTTGCCTCCTTAAAATGTTCTCCTTTTTCCTGACTTCCTCGTTGCTGCGTTTCAGATTGCTGTATGCCATGAGCTCTACAACACCATCAGAGATTACAAGGATGAGCAGGGAAGGCTCCTCTGCGAGCTCTTCATCAGGGCACCGAAGCGAAGGTAAGACCACAGTCCTGGGGAATCCTTCAACCTGAGATTGAATCAGGGAGTAAGGTGGAAATTGGTAAATACTTCAGCATTAATTTGTGCAAAATCTAAGCTGCATTTGTCATCGTTTCACAGCAGTGTTTGATCCAAGTATTTGATCTCCTTATTCAATGGGACATGCTAACATTAGTGCAGCAAAAAAAGCCACTGAATTAATTTAAAATGTTTTTTGTGGCACCTTCCTCAGACGTCTGTGCCTTTGATTATAAAATATTGTACATAAGTGGTGGAATGTAACACTTAGGGCATATCTTGGAGAGGTTAATGGAGGTGACCCTTGAAAATGCAGTAGATAAGTAAGAGACTGAATTTTATCTTAAACTCAGAAAATTGAGGATGATAACAGAACATATATAAAGTAAGCTGACTAACAGACTGCTGTGCAGATCTTTTAGCTGTAACAAAAATGTGTTGGAAATTTCTGTTTTATTTAGTCATAGACATGTACAAGCTTTAATGCTGTGGTTTCGGTTTTACTCTTGGATTTTAATGCCTGTTTTTGTCATTGCAACAGGAATCAGCCAGATTATTATGAAGTGGTTTCTCAGCCAATTGATTTAATGAAAATCCAACAAAAGCTAAAGATGGAGGAATATGATGATGTGAACGTGCTGACTGCTGATTTCCAGCTCCTCTTCAACAATGCAAAGGCTTACTATAAGGTGAGGAAAATACATGTAAAGGCTCAAATTCATTGTGAAAGGGGTAGAGATATGTTCAAATTCTTCCTTGGTTTGGCCAAAAAACTTCAATTTACCCTGTATTACTAGTAAGAGAACAGTACACATTGCAGTTATTTGCATATATTTCCATAAGTTTGACTGTATCCCCATAAGACACCCTACAGTAGCAATTTTTCTGTGGAAAACTATAAAATAATGTGGGGAGGATCTTCATGTAGTTCTCCAAAAGAGATAGAAAGCAAAAATAGAGATGTGAACTGAGAAAAATATTCTTCTGTTAAACCCTTCTCATTTTACAACACACTCCATGTGTAACCTTTTGAAATAGAAAAAGATTAATTTTTTTTCCCCAAAAGGAAATGTTTTTGCCTAAGCATACACTAGGAGTTTTGAATCTTTCTCTTCTATTTGCCACTTAATAAAATGAAAAAAGGCACATTGATTATCATGGTCAGTGATCATAAATTGTGAGTGCACACGACAGTGTATTTCAACAAGGTTGCAACCCCCTGGCTATTCCCCCAAACTGGGTGTGTGTTTTATTTTAGATGGTAATGGTTTTTATTGCAGTTTCTGTGAAGAAGTGGTGAAAAAATGGATTTATCTTCCTTAATGAAAGGCTATTTTAAATCCATAAAGCAGTGAAATTATATGTAGTGACTGAGATGATACAGCAAATCTAAACCTGCTGATATTGCCTTTCATGTATCTTTGACTGGGGAGATGATCCCAAATGCTTTCTGAATAACCCAGCAGGCATAACCAGGTGACATTCAGAAAAGCAGGATGTGTTTTGCTAATGTGAGCGTGTGGCTTTTTGAAAAACAGATTTATGGATTAATGCATTTGTACATTCTGCTTCCAGCAGAAAAACTACAAAGATTTCCAAATTCATTGTGTACTCTGGTTGCTTTGCAAGGCACCATGAAAAAGCCAATGTGAATGGGTTTATATTTGAGGGAGAAGGACCTGATGGCAGGAAAGAACGATCAGAGTTTTACAGAATGTGTGCTGCCTTTGCCTGCAGAATAGAGGATTTAAAATTATAACTGCATCGTAAAAATCCTGTATGTAGAATAGAAATAGGTGTCCGTTATTCTGGGATGAAGGAACGGTGAAGTTTCCAGATAATTATGGAGTTGTGAGCTGGAGATGTGGCACACAAACATAACCCTTTTTTCATCTTTTACCTTACCCACACAGCTCCATGGACGTGTAAACCAGGGACAGTGATTCATTGTCAAGGGCTTTATTGCAGCAGGTGTTTTGTTGGCAGTGCTAGAGCAGAACAGAAACCTTTGGGGTTTTTGTATCACAGTACAAGTTTCACACTTCTGAGCATCTTGCATTAATACAGAAGGAGTATTAATGTGGAGCAGGATACCCTTAAAATCTGTTCCTCATAACCAACACCTGGTCAAATGTGCTGAGAATATTTAAGATTAAGAACAGTTCTCCTGTTGGTTTCTCATTTGTATTACAAGCTGTCAGAGATTGAGAGGGTGAAGTAAGAAGGGTGTAATCAGCAGTAATAAGGTGACATATCAGCAGGAGCACCTGAAATAGAGCTTAAATGAGAGAGGAAAGGGAAAGAAAAATACATGAGTTGAAAAGCTCTCTTTGTTCTGGGTGGTGTTCTGAAGTAGTGGTGTTAATAGGCATGTGCTTGCCTGCCACTACCAACTCTGTATTTACAGAAGGTAATTTTCTGAGTAATTCTTTTAGCTCTTCCAAAACATACAGCTAGAGGTGTACCCAGCTGGGAGCATGTTGTCAAGTTTGTTAGAATTTCCCAGTTAATGCTGAGTGTAAATAATTGCAGTGCTTTCAGAGATATTGGCATGTTTATTGGCAGTCTTCTGGAGAAGTTAATTTTCAAGTACCACACAGTGGCAGCAGTATTGGCTTAAATCACGTTTTTGATTGATAACTTATTCTGTTTTAAATACTGGTGCTTCAGCAAAACTAAGTGATTTCTCCAGATTCATCTAATTGGCTTGTCCAAGCCTCAATCCAGGTAATTTTATTGCTAAGTTTTCTGAAGACTTAAATGCTTTGGAGTGATAGGCGTTATATTTTCTAGTGCTTATTGTGATTCTTAACTTCTCTGTTGAAGAATGAGTGAAGCAGGAATTTCCCAGGTTTTCTGTTGTTTACTAGCTGCATTTAATACCTTTCAACAAATACTTGATACATTTCCTTCAGATGAGAACGATCTGAGTCATGACCAGAATGTTTGCTTTGGTTTTGCAGCCTGATTCTCCTGAGTATAAAGCTGCCTGCAAACTCTGGGAGCTGTATCTGCGCACAAAAAACGAGTTTGTTCAGAAAGGTGATGCTGAGGAGGAAGATGATGAGGAGGAAGGACACGACAATCAAGCAAATTCTGAATTAGTAAGTGTGGGCATGACAGCTGCAGGTGGGGGAGGCCATGGCTGTGTGTGTCAGCTGACTCTGAGAGGGTGAAAAAGCACTGAGTAATATTTTCATGATTAAATTATGCCCCAAGGGCTATTTCTTATGCAAGTTTATTGGTTAATAATTTCACAGCATCGTATGTGTGTTTCATTCTGCATAGCAAAAAAAAAAAACAGTGAGGTTTTCTGATAAGGATAAAGCCTGGTTCTGGTTCAGTTGAAATAATATGATGTGTTCTTGATATTGTGCCAACACTGAGGCTTGTTGCAGGCAAGCCTTGCATCTGATGACATAATTTTCCAGCAAGTGTCCCATTCAGTTAGTGCAGCTGTTCCTGGAGTGGTTTGCAAGCCAGATAGGATGAGAGGAAGTTAGGGCTTGTCTGGCCTGTGTGATGTTGGGATTCATGTTTTCATTAACAATGTGATGTGTGTCTGACAGTCTGCAGTGTAAACCTGAAATTAAAGTTTTCTAAGGTGTTTTACCTAAATGCATAAACAGTGTTGTCTTCAAAAGTTTCATCCATGTTTTGTAGCTGATTTTTTTCTGTGTTTGAACTGCCAGTTCCTATATATCAGTGCAATTTGAAGCATTCCACTTTGGCTGCTATTAAAATTTACTGTGACTTCGTTTCTTGCATTAGTCATCTCCAGGTTACCTGAAGGAAATTCTTGAACAGCTTCTTGAAGCTGTAGCTGTTGCCACAAACCCATCAGGCCGCCTCATAAGTGAACTGTTTCAGAAACTTCCATCTAAAGTGGTGAGTATTTCAGGAATATTGTTGTGATCTGAGCTGGTTACTTGGACATATTTATAACTGGTGTTATACTCTGTGATGGCCTCGCTCAGGATGCAGTTCTTTGGTTCTGTCTCATCACTGACAAAGTCCAGCTGTTGGTAGAACTTCCCTTCCTTCTTTATTCCTACCCATCAGGGCTTGCCCTGTTCTGCCAGTTTAGGTAACAGCGATTTTTTTTGATGCAGAGTTTTTAATCTTTTTAAATATGTCAGATTCCACTGTTCTGTGGTGAAAAAATTTTAACCAGCAGAATAAACACTCTGAAGACCATCACCATGTATTTGACTTTCAGTCAGAACAGTTCCTTTGTGTCAGTTTATTGATGAATTATAATTCCTTGTGTGTGCCTTATGGCCTGGCTTGTCCAAATTGAAGCCTAGTGCCACGTTTATGAAGTTTGCACTGTTCTGATCTGCATTCTCATTCTGTGAGCTGTTACAACCATAGCTTTGTGACTGTGTGTAGTAATACATAACTAATTCTTGTTTTCCAGCAATATCCAGATTATTATGCAATAATAAAGGAACCCATAGATCTCAAAACTATTGCCCAAAGGATACAGGTACAGTATGAACATATTAATATATCAGACCTGTTGAACAGTAAGCATCCTAAAGTTGTTAGAAGTCAGAATTCATGGTGGTGGGGAAGGGCATGTTTTTTCCCCTGCTATTAAAAAATCTGCACACTGTGCTGATTTGTTTTGTCCTGGGTTAGGAGAAGTAGCTGTGTGGAAGATCAAGCCTTATAAACTGTGGTGTGCTGGCACTGAGCCGGAATATTTTGGGTTCCTTGATGTTTAGTGGTTTAAAGCAGTTCCTTGGCAAGCACTGCTAATGTAAAACACTGAAGTGCTGAGGCTTGGTCGTGCATTATCATCACCTACTTTTGTTCTAGTGCTATAAATAGATGTTTTGTACTGTTGCATTTTTCATCTTACTTCTCCAGTAATTTGAAGTATTGTTCTGTAATTTTAGCATTTTGTGTAGTAGTGAGGGAAAGGACATAGAGTAATTGAACTAGAGAATAAAGATAAAACAGCATTTTGTCAGAACTCTTCAAAATTAAGATAATATGATCTGTTAAGTATTTTTCCAGTCTTTTACTTAACATTCATAAGCTTTATAAGGACTTAGCATGTGTGTATGTTACTTTCTTTTTTGATTACTTTTTCCAGATACTTATCTGTCCTCTTTATAAATATATTATCATTTTCCTGTAAACATTCCCTTTATTCTATATGAATTCCCTTTGCTTTTCACTATTGACTTAGTTCTCATGCTGTCTGAAGGTTGCTACTTTAACCAGTCCTGGTTTTTGTTGTACAGAATGGAACTTACAAAAGCATTCATGCAATGGCCAAGGATATAGATCTTCTGGCAAAGAATGCCAAAACCTACAATGAGCCTGGATCACAAGTGTTCAAGGTTGGTTTCAGTTCAGAGTTTGATTTGAGTTCAGATTTTCTTTACTACTTCCTGTGCTGATTGATCCATAAATGAATCTTTAGCATAAGGCTCCCAAGACTTTTTGCATTTTTTTAAAAGTAGCTATTAGTGGCTTTTTCTTTTTTATATTGCTTGTACTAGAATTGGGGTAAATGCAACTTTTTTTCCCCCCTTGATTTACATGATTTTTTCCAGTCAAATTTTATCTTGGGGTGTGAATTACATGACTTCTTTGGAGGAGTGAAGGATCCCTGTTCTTGTGGTTGAAGTCAAAATGGCTGAAACTACAATTTCAAGTGACAGGGGTAGTTCTGAGCTGGGACCTCTTTCCACACTGCAGAAACTGTCTGTGGTTTGCATCATAAGCTTAAAAACCAGAGTCAGGCCTTCTTTGTTCTGTGAGCTGTGAGAACAATAGCTTTGTGACAGTTTATGGTATTACATTATTTTTGTTTTCCAGCTATGTCCAGATTATTATGCAATAATGAAGGAGCCCACAGATCTTAAAACTATTGGCCAAAGATCCTCTCCCTTTTAGCCACGTTTTTGTGACCTAATTGCACCTCCTATCTTTTTCATACCTAGTTCACCAGCACTTTATGTTCAGACTGTCACTTTACTGTCTCCATGTAGCCTGGAAGTAAGAATTTCAGTGGCAAAGGATTCCTTTGTGTGCTCTGTTTTTAAGGGCATTTTAGCAAGAGACCTTGTGCATGTATAACACTGTTATGTAAGTGGTTCTTGGACTTTCCCAACTGCACTTGTGTTTGGATTGTAGTTTCAGTTCCTGGTGGTATTACTCACACTTGTAACCTCACTCAGAACTTGTCAGCCCTCTTTTGTGAACTGTTACTCTGAGAATGCAGTCCATGGGTGTAGAATGAGAAGTAACAGGCATTGTAAACCTTGGTACTGGTGCTAACTTTTTGATTGCAAAGGCACAGGTATTATTTTGCCTGTTTAGTTCTCAGTGGTATTTTTGTATATTTGCAAATTGTACATTTATTTTTTAAGTATATGACAAAAAACCAGCTCTGAGCTCCTCAGCTGTTCTATTCAGTTTTTTAAGGCCACTGCAAGATTAGTGTGGGTGTATTTCAGGCAGACTTTGTTCTTATGCTTCATTTCTCATGCGAAATTGTTTTATATCCAAGTGTAAAAACACCTTCACTTTTGTTTTAGCTTTTTAGATAGATGGATATACCTGATTAAAACGTTCTTCACTTTCAGCATTAAACAAAAAAATTCTTTTAATTGACAGGATGCAAATGCAATTAAAAAGATATTTAATATGAAAAAGGCTGAAATTGAACACAGTGAGTTGGCCAAGTCAAGTCTGCGAATCAGGTACTGCAAATAGAGTTCTTTCTATAAACTCATATAAGCACCTCTAGAGACATTCCCTTAATTTTTGCTGTGGAGAATATTGTGGGAAATAATTGCTTGAAAACGTAGTTTATTGTTGTTTTCAAAGTTATAAATTACAGGTTTTGGAAGGAAGTTTTTTCATTGAATTACCTTCTCTGGTGAAATATTTCTGTGATGTGCTTGATTATAGAAAATATTGTCACTGGCTCTTTTATAACTTAAGCTATGGCCAACTTCCATCACGTGTTTATAAGTTGATAACAGAAAAGGAATAGTGAGGAACAAGGTGCTTTGTTTTATGAAAAATGCTGAATATTCTTCGGGCTTGTTAGGAGCTGAAACATAAGAGCTCACAGTTAATTAGGTATGGGCAGAAACAGAGGAACAGAACCCTGGGCAAAAGATATTTAGGGGGAAGTCCACATTATATAAACTCTAGTTTGAAAAGTGATTCCTAGCTGTAAGAAGAGCCACAGGACACTGAACATCTGCACTTATTATCAGTGAAACATAGATCTGGTCCTGAACAGACAGGTATAAAACACTGCTGACAGCTCTATTTGTTGCATGGAATGATTATATTTAGGAAACAGCATTTTCTTCCTGTGAAAGTTCATGCAGGGAAGGGATGCAGTCATTATAAATGTTTCTTATCTGAAATGCAATTAGATTTCTTCTTGTATAAAATTTTTACTTATGAGTAGCACTCAAAAGTTGGTTTAGATATTATTTGCCAGTATGATCTCTGTCATTTATGTAAAAAAAAAGTAAAGCAGAGTCTTGCAAGTCATTCAGGGAGTTGGGAAACTCTTACAAGGTGGAATCTCTTTATGTACTTGAGCTATTTGCTGGGTTTTGGTGCTGGAAAACAGCTGTCATTTCCTGCAAAGGTTTGTATGGTAGAACTGGAAACACCAGTGCTCCCTTACTTAACTGAAAGGTAGTTTAAATTTTCTTTGTGTAGGTGGTTCAGTATTAAAAGTGTTGCCTGGGATTATTATGTGTGAAAGAAGTGGAAGTTACCTGGTTGATTTTTACTGTTTGGTATTTTGAGATGTGTTTTTTCTGGTTGGTTTGTTCAGCATCAGCTTCCTTCCCATGGTTGGGTGAATCATATAAAAATATAAAAGCAGAAACACTGTTAGGGAGTAATTCCTGACATATATTTTAGTACTTTTCCTTCTTAAAAGTATGAGTAGTGCTAGAAGACCTTGATTCTACAGAGACTGAACATACATATGTGTTTGCTTTGCAGTAATTAGAATTACATGAAGACATAAAGGTTTTCTATTTAAATTGTGATTTGGTTTTATTTTTCTCACTGTGTTGGCCTCTGATGCAGCTCAGGGTGTCAGAGTTAATTTTAAGGCTTAACTGCTTTTCTTCAAAATAAAGCTGATTGTATAAGAAGGGATGACAGATAAATCACACTGATATTTGTTAGTTGAATTCCTCTCTTGCACTGCCAACCCATTTCCACTTCTCAGCTACCTTATTCTAGATGTTTTGTCATGTGCTGTGTTCTTAATAGAAATCCTGAAGTCATCTGTCAGAATAATTGACAGCTCCCTTCTTTGTTTCTCTAACTTGGGGGAAAAAAAAGAAGGCCTGAAGCAGGCTACAATAATATTGGGCTGCATGCAAAAAAAATTGAGATGAGAGAAAAAGTATCACGGAAACCAGACCTTCTTTTCTGTATTTCACTGGTTGCTTTTTTTATTGAACCATTATTTTTTTTTTGTTTTTCTCCTGAATCAGCTTCACAAAATCATTATTTTTTATTTAAATTTCTAAATGTTTAATTGTCTTAAAGGGGGGTTCTCCTTTACCGGTTGCTGATTTTGGTAAAATTCCCTCATAAACTCACTTCAAGTTAATTTCCTATATTTTTCTTCTCAATTTACATCTGTTCTTCTCTATCATTGATGGATCAAACTCAAATTCATCGTAGTGCTACTAACCTAAGTTCTGTATGTTGCCCCTGTGTCAAAAATCATGTTTTTTTATTGCAGCTCATTGTCTCCTTTGTCATACTAAACTGCTCTTTGTGGGTGCATTTAACTGTCCTCCCTTAAATCAAGTGGCAAAATTAAATTGCTTGGCAATATGCCCTGGCAACCAACTTGACAGTGACTTTGTTTTAATACTTAATAAAACATGATTGGACCTGTATGATGAGCTTTGTCTGGATGCTAAGGAACATTTTGTTGGCTGCTTCCACTGCTATTTAGGCTGAGCTGTGTGTACAGCTATTAATGCTTGAGCTAAACCTTCCTCTGCCTTTATAAACAAAATCCACATTAATGCTGGAGCACTGAAGGAATCCCAGTATTACTTAACTTTCAGCTTCAAAACATACCTCTCTCTGAACTTTTTGGCTGATCTATCAAAGTGATTCTGTAAAAAGCTTTTTCCTTTGCTGCATCTTTTCGTGGGTCTAAGGTGGGCCTGTTTTTTTTCCCCTCCCCCTTTCCTTGGCTTGTCTCTTCTGCCTTAAGGACTGCATCAAATTTGGCTGCTTCCAAGCTGACAGGTCCTTCCTCACAGGGTAAAGGCAGTGTTGGGGATGAGAGAAATTCTTCTAACAAATATTATCGGTAAGTAAACTGTGCACTTGGAGGAAAAGCTGGGTCGTCGTCATGTGGAAATACTAAATTATGTTTGGTTGGTTTTTTGTTGTTGCTGTTGATAGTGCTCTTCTGTATTGACTCAGATACTTTTGAGATTCAAATATATCAGTAAAGTATCTATTAAGTATGATTTAATAAGTTACTTTGCTGTAGTTACTCTTCCATATTTGGCATTATATTTAACGTTTCAAAGCACCTGTTGTGAAATACTCTGTATGCAGTCATTTCCTTAGAAATACTGTTCTGTTAGAGGAACAGTGTGCTAAGCTCCATTACAAAATAAAGAAGGCAAAAAACCTCATGGAAATGTGCTGTAAACCTAGAAAAAATATATTTGGAGACTAAAAAGAACTAATAGTAAGGACTAAATAAGAGGTGGATGGTGGAAACCAGTGAAGCCTGTAAAATGGAAGTTTTGCGTACAATGGGGTGCAGTTATGGCAAACTTCCTGAGTGGGCTGAATTACTTTCTGGTCTGTTCTTTTAGTCATCAGCTGAGAATTTTGGTACCTATGAGAGGTCTCCTGGTTGGTCTCTGGGTTACTGTTTTGAAACAGTGCTGCTCCTGGCTAATTCCCTGCGTGTGTGCTCTGGAGCCGTGGCTTAGCAAAAGGGTCTTTAAGGAATTGGGCATCAGTACAGAGTTGGTGGCACTTTCAGCAGCGGTCCTGGTTTTGGTTGGGACAGGGTTAATTCTCTTCCTTATACCTGGTCCAGTGCTGTGCTTTAGGATGAGATATTAGGATTAGGATGAGAATAATATTGATAACACACTGATGTTTTAGTTATTGCTGAGTGAGAAGAATGTCCAGTACTTCATTCACACTGACAGGTGGGTGGTGGCAAATGCTCTGTGGGGCTGCAGCAATCCAAACTGGCAGCACAGAGGTAAAATAAGGGCAAGATGTTGCTGCTCAGGTGGAGAACCTGGGTGTGTGAAAGTACAGCATGTAGATGGTCATGTACCCAAGAGCTGGGCCACTGAAGAACATCAGAGCAGCCAGTGGGTGGATCAGGATGCTGGGGCTGGAGTGTCTCAGGTGGCTCTGGACTGGCAGTGTAAAGGTGAATTACTTACAGCTCCGTGGGCCCATGGCACCTCAGGCCATCAGGGAAGAGATACAACACAGATGGGCTTGTGATAAAGGTGTGGACTTACCTGCCATATCAGTGGTATTCCAATAAAAATCACCCAGGTTAATGAAGAAGGACTTTTGATGAAAGGAGGCAAAGTGCAGCTATGACAGAACCAGAACTGGCTCCAGCAGTAACAGCTCAGCACCACTCACCAGCTCCTGCCCTGAGGGACTGCAGGGGCAGGTGGAGCCCAGAGTCATGAACTGAATGTTTAGAGGGGTGGCCCATAGACTGAGGGAATGGTATCTGTGTGTGTTTATCAAAAGATAAGAAAGTATATTTTGGAAAGTGGGGGACCTGGACACACACAACAGTGACCCGTCTGCTTTTGCCCAGTCTTCACTTTGCTCCCGCAGGACAAGGCTGAGCCCATTCCTGGAGGTGCCATGGGCCTGGTAACAAGGCAGAGAGTGTGAGCCATAGCCTATAGTGTAGGTATGAAGTGTTGTGCCCCAGGTTTGGGACAAAAGAGGGGCAGAGAGGGACACTGAAGAAGTCTTTGTGAGACCAGAGCCAGTGTGGATACCGATTTACTCCACACAGGAAACACAGGAAGCTGTTTCATGTACAGGCACTGTGTGTGCTGAAAATGCCTAAGGTGGGGATGGGGAATGGGAGAAAGTAGCATATATAGCTTAGAGCATGCTGAATTCCTTCCTGCAGACAAGTCTATATAAAACAGGATCAAATAACTTCTCATCCCCTTTCTCCCAGTTAATCAAATACTCAAGTACACAAAATAGGACAGAAGACAGCAGGCTGGAGCTCAGTTTTCTGACTCTGTTTGATGGACCAGCTCTTAAAATAGAGACAGAAAGGGTTGGTAACAGTTTCTGTTGTAAAAGGCTCCAGCCTTTTCTTTGATATCATGGCTGTATTCCTGGTCACAGACTCATGAGCTTCATTTGTTTGCTTACACACTCTGGGTGGCTGTTAATGGTAAACATGCTAACCCTGTCTTTTTTTTTTTTCATTTTCATTTTTTAATTACTTTTTAAAAATTTCTTCTTTTACTTTTTCATAGTAACAAAAGATCAGCCCAAGGGGATCGTTTATCAGCAATAACCATGGCGTTGCAATACGGATCCGAAAGTGATGAGGATGCAGCTTTGGCAGGTAGGAAATGAAATGTAGTTTCTCTGTTTTCTTTAATTAAAATGTTCAGAATAAGCAGATCTGTAGAGCTCCTGATACATTCAAATATACTTATTTCAGAAATACTTTGCATTCAGTGTGTAATTCCTTTAAATCACCAGGGTAGGCCAAACTTGCTGGCCCGTTTTGAATTTTGTGTGTGTTTCCAGGTATGCTTACCCAAGCTTTAGGAAACTGTTGCTTGTTTTTATTCCTTCTAATATGGAACAGGAGATACTGGAAAAGGCATTGGGTGCTTTTGCAGTAAAGGATTGACAGTGCTACAGTTGTTTATTGTAGTTTTTATTTTTTGTTAACATTTCTGCATGGATGTTAAATGATGCATTTCTATGATGCATATATATTTTTGGGGCATTTATTTCACACCTGGTAGTTGAGCTGTACTCCCCACTGTTTTCCAGTGGGTGGATATGCTGTAGAACCTTTTGGATTTTAGATCTTGCTGCAAGCAAGAGCATTTTTATTCCTGGTTAGCCCAGAGCTGAGTTACTGCTTCAGAGCAGCTGCTTTCTGGGAGGTGTGAGGAGTATTTATTAGCTGGGTTCAGTGTGATTGCTGGCTGTTGCTTTTTTCAAATTGTAATTCTGTAAAAATGTGTAGCTTTTCACATCCTTGTGATTTAAATTCTTGGAGTGATTTAATGACTTTCAGGTGCCACCTTTACTATGGACATTATTGTCATTTTCATGAGGCCTCTCTCTGCATCTGAGACTTTTACCTTGCTGTTGTTGAAGCTCTCCTGTCTCTATTGCATTCACCTGGGAGGAAAAGTCAATTTTTTTGGCAGACCTGTCACCCTTAATGTTTTTTGTCCCTCCAATACACTACTTGGACATCCCTATGCTTTCAGTCTCTGGATGACAAGGATTTTTATTTAAATCAAGTGGTACTTTTATTAGTTGCTCTGCTGTCTCATCTTTTTTCCTTGCTCTAACACTTGTTAAAATAAATGAGATCGGGGCTGCATGACTGAACATAAAACAACTTCCTTCTTGATACAGAGAACTGAATCTTTATGAGCTTCTTTGGCTGTAGCAGTTGCCTAAGCAATGAACAATATCTGTTTCCAGCTGAGAGTTTATCCTCACAGTTGCAGATGGTGTTTGGTGTGATGGAGCTTGTAGAAGATTCCCAGCTGCAGTGTGCTGGGACGTGAGCAGCTTCTGCAGCTCCCTTGCTCTTCATTAGAAGTCTGTAAAGGCAGGCACAGCTGGTCATAATGTATTACCTATTAATATGTATTTAATTTTGTAAACGAAGATATTTTATTTATTACTGCATCGTTTAGAGATGTTTTAAGACTGGATGCTGCTTTTGAACTGTCTTCAGTTAGACTTGGAGCATTCATTGTTGTTCGGGTGCTTTGGGACCACAGAGGAAACAAATCACTTACGGAGTAGAAACTAATTTTCTTTCATGTACCTTCAAATACTCTCCCATCTCTCTGCCCTCTCTCTGCCTCATCATTGAGCCAGAGTACATGTATATGATAAATGCATTTATATCTGATAACAAGGCTCAGTTCCAGCTGTAAATTGGATGGCTTCCTGCTTTTGTAGGAATTTAACATCACTCCATTATGAACCCACCCCTTAGGACACGGGCACCGTGGCATGGAGGGAACAGCAGGAAATACGTTTTGTTGGGGACTGTTGAATGACATATACTTTATGGTTATGTTTTGGAGGGTTTTTTTGCTGTATCTGCTAACTGAAGTTGTGGTAACAGCAGCATGAAAAGGAAGTAGGAGATAACTAGAAGGGAGAAAACTCTCCTCTGCCACCATGTGCTTGCTGGGGGGATGGGGCCTGGTGTTACTGCATATGAAAGAATGTACAGTCTTCCAGTAGATTGTTTGTTCCATGACAGAAATAAGAATTTTTCTATGTTGTGGTCTGAAAATATATTTTTCTTTGGTTCTTAAGATAACAGGTTTCACACTAGGAGAATGCTTACCACTTTCTGAATATGTAAGAATGTGTAATATTTGACACATCTTTTTAAAGAACATACACATCATAATGAAAATGTTTATAGCTGTGTTACAGTATTACATAAACACTTTCCCTATAGTGCCTTTTTAATTTACTTAGATTTTTTCTTTATGGAATGCCTTGTGTTCCACTTTTAATGCAAAGGAAGTACATTTCTCATTTAGGGTATTGAGCTACTTTGTTGCTGGCTGCCACATATCAGAGTATAGCAATATACACTACTAGTTCCTCATCTTTTTCTCTTTCATAAAAACAAGTTATTCTGCTTTTTCTGTTCTGTTTCTTCCATTTTTGGTGGAGCACTCAGAACTGAACAATTGGAGTAAACAAGGCAAATTGTTTGAGTAAACCAAATCATAATCTGTTTTTGAAACATGCTTATCTGACAGCAGTCTCTTAACTGTGAGTACATACCTCCACAATCAGTTATGTGAAAACATAGTGCTACCTCCTATGTTTGGTTTCTACCTGAATTATTCTGTCCAGCTCCTGCTTTGCTGGCTGCTCTAATAGGTGCTGGGCCATTAAGTGATGCTCATTGGCAAATATAGATACCTAAATAGGATATTTTTGAGTGTCTCTCCTGAATCAGTAATGAACATCTTTACTGCATGGTGTGACTCTTGAGGATGGTCCTGTACAGGGCCAGGAGTTGGACTCCATGATCCTTGTGGGTCCCCTCTAACTCAGCATATTCTGTGATTCTGTGATTTCATCTTTGCACATCAGCTGATGCCTGTTTGTGTTTTAGCTTTGCCTCTGACTGCCCTGGTAGGTCCCACATGTCACACCCTCACACAGGTCTGCAGTGTCACACTGACAGAGGGGAGATGACAGGGCTGTGTAGTCACAGTCTGAGTGTCCCCTGGCTTTGTCATCATTTCTGTATGTCTTTACTGAACGTGGGTGGAGAGCTTGGAACAGTGCCAGCCTCGCCTGAGCAATAATGAACACGCCAGCTGGAAACTTGGTGTGAGCGTCAGAGGGCTGTGTTTGTGTGGCTGAATTACCCAGGGTCTCATCTGCCAAGCTTTCCTGCAAACCAGCTCCTAAGAGGGGGGAGAAGGGTGAATAAGTTAACTCCAGCATGTGCAAAACCATGAAGATTTTATGTTATGGTACAAATTGCACTGTTTGTGTTACTGAGAAGCGTGGAAGGATTGGCCATTTACTCCCAGCATTTTTTCATTCCTCTTATGTTTCTCTTGCTCATGTAATGTTTCTCCTATTCTATCTGCAGTAAATATGAGCTCCTCATAGCATTTCTTTCATTCATCCTAATCCTGAAGCAAGATAACTAGAAAAGCTTGCTATAAAATTTGCATATGAATTTTATACTAATTGTATAATCATTCTAAAATATTCATTTCTTCTTCATTTGCTGCATATATATATAAGAGGTGCACCTTCAGGCTTTAGTGTCAGTTTTTTTCTGCTGAACTTCACAATTTTGTATTAAGCTATGATTAATAAGGTCTAAAGATTGTAATACCTAAATAAAGTGCCTTTTTTTTTTTTGTCAGTTTGAGGCTCATTAAATATATTTGTTGTGCCCTTTTCTGAGGTATGAATCTGAGTGCCACAGAGTGGCTGAACAACCTCAATTGAGGGACTGCCTTTTCTTCTGGTTTAGACCTTTATCCATCAAAAAACCCACTCAGGGTTGTCCTGCTGAGTTTCCCATTTTTCCTTTCTCTCTGTGCAGCTGCTGCTCGTTATGAAGAGGGGGAATCTGAAGCTGAGAGCATTACTTCCTTCATGGACACGTCTAATCCTCTTTACCAGCTTTATGACACTGTCAGGAGTTGCCGAAATAATCAGGGCCAGCTCATCTCTGAACCCTTTTTCCACTTGCCCTCCAAGAAAAAATATCCTGATTATTATCAGCAAATTAAAACACCGATTTCATTGCAGCAGATCAGGTAAGAAAACAGAATACAAACTGCATCTGGTGTGAAACTGTTTTCTTTTCAGAGTCCTCTCCTGTGGTCAGGTTGTCATTACCTAATGCATTATGTGCACCATCTTTCCATCTGATTGCTGCTTGTTTCAACTCACTCTGCATCAGTCTTTTGATCATCTCTTATAGGTGGCTGCTGTTGGGTTTATTTTCCATGGAGTTTCATTTGTAATGGGCCTGAAAGCTGCCATATCAATAATTCTGAAGGCCACCTGTGCAGCAGAGATGAAAGCTTCTGCAACCCCCCCCCCCATTTTTCTCTTTCCTTGACCATGATGGCTTGATTACCTCTTACTGCCGCATGTTTTAAATTAATAGTCTTCAGCAGTGTAAGCTGTAGAAAGATGGTTGCAATTACATTCTTTTTGTCTAGGTCACAGTAAAACTGTGGAGAATAATTATTTTCATTCATGGTGTAGCTGGTCTGGACTGAAATAAGCAGTTCACCATTTATAAATCTGTGAACCGTGAAAGGTTCATCAGCTGCCAGAGCACAGTTGTCAGATTAAAACCCTGAGTGAAGAGAAGTGAGCAACATCTTTCTTTAGTGGGCCAAGATAGGCTGATGTGATGGATGCTCAGGGTCCTGAGTGCATTAACAGTCTTTAATGGTGCTGACCAGCCTTGGGTGGCCCAGGCCTCCTGCCCAGTGGCCACTGGGGCTCCAGTCCTTGCCAGAGCTGCACCTCAGGGGTGCTGGTCCTTCATCTTGAGTTGGTGAGTGCTGAACCCTTACACTGTTCATGTGTTTGTAATACACAGGTCTGTAAATTGTATTTATACCCTAATATGATTTGCTGGACTTGGTGTAATTGTTGACTAAGCAGTGTCTTCATTAAATCAGAAGCTAACAAAGCTGCTTTTTTGTTTTCTTCATTTGTTGGAGGGTGTTTTTCATGTGCTGAGGAGTAGTTCTGGAGCTGCCACACTGATTTTCTTATCTGTCAGTGGCTCTAAAGCATTTTTTTTATATTTTAGTACAGCTGTTGGCTTGGCAAAGGAAGTGTCTTGCCTTGAACGAAGCACAAAATGTACTTGATGAGAAAAAAAAGGTAGAAATTGAGAAGAATCATTGGCAGTTGTCAGGAAGCTTTTTGTCTGGATGTACTTAAAAGTATTGGCTCAAGTAATGTATCAACAGATTTAATTGGGAGAGACTTTCCATTAAAAATATCCTTGCTATCAGTGATAGAACAAATAACTTGCAATAGAGAGGCAACTGCACTTTTGCTTTCCTTACAGCGTAGGCAGATTGCATCTGGCTGTGTGAGCAGTACAGAAATTCCATGCAAGTGTGTGAAGAACTGCAGAGAAAAATGACTTGAGTTGTTGCCTGAGAGCTTAGAAAATAAAAAGGGACAGACAGGCTTCTTAGAAATAGTGTTTGAGGTTCACAAGTTAGAGTACAATGTGTATAGCAGTCCAACTTCTTTCTGCAAAGTCTGAAATTCAGTTGTTTCTTAAATTACCATGTTAATCCTCACTTCTTGCTATACCTCAAAAGCCTTGATTCATGCATATGTGCACTTAAATGATATGATGCAGGGAAAACTGAAGCTGGCATGGTTGTACTGTCACTCACTAGGGGTAGAGGGGGTTTTTTTGTGGTGGTGTTTTTTGGGGTTTGTGGTTTTTTTTGAGATGGACATACGAAGAGCATATCTTCTGTTCCCAGATGAGGACAGAAAAATTGAGTGTCCCAGTGAAAAGCTGAAGGAGTTGGAGTCAAGCCCACCCTTCCTGTCTCATATCTGTTTGGCTTTGGCATCTGGCTGCCTAAGCTGTGTTTCCAGAGTGAGCTGTGAAATGTGTGGCTGCTGCAAATTTTACAGCTAGTCATATATTTCAGGGGGATTTGTGTGTGATAAATGCAGGAAAAGACTTATTAATAATATATGATTTCTAGAGGGAGCATGTGAGTATGTTTTGGTTTAATGAGATGTACATTTTACCTATCCCAGCCTCTCAGTCACTTCATGAGTGTTATGAACCTCAGTTATTTGAGCTGAGTGCTGATCCCCGGCTGTTCTTCCAGGATGTGGGAGGGAATCCTGATGATGATGGCTTTAGTTTTTTCCTAATTTCCTCCTGACTTGCTCTTTACAGAGTCCCAGAATAGCTGAGGCTGGAAGGGACAGCAGACAGCCCAACCCCATGGCAGGGTCACCCAGAGCCACGTGCCCAGGGAAGTTTTGGGTATCTCCACAGCTGGAGACTCCACATCCTCCCAGGGCAACCAGAGCCAGTGTTTGAACACCCTGACAGTAAAAACCACTTGTGTTCAGCTGAAATTTCCAGTGTTTCCACTTGTTCCCCTGACCTCTTGCCCAGTCAGTGGGCACAGCAGGGGTGAGCCTGGCTCCCCCTTCATTCCCTTCACACACTGATGAGAATTCCCTGCCTCGAACAGGACAAGAAAATCCTTCTTAAAAAGCGAGGCATGGAGCTGTGAAGGCCACGACTTTCATGTGTGGTAAAAATGCACGATGTGGAGGTCACTTAGCAAACTTGACATTGCTGGGGAACAGTGATTCTGAAATTACAAATAACCACAGGAATAGTTGGGAAATGATGCAGGAGAATGTGTTCAGTACCCAGTGCACAAGTGCTGGGTCCTGGCATGCTTACAGGAACTGTGCTCCTTATTAAATTTTACAGCATTAGGAAGTATGATCCCTAAGGCAAGTGGGTCAGGCTTTTTTTATACCAGAGGAGGAATTCCATGGCAGCAACTCCCTCCTAAAACACATGTGGGAGCACAGGCACTGAAGTTGGTACCTTCATTGGCACATCCTGGTGTCTTGTGCTCCAGGAAACTGGAGTTATAGATGAGGTTTGAAAATGTGCAGGGTTCCAGTGTGAAACACAGTTGGGTTTGTGTGACATCTGCTGTTTGGGGCATTAAACTGCATTTTCCTAATGAATGTGCCACTTTTTGGTTAATGATCTGCCACGCAGGAATCTAAATGTTACATTTCCCTGCACTGGGATGTGTTGAGGTTCTCCCAAAAATGTGAGATTTGGGGGGGCCCTTGTTGCTTTTAGATTAGTTATTAATTATTTGAGTGGAGCTTATAGTAAATGTCATCACCTGGTCAAGTATATTTTGCCATTTAATTTAACCAGCTTTAGTAATATGGCAGAAAAAGGAGTGGAACTTACCTTGAAGTAATGGAGCTGCTGCCTGGGTTAAAATCTGAAGGGTTTATAGAGTCTTCAGTATTTCTGTTTGCTTAATTTATGAATGAGCCAATCAGAAAAATATTCTCTAATGAGAAAATGATGTCTCTAATATTTAGAATACATTGTAAGTTTTCACTGTATCTGAGATTCTGCAGTTCTTTCATTCCTTTTGTCACTTAATATTTGTTGAATATTGTATAATTTTAAATCTTCAGTTTGCATATCCAGTTTTCCTACCTTAACAAGTACTTTCAGTGCATATTGTACAAAAGGCCTTTACAAAATCACAGGTTCAAGTAAACAGTGTTCCCAATGTATTTATAAGACTGTCATCATCAGTAGGACATTTGTCAAATGCCATTTTTCATCCCACACATTCTTTGTTAGTGGATTTTTTTCTCCCTGAAGAGGCAGGACTAGCACTTCACAATTTCTGAAGAAAAGCAAAATAAGTTACATAACTGATTTTAGCCATGGTTTGAATTGTTTCAGTAGGAAATTTTTAGGCATAGTGTGTATCTAATAAGATGGATCTTTTGGTTATGTGGAGAGAGCATCTCTCTCATCATCAGTTCTTTCAAATATTCCACCTGGAAGGGCTGATGAGTTTCCAACAGAACTTTTAGGGAGATGAGTGCCAGCTTACTGCATTTTTTTTTTAATTACTGTTCTGATTTTGACCAAATGAAATGTTATGCCAGTGTTATTCTGGGCTTAGTGGCCTTATGAAACTGTAGTCTATCTTTTAAACTGTTTTTCTTCCCGTTTCAGAAATGTAATTTTGTTTAAAAGGTTATTCTCCCAAGTTTTAGTCATGCTTTCGTGGTACAGTTGTATCACTGTCAATCATTTGACAGAAATTTCTCATAGTTTCTACTATATAAACTTAATTTGTATTATGTTGGCAGTGACTTTCTGTAGAGCTGTGGATTTGGTTAATTTTAACCTCACTTTGCTAACTGAACTGATGTTTATAAAATCCTTTCCTTCCAAGATTGCTCAGATGAGTTGTTAAAAATTTATTGTGAAGCTGCATTTCATACTCTAATTCCAGAAAAGTCACAGTAGTTGAGTTCTGCTGAGTTGGAGTGTAATTAAATCTGTTCAAAGCACTTCTGTGAATAACCTTCTTAATTAATCATCCTATTGTTTGCTGACAGCAAGTACAGTGAAGAGGATGGTAAGGGAGGAGGTTTTTGCAGATAGGCACAAAAGCAATCCTGTTCTGTGCATTTTTCATCCTTCACATCTGTGGTTGGAAGTTGTCGGTCCTTCCAAACCACATGGTGTAAGTCTGGATCTTTACTTTTGTTGTCGAGCCTTTGATGAACACAACTGTGGATGTGAGTTGGTTGCTTACAGGCAGGTGACCTGCACCTTGTTTGGATAAACAAATGGTGATAGACACAAGCTTGGGACTAAAAGGTTTTATATTGAATTTATGTTGTGGTAGTGAAACATCAAGCAGGTTCACCATCAGCCAGCTGCTGTAGAAACCAGATTGAGTTTAATGATGTGTGACTGGTGGATGTGCCAGGCAGGCAGGTGAAGAGCGAGGTGTGGAGGAGGATGAGTGGGCTTTGGGGTTCGTGTTGTTGTAGATTAATATTTTCTGCTGCGTGCAGTGAAGTGTTTGAAGGTTTAAAAAAAGAACTTTCAGCGCTTGTGCAAGGAAATACAAGAAAACATATTAAGATTTTGGCAAACAGTGCACTGATTCATGTGTTTAGCATATGAAAAATGACTTTTTTGTTGTTGTTAGTCCTCTTCTGTTTTCATATGATGTGCACTTTGCACATAGCACCAGTCAACAAACAACCAGGTTTTTTAAGAGAAGGGAAGAATTGGAGGGGGTAACAAGAGAGATGCTGGGCACTTTTGGGTCTCCCTGAGTGTGAATGGGATTGATGTAGTGTTTGTGTCTGTGCAGAGCTGACCTGGCATCGTATCCAGGCCCTCAGGTCAGGGCTGAGGGTACTGGAGTGGTCTCAGCAGGTTGTGCTTCTGCCTCATCTGTAACATCTCATCTGAGTATGAAAACAAGATTTCTTCAGTCTCCACAACTTTCAAAATCCTTGAAAACATCCTTCAGGAGGAGATATGTTTCCCTAATATAGTTGCAATTGAAAGATGTTACTGGGGCATCAGAAAAAACACGTTCCTGTAATTAGAGCTCTTTGGGTATTGATTTGTCGTGAAAATGAAGATGTTAAAGAACAGTTTTGCACTGTGTAACCTGTGAAATAGCTGATTGGTATTTCTCTTCTGCAGAACCAAGCTGAAGAACCATGAATATGAAACTTTAGATCAGCTGGAGGCTGATCTGAATTTGATGTTTGAAAATGCCAAGCGCTACAATGTTCCCAATTCTGCCATCTATAAAAGAGTACTGAAAATGCAGCAGGTTATGCAGGTATGTGGAGTAGAACAGTCAAAAGGGTATAACTTCACATGTAAATTTATTTGTCTAATGAATGTTTTTCCAAACTAATTTTTAACTACACCTGTGCTTGCAGCAGTATTTTCTTGCTTAGGGGGAAGTATGGGAATGAAGAGCATCATAAAGTGATTTTTCTTCAGCCCATCTCCTGCCTTCTGTGATTTCTGCTGGTCGCTTTATTCCTTACTATGACTCTTAACTTGATTAAACTGAGAGAAAATTGATCATGTGGGGGTTTTTTTAGTGTTTGCATTTGATGCTAAAGCACTTTAGATTTCATAAAGTGTTCCAGCTGAGTGCTACAGTCTGAAATGGCACTGTTTTCAAATTGATTCCTCAGAAGTTGTCCTGACAGTTAGAAAGAACTACACTGCTATTTTACGTCGGCCAACTTATATTAAATAAATCACTGGAAATATTTTGATGCTGGTTTAGTCTCAAAACCTGTAGTTGCATCTGTCTTTGTGCATCTGCTCTGTTCAGATGTTTAACACTGTTCTGGAAGTGTCCAGCATGAGTTTGGCTCCAGGGATTTGGGTTTTTTTCAGGCAAAGAAGAAGGAGCTTGCTCGGAGAGATGACATTGAGGATGGGGACAGTATGATTTCTTCTGCTACATCTGATACTGGAAGCTCAAAAAGGAAAAGGTATGTGCTCCTGTAGTTCCTGCAGGCCATGACATCACTGCATCTTTTATTTGCTAAAGAGAATATTGAGCCATGGTTTTTAGCATTTGTGTAAGAATTTGTAGTTCTGAAACTTAACTTCATTAAGTGTTGGCTCTATCTAATCAATTCAAAACTATTTTCTGACTCTGTTTTCCTATTTTGACCTGTTAGTTGGTGGTTGTCAGCATCGCTTCAGTAAGTGCCATGGATGCTGTAGTTACACTGAATTAGGTAAATTTGTCAGTGGATTTCAGGATTTTTATTTGGGCTTTTGGTAGTTTTTTTTTTTTAGCCTGGTGAGTGGAATATCTTCAGAGGTTGTTAGCACTTCCTGCTTCTATTCTACTGCTTCTCCACTGTGTGGTTATTTATGTGGTTTAGGTGGCAATTTTAGAATATAATTAAAGTTAAAACTATAGTTGAATACATTTTTTTTTTTTAGTTTAAAGTATTGCTCTGCAAATATTTTTATTTGGTGAAGTCTCCTGGCATAAACATTTTCATTTTTCATTACCTGACCTCTCCTTGGGGAGTTTTCATCATTAATGTCAGAGGGCTGCTTCTCTCCCCCTTCTGGATTTGCACTCTTCAGTTCCTTACCCTTCAGTAAGGGCCAAAGAAGGTATTTGACAAATAGATAAACTGAGTATAACAGATGGTTTATTCTGGATCCTGTAACACAAATCAAATTCACAATTCACAGTGATTTAAAATAGACCCTTGATGGTTTGTGGTAAGTATTCTTTACAGTGGGAGCTGTTACACAGTTAATATTAATGATGCATTTCACTCCAACAAGGAGTAGTTTCTCTAGTCTTCCTCATGGTGTCATTTGAAATAAGTTCCACCTTCTGATAATATTTTTGCAATAGTAGCAACAGCCAGTGTAAAGCTGTAATTCAGCATCTTTCTTTGGTGTTGCTTGTGACCTTCAGCTTCCTGTATATTTATTTCTTTGTTTTGCCAAAGTAACAGCAGTTGTGGGGGGAGGAAGGGAATGAAACAGAGCATCAGCAAAGAGTCACTGAGGAACAATCAAGTCAGTGCAGCAATGTACACTCATGAAAAGTCTGCAGAGAGAAAATATGAATATGATTTAGGAGGTGGTAGAGTCTAGGGATGCTGGGAAGAAGAAATGTAGTGGAAAGGTAAGACAGACCACAGTACCAAGTAATCAGGAAGGAACAAATTGGAAAAATTGCTGGGTTTGTGATCTTTGGGCTCAAAGAGAAGTACTTACCTAATCAAGCAAGTCACATTGCCATTGGTGTCCTTTTAACTCTGTGTTGCTTTTGATCACCTTGTGTGAGACAGTACTGAAATGCTTAAAAGAAAAAAATCTGTCAGGCCTTGTCATCTGTGAAGTAAAAGAGAAAAAAGTTGTGTTTGTAGGTAAAGGGAAATCAAAATAATGTCAGAAGAGAACCTGAAAGTGCTTTTGGTGTTGTCAGTTCAATACTTGTTATCCATTTCACTTGATGAATGGTAGGAAGGAAAAGAAGATTGTAAATGCTGCTGATGGCAGAAGTGAAGCACTGAGGGGAATTCCAAAATGTTGCTGAAAAAGGAAACTAATAACCCTTGCAAAATTCATCCCACTGGGAAAATAACAGTTACACAGAAGAAAGTGGTTTGAATGTCCCCTTTTATGTATCAGATGCATGACCTGAATCTTGAGTTATTGCCAGGCCTTTTCGTGTTCCTGCTTGGGTTTTGCTTTACCTACTTCCGTGGAACTGAATGTTAAAACTTGGAAACGTGTTAAAACGGGGAATTTGGCAGCATGTCTGTGTTCTGGCATTGCTTATCTGCCAGTGTGAACAGCTAAGCAATATTTTACAGCAGTGACAGTAATGCAGAAAAAAGTCTTTAACCTGTAGAAGATATATTTTGAATTTTGGTGAGCTTTATTGACTTCTAACTTCATTTGTCTGGGGTTGACAGATATTTAAGTAATTCTTTCTACTACATTCTTGATGCCCTTTTTTTCTTTTATCTGGTACTGAAGAAGGTACAGAATTACCCTGAGAAAAATAACTCAAGTCTTTGATATTCTGTATTCAGCAGAGGTAGTCATGAAGATACTGGCTGGAGGTTTTTTCCCTGTTTGCTCTGGATCTTGAGGTCTTAGATTCAGATGCCTGCTCCTGACTGGTCTGTTTTCTCTGCAGCTGGAAAGTGCTTAAAGCTCCTTTTGGCCTTTGCACTTCTGAAAACAAATGATTTGTTCTGTTCTGTAGAACACTTAAGGTCAATGAGAGAAGAATCATAACTGAAAGTAGTTTCCTGTTCCTGTAGAGCCTCCTGGTTGTGATGCTGTCACTGTTTGCAAGTTCTAGTGCACTGTTTTAATGTTGAACTTGTGTGTGTTTAGGTCATTCTGGTTGTCATCATGGTAGAGGATAATGTCATTTTGATATTAGTGCTGGAAGTGGGGAAAAGAGCCCCTGACATTTATTCTTTTCCCTCTCGTTCTTCTCCTTGACCTCACAGTAAAAAGAACATACGAAAGCAGCGGATGAAGATCTTGTACAACGCGGTTCTGGAAGCTCGAGAGCCGGGCACAGGCAGGCGGCTCTGTGACCTGTTCATGGTCAAGCCATCCAAAAAGGACTATCCAGACTATTACAAAATTATCTTGGAGCCAATGGACCTGAAGATGATAGAGCACAACATCCGCAACGACAAGTACGCGGCGGAGGAGGCCATGATTGAGGACATGAAGCTCATGTTCCGCAACGCGAGGCATTACAACGAGGAAGGCTCCCAGGTACTGCCTTGGTTCAGCTGTCACACCTCTCTGCTCCTTTGCAGACACAGAAGTTACATTAGGAGGGTTTAGCTTTGACTGTTACTCACATTATGTGTTGGAATCGATTACTGAACTGAAATAGAAGCTCTCGGCACTTCTGGGAAGGGGTGTCTTAGAAAGAAGCCGTCTTTGTTTTCATGGGTGTGGAGGGTGGAGGAGGTCAGACTAGAAGACCTGAGTTGTTTACCCCAGCAAAATGGGTCTGAAAGGAATATCTTTTTCATTTGCAAATATATTGTAGGCTGTGTCTGTATTGTGATGTTTCTCAGGCAGCAAACGTGGTGTTGTGGGACAGGGTGGTGGTAGGGAACCTAAGGGAAACCTGCTGCTGTTTCTAATGAGGAACATGAGCTGCTACTGTACAGGACTTCATGATGAGGTTGCATTCACTGGAATTGGATTTGAAGACCCAGGGCAATTGTTCTGGTCCTTTGTATCTTGATGGAATCACAGTAGTTCAAGAGGTCTGTGGTTGCTCTTGGGTTTGATGAGGAAGTCTGTAGGACAACTGCGCCCTGCCATTTTGTAGTCTTTGGAGTAGAAATGCAACTTAATTGGATAATTTATTCAAGAATTTTAGCTCCCTGATTTACATGGTGTTCATCAGTTCTTCTTACCTATGTAAGTCAGTTAAAAAGAAGGGCTTATTTCTCGAAAGTACACTTTGAATTAAACACTCAGTTTTGCTTTCAGCTTTTCCAGACTAACATTTAAATGTTTCTTAGGGGCTAGTTCTAAACTAGTCCAAACACAGTACGCCTTGTTTTGGTTGGTTTTTGATTACTTTACTGATTAATAGGTGTACAATGATGCCCATATGCTGGAAAAGATCCTTAAAGAAAAAAGGAAAGAGCTGGGACCCTTGGCTGAAGATGATGATGTGGCATCCCCTAAACTAAAGCTAAGTAAGAAAACCTTGTGCACTGCTTTGTCTCATTTCAACACTTAAAAAACAATACAGATGAACAGATCTTCCTTTTAGAATAAACGTGTGCTGCACATGCAAAGAAGCTGTATTTTCAAAATTATGACAGCAATGGTATGTTTACATGCATATAAAATAGAATTAAGTTGTTGCATGTAGTGTTTTCTGAGGAATGGTTGAAAAGAGTGGAATTTAGTCACGTGGTGTTATCCAAATGTTAGGTGGTGCATTCATTATGTGCTCAGTCACACTTCATCAGCACACACAATGTGTGCAACAGGGATGGCTCACAAGTAAGGTGCTTCTCAAAGTGAGGAAAGCTCTTAATTTCCCTGGTTAAATGTCTGGGATTTCCACAGAATGATAAAAAAAAGGTGAGCTTTATTTGGAAAATTATTGAAAGCCATGAAAAACATGGAATTGAAATTTCCCGTGTCTGTTCCTAGAGCTGTTGCCCTTAATAATGAGGTTTGCTACTGCTCAGATCTTAGGTTTCTTTAATATGTGTTCAGAATTTAGCAAGCTGAGAAGGGTAGAATTGCACAGAAAGCCTTGAAGAAAGTAACTGCACACAGTCCTCTTAAAATTTAAATGTGCAGCTCTAAAGTAAGGTACAAGTATAGAGAACTCACAGGCAGAGTCTGTGCAGTGCAGTAAGAGATCCTGAATTAATCAAAAAGCTAATCTGATTGGTAATCCCATGGGAGGCCTTGTTTTACATTTTACCTGCAATAATCCTCTCTGATTTGGCATAAACATGCCATGAAGGAATCTGATAATATTTAGAATACCTAATTTTAGTGATAGCAAAACCCCTGTGTGACTGGATTTTTAACACCTGTAGAGAGAAATTCATGTAGGGTTGGTAAGACCAAACTTGAGTTTAGAGGTGTTTGTTAATGACATTAGGTAGGAAAAGATGTTTTCCGTGCTTCTGTCTGAAGAGACCTTTGCCAGGTAGACCACATATGGTGTGGGTGACATATGATTCTGTGTTTGAGACAAATAACATTTTAAAAAAACTATTAATACAGTTGCTCATACCATGAAGTGGTTCTTCAAGAAGCGATTCTCCAACGGAAAGAAGATGCACAAAGAAGTGTCCAAGTTCTCGGTTCTGTAATTTTATTTTTTTTTTTTAATTTCTATTTGTCATCCTAGGTAGAAAAAGTGGCATTTCTCCCAAAAAATCGAAATACATGACTCCCATGCAGCAGAAGCTGAACGAGGTGTACGAGGCCGTGAAGAACTACACGGACAAGCGCGGCCGGCGGCTCAGCGCCATCTTCCTGAGGCTGCCGTCCCGCTCCGAGCTCCCAGACTATTATGTGACCATCAAAAAGCCCGTGGACATGGAAAAGATCAGGAGCCACATGATGGCAAATAAGTACCAGGATATCGACTCCATGGTAGAGGACTTTGTAATGATGTTCAACAACGCCTGCACGTACAACGAGCCGGAGTCTTTGATTTATAAAGATGCCCTGGTCCTGCACAAAGTTTTGCTTGAAACTCGGAGGGAAATAGAAGGAGATGAGGATTCTCATGTGCCCAATGTCACTTTGCTAATTCAAGAACTCATCCACAACCTTTTTGTATCTGTTATGAGCCACCAGGATGATGAGGGCAGATGCTACAGCGACTCCCTAGCTGAGATTCCTGCTGTTGATCCCAACTTCCCAAATAAACCTCCTCTGACTTTTGATATCATCCGAAAAAATGTTGAAAATAATCGCTATAGGAGATTGGATTTGTTCCAGGAGAATATGTTTGAGGTACTGGAGAGGGCGAGGAGAATGAATAGGTGAGCAAACCCTTACTTTTTGGGTATCCTTTATCACATGAGTTTTGCATGTTAATGTTAGAGAAAGGCTGAAGTTTTTTCAAAGTGTTCACTTTCTTTGATGTGGGTGTTTGGAAAACTAAATCTCAAAAGTTCTATCAGGTCTTCAGTGGAACGTTTGCTTTCATTTAAAAACAAGGAAAAAGGTTTCTGCCATGAGACAATTTTGTCACTAGTCTTCTGAAGGAACACCTCATGAAAACCGGGTTCCTGTTAACTTTGAGATTGAAAAAATGAGGAAGAGGAGCTGTTCACTGACTGCTTGACTAGTGAATTATTCTTTTGGAGCAATCACACTTAGATAAGCTATGGTAAAATGCAAAAACTGTGAACACTTGCAACTTCTTGCAGTGTTTTACTGGAACTCGGTAGCATATTTGGGGGTGTACAGGTGAGATCTTGACTAAAATTACATAAAAGCATCTACTAATGGAGTATGGATAATTAAAATAAGTCAGTTTTTTAATAATACTGTTATTACTCAATTTTTCAGAAGTTAAAAGATTGTTGAGGTCCAGTGACAAGTAATCTTGGTTGCAAGATTTGATTTTCCTGGCATTTCAGGGCTGGTGTTTACAAAAATATTGTTTTGGGTCAATTATAATAAAAACTGACAGCAGAGTAGCAGGTGATGCTTGACTTGTCAGTCTCTGTTGCTGCTTATTATGAGTAAACACAGAAACCTGTTGGTAGAGTGAAGCTTTAGATTGATCACTAAATGTGGCAATTGATGGGAGTGTTTAGAATCCTGTTTGACTCTGGCCAAACTGATTTTGCCCTGTTTTACATGTTTTTGTACAGGACTGATTCGGAGATTTATGAGGATGCAGTTGAACTTCAGCAGTTCTTTATTAAAATTCGAGATGAACTGTGTAAGAATGGAGAGATTCTTCTGTCACCTGCTCTCAGCTATACCACCAAGCATCTTCACAACGATGTAGAAAAGGAAAAGAAGGAAAAGCTGCCCAAAGAAATAGAGGAGGATAAGCTCAAAAGGGAGGAGGAGAAGAGAGGTAGCTACTTCCTTTTCATTAATTTTAAATGTATTAATTGAAAAATACATCTATGCCTGTGGTGTGAGCTCTGCTGTTGCTGCAGCTTTACCTGCTGAAGGGACCTCAATAGTCTGATTGTCCACCAAGGATAAGAGATTTATTCTGATTCTTATGAGCCAAAAAAAGAGGTGTAGGTAGATACTAACCCCATGTAAACTCTTTAATCAGAATGCATTAGGGTGCCTGTATTCTTGTTTCAAGGATAGTAGAAAACAATAGGTTTTACTTTAGCTTTCTGCTGACAATCAACTTAGCACTGACGGTTCCAGCTGACCTTTTGGTTGTTTCCTTTCTGACAAATACTTGTTTCTTGCTGTGCTGATGGTGTTGTCTATGATCATGCTTTTAACACTGCTAAAGAAGTGATATTTAAGCAAGCCTTTTGTGTATTTACTTGACTGCTGTGAGGGTGAAGATGAATGGGCTTGGCACTGTTTTGTAGAGCAAGAAACCTACTGCAAAGGTCCTTTGTATTCCACAGTTCCTGGCTGTTCCTGTGGAGCATATCTAAGGGAATGAGTAAAGTTCTCCTGTTGCCCCTCTCCACAGATGGCAGCAGAGCTGTTAGCTCTTTGTCCTTGAATTATCCTTCTAACATGGTTCACCTTCCCACATAACACCGATGTCAGCAGCAATAACCTCTGGCTGCTCCAGCCTCAGGGTGAGGGCCTCCACATGGGCAATCCTGGCTAATGTGGAAACGTGGCAGTACTAACAACTGTTCTTCCCTTCTTGAAACAAGAAGCTGAAAAGAGTGAAGATTCCTCTGGCTCAGCTGGGCTGTCAAGTTTGCATAGGACCTACAGCCAGGACTGCAGCTTCAAGAACAGCATGTACCACGTGGGGGATTATGTGTATGTGGAGCCTGCAGAGGCCAACCTGCAACCCCACATCGTCTGCATCGAGCGGCTCTGGGAGGATTCAGCTGGTAAGGGTGTCTTTGCTGGGGGAAAACACCTTTGTGAAACTTCTTAGTACTGTTTTAAGCTTCCCATTTGATTTTTTTTCCTCTGTAGATGTTATTTATTTGATTTGCAGGACTATGTGTGCACTCACACGGTGTGTGAGTATTTTTCTTGTTTCCGAGTTGCTTTTTTCCGAAGGATATTACAAATGGAAAGCTCTTGGATCAGCACATGCTTTTTTTTGGTGTTCGTTTCTACCTACCCTCAAATTGTAAGCATCCCAGAGATAGTGTTCTGAGTGGGATGGACTTTTTGTAATGATCCATGCTTCTTCAAATAATCAGGTGATTGTTGTGTAGACTTTGAAGCCATTTGAAGGCCTGAAAGTCAAGATTTATAAATAAGAACCAATTCCTCCTTTATTTTTCTGAGTCAGATTTTACTGGGTTGAAAACAATTGGCAGGCTTTTCAAGCAACAGGCTTTCCTTTCCTGAAAAGTTTAATAAATATTGTCCTGTTTCAAAGCAGAGAGCTCTCAATATAAGTGACTACATGGCTATTTGATTAATTGATCAAGCTATGATTGTTCTTTCTTGCTCATGCACTAGAGAATGTCATTTTACATTTTTTTTTCTTTCTATCTCCCTTCTCTCTTTTTGTTATTGTCTGTTTTAAAGGAGAGAAGTGGCTCTATGGCTGTTGGTTTTACCGACCAAATGAAACGTTCCATCTCGCAACAAGAAAATTCTTGGAGAAAGAAGTTTTTAAAAGTGACTATTACAATAAAGTTCCCGTTAGCAAAATTTTAGGCAAATGTGTGGTCATGTTTGTCAAGGTGAGAGACTGTTCAGACTAATTTGTTTAAGCAAATAATATGTTCTCTGCTGTTTTGCTGTAGGGGCTATGGGCACTTTGACATAGAGACATTCTGTTAATACTTAAATAAAACAGGATTTGTTCCTGTAGGCTGTTTGTATTTTTCCTTTGCTTCATGAGATATGTAGTTTAGCCAGGTGATGTTGTTTCCCTGAGCTGGTTGGTTTGTAGAACCATATGTTTATGATCACCCCCAGCTTGGTGATCGTGTCCTCTTTTCAAGTCAAAGCTCAGAAATCTCATAAAAGGTGGTTTCAGGCTCCAGATCTTGTACTTGTTCATGCACTAGTTTGGTAAATGAATAAACCCCAATTATTCTCACATGCCAATCAGTATTGAATTTAGCTTCTTCTCTAAGGATGGAATTTCTTGTTATTTTTAATAAAACTTGGATGTCAAACTGGGAAGAAAAGAACTCAGCAGAAAGGCTGCTGATAGAAGCATAAAAAACCCCAGGAAACATGAGAGAGAGTTCACTGTGTGTCTCTGGGGCGTGGGCATCGCTGAAGTATTTCATATTTTTTCTTCAACGTGCAGGAATACTTTAAATTGTGCCCTGAAAACTTCAGAGATGAGGATGTCTATGTGTGCGAGTCCCGCTACTCTGCAAAGACAAAGTCTTTTAAAAAGATCAAGCTGTGGACTATGCCTGTGAGCTCTGTCAGATTTGTCCCTCGAGATGTGCCCCTGCCTGTGGTCCGTGTTGCTTCTGTGTTTGCTAATCCAGACAAAATAGATGAGGAGAAACACAGTGAAACACTGGAGGACAGTAAGGTGGGAGAAAGTATCATTCATCTCGAAAAGGTACGTAAGATAATGAAGAGGGACATTGATTGTATTTGCCGAATAAAGAATGACAAAATATTGTTATTTGGGTTTCACAGCATCCAAACATAGTCAAATATAAATAAACATGATGTTTCTGTTACAAATCAGGTTATACACATTTGTAAATAGATACAAACAAAATACAAATAGACTAAGCAGAAAATGAACTCTACATATTTGTTAGATTTGACAGCCTCTTTCCTGTGATCATGTAAAGAGCTTGGTCTGGTTTTTTTACTGCTTCAGAAAATTACACTTTTACTGTAAAGCTTGTCTTAAGCATAAAGAACCTGTAGAACTAAAAGTCTAATTTTGGTTCATGGCAGTGCTGAAATGCTTTATTATGTAGCAGTTCAGTAAAATAGTCAGTAGCTAGGCAGCAGTAAGTAATACATAATATTCTGTTCTCTGTGACCTCCTTGTGCTTAATAACTAAGTAGTGTATTGTCAAAATGCTTAAGAATATTTCTGTCCAACATAGTGGATAAAATGGTTTATTTATTGTACTTAGAGTAATAAAACAAATACATTTAAGGAAAGGTATTAAAATCAATTCAATTGAATTAATTTTATCTGAAATAAATTTAGAGCCATGAAAAAAATAAGACAATCATAAAATAAATGCACTTTAGATTGGGTTCTCTAACAGAACCTGAGTACACAATACCCAGCACACACATTGTCAGCTTTAAGTAGACACCTAGTGTGTATTATTATATTTATTAACATAATGAGAAAAGGTACTTCTGCTGAGAGAATGAAATCTCACAGAGTCTTTTCCTTCCATGCCTTGGGTAGACAGCCTGTATTTCTTTGGCTTTTTGAAATCCCAGACTGAAAGATCAAATGAGGCACAATGTGAGTTGTTCCTAAAAAGTAGGAAATTAAATGGGGCGAATGGTATGAATTTGCAGGCAATACATGGAGTGTTCTTATTATCCCATATGAGAGTTGAGTCATTAAATTTCTATGTGTTTTATCTTGGCCATAAACTCAGTTCTTGCCCCTTATGCACGTTACTGTGCTTTAAACCATCAAAGAAAGCTGACAGGGCTTGGCTTGGCCAGGTAACTTTGAAGCACTAGAACAAAAAAGACCTGTAAATTACTGTTCTGTAAATTACTGTTCTGTAAATTAGAGCTTTGTGAAACAGGACAGGTTGTGACAGACATGGAAAGTGTCTTTGGTTTTGCAATTGCATTTTTAAGTTTGAAGGCTTTTGCATGTACAGCTCTGTTTACATACTGTTGTTAACATAAAGACAGAGCAAAGCCTTTCACGAGCACACGGCACCTGTTTTTTAACGTTTGGTTTTCCTCCTTCTGCAAGTTCCTAAATGCTTGTTCTTCTGCAGGAGAAAGAAGATGTTCCAGTAGAAATGTCCAACGGAGAACCTGGTTGCCATTACTTTGAGCAGCTCTGCTACAACGATATGTGGCTTAAGGTTGGGGACTGTGTCTTCATAAAATCCCACGGGCTGGTGCGACCCCGAGTGGGAAGGTGGGTGCAGCTTCTTATTTGCAGTTTGTGGCTATAAAAACAACTTGAACCAAAGACAGGCTGGTTGCAAAAGGGGTAAAAGAGGATGGGGAAAAAAAATCTTGTGAGTGCAGTGAAGTGTTATAAGCTCTTGATAGAGTGAGGTGGAAGTTTAGCTGCCTAGTAAAAACCTGGTACAGTTGTACAGGTGGACTAGGCTGTTTGGTACCCATTTTCCACTGCCAGTCTTCCTGAACAACCCAGTTCTGTCTCATTTGGGAGGAATGGCCTTTCATTTATGTCAGTGCTTTGGTTTCTTTCCAGGATTGAAAAGATGTGGGTGCGAGATGGAGCTGCATATTTCTTTGGTCCAATCTTCATACATCCTGAGGAAACTGAACATGAACCAACCAAGATGTTCTACAAGAAGGAAGTGTTTTTGAGTAACTTGGAGGAGACCTGTCCAATGACTTGCATTTTGGGTAATTATTAGCAACTTTAAATCCAATGGACACTCCGTTTCCTACGCAATCTGAAATGATTGATAGCTATGCATAGGCTTGATTCCAAGTAGGTTTTTTCATATTGAGGGAGAGAGGAACAAGAGATTATTCAGTGGGTTTCTAATACACATTCCTGTCTTAGGAACCTCTGGTGAGAACGTTCACTTTAAGAAAGCTTTCTCACAATAAGGGAATTACATGTATGATAACCAAGTGAACATTGTCTGCAGCCAGAGAACAGAAAACTCCATTATTCTTGCTTATTAATGTAATTATTCCAGTACATATTACCTGGAAAGTTGAAGGGAGAAGCAGGAGGTTGAAATTTGGTTTGTTGGAGAAGGTGATGGTGTGCACTTTGTTTTGGATATTGGGATAAATACACTGACAGACCGTTGGGGTTTGCTATTTTTGTGGGTTTCCTAGAGCTTTAAAAAAATCCGAAAGCTGCATGAAGTTGCTGGAGGTTTCTTGTGAGTGGCATTATTTGATTAAAACGTCGATTGGTGTATTTTCCGTAGTTGCGCCAAATACCAGGAATCTTCCAGACTTACGAGACAGGCAAAAAACTGGAGTTCCCACCCTTTTTACGGGAAGTCTGCGAGTGTGGCTGCCTTCTTACCCAGCTCTTTCATTTCTGCAGGAAAGTGTGTCGTTCTGTCATTCAAAGACTTCCTCTCCTGCAGACCAACAGAAATCTCCGAAAACGACGTTTTTCTTTGCGAGAGCCGCTACAACGAGAGCGACAAACAGATGAAGAAATTCAAAGGGCTGAAGAGGTTTTCACTCTCTGCGAAAGTTGTAGATGATGAGATATACTATTTTAGGTAAAAATGTGGTGGGAGTGAGGGGGTCACCTGGGCACCCTTCTGGGTTGTGGTGGACTGACTCTGCTTGGCAGCTCAGCTCCTCCCCAGCCACTCGCTCGCTTCCCCGCAGTGAATGGGGGAGAGAATCTGAAGGGGCCAAAGGAGGAAAAACTCCTGGGTCAAGTTAAAGGCAGTTTGATAAGTGAAGCAAAGCTACCTGCACGAACAAAGCAGCAAAATAAGGAATTAATTCCCTGCTTTCCATTGGCAGGCAGGTGTTTAGCTGTTTCCTGGAAAGCAGGGCCTCAGCATTTGTAGTGGTTGCTTGGAAAGACAGACACCATAGCCCTGATTGTGCCCCCATCCTCTCTTCCTTCCCCACAGATTTAATGCCTGAGCAAAATATCCTATGATATGAAATATCCCTTTTGGTCAGTTTGGCTCCCAGTTGTGTCCCTTCCCAGATTATTGCCCACCCTCAGCCTGCTGAGGGGCAGAGTGGGAAAAGGCAAAGGCCTTTTGTTGGCCTGATGTGCCAACACTGTTCAGCAGTGATTACAATGTGATATGTTATCAAGCCGTCACCTCACAAGTGCAAAAAGAAGCCCCCTACAGGCTGCTGTGCAGAGAATTAACCCCATCCCAGCCTGACCCAGGGCAGAAATAGAAGTTACAGTTGTAGGAGAGTAGTTTTGACTAATCACGGTCTTGGGAATAAGTCCAGGTAACATCAATCTTTTCATGGTCTTAATACCACGGGATGTTTTCGTTTTTCTTCTCCTGACTTCAGGAAAAGTCATTACATTATTGGATTCATAAATTCTCTTGGATGCTATTAAAATACTTAAGTTCTCGTTATGGGTAACAAATAGCTTTCCAGTTGGTGAATATTCATATTAATAAAAATATTAAATTTTAAGTTGAGTAAAATGAAGAATCTGAGGAAGGTGTGATGTTAACTGCCTTCTGTTGCTGAAATTAAGTACTTGCTGCGTTGAAATCTACTTCTAACTCATAGAAAAAATAAAATTCTAACAAGTGACTGAAATAAAACACCATAGGCACAGAGTGATTTCTGCTCAAGGTTCTGAAAGAAAGCACAGGCACATCTCAAGTTACCATTATTTCCATTTTGTTCAATGATAAATGAAGAAAAGTTGGTTTTCTCCTCAAAAATATGTGCTTTCTCCTGTGAAGTCTGAGTTTGTTCTCAGCTACTTTCTTGTCTTCTTCCTCCACCTTCCAGAAAACCCATAGTTCCTCAGAAGGAACCATCTCCTCTACTGGAAAAGAAGATTCAGCAGCTGGAAGCAAAATTTGCTGAGTTGGAAGGAGGTGATGAGGACATGGAAGAGATGGGAGAAGAGGAAGGTGATATGACTGAAACACCTTCCATGCCTCAGCTTCAGGCCCCATTAGCCAGTGACTTGGATATAATGCCTTATACTCCTCCACAGGTAAGGATTTTCCTTGAGGAAACTTTAAACCTTTATATTCCACATTTTTTTCCCAATTCAAATGAAGAAAGAAACAGAAACATTTTATCATATACACAGAATGGATTCATACTTTGGTTTATGAGCTGTGGAACAGATTACACAGAACAGCTTTGGTATATCCCATATGATATCCAGGTGATAATATTGAAGTCCATTAAAATATATTTAAAGGCAGTCATTCAGTTGAGGAAAACCTGGGCTATACTTTTATATGACATGTTAATGTTATTTTGAATTAGTAGTTTTTCTATGACAGAAGTATCAGGCCTTTATATTAAATATAAAGTTGGAATGTAAGGGTTTAATTGTAATTCTCAATTTACCTAATGCCCATTTTTCAGCTTTTCCTTAAATTTTGAAAAAAGCTAGCATTTTGAGTGTTGTGGTTTTGCTGCATTTTTAGAAAATGCTGTACATCATCCTCAAATGAAAAAAAAAATATCACTTTTTTGGTGTTGAATTGCCATTCTTGCTTGGATAATGGATAGGAAGTCCAAGAGGAGTTGTGTGTGGTTGTACACCACTCGAATGCATCATTACTGCTGCTTAAATAGGGACTTGTGATCCCCTTCCCTCTCTTGCTGTGTTTCTTACACAAGCCCTGGAATTTGTGTAGTGAGTATTAAAGCAGAGGGGGGACTGCTTTAACTGGAAATTCACCTAAACAAAAAAAATGGATTAAACCCTTTGTCTGTCTCACCACACTCCCACATCCAGGCTAATGCCAGCAATAAAGAGGCGATGGGATTGACCTGCTGGAGCAGGAGTTTCAGACACTTTTGTAACCAACAATATAGATTTCTTCTGGATTACATTAACTGTGACAACCTCATTGGCAGCAGAAGAATGGATGTGACCCTGGGACAGAAATACCTGTCCTTGGATGAAGTGAAGAAGAGTTGCTGAAGTTGAAAGCTTTTGCTTGGTTTGAGGGGGATGTTTTGCCATGTGGGCAGACCAGCAAATGCACTTTGCAGTGCAAGGCTGCTGTTGTTTTAATGTGCTGAATTTCATAAGCATCATGAAAACTCTTGCTGAGCATTGCAGATAGAAGTGGAATTTTATTTAACAACTGTTAAACCCCAGAACTTTTAAACTTTTTTTTCTTCTGCTAGCAAAGAAACTATTACAACACCTAAGGATAAGAGGAGTCATGACAAGTGAATATGTGGTATTGTGGGGCTTGACAGATAGATGGGTGATGCTCTCCTGCTGCAGTTTGCTGTGAATTGAGTCAAACCTAAAAAAGAAAAAGATGGGCAGCTTCATTCTTTGCTTTAGCAGTATGGCTGAGAAAAGGCATAAAAGGGGGTCCTAGTTCACATCTTCTTTTAACATATCTGAAAGTGAATGTGCAGGTGTCTGACTCAAGTGGGAAGGGCTCTGTTCATTTAAAAATGGGTGCATTGGAGATGTAAAAGAACAGAGAATACAAGAACAAAATTTGGAAGTCTTGTGGTTTCTCAAAGTCCTGTTTGCCCCTCCAAACTGATGGGGAGGCTTTTATATTAAATTACTGTTACAGGAACTGCTGCAAGCAATATAAAAGCTAAAACAGCTGATAAACTCATAGCTCTCTATTTGCAGATGTATAAGAGGCCAAATACATGATTAGATTTCCCTATTTTTGATTTGAGAACTCTCCATCTGCCCATGTGGGCTTATCTGAGAAGCCAGGATGGAATTGTATGTGCCCTGTGTGTCATCCCAGAACCTGCATGGAGTTTTCTTCACTTCCTCCAGACAAGTGCTGTCTTTAGGTTTAGAATGAAACCTTGAAGGGTGCATTGCTATTTCAAAGTTAATACAGTGAAGTTTGGAATCACACAAAAGTGGGCCTCAGTTTATCCAGTGCCTGGCTTAAATTGATGAGCAAGACTTGTTAAGTGTCTTGGTATCACTTTGAAGCTTTGTTTTTGGCTGAGAGACGAGTTGAAGTGTGGGGACAAAGTGGCAGGTAGGAGTAGTAACATGGTCAGGATTTCAGGAGAGGAAGAAGACAGTTGAAAACATTTTTTTTTATTTTTTTTTCCCCCCACCAGATGTTTGGAAACAATTACACTTTTCAAGATGTGACAGATTTGTAATTTGGGGTATGAGAAAGGCCTTCTGAGGGGTTTTGATATGATGATACGTTTATGGGCCTTATCAGTCAGATTGTGGGTGAATTATGGCTCTTTATGTAATGATGTAATGAGAGGTAAACACTTGAGAGAAAGGAAAGTCTGGCAGGAAAATTAAGGAACATTTATAAGATGGAACCAGGGAGAGCAGGGATTGCAAAGGCCAAGGAGGAAGTGGGGAAGCACTTTCCTAAAATATGCAATGGCAAATAAATTGTTTTACCTTGTGTTGGCAACGTCTCTGAACAGCAAAATGGATGAAATCTGTGACATAACACAATTACTTTTGTTCTCTTCTGGCCTTCTCTCTTGTACTCTTGTGGTCATAACTGCTTTTTCTCACAGTCCACTCCCAAGTCTGTTAAGGGCGGCGCCAAGAAGGAGGGATCCAAAAGGAAGATCAACATGAGTGGGTACATCTTATTTAGCAGCGAGATGAGAGCTGTGATTAAAGCTCAGCACCCAGACTACTCCTTTGGAGAGCTCAGCAGGCTTGTAGGAACTGAATGGAGAAACTTGGAAGCAACAAAGAAAGCGGAATATGAAGGTAAATAAAACCTGAGATCCTAAACTCTTTTCTGCCTTTTTTTACTTTCTCAACACGTTCGTTACTGTTGTTCAGGTGACAAGTTTAATGAAAGCAAGTATTTATGTTTGTGTTCTGGACTCACCTTAAAGAGAAGTTCATGTGGAGAGGTGACTGAAGAGGAGCAAAGAGCATGTTTAAGTTATGTAGAGCCCAGCTGATAATGTGTCTTTGCCACAAATAACCAAATTAACAGAGACCAAGAGAATGGGGGCAAATTAGGGACATGAAGCCCCTGAGCTGGAAGTCAGTTGGAAAAATGTTTTGTGAAAGTTTTCTTAAACAAGGACCAGGGGGAATTTTGGACAAGAAGCTCTTGAGAGCTGTAGCAGCAGGTAAGAAAGACTTACAGTGGAGCAGGAAAAAGTTCATTATTTGCAGTACTTAGAGTCCTGAGAGGCTTTGGTAGTGTGAAATCAAGGATACAAATCTGTTATTATGCTGTAAATATGAGCTATTGTTCAGTCATAGTATTAATCAACTGTTGTAACTGATTTTGTTGAGATATTTCATATCCTGAAGTAAGCCTAGGAATATTTCATAGTCATGAGATATTTCAGACTGATCTTTTGTCCCTCTCCTCCCTTATTTTCCTCAATTCCTTCCCTCCTTTCCTTCCCTCCCTGCTTTCCTTTCTTTTCTTCCCTCCTTTGCTTCCTGCCCTCCTTTCCTTCCATTCCTTCCCTCCCTTCTGATAGTGGTCATTGTGTTTCAACTTGACTAGAATAAAATAGAGTTTAACAGCAGGCCCTTTCCAAGCCAAATACATTGGCTTAACATCCATAGTTATTTCCTAGTTAATACTGTGTCTACACTATATTAACAATATTAACTATTGTATTGATGCAGTTTTATTGGAAGAAAATGCTACTTTGGATAGGAACATTTCAACACCCTGGAAAGTTATGGCCCTATTAAGTTGTAACTCTTTGAGATTTTGTAGGTTTTCTGCATACTCATAACTTAAAGGCAGCTTTGATCTTCAGGCTGGAAGCTTGCATGCTGTCACTGTCCCCTCTCAGCCACCTCAGTCCTTCCTGAATTTTCTGTAGCACCTCTTTGCAGTTCTGGAGGGTAGCACAGCACCCTTTGCTGTGTGCAAGTTTTCTTTCCACATGCTGTGAAGGGAAATGGTAATGCTCTTTCTTTCTGAACGTACTGGGGCCTTACTTTTTTCTGTAGTCATTTCCTTTTACACCCTTCTAGGTGCACATGGTGTCTTTTTATTGGCAGATCCCTCCTTGCAGCCTAATCCTTAAGCAGTAGGATGGCTGGCATGTCACTGCTTCCTCACTTAGAGCAGCCTGAGCACTTCTGCAGGAAGACACTGTTTGTCCACTGTGTTAATGATTGTCTATGTGCTTCCATTTTAATCTTCCTTCTCAATTAAAATTTTCCAAAGCTTTTGGGTTTTGAGCTGCAGTTTCCCTGGCTTGCTGTCTGCCCAGAGCTAGACTTACTTTTATTTGGTTTTGAGGCATTGGGATGGGGTAACAAAGCATCCAGACTGTGTTTGCTTACCATGTGTGGAAGGAGAGAAACTTCACTCCTTCCGTTGTGACGAGTCAAAGTTCACCTGCTCTCTGGTGTGGACCTGCACCAGGGAGCAGGGAGTAGGCATGGTTTGACACCTCAGTGAAAAAGTGCCTTTCCATTTTCTGGTGAAAAGTAGCTTGCGTTTTAGATCCATTTTGTCCCACTGAAAATTTCACTTGGTGTTATGTGCAGGGTATTAGTTCATTTTATTAGCAGTAGAAGTGCCTGCATGGCTAAATAAAGTAAAAGACAATAATGCATGAGAGTGAGGGAAAGGCCTGTTTTAAGGAAAAACTCTGTTCAGAGCACTCTCTTGAGATGTGTTGGAAATGTTTGAATGATATCAAGTCCTGGCCTAAGTGATTTGGGTTTAGTATTGAGTGTTAAGGTGAATGCTCCAGGCCGATCTTTCAGACACCTCCTCCAGTTCCCTTTGGCAATGTTGTTCCATCTGTTAGTTCCATGTCATTCAGGGCAAGGTGAAATTTAAGTACTGTCCTAGGGCAGGTCCTTCTTCAAACCTGAGCACTCTGAAGTCTGATAAAGCTGTAATTTCTCATTCATCAGAGTGTCTCCAGAACTTTTACTTTTGTCTGACCATTTTTTTTTGGCTGGCCAGGAGTAGGTGAGAGTCAGAACAACTGCTTCATCTTTTCCCCAAACACTTTCTCTGCTCTGGAGAGGATTGTCTCGTTGTTCTACTTCAGGATCTACCTTTAAACCTCTTGTGTATTTTGTGCTCAATCCCATCTAAGTTGCCTGTAGTAAATGTAGGGGTTTCTCTGCGTCGTCATCTCTCCCTGAAACGACAGAAGTGGAAAGAGGGAGGGAAATGCCTTTGGAAATGAAACTGGTCTTGGAGTGTATGGAAGTAGTGCTAGAAGCTGCACAAGCAGGTTCTAGAGGAGGCAAATGCATGGTAGATGTTCATGTACTAGAGAAAGTGAGTAACATTGGCAGGATGCATAACTTAATCTCCTTGATGAACTTCTTCTTAGCCTTCATTTGACAGAGGACCTTGATTGCTGGTTTAGTGGCAGTTTCCATCTTTCACCAACTGCAAGAGAACGTGTAGCCCTGCCTTCACTGTTGTTAAAAAGTGCTGGAGCTGTCCCCTGCGTCCATTATCCTTGGTTGTTGTTCCTCATTGTGCCAGACAGACACAACGTTCAGAGTAAACAAATCAGGAACTTGCATGTCCCCAAAGCACCTGGAGTGGGCATTCAGTATATCTCCTTTTTTTTTTGTTGGCTTGGGTTTTGTTTTTTTTTTTTTCTTTCTTCTTCCCGTGACCCTTTGCCCTTCCCTTAATATCAAATTGTCCTCTGGTCAGATTACCCTGCAGTAGATCTTTTGTTCTTGCAGTCACAGTGAGAAACTTGATTGAGATAATGACCAGATTCACCGTACAAAGGACACACATGACCTCCAGTGAGCAGCACAATGTGAGTTAGACATCTTCAGCCAAAAAAAAAAATAGCTCAAAGGGGACCAAATGGGGAAAATGACAGAAAGAGGCACAGAAAAATATTTTTGGTTTATCAAACTGCTGCTTGTTATGTTCCAAACTCTAAGGACCAATCTACACTAGGGAAACTTTACAAATGCTCCCCGATTTTGCCACCACCTTTCAACTGCATCAGTAGTAAAATATATGGGGAGCCCAGAAATAAACAGGCCAGTGGCTGGCACTGCTGTCTGCTGTTTGCATCGTTCTTCAGGGCATGTCTGGCAGACATGGTGCCTCAACTCCCACAGCAGCTGGTGGCAGATCTGTGTGAGAGCTGCTGGCCTTGGCTGCAGCTGGCTGGGCTGAGCCAGTGGTGTCAAAACAGGGAATGTTTTGCCATGTTCTCCTAGTGCGGACCGAGCCTAGTGCTGGACTGCTGCTTCATGTTGGTAACACTGGTGTTATTATCATCAAATTTGTTCTTTTAACTTTTTTTTTAAATTTTCATTTTATTATTTATTTTAATTATTTTTTTTATTTTTTTTTTTTAGAAAGAGATAAAACTTTGTGGAATATTTTTCATGAAAGGTTCTCTAAAAGTCTTAGCTGCAGCCACATGAAATCAAATCATAATGCTGTGTAGAAAGATTCATCTGTTCTACTTTTATATTTGACTAAACTATGCCAGTGTTTTGACTAGTCCTTTTTTTTTTTAATGAACAGATAAATATTTTGAAATTCTGGGTTACAAAACAGAACTGAAAATCTAAAATACTTTTACAGAGCGGGCAGCTAAAGTTGCTGAGCAGCAGGAGAGAGAGCGAGCAGCACAGCAGCAGAATTCCTCCCCCCGGGCAGGCACTCCTGTCGGGGCTCTTATGGGGGTGGTGCCGCCACCAACACCAATGGGAATGCTCAATCAGCAGTTGACACCCGTTGCAGGTAAAACGTAGGAGCTATGACCATTTTTTCCTCATCCACTTTATCAACCCCCTTCATAACTCTGAACACTCTCTTGGGTCACGTTGTTCTTGCGGAAGAAAAAAAAAAAAAGCTCAAAACTCTTCCGTCTTTCTTCGTAACGAGCATACCTAGTGCAGGGGTAGCCTGGTATCCAATGGTACTTGCTCCAGGAGTGAGTAGCCTGTGGAGAATGCAGGGGAGCAGGGTCCTCCTCGTGCAGTGGTCCCGTTCTGTTGGTGTGCAGTCGTGTTTATTCGCTCTGCTTCGCAGAGCTCACGTTTAGCCCCGCGGCGGCAGGAGGGCCACGAGCCGGGTAGTCTTCTAGTGCATGCAGCATCTGTGGCAGTGGTAAAGCCAGGAGGGGGAATTACTGGGGGTTTTCCTGGCAGGAAGGTGAGAGGCCAGCAGAATGTAACTCAGATTTTGAATCCAAGCAAAAGCTTTACAGAATTGCCTGTTAGGCACCGGTAAGCAGAGCAGACCAGGATCTAGAGCCGTTGCAGAAACAAAGACAAAAATGCCAACATTGCCGGTTTTATCAGGTTATTTTTCAGAATAGAACTGGGCTTGGAGAACTCTTCCACGAGGTCCCTGTTGCTGGGTGTTGTGCTCGTTACCAGTTGTAATCCGGCTTGATTTCATAGGGAGTATGCTCGGAGTAAGTATTTTCAGGATCAGATCTGAAGACAATGTAGTCCACCGAAGATTCTTGTGTGGAAATCAGCCATACATGGGTGAGAAAATTAATTAGGTGTGACCTGATAGGTTGTTTCACTTCCCCAATTTCTATTTAAAATAAACCGATTCAGTCAAGGTCAAAATAGTGCCAAGTAGGTAAAAATGGGTATTTGGGGTTTTTTTTTTGGTTTGAGTTTGGGGGTCTTTTTAACTTTCCCTTAAGACATTCCAATTATTCCATTATTCTTTTGTCATTTTTCTTTTTCTTTCTCATCTCACAGGCTGTGGCCATATTTCGAGCTGACAGCCTGAAGCGTTTTTCATCATGGTCTCTAAATCCCTTTACAGTAAATAGGCTGCATGGTTGTTTTAACTGAAGGCACATTCCTTAGTTGGTTCATGATCTCCAGGTTACAAAGCATTTATTTACACTGATTTGCATTTTTCTTTTGGCTTTTTTTCCACTATGTTCTTGATAATTTTCCTCTGAACTGTTTGCAGTTGGTCTATGTTTGTGTGTGTGTACTGTGCATATAATAAGAAAAATTAAAAAAAAAAAAGAGTTCCCCAGTGCTGATCTCTTTAGTGAGTAACTTACTTCAGTCTAGAATATGTAGAAATGTCATCCTCTTGTGGTTATGTTTTCTTGGTTTGGTTCTTGGGTTTTTTGGCATTGAGTCACTTTTCCAGTTTTTAGAGGCAGGTGTTGATGGGCAGTAATACTTGCTATTACCACTTCCTTAAAACTTTCCCAAAAATGTGCATTCTGCAAACTACACACCTTACTTCCTGTAGCAGCCTCCTCAAGAGCAAACCTGCATTTCAGACCATCATCTTATTCAAGCAGTTACACAGTCAAGTCTCTTCCCTTTGGCACTGGGAAATACTTCCTTAAAGTAGATGGTCGAGTGGATCTTTTTAAACTCTTTTCTATTTTTGTGGCCCATTTGAAAAACACAGTCTTTCATCTTTTGGTTTCCACAAGTCTTACTTAGAAGTATCTTGTTCTGTTGGGACTTCCTTGACATCCTCCTCCATCATTTGATTGCTTTTCTCTAGTGCAGAGAACTTCTCCATCACAGAAGTTCCCAGAACTTCTTTACAGCCCACGGGTCCAAGAAATCTGGATGCCTTCTGAGATGTGTTTCTCTTGGCACACAGCGCTTTAATGTCTTGTAAATTTAGGTACCACAGAAGTTTACTTAATCTTACATTGTTATAGTAAAAAATGGGAGAACAAGTAATTTCAAAGACATAAATCACAGCTGTGGGAGCTGGAAATAGTTTGCCCATGTTTACTAGTTTAAAATGAAAATTTGTAACTCATACGTGGGGTAAGAGAGTGGCTGCTCTTACATGGAATGAGCTACTGATTTCTCGTGGAGGTTTGCTGACAACTTTATTGGCAGAGGCAGTTGTTGAATATTTTAATTGGAAATGTAGAATAAGCTTCCATGATGGATGAATATGGGTTTGATTCCTTGGAGGTTTTTTGATTTGTTTTGAAGCTTTAAAAGTGCATGTAAATGCACTGAGGATGTGTCTGCAGCTCAGAGTGCATTGGAAGTACCAGGCAGTGAAAGCCCTTTATGCCAGGGAGGCTTTTGTTGGTTTTCTTCAACTTTTTCCATTAGAAATATGGATTTCAATGTTAATAAACAGATATAGACCATGTTCCAGATATTTGAAATAGGTACCTAAGGCATATTTAACATGTCAGTCTAGGGAAAATGAAGGTTTGAGGGTGATTAGTTCTTTATTTTCTTGATGTTTTCTCCAGGGTGTAAAGCTTTTGGGATTTAAGGTTTCTCAGCTTTGTAACTTCCAGAGGAAGTGACAAATTTAGTTTATATTTTGGAGCTGCTTGTTCTGTTTCAACCCTGAGCTTGTGACAGCTTTGTTCTCAGTCAGAACTGGTGAGAGTTTTTGGCCAGTCTTATTCCAGGAATTCCTGTTCTGAAAGTTTCTTTTATGAATTACAAGGAGTGTGGCAAAGACTCAGTGGGTGGTTTCTTGGAGCAGACTATAGAATCCTCAGCAAATGTGCATTTCTAAACTTACCTCATCTCTCTAGACCTGCTTCTGTCCTCTGTCATCTTTTCATTGTCTTTCCAATCCCTTTCCTTGCTTACCTGGCAATGCATCTGTTTAAATCACACATTCCAGGGCCTAACAAACATAGAGCAGTGATATTGTGTAGGTTCACCTCATGGATAGCAGCAAATCTGAGCCGAAACCAGAAAAAAAATAAATTATCCTCCCTCACATGCCGAAAACTAAATTTATGAGCAGCAGCACGAGACAGTCTTCTCAGTGTCATTGATTTTCCTATAAAGACACCTTGAAAACACAGGCAGTGAAATTCTGTGAGGGCTGCAGGTGCTCCTTGTAAGTCCTTTTACTTCAGCTCAGTGCCATGAGTTTAAGTTACTGCAGCCCAGCACACCCAGGTTTCAAATTTGTGTTACTGTCTTAGTTCACACTGGAGATGGTTTAACAACAATCACCCGTCACTGTACGTGAATGTTGTAGGGCTTTCGTGTGCCAGTTTTGCACATGCACTGCAGAAAAACGTCTGGGGTCTTTGTGTTTGTGGCCTCTGAGCCAGCCCACAGAGCGGGGCTGGGCGTGGAGTCAGTGTTGTGTCTGTAATCTGTATGCAGATGGCAGAGCTTCCCGCTGCATTAAAACTGCTTGCGTTAGTAACATTTAATTGTGGCTGAATTTATTCCTTGTGTTAACGTACCTGAGTATTCAGCGTTTGTCGCCCCATGAGAGAACATACAAATACACTAAATACTAATTCATCAGAAGATCAGTGTTGCACATCTACAACTTTTTTTTTTCTTTTAATTTTTAGTTTGTGTTCTTTTTTTTTTTTTTTTTTGCAAGATACTAATTGTAGTGTGGTCTTGCTGTACTAAAGGTGCTTTTTTTGTGTGTGTGTGTGTGTATGTGTGTGTGTATGTGTGTGTGGATAGTGCATGTCATACTGTGTAGGTCATACTGCATGTTATTGATGCATGTTTGAAATTTGTTGTGTCCTTCAAGGCATGATAAGTGGCTATCCACCGGTGCTGCCACCTTTGCAGGGCCCAGTTGATGGCATTGTTAGCATGGGCAGCATGCAGCCACTTCACCCAGGGGTGCCCCCACCCCACCAACTTCCGCCAGGTATGCCAGGCATCCCAGGCATCCCACCACCCGGTAAGAACCTCATCCTCATTCTGCTCCTTATGTCATTGTCATGTACTTGCCGTTTAACCAGTTCTTACAGGAGTTCTCTGCAGCTTGTCTTGGCGGGTTTGTCCAGCTGCAGCACACACTGCTGAAAATGAGGTGTGTGCACAACGCTGGCAGAACAGCATGTCCAGTGAACCCTCTGGGAAAGGTTACTGGGGAAACGTGGGGCTGCTCCAGCAGGAGTTTTGCTTCAGCCCAAAAAAACTTGATAATTGTGCTTGAGTTTATCAGAAATGTGAAAAGCTGGAATGGACCTATCACACCCTTATGTCATTTGAATGCATCCTTCCATTCCTTCTTTTCTTATTTAAAGGGGGCTTACAAATTAAATGCATTGCTCTCATTCCTTACCAGATGCTTTTTCAGTGTGTTAATGTCAGACTGCACTGAAATGAACCTGGTCACCTAAGACCCCTTGGCCACCGGGGCACTGATGTGTTATTGTAAAACACTGTTCAGATCAAACCTTACTGACAGAACAGTGACTGGAGACAGGTGGGGACAATGTGAATTCAGTATTCTATGTGGCCATATTTCAAATTGATTTTTGAGAGCATTTCTATTGCACCTGTGCTATTTTTTGGCCACACTTTTGATGAACAGCGAGGCTGAATGAAACAAACATTTTTCCGGTGTTAATGCCATTAATGTATCCTCATTATTGGGGAAAAATATTATCTGCCCTCTGATCCTGTTTCCTGATGATTCTCTCAGCTTTTACCTCTGATAACTCATGTGCCTGTGTAAAACATGTGCATCCCTATGTTCACCTGTTAAACGAGCTGTGGACAAAATGGTCTCATTTGCCTCCCCCTGCCCCCTTGCAACTATATTTATCAGAAGCTCTGTTAAGGCATTTATCTGTATGCAAACTATTTGGGTTGGGTTTTTTTTCCTGTTTGTTTGCTTGCTTGGTATTTTTTAAACCCATCAGTATTACATGTACAGCTTGGCTGGAGTGATAATTCCCCACGATGTGTCACGGAGAGGGAGCAGGACAACAGCTGGGTCTGGGAGCCTTCCCTGACATTTAGCACACATCGGCCACTACAACTGTGTGGGAGGTGAATCCAGGACAATGCATCTCTCTGAAGGGTTTTTTCCCACTGTAGCAGGCTGTGTGGATGCTGTTTAAAACCGAGAGGATATGGATTAGGGAAAACATAATGCCTGGGAATGGAGGACCACACATGAAGTAGTGCTAAATTGGGCAGGGTGGGCTAAGGGTGACTCCATGCTCAGATGCTGGGAGGGTGAGGGTGTCCTCCTCTAGACCTTTCCAATCTGTGCCATATTCCACAACTTGTGTTACCAATGTTTTTCCCAACTTCTGACATGCTGTTGGTACAAATACATTTAAACCAGGGGCTGTGATCAAATGGAAAATACATTTGAAATGTGCTTGATTGTGGAAAATGCAGTGGCACGTCCTTCGATCACTGATACAGAAATCATGCATTTAATTAATGTAAATTAAACCATCAGGAAGAGCACAGTTAGTTTGCAGCTTTTCTAATTAATGAATATGAGAAGTGGCACAAGCAGAAAGAAAAGCAGCAGCACACATAACTTTCATTTTTTTCAGACCAAAGCATCTATATGTAAAATATCAGGAACTGCATGACTCATGTAGATCTGTATTTTGTGTGTAAGACAGGAGTGTGCTGCACTCTGTGCAGTAGGGAAAAGTCTCAATATGTTTGAGAGAAACAAACACCTTTTATTTTTTTTACATTTATTTCAAATGTTTATCAGTCTAGAAATGTGTAAAACTATTGAAACTTAACTTACACGTTGTGTTTGATATTACTGAGATCTAACAGAATTTGTGCAGTGGCTTGCATTTTATCCTGCTGTGAACTTATTTTGTAAAACTGAACACAAGGAAATATTAAATGTTGCTAAAGCAGATCAGCATTTCCTTTCTTAAAGGATTACAGGAAGATCCTGTCAAGCCAAAGGCATATATTATAGATGAAAAGATTTAGTCAGGCAATTGCTAAGTAACGTGAAAAACCTGAAAAGCAAAAACTATTTGCTTTGCATTTCTCTAATTTAAGTAATTCAACAGGCCACTTATCAGTGTTTGGTAGTTGTCACATTAGTTTGTGTTTTTTTCATTCAGAAACTTATGAAGTTTTTTACTGGGGGAGAGGGGGGTATTTGAATGTTGTACATCTGCCTAAAATAACTGTGAGCAGCGATATCAAAGTGTAAATTCTTACTATAGAAGACCAAAGAGGTATTTGTCACTGCTCTGAAATAAGACTAATTATTTTATATTTTGGAATATAGGTGTTATAGGCCAAAATGTGTCCCCCATGGTAGGCACTCCAGCACCAGGAGCAAGTCCATTTGGACAGCAGGTGAGTCATTTCTGCATTATTTGTGAGGCTCCAAGGCTCTGAGTTAGCATTTGAACAATCCCAGTTAAAACATGTAGGGATGCACGTGGGCTATATCCCAGGGAGAACAGAGATGAAATGCACACTGATGTATTTAAACCAGTTAATATTTTACTCTGAGTGTAGGTCTGTGTTTGATTGTTGAGTTGTTATTACAATAACGAGGTTTGTCTGGGTATGAGGTAACTTCTACAGTATAATCAAGGCAATGTTTTGTTTTGCTTTCCTTCTACTAAACTAAATCAAGTAATTTCCACACACTGTTAAACTGCTGGTAATTTAGGCTTTCCATGTTTTGGTGATGCACAGAAGGTGCTGTCCACTTTCTGAGCTGTTGAGGAGTGGGTAAAAACTTGTTTTAAATTTGTTTGCTCCTATATTTCACAAACTGACGAAGCAGCTGTTCACTGGCAGTTCAGAATCTATTCGTTTGGGTAACAGTGATGAGCAGATGTTCCTTCTCAGTGATTAATACAGGGGAACTGTTCAGCACAGTTCCAAATTTATTGACTATTTTTTTCCATGATAAAGGGAAATGTGATTTTGGCTAAGTTAGTTATTCAGAGGCACTGGCAGAGGCTGCCCAGAGAAGCTGTGGGTGCCCCATCCCTGGAAGTGTCCCAGGGCCAGGCTGGATGGGGCTCTGAGCAACCTGGTCTAGTGGAAGGTGTCCCTGCCCATGGCAGGGGGTTGGAACCAGATAATCTTTTATGTCCCTTCCAACCCAAACCATTCTATGAGTCCATGAAAACCAGAAGTTGAGAGAGTAGGTAGTGAAGTGTTTATGTCATGACATTGAGTTATCCCAGACCACAGGATATCTGTGCTAAGAGTTCTCAGTATTACCACTTAACCACAGTGGTGGGAATTCTTCTCTGTGACTGGGATTTTTTTTCTGCCTGGGATTTTTGCCTGACAGTGATTCTGTGGAAGTATCCCAGTCTTCCAAGGATCAGCATCAATTTGGATTAGATATTTCAGAGTTAAACGCTGCACTTCACAGACCACATGGTTTCTGATCAAATTGGAGAAAACATGAAATAAAAAGGAGGCAAAAGATGAAGTTAAGGTTATTAGGAGAGAAAAGAAATGGTGATGATAATCAGAGTATGTCTACATAGATCAGAAATATGAACAAAGTCTGTTAAATGTGAATATGGTCGGTTTGCACTTCCCCTCTCTGGCCAGGGGTCACTGCGATGCACAAAGTGGGCGTCTCCAGGGACATTTTCTTGGGCCTTTGCCCGTCACCTTATCTGAGACTCCGTTGTGTGAGGATGACCCTGAAATCAGGATGTTCCCTGCAGTCCCCCCAGCTGTGATCTCTCCATGGCTTTGTCGTTGCAGATAGGAATCCTTGGCCCCCCAGGCCAGCAGGCCCCCCCTCCGTACCCCGGGCAGAGCCCGGCGGCCCCGCCGGTCATGCAGCAGCCCACGACCCCCATGTTCGTCTCCCCTCCACCAAAGACACAGAGGCTCCTCCATTCCGAAGCCTACCTGAAATACATTGAGGGCCTCAGTGCTGAGTCAAACAGCATCAGCAAGTGGGACCAGACCCTGGCAGGTAAGGCCTTGCACACAGTGCAGTGTTTCCACCAAAACACGCTTCTTTGTGACCAATAATTTTGCTTTTGTGGAAAATGCTGAATAAATCTGCTGTTTACTTAATAAAATATACACATGCAATTAATTCTTAAAGACAGATGTGCAGACTGAGAATATGTATGTCATCCACAGGCTAATTCCATCGGTGTTGTATGTACCTAAGAATCCATTGTATGGGCTCAAACACTAAAAGCAAAAGCTGTGCTGTAGAGTCAGTTGCCTTTTTCTAGAAAAGCCGTAGCGAGTGTCAAATCCAGTGGATAACAGAACCACTTCTTGACTTCCCAGCACGAAGACGAGACGTCCACTTGTCCAAGGAGCAGGAGAGCCGGCTCCCTTCCCACTGGCTGAAGAGCAAAGGGGCTCACACCACCATGGCCGATGCCTTGTGGCGCCTGCGAGACTTGATGCTGCGGGACACCCTCAACATCCGCCAGGCCTACAACATCGAGCACGTGTAGGCACAGCAGGGCTGCCCTCCTGGCACCACGGAGCTCTGTGGGACAATAGCTGGTTTAGTTACTGGGTGGGAAGAGATAACCAACAATAATTTGTATTGCATTTTACTGTACATTGCAAGACCATTTTTATATAAGGACACTTTTAATAAGCATATTTCACTTTTTGTTATATTAAGTTGACTTTATCAAATACACAGATTTTTGCATATTGTTTCCTTTGTTTGAAAGGCGATTTCATAATTGGTTAAGTGTAGTCAAGGATTCATCTTTCTTATACTTTATTGCTGAGAATCTGATGCCATTGTTTTTATATAAAAACAAAAAAAGGAAAACAAAGTATTTACAGATTGATACAGTGGAATGTGAATTAGTCATAGTTTACATCTTAGAAGAATGTGTGTACCTGTGCTTGTGTGTGCTTGCCACTTCCAGCAGAACTCTCGCTCGGATGTGAACAGGGAGGATCTCTTAAAGGAAGTTGAAGGTAAGAGGTGCTTTGGCACTAAGGAAAATTGGATTTCAAGTCACCACTGAGGCCGAGTGGGCCCAGCAGCCATGGAAGTGCTCGTGTGGATGGGACAAGGGTGTCTTGACTGCTCATGTTGTCCAGTCCTGTCCAGTTTTAACTGTGTAGCCAAAGCCATTGTGATCCTAAATCAGTAACAGGATGCCTGTGCTGGCATGTCCTTAGAGGGGAAGTGTTTCATCTCCCACGACCTGCGCTGGGGGTTCCGCGACGCCCCTGACACTGGGCAGTGGGATGGGGAAGAGCCTTCCCTGAGTGATTCTGGCTGCGCTGGGAGAGGCAGCGCAGAACCTGGAACCAGCTCAGGCCTTGGGAGGTGAGTTAGGGGAGAAAAGCTGAGTTGTTTTGTTAGTGAAGTTACGTGATGTTTTCTTAAATTGACGCGTATTCTGTTCTTGATTGGGCATTGTAAGACGTTTTTGTATGCTTTCTTTAAGTGTATTCATTAACCTTAATGAAAGTTTTGCAATGCAACTTTGAGTGAAATTTGATGCTTAAATTAACTTGAAAGTGAAATACTGCTGTATGGTATGGTATGTGTAAGGTCAGCATACCAAGTGTGTTGGAGAAATAGAGCAATAGAGTACTTGCATTGCAGCCTTCAGAGGGTTTGGGGTTTTTTTCTTTTTTTTTTTTAAATCTAAGTAAAGTAGGTATTGACTCTTCTTGCCAAATTTCAACGTTGTGGCTGCCTTCTGCTAAAGACTTACCTGTCCTCATAACTAACCAACCTTTTGGACTACAAAGTTATTTTTTTAAAGGTAAATCTTTTCATTTATTTAATTTTAGTTAAAGAATTAATACTGTTGGATTGCATTAAGTAACTGGGAAAGCTCTTTGGATTTGAAAAAAAAAAAAACGTGGCAGGAATGTGGGCACTGCAACTCAGCCCAAAAGAACTGATTTATTGATACACTTCATTTACTGCTAGAGTTGTTCATCATGTGGAAATGGGCTTTAAAGTCTAGTAGTACAAAACATTTTCCTTTCAGTATATTTGGCAGAAGGTTAACTTTTTCTTCAAATACTGGATATCTTGGGGTTTGTTTTCCTGATGTAATTAATACTGATGAGGGAAGTGACACTTGCAAGTATAAGCTATGATTTAATTTTACTGGCCAATTCTTTTCCCTCTCCTATTGCAATCCTCCAGTCATTGCACAAAACCCCCCTTTGTAATTACAAATAGGCACTTAAAGACAGTTTAGGTCAGATGTGCAATGGATAGGAAGGAAATGGAGCAAAACAACACAGAGGGAAATTACAGTTTTGAACTCTACAAGTAGCACACCCATGGTACAGAAATATTTACTGGCCTTTGTAAATGACCAATTTTATTTAATAAAGTAGAAGCTGAATAGTCTTAGACCACCCCCATACATACAGTATCATTTTTAAATGTGTTTAAGTTGCCATAGGTTTTGCAGTTTTTAGCCACAAAGATGGGATGTTGAAGCGAATCAGGCAGCAAATCCTAGTTTTTGAGCATTTGGAACTATCATGGATTGTACTAATACACCACCAGATTCTCCTACTTCTCAGCATTAACAAAAATTACACCAAAGAACCTGGGATGGATTTTAATTAAATTATTGTTTTATTTATTTTCTTTTGAGGACTGGATGGGACTCCCTGTGGAGCCTGTATAACTCAGATGTTTAATTTATCTGAAGGTCAGTGATGAGCAGACGTGCAGCACTGGCTCTCTCCTGCCGAGCAGCTGAATCCCTCCTTTCACTGCTCTTCCTGGCCCGGGAGCAAGAGATTGGAAGTGCAAACAAAACCTGGGTCCTCCCACAAGGCAGTGCAGAGCACTACCACTAAGCCACTGGGCTGGCCCTGATCAATTATTTTAAGCCTTATTTATTTCAAAATCGTATCTCTCTCTATTGGAGGCATTTCAGTCGATTGCAGTGGAATTTAGGATATAATGGCTACAGTCTAGAATTCAAAACCAGCAAAAGAAACTTTTCTCACTCTGGTTTAAAAACAAAAAAATAAAAGACAACGTCTGTCTGTCTCTTTCTCTCTCTTTGTGGGTGTTTGAACCCCTCATCTGTTTTTTCACTGCCGTTCATTGTACTGGGGTAAACAAAACTTTCATATTAAAATAAAAGTATGTGTGGGCAATGGTTGGCTTCTGTGAGAGTGGGAAATAGATTAAACTAGGACCGGTATTTTCATAAACCAGTTGGAGACGACTAATAATTGTTTGTTCTCTTCCTCAGTCCTTCCCTTCCACGAGAAAATTTACTGTTTGTGTAAAAATTCAAAGCGTTGATGTTGGTGACTTTTTTTGAGCATATGTTTTCAGACCTGGTTTATCCATGCTTGGCTTTTCATTAGACCTTGTACTCCTGAAGGCTGAGCTGCTGACCAGGTTTATAACATGTATGTACCATCACTTTGTTTACCTGAGTCTTTTTAATTTGAATAAAAATAGTTTGCAAAGTGTTTTGGATTAACCAGGTTTGAGTGTCTCATTAAGATTTCTGTGGGGATTTTATTTCAATTAATTCTGGCTGTTGCTGATCCAGATTTTATCAAGTCCTTGGTTCATGTGTGCTTGTGTGGGGGTGAAATACCCTTTTTCTGTTGTCCTGTGTATTGTGAGACCTGCCTGTAGGTGATAAGAACAGTGATGTTGAAAATTGAGCTGTGACATGGACCTTGAACCTTGAAAAAGATGTGATGCATTAGGAACCAGCTGAGTGGAGATGATGAGGTTCAGTCAGTCCCAGATGCCCCCGTATTAACTGCTTTGAAAATAAACAGCAAGTCTTAATTTCATACTGGAAGCTGCCTTGGTTCAGGACTGTCTTCTATGTAGCTGTTTAATAGAGGAAATTAGATCAGCAATAATGGAAAAAGCCTCTTTTACACAATTAAATTAGACACAAATTTTAATACTACAAACTGCAAGAAAAAGTAAGTGATAGGAACCTCTCAAGGTGCATCTGACATAAAAATTACAAAGAAACCAGAACAGACAGCATTATATTTAATTACCATGCATCCATGTCTTCAAGCTGGGGGATAAATGCTGCCTCTCACACAGGCTGCAGGCTTCATGAAACTTCCACCCTTCCAAAATTTGCTCTTGCAGTTGCCCAGAGGAGACTAATCCTAATCATCCTCCACATTTGCTCAGTCTGAGATACTAAAGATCAGCAAACGCACTAAATTGGAGTTTCAAAAAGGCCAGGCACTCAACATGGAGTCAGGAATGGGATCTGATTCACTGATACCTGGGAAATTTTCTGATTAATAAAATAAACCTCGTGTTCCTTTTGCTTACTGCATTTTCCAGCAAGTCTAATTTAAGACGAAGAAACAAAATGACAGCTGCTGCAGGGCAGTAGGATCTGGTGATCCTGGATCAAGAGGTTCCCAGTCTCTGTCAGGCCTCGGAGGCATGATGTGATCAGTCATTCCTGTGCCAAGAGGGATCAGAAATCCAGTGGAGGAGCCTGGCCATGCAGATTATCATCTGTTAAAGGAGGCAGCAGGAAAGATGGGAAGAGAAATGGAGGAGAAAGCACAGAATTGCACAGCAACACATGTAAACACATATAACCAGTGAGGCTCAGGCTCAGCTGAGCACAACAAAAGCCTTGGACAGAAACCATGAAGGATGGTCAGTCCATGAAGTCTGAGCCACTGCCTCTAGAGGGTGTCCAAATTCAGCTTCCATTGGATGGTTTTTGGGAGGACTATAATTAATCCTCATCCTTGGTGTGAACCATCAACATGCAGTACTGATTTTGGGAAGTTCCTCAGGAGCAGTCATCCTGTCCTGCCTGTTGGAGATTTTTGCCCCTTTCTCGGGAGCTGGGAGTGGCCATGGCCAGAGTGCAGGTGCAGTTCTGGATCTGTGTATTAAGTCCAAAGTGAAAACTTGCCTCCACTGAAGACAGGAAAAGTTTTGCTCCAAGGAAGAATTCACCAGGACATCAGATGACTATTTTTTTCCTTTTTGTACTCTTGAGAAGCTTGAACAGAACTGCCACCCCCTGTGCCAGGGAGGAGTGCAGGCTGGGCACATCCACACTGCCTTTACCATAACTTCTTTTAGTTCTTCCCTGGCTCACCACAGGTTTTTCAGCTAAATCCTTGTGTGCACAACCACAGGGAAACGACCAACAGATCCATTCTTTCCACAAAATCGTTCTGGATTGGCAGTGAAATTGCCCCCTCTCTAATGCTGGAGTGGTGAGCAGCACTGCTTGTACACAGGTATCGCTGTTTGTTTGCGGGTGACTGTTTACTGAGTTGAAGTTTTCCACGCTATCTTGCCCTAGCTCCAGCAATCTGGAAAGCTTTCAGCAGAAATGCTTTGCTGAGGTCTCAGAAGCATGTGGCTGTGGCTGCTGCAAAGCTGTTCATGGATGCTGAGCTGTGCTCCGGGCTGACACAGCTGAATTCCCAGCAGAAGGAGCTGCTGAACTCCCAGCAGAAGGAAGGACGTGCTCAGACACGGAGCTGGCAGGGGCTCAGCAGGACTGGAAGTTTGTTCCTGGCTCTCTCCTACAGCACGGAACAGCCTCATGGTGTTCCCAGTGCTGGCCAAAGGAAAGCTCTTGCTTCCTCCCCATTACCTTTGCCACAGCAGATGGAGGGAGGATGGGAAGGAAACAGGGATATGGGAGTCAGAAAGAGATTGCTGGGGAAGGCAAAGAGCACAGAACTAGGAGTCAGCAGGGATAAAACTGCAAAACCAAGTAAAGACTGTGGTTGTTGACAGTTGGGTGTAGATTAAAATCAATACTAAATCCCTGAGAGTGTTCAGTTCCAGAATGGGCTGAAACTCTGGAATGGGCTGAAACTCTGGAATGGGGCCTTGTAGCTATTCTTATTTCCAGCATTAGTGAGAGACTGGCAAAATGCAGGAATGCCAAAGGGTCAGCAATAGCAAACATTGTGGAACAGAGAATACAACTCAGATTTCTAAATGTCAAGCTGCATATTCTGTCACAACAGATCTGTGCTGCCTGAAATGGTACGATGCCAACTTGGAGAAGGATTTTATTCCTGCAGTGATCACAAAGATCAGTGATACAGAAGCCCCTGACACCAGACTCCTTGTGAGCAACTGCAGCCTGGCTCCCTTTGTGTTTACCTGGCTGGAGACACAGGAGGGATCTTCCAGACGTGCCTGGAGCACTCAGCTGCAAATGGGAAACAGTCACTGCAAAACAAGCAAAAGGCCTGAAGTGGAAAGCTGGCCTTGGCTCACTGGTGTCTGTGGAACACTGCTGCTGTTATAGGAGTGCTTCAGGGACGCCACAGGAAGTTTCACACCAGGCTCCCGAGTCCTGGGAATTAACTGGGGCACAGGGCTCTTCCTTGGAAAAAACCCAGATACTGAAAAACTTATTTGTTCTATGGAAACCAAGCACAAGAGAGTTTCAAAAGGCTCAAGAAGTAAAAGCAGATGGAGCTAAAGCTCAGCAGTTTTCCCAATCTGGCTTTTTATTTATACTTTATTCTTTAATGTACTGCTGCAGTCAGGAGTGACTTCAGTGTGATGATCTGTGACTGCAAAAAGCAGCTTGTGCATGAGTTTTTGAACTTGGGCTCTGTCTTGGAACCAAAGTCAAAATTCTTACTACTTCTGAAATAGAGACTTTCCTCAAGTGCTTCACTTGCTGCCCAGTCAAAATACACAGAGCACAGTGGTTCGAGTACCTGCACCATAACATCTTCAGAGCAGTCAGCCTCCTCAGTGGATGAAGACTTCCAAAGGCTGTCAGGAGGTAGCACAGGAACACAGGTAAGGGTATGAACTCCCTTGTGTTTGTATTCTTAACAACTGGCTTCTTTGTGGCACCCTCAGCACACACACATACCCTCAGAAATAGAACAATGGTAGTAATGTAGGACCCTCAGTGACTACACTGTACCAGTCCCTGAGGCACACTCACAACACGCTCCCACACACTGACACAGCAGTCAGCCCTGCTTTCCTGCTTTGGGGACAGGATCCTACAGTCAGGACTCGGGTTTGCCAGGACTGCCACTGCTCTGTTACCTGGTACACGTGTCAGACTTTCCCCCAGGCTGAGCTCAGGTCACTGCCACAGCAGCAACAAAGGGTGTTGCTGCACGTATGGGCAGCAGAGCCTGAACACACGGGTGACTTCCCAAGCTGAGCAAACACTGAGCAGTGAGTCTGTCCTCTTTTCATCCAGTTAAAATTATGCCACACTGGAAAGAAAACAAATCAGATGCCAGAGCAGTTTCTGCCAGTACAACGGAAACCAACTAAAAATTACTGTTTCCATTCTGCTGAGGTGGATGCAATGGTAACATTTCTTTCCCACGGGTGTTGTCACAAGGAGGGTGTTTCACCAAGCAAACAAAAGCATTAGCCAAACTGTTTACTCAGCTTAGTTTATTTAAAAGTACTAAGTGAACATTAAATTAGTGGGGGATGCCCAAACACAATGAAATTTTTGCTACTGATTTAAATACAAAACATTAAAGATATGGAAGAAGAACAAAACTGCCAAAGCCATCTAAGAGGATGTTACACAGACGTGTGGATCACAGTTCATCTCGCAGAGCCAACATCTTCCCCCACCCTCCACGTGGCAGTAATGCTGCTTTGGCACTGATACAATTAAAGCACTGGGACCTCCCCCTCGAAATGTTCCAGTTAAACTTCACCCTTCTCCATCCTCGCCTCGTACTCTCTCTCGGAGCGCTTCCTACGATAAACATCATCTGCAGAGAAAGAGATTTTGTGTTAGGTTTTCCCGAAGGTGTGAACCCTGTCGTCTCTTTTTAAACTTTTCAGTCCAAATTCCTCTTGCAGACGCTGACAGGCAACTGGAAATTCAGGCCAACACAAATCCTTATTGCCCCTTAAAATAGCTCATGTTCTCCATCCAGGCTAAAGTTCTTCCCATCAGTCCTGATTAAATGTTTTTATAGGAAAACCAAGTTTCCAGAGAGATACAGTCATTTCTTGTCTGCTTTCCCACGAGAGTAATAGAAATACAAATACCCCAACTAAATGAAGCAAAAGAGAAATTAAATTACAGGCACAAAGTCAATGCCTGAGGGCTGCCGGCCTGGCTTCAGTAGTTTAGCCTTTTTTATATAAACAAAGCACAGGAAATTTCCCATCTTCATGGTCTTCCCAGTCGTCCTTCCTCCCTCCCCTCTTCCTGATCACCCCTAAATATCCATCACCAAATAAAATCCCTCACTGACAAAAAAAATGAGGTTATCAGTTTTGTACATTCTCACTTTGCTTGGATTATGAAGCAAACATAGGGCTAAAGTGCACAATGATTATTACTGTAGTATATACCATTAGGCATAGCAATTTTTTTTTTTAAGAAAACAAGGCCTGAGGTGAAATATAACGGCAACTGCTCCATGGATGTTGTGCTTTAGTTTATAACCTGACTTAGTTATACCTTAGAAATGAACAACTAAAAATCCACAACAAATCCAAGTCTTCAGCAGTGAGCAGATAAGCAATTTTGATTGCTGTGGGTTTGTCAGCTCTGGAAAATGTACCAAGCTCTTTCACTGTACAGGAGACTCAACAAAATTTCCCATGAAAATGAGAATATTCCCATAAAACAAACAGTTGAGCTGATCCTTTTTCTGAAGTACACAAATATTTTCAGCAATGTTTATTAAAGGGAAGAATGTAATTTTAGAAGTAAATGCTTTAACTTCCAGGAACTAAATGCCATTAGCCAAATTCTTGTGAGCCATTTTCATACTTATTAATTGTAAAAGTCAAATTTCAGATGAGCTCACACGCTTAAATTCTGGCAAATCTCATGAGTCTTTTTCAATATAAAAAAATCATCATAGAACCATAGAATGGTTTTGCGTTGGAAATGACCCTACAGGTCATCTCGTTCCACCCCCTGCCATTGGCAGGGACACCTTCCACTATCCCAGGTTGTTCCAAGCCCTGTCCAACCTGGCCTGGAACACTTCAGGGATGGGGGAGCCACAGCTTCTCTGGGCAACCTGTGCCAAGGCCTCACCACCCACAGGGAAGAATTTCTTGCCAATATCCAATTTAAACCTCCCTTATTTCAGCTAAAATCTAATCTAGTAACCTCAACCCAGGTTTTTGGTTTGTTTCTGCCCAGCGCGTTCTGCTGGGGAGGCAGAGCCTGGAGTGTCACAGAACTAAGGAGAGCAGTGTCTGCCGTGCTGGTCAGAGCCCTCCGGGTGAGGAGGCGCCGCCAGACCCCGCCAGCCCCCCATTGTCGTGAGGGGACTGTGGTGAGGGGACTGTGGTGAGGGGGATCCCCGTGCGCAGGGCTCGGGGGCGGCGGTGACCTCTCACTCACAGAAGGTCTCCTTGCCGATGCGGACGTTGATCATGAACCACTCCATGGCCCCGCCGAGCACGAAGAAGAAGGGCAGGAACCTGTAAACGCCGAAGCGCTCCCTCCCGGGCACCAGCTGCAAGAGGCGCTTCAGCCTCCTGCTGACCAGCATGGCCGGGCGGCACCGGCGCCTTCGCCCTTCGCGTGTAGGGAAGAGAACAGGGGAGGGGGGGAGGAGCGTGTCAGACGCGGAGCGGGACGTGCCGCGGTCACACCGTGTCTGCAGCCGGGCGCGGGGCGGGCGGGCCCGGCCGATCCCCCCCGGCCATGGCGGCCCCTCACGGACCCCCCGCCCCTCCCGCCCCCTCCCCCGCGGCGGGAACGCGCGGCCAATCAGCGCCGCACCCGCCGCGCGCGCCCCCGCGCCGCGCGCCCCTCACCTCCAGCACGGGGGGCTCCGCACGGAAGGACGCGGCGGGGAGACCACGTGACCCCCCGCGCGTGGCGCGGCGCCTCGCCCGATTGGCCCGGGGGCGGAGCCGGGGCGGGGCTTCGCCTGAGGGGACGTGCGGGGATGAGGGATGGACCCCGAGAGGGGATCGCCGGGAGGGGACTCCGGGGGGGGACTCCGGGAGGGGATCCTCGTGAGGGGACCCGGTGAGGGGACCCCGGGATGGACCCCGAGAGAGGATACTCCGGGGGGGGATCCCTGTGAGGGAGACCCGGGATGGACCCCGAGAGGGGATCCTCGTGAGGGGACCCGGTGAGGGGACCCCGGGATGGACCCCGAGAGACGATCTCCGTGAGGGGACGCCGGGATGGGCCCCGTGAAGGGACCCTCGTAAGGGATCTCCAGCCGGCCCCGCCACCCCCTCACTGGCCGGGTCCCGCCGCGCCTCCCGCCGAGCTCCGCACCGCCCTCCCAGCACCGCCCCGGCCCTCTCAGGGCGGGTCTCGCCGCGGCCCGGCCCCTCTCCCCGCGGATTGGCCGCCCGGCGGTACCGCCGCGGGCCGGGCAGCGGAGCGGAGCAGCGCCGGCTGTGCGGGTGCCCCCGAGGCCGCGGCGTCCGGCGGGGCCATGGCGGCGCTGGGCTCGGCGGTGCTGCGGAGGGGGGGCGGCGCGGCCCCCCGGGTCCTCGCCGTGGCCGTGTCGTGCCAGAGCTGCCGCCACAAAGCCACGGGGGACGGCGGGCACGGGCAGCCCCGCGAGCAGCAGCCGGCGGTCCCCGGCAGAGCCGGCGGCCAGCCCGCCCCGGCCGAGGGCGCCGACACCAAGACCTACCTGTGGGCCAGGTACCACGAGATGAAAAAGCTGGTCTACGGTAAGGGGGCTGCCACGTCCCGCCGGGACCGGCCTTTTCCCGTCTTCCCCCTCCCGCCCCTCTCTTTGCATCTCCGTGCCTCTCCCGGGACGTGCCCGTTGCTGTGCAGCTGCCGGGTCAGGAGCCTTCACGCCGGCGATCCCATCGACCCATCCATCCACACCTCCACCGCCCGCGGCTCGCCGGGATGGTTTTCTTTAGCTGAAACCTGGTCTTGATCTTCCTCTCGCCATCCCGAGCTTCCCTCTGTGCACATCCCCCGCCTGGTCTCAGTCTGTGAGGACGTGTGGAGTATATGGGGTTGTTCACAACTGGCCTCCTTAACGCGGGTATTGCCGTGGCACATGGTCTGAATGAAGGGCTTGTTACCTTTTTCTCCAGTTTGCCCTTGGTTGGCATACAGGATCGCGGTTGGACTTGGATAGATGGGCAGGGATGCTCACTGAAGGGGTGAGTCCAGCTCACCACTGGCACAAGGGTGAGTGTGGACAGGACTGAAGCTGCAGCTCCTGGGATGTCCCCTGGTCCTTAGCTCAGTTTGTGTTCCAGATGGGACACACCTTTTACTCATGAGTGCATACGTGTTTCTGCTCCTCTGACCAAGAAGTTACCTGGCTCTGTTGGGTACTTTGAGATCTTGCCAAACGAGGAGAAAACTCAGACCACTTGCCAAATCTGCCTGTGTGTAAAACAGGATTGTGGTCTCTTTGGCAGCAGCAGGAGACCTCCTCTGTATTAAACTCCTCTAAAAATAGCTTTCTTGGCATAAGGGCAGGGAACCTTTTCCTGTTGGTTTTTTGATTCTTGGAATGCTGAAGGTAAGCACTGTAAAGGACTAGGAAGTGTGAGTTCGTGCCGGCTGTTCGATAGCCCTCCGTTAGCTTTTGTTTATCTAAGAGCTCGGATAAGGACGGCAGTCAGCCGGAGGTATCTGCTCTGAGACTGACAAGGGCTGTCATTCCTTCCTCCCCCACCTTCCAGTACACGGAATTTGACATAAAATCTCAAGTCCTTGATGATGCACAAATGTAAAGGAATTGGCCGCTGATCCATTGGATGCTCAGCCTGCTGCATTCCAGCTGTTGCAGGATGAGAGCTCCTTTCCCTGTGCTTTGAAGGCAGTATAAGGTGCTGATGGAGGACTGTAGCTTTGTTAATACAAACCTGCTCCAAGATCGAGTTGGGGTTTTAGCCCCACTGCTTGAAAGAAATTCCAACTCACAGTACTTGTAGTGCTGCTTGGACCTTAATATTCTCAAAGACATTTTTTTTCTTTTCCATAATGGCATTGAAACATAAATGTAGTTGTGGTCAATAGGCTGTGCAATGGTCTTTTGGCAAAATGCTTGGTTTACTATGTGACAGATCATGAAGTTTGTGTTCCCATAACTCTGTTGGGACTCAAGAGATACAGTTATTACTTGAGGTGGAGAACTAAGCAGCAGGAGTAAATGCAAAGTGAAGTAGCCCAAGTGCTACAGAGTAGACTCTTTACAAACCTTCAGGTAGCCGTTAGACATGTTGAATAAGAAGGCCCTCGATGCTTTAAAGAATATCTCCCCAAACCGAAATTTCAAGATTGTGCTGTTAGTCAAGTCTTGTCAGGAAGAGACAGAGTTGGTCCAAGTTGGTTTTAATTGTTGTTTTGATGACTAAACAGTTCTGCAAAGTGTGGCATCAGCCTGTTCCTTTGTGCTTGATTTCTACCTCTGATGTAAAACTAACTGTCTGTGCTTGGGATATGGATCTGAAAACATCATGTCTTCTCAGGACTCACCAGCATTGAATCTGGGCAGACTTTGGTGGTGCCACCTTCTCCTTCCCTCTCTGAAACTCCCTTTTGTGAAGTCCTGTGTTGTCAGTTATTGCTGTTGGTTTGGAGAGAGGTCTCTGCCAGGAGAGTTTATTATGTGTTTTCAGACCAGCCCTTGCTCAGGACCAGATTTATAGAGCATTGTTGTATTTTTGCACAGAGGGGATTGCAACGATAAACGCTGACAGAGCTGGACAGGGCAGGATGTGCAGGATGAGCTTCTGTGCAGTAAAGCTCAGTGGTGGTGCAGGTTTGGTGGCCACAGCACAGGCACCAAAAGTTCTCAACTTTGTCTAAACATGTCTCTGCTCTATCAGGCTTGAGGGGGTGATGGAAATGATAGAACAACATTGCTACACAAAAGGTATCACTGAGGAAAAATCTCCCCTTAGAACTGGCTCAGGATAAGCCAATTCTCTTCATCAGCCCCCCTCTCTTTGCAACACTGACTCTTAGGACCAGATTTCGTTACCTGCAAAAATTTGAGGCTACTACATCCATTTAATGTGCTTTTTTTTCTTTTCTCTGGTAAAAGGAAAAGTACAATCTGATTTATCACAGGGATTGGTCTTGAGCAAGACTCGCTCTTTGCTGATCTGATAAGTGTTCAAGAAGGCCAATAAGCTCTCTCATTAAGCTTTGAAGTTTTGCAGTCTAGGAAGCATCCAATCCTGAAACTCAATGGGACTGCCAAGCCAGTGAGGATTTAGCTGTAAGCAAGTGTGTTTGGTTTTTTTAGGTCTGCAGGACTTATTGCATGACAAGCTTGAGCACAGTTGAATGTGAGAACAGCCAGAACTGGAAAGGTGACCAGTTGCTAACTTCCTAATTCTGCTTTCTTAAGTGTAACCATTTTTTCTTGCAAAGAACTATTATAACATTTGTCTAGTGCCTTTGTGCATTTTTAAGATGACATTTTGTAACGACATGGTATTTTTTAATATTGCCTTTAGTTTGTGTAGATTTCATTGGCAAGAAATCCCCAAATATTTAGTCATAATGGCATAAATTCAAGACTGTGCTCTAAAGTAATTTTCAGCACTCTTTTAAGATGCTTCCTCTGTCACTTAGGGTTCTTTAAGTAATATTTTCCTCTTCCTATCCTATTGGTAGAAGTAGCTACTTCGGCTGGTTGGAGTGCTTTGCAGGAAATGGCACAAAACAACACTTCAAAGGGACAAAGAGGTTCTTGGAAAGGAGGAAAACTGGCAGTTTGTCTTTAGAAAGCAAGTCAGTGTGAGCAAGGGAAACTTTTTAATTCATTAAGAGCATGGAGGATGGTGGCCATCTGCTTTCCGTATCTTTTTCCTTGCTTGTCTTACAAAGAAATTAGTGCAGACTTCTGCCGTGTCGGACCTGTGTGAGTACAAAGGGTGTGAGAGATGGGTGTGAGTTGCCTTGTTTATGTGTTATTCTTCACTAACCTGCTCGGTCTGAAGCTGAGAGAAAAGGAGCATTTCCTGCGGGATGCTCTTGGTACCCTGGGAGCTCAGAAAAGCAGGAGACCGTGCTTTGCATCTCCTGTCCAGAGTGTTTGTCACATCAGAAGGGGCCATATGGTGTCTGTAGTCGTTGCTCACAGTTAATTACCTGCTTTTGTTTCCATCTCTGCTCTCCTGTTGGGGATCGAGTGTTATTGCTTTCTAACAACGTGGGTTATTGCCTGGGAAGAGGCACTTGTGCTCTGGTGAAGATAGTCAATTTAAGCAGCTGTTCACGTTCTCACAGTGGTAAAATGAAGGGGATGTTGCATGTTTACCTTGTAAAAGGTGTAAAAGATGCACGAGATCAAACACGCTTTCTTGTGGTCTGCCTTTGTTGCAGAGTTTCATCATGTGCCCTGGACATGCAGACACTTCCCTTCAAACCGTCAGAGCTGCAAACCAGAGCAAATTGTGCAAGTGAGCAGATTCCTGGGGCTGCATCTGCTGCAGGAGCTGCTTTTCCCCCGCTGCCCTCAGATGTGCTCACGCCCGTTCTCCCTTCGGTCACACTTCCTGGGCAAAGTGCTGAGTAGAGAGTGACTAACTGTGATATTGTCTGCCTTTCCAGCTAGGACCCAGATGGAAAGAGTAGTTGGGATTAGTATTCTTTTTTAATATCCAAAACTGTTTTCCATTTTTGTCTTGTGGTGTTGTGTTTTTTTTTTTCTTGCTGTAGTTTTTCATATCTGTCCAGCAATCTGTAACGGTGTCTTGGCAGAAGAAAAGCAAAAGCAAAAGTTCTTGAAAAATGGCATCTTCGTGAGCTTCTGGAGGGTGTCTGTTTGTTTTGATTTGACAATTGCCAGGAAATCTGAGACAAAGATCCCTGGCAGATTACGTGCAGAATGTCAGCAGAGCAGCAGCACCCAAGTCTGCAGCCCAGGACTTGATTAAGCACTCAGGATCGGTAACCACCCAGGTGGTTATCTTGAAAAATAAAAAACAGCAAACAAACAAGCAAAACACCACAAAAAAGCAAACCCAAACCAAACCCAAACCCACACTTAAACCAAGCTTCTTGAAACCTGCCTTAGTAAACCCCAGGCAAGTTTGGGGGTTTGTACTGAAACTAATTTTGCCTGTGCTCCCAGCTCCTGTCTCTGCCCTGTGGTAGCTGGAACCTGCATGGAGGCTGGATGAGCTCACAGAGGAGATGGACACCTGTTCCAAATAGGGGATGCTCCAAATGGACATTCACACTGAGCCAAATGTGCAGCATGAATCCCTAGACTGAAACCCAGAGTTTTCCTTCTTTCTAGGAGATCAGTGACCTTGAAATTACTGTAATTTAATATGCAGGGTGATGGTGTGGTCAGAGCAAGCTGCCAGTTGGTTTGGTGACAGTGATGTGTGACAGGAAACACAGCAGGGAGATGTGTGGTGCTCCAGGGGCTGTGTGTAGGGAACATGTTGTGTGTGAGGCAATGGGGATAAAGCATTTTGGCTATTCCTTTTCAGCCCTTATGAGGTAAGAGAGAACATGCTGTGTAAGTCAGTGACAAAATGTCTGAGTGGGGTAAAAGGACCGGGCAAGAGGCTGTCAGAGCACAGAGAGGCTCTGTATGTTTGAGGCTGGCAAGGAGGAGTGTTACTTCATCCAGTGGGTCTAAATGTGCTTCATAAATCATGCTGGGGCACAGTTACTGCTTATCTTCTGATCACAGATAGGACTTGCTTGGTGAGGCTCACACTACCCTCTCCTTGATACAAACTCCTACCACTCCCTTGGCTTTTCCTAATGGGGTTTTTGCAAAAGTTGTGGCTGACGTGTGATTGAATCCAGAAGGTTCTTATGTCTTCTGTGAAAGAAGAGGTGGGTTTCAGGCAATGGTATTTTGTGCTGCTCTCACACTATCAAACTGTGTTGTCCTGAATCTGTTAGCAAAAGGGGAATGTTGGAAGAGCTTGACCTCTGTGTAGGGATGCTGTAGCAGCGAGTGCATTTGTTGCACAAAGTTTTTTCATTAGAAGAGGAAAGCCCTGCACATTTGCCCTGAGATGTGATTGGGGTTGTATCATCGTTCACCTTGTGAGGGAAAAAAAAAACACCCTGCAAATCCCAGCGTATGCTTAGAAAAAGGTCTTCCCACAAGTTATCTGGAGGTGAGGACAGGAAGTGGAGCTCTGTTTGTTTATGGTGCAAAGAGCATTGATGATGAAAGGATGAAAGTTGTGATCATCTGAATCCTATTTACATTTCCCATCGTTTAAAATCCCAGTGGAAAATACTCAGATTGTATCCACTCTCTTCAGCCTCTTCCAGGAACTTTGCCACCATCAGAGCCACTCAAAGAGAGCTTTTGTTCCCAAAGTGTAGCCAGTAAGTCAGTCCTGCCTTAATACACTGCTTTATTTTCTAGTGATTCCTTTCCAGTTGATCTGGTGAATTGCATTTGAAGGCCAAATGAAGTGAGTTAGGAGAGAGGGATGGCTGTGTTTTGTAACATACCCATTTGTTTTCTCCTGAAAAACAAATATTATGATATATTTGAATCCTGTTACTTTAGTCACCTCTCTGAATTAGTGCTCACAAGTGTACTTTGGACTTTTACCTCAATTCCATTATAATTCCAGACAAAGTCTTTATTGGAAATGGCTGGTATCTCTTTCTAATAATGTATTTTTTGTCCTACATTCAGATGAAACTTGGTTTTATAGCAAGGAAGCACTAAAGAACCGGCACAGGGATTCTTGCTAAAAGCCAAAAGTTAAGGTAGGAAAGGAAAAAAAAATCCTACCCACTGATGCTGTGTAGGACCTGGAAAATGTCTGGACTTTTCCTATCATTCAAAGAGCAAATTACCCTTCTTTGAAGAGGGAGGAAATGTCTCCTTCCCCTCTGTCCCTCAGTGTGCTTGTGACTAGGCAACTGCCACAGGGAACTATTTTTATTGCTGACTCTCATCTTGCAATGGACAGCTCTTGTGGAATGGGAAGCCTGAGAAGGGTTTGTTCCTGCCTCTCCCACTGTAGTGGAGCTAAAGCTCTCCTCTCTGGACTAGCTCTGGAAAGGGATATACAGGTAGTTGAGCTGCTTGGTCACTTAACCCCATTTTCCCAGTGGTCTGGGGAGCAAAGTGTTATTCCCAGGCATCTTGAACAGTAACCCTGTTCTGACAAACCACAGGCAAGGGCTGAGCTGTTTCCACAGCTGTTTATCAGAGGAAAGCAGGTAACTTGTTGCTATCAGTATTAGTGCTCCAAGAGCCCGGGAGGTTTTTTTACGTGTTGTTGGTGTTTGTACAAAACCTTGTTTTATCCTCTTAATCAATAAAAAAAATTAAAAAGCCCTAATGGCACTTGCAGCATTTCTCTGCAAAGTCTGGCTGCTTCTGAGAGAAACAAAAAATGCCAAAAGACAAACCTCAGAGTTTCTCATTTGGAGTAATCTAGATTTCCCAGAGAGGAGAGCTGGGCTGCTTGCTTGCTGGGTTCTGAGTGAGGAGCGTGTGTTTTCCTGGTGATGTATCACAGCACCTCTCACATTGTGAGCCCACTGAAACTGCAGCTGCACTCAGCCAGAAATCTGACACTTCAAAACCTCGGCTCTGCTTTGCTTCATGGAGGCCAGAGACCAGGGGACGTTGTTTTGCAGCTTCCTGACACAAAAGGTCAGTCTTACTGTGCAAGCAGATAGAGAGCATCATCTCCAGATGCAGCCAGAGGTTTGCCAGAGGTTTCACAGTGTGTTTTTTCAAGGGGAGGATTATTTGACTTAGCAGCAGCAGCCTTTGGCAGAGCTCTGTGCTCCTTTGCTGCTGCTGTGTGTTATTTCCAGCTGCTGTCAGGTCAAGGACGAAAAGTCCAAATTTCAGTGATCCTCTCAGTTTCTCCAACCTCTCCCCTTTCCCTTCTCTTAGATCTCCTTCCACCAGGAGTCTGCAATCTCCTCAACCCCGCCGCTATCTACGCTAACAATGAGATCAGCCTGGGAGATGTGGAGATCTATGGCTTCGACTACGATTACACATTAGCACAGTATTCTAATTTGCTACACTCCATGATTTTCAACACTGCCAGAGACATCCTAATAGAACAATTCAAGGTAATGAAAGAATTTCCACTCGATTAAAATTGCTGCTGTCTTTGCTGTGCCCCAGACGTGCTTGTGCACACATTGTGCACGTGTCACTTACTTGTTTTATTGAGATAAACTTCATGTTTCATAATGTCTGATTGCAGAAAACTTTCTCTGTCCATGGAATTCATTTCCTTTGTGACAATTTACCGTGCTGTGCATTCCTGAGGTTTTATAAATATGGAGTGGGAGCCTTAGTCTAGAAAAGGTCTGGTCAGCTTTACTCGACTATGGAAATAATGCCTATGGAATTGCTGGTTCGAGGTACACACGGTGGATAAACATGAACCATGGGCTGACATCAGAGCTGTACAGGACCTGACATGTGCAAGTTGATGTGGATGACACTCTGCAGCATGTCCCAGAGCAGACACCCTGTTTGCAATAGGTGACTGCTCTGTGTGTTTTTTTCTCATCATGTTTTTCTGTTTAGAGGGCTCTGCAGTGCCAATCTGTGCCAAATATATGCATTGAGTGGAGCTTAGCAGAAGTGTCCTCACTGCCTCAGTGAATCTGATTTTTTCACTAGTGTCCCCTACATGAGAGAAATTAATTTTGGGGATCCTGATCCTTTATGTCTCTCTTTATTCCTCCCTTTTCTCTGTTGAAGGGGCAAAATGAAGAACACCTGTTCCTTGGTCAGTTTATGCCTGGGGTGAGAGGACTAATAGGACTAAGCCAGCTCAACAGGTGAAATGATTTTGTTGATTATCCAGTCCTTATGCTCTAAAGATGTTGCTGTTTGTCTTCCCAGTATCCAGAAGGGCTTGCAAAGTATGACTACATTCCAGGGTTTGCCATTCGTGGACTTCACTATGATGTACAAAAGGTAAGCTGTACAAAGTTCACTCTCCTGGGCTTTGTCTTCCACTGTTATGTTTTTAGTGGAAATACTTTCTGTCATTGCTTGCAGTAACATCTATCACCAGATTACCAGTGAGTCCGGGTGGCTGTGCTTTTCCTTGCATGGGTTCTTCCCAAGGGAAAGATGTCTTTTTTGCTTGCCTGGCCTCTGGCAGAATGGGACATTTTAGCAAAGGCCTCTGCTAAACAGCCTTGCCAATTTAAAAGTCATTTAATTGCACAGGCTAATTAATTGAAAACTGAGCTTGTTTGTGTGATGGTTTCTGTCTTTCAGGAAATTTAAACAAAACTCAATCTTGCATCTACAAGTACTTGCCAGGAGCAGAGGCATAATGCCTTACTCTAATAATAGAAATGACTTGTCAGAAGAATGCTTTAGGAAGCCTTCCCCACCCCCCACCCCGAATAATAGAACTGCCTGGAATAAGATCCAGGCTACTTGAGATGCATGCTTCTTAGGAGCACAGGCAAGCAAAGTGCAGGCAGAGCTTTAACCCTTTTCAGTGCTTTGGACTGATTCCCTGAAAGCCTCGTGCCCAGTGATGCCGTGCTGGCTGCTGCAGCCAGGCACTCAGGTGGGAGCACAGCAAAGTTGCTTCACTGTAGTAGCTTTTTCTTGTGCCTCTGGCTTTACAAAGTAAGAGGTAGATGTGTGAGAAACAGAAGGTTCTTTCTCTGTTTAAATCTCTGGCCAGTATATCAGAGAAACACAGGCGAGTGGCCTGGCAAAGCACAGGGCCCTTTGAGGGAGTAGAAGGTGAGGACCCTTTTCTCAGGATCAGAGTTTGCAAAACACCCAAAAATCTGGGTAGTGCCAGTCTAAGTAAAACTTCAGTATACGTGCCTGCACTCCACAAATTACTGGGAGGTCTGCCCACAGTGTAATAAGCTGCACTGATATGGTTTCCTGATGAAAGAAGTTTGATGTGTGTTCTTATGCAAGATGCAGAGTGATGTGGGTTTAGTGTGAGGCTGCTTTCCATGCCCAAGGACCCGTGTTACAGCTTCAGAATGATGGATGGAGGAGAAGGGATGATTCATGAATAGGGGAGTCTGATACCAAAAATGCAAAGAAAGCTCTAATGTTACCAGCCTGGTGTGCTCCTGACCATCTTTGCTTTAGTGTCTCCTGGGGAGGGGGTGAAGTGAGAGGAGAGCTCTTGTGTGAAGAAAATGTTTGGGCACAGCTGTGCTCTAAACCAAAACTTGCCCACTTAGTTCTGCTTAAGATAAATGTCAGGAGTAATGGATCTCTAGTGCACACAAAGCTCCTTTGGAATGTGTGCACTCCTGAAAGGGAGATAAGAGGAGGCCCTCTTGAGTCACAGAAACATTTTTCCCCCTGCATCTGTGTCCACAAACTGGAGTGTAACAGACTTTGGCTCATAGAAAGATGGTCTTTAGCCAGGGAGGCCAGTGAAAAGTCACCATAAGAGTAACTGTGTGTAAAAGTAGCTGGAGAGTAAGTGCTGCCCAAAGTACACAGATGTGGGATGTTCATATTGAATTTTATTTTCTAAATGTCATTTGTGTGAAACTTTAAACTTTAATAAGGTTTCAGTGTAAACTCTAACCCAATTCTAACAGTAAATATCTATCCCTTATCACAGAGTCTTCTCATGAAGATCGATGCTTTCCATTATGTGCAGCTGGGGACGGCATATAGGTCTGTCAGTTCTGAAAATCATTTTCTAAATGCCCATTTATGCAAGGGTAGATTTCTGCATCTGAATGTATGTTCATGGCATATGTTGTTGTTTTGGTTTTTTTTGTTTTTTTTTTGTTTGTTTTTTTTTCTGAGCAGGGCACAGTCTTGTCCTGCTTATCCTGTTTGTGCTTGCTTCAAATGCTTACCTGGCATATAATTGCAGGGAGTTATTTTTTCTCAAGCATTTCAAGCCAAGTGTGGGTGGGAAGATCTGGAGCTTTTTGTAATGGTTAATGACACATCTGGTCACGTACTCTGCGAGGTGTCTGAGCTGCAGCTGCAGTGGGACTGGGCGAGCACCTGGGAGCAGACATGGCACTAGGAAAGGACTCCTCAGCACCTGGTTCACACACTGGCCTGTCTTCTCCAGGCAGAAGTGTATCCCAGCAGTGCTCTGCTGGGCCTTGGACAGTGGTCTGGATGTGCAAATTACATCTTAAAGCAATGCAGACTTGTCAATAAAGTAATAGTGCATCAGAATTGGGCTCACTTTAAGGCCTGCTCGTCCTATTTTTCATTCTCCTTTGTTGTTCTCCAAGGAGAGCTGGGTGTGCTTTGGAATAAGTGGCTGAAACAGTGCAGAGGAAACTTTTCTCCAAAGAGTTGTGAGACTGGAGACTGGGAAAACACTTTGTCCCAAAGAGGAGAGGGTTAGTGTGTAAAAAGTTGTAATTTATAGATATCAGCAGCAAAGCTCCTGTAAATCCTATGTTGTATTTCCTGAGCATGGAAGGCAGTGTGGGTTTTTTTCTTGATCTCTGCCCTTCTGCTGTTAAGCTTCAGTTACAGTAAACACTCTAAGAATATTAAGAAGGGAGTTTCATAATCAGAGAGAATTGGCTTCTTTGAGAGCCAGCTTGAGGGTTGGGGGAGCAGGGGGTTTGTACTGCCCCATATTTTATTTCAGTGTCATAAAGAGATTTTTAGTGAAAATACATTTAAGCTTTTTTTTTTCCCATGTCCTTTTGTAACTATCCTTCTTGGAGTGTTCTTTTCCTAGACTGTCCTTTGCTTTTGAGCACAACTGAGACAACATTTAATTTCTCAGAGGCTGTACCGTAACTGAGTAGGAAAGGAGAAAGGGAAAGTTACTGACTGCTTGAGCAAACAGCCATCAGAAATTGTGCAAGAGGCAAAACCTGCAGCAGTCAGATAACCTGATGTTTTGCTTAGGAAAGCTGAGTAAGAAGGAAACCTTTTTTCAGAAAGCCCTTTTCCTGCACCTTTTCACTGAACGGTGATAAACCTCATAGAAGGAGGTTACCTGGAGCTGCCACAGTCAGGTGGTGGGGTGGTCCTGTCAGCAGATTGACAGCAGACAGAGAGAAGTCTCTGGCTGGATTCTCTGCTGGAATGTGGATAAAGCCCCTTAATTAACCTGAAGGAGCAAACAAGATATCTGAAGAATGTCTTGGGGAAGATTTTATGTGAATCTTAAGAGCCATCAGGCTCTCTGTCTCTTTTGTGCAAGGGGAATTTGTGAATTTTAGAAAAAAGCCCATTTTTCCCATGTTCTCGTTCTGTGCAGTTTCTAGACTGGGCATTACTGACAAACTGTTGTTTTGTTTGTGTCTAGAGGGCTCAAACCCGTGCCTGATGAAGAGGTAATTGAACTCTATGGTGGGACGCAGCACATCCCCCTGTACCAGATGAGTGACTTCTATGGCAAGGTACTGTAAGCCCTTGGCTGCTGTGATGCAGCAGCAGCAGCTCTTTAACAGCTTGGAAAACAGAGTGAATTGTAGGCACATGTAAACGACTCCAGCCTCCCTTGGAAAAGCTCGGTCCCTAGTGAGCTGCAGTGTGTGTTTTTGTTCTAGTGGGAATATGCCCCAGAGGTTATTTAGCAGTTTAGCATCTGAGAGACATCTGCAAAACTTTCTAAACACCAGGGCTATTGGCCTAGAGCTGAATGGCTTTGAAGACTGATAGGGAGATGTTCTCTGCTTCTTCCTTGAACAAATCTGGCTCCCAAGCTACCAGGGCAGCCTGCAGTGCTGGTGTCAGCAGAGAGCTGTGCAGGAGGGGGTCTGTGTGTAGCAGCAGGGTGCTGTAATACCTTCCTCTCTTTGGTTTTGGGTAGGATTTTTTTCTTTCATGAAAGGGATCCCCCTCCACGCCCCTTCAGGCCTCCTCAGTGGACATTATACATAGCGTATCCATGAGTGTTGAGGATAGTAAGGTACTGATGTTCTGTCTGCAGGAGCTGTAGGAATCCTCTGGTTGCTGAACTAGAGGAAGTCGAGAGAGATTTTTCTTCCTCGAGTGTCTGGTGTGGTGCAGTGGGCAAGTGGGTCCTTCACATCCCTTTCCCTCAGAACTGCTTTGTCTCTTGCCCTTTGTTGCCCTAAGGGAGGCTGGAAGGAGAAGGGCACACTTCCTCTGGTAATACCCCTGTGAGCCTGCTGTGTGATGTCTGCAGCAAGGCCACTTCTTGATTTCTCTCTCTTGGGAACAATTAATCTGAGTGGTTGTTTTCTGGATAAGTATATACTCTGTTTATAGCTCAGTGATGTTTCCAGCTTTGAAATAAAATGTTTCTGCTTAGAATTTGATATCTGTCTGTAAGCTGCACTCTATTATCCTACTGCTGTGCAACTCTGCTCACTCCTGGCAAACTTGAGATGATTTCACCTTTCTTTTTAAATAATAGTAAACATGAAATCTTCGATTTGTGGCTTTCTGTAGGACCAAGTGCTCATGCCAAGGTGCCTTTCAGTGCTGCTTTGTACGTACCAGGTGCTTTCTTCTTTCCTGCAGCTGATATTGAAAAATTCAGTATAACATTTGGCCACATATGTAGGGATAGCAACTTATTCTTTGTGAAGAGGTGAATCTCCTCTCCTAGTAATGTAATGAACCACATGAACTAATAATTGGATCCCAAAGAGAATGAAAGTATTCACAACTAATGACATTTGCATCCAGCAATGTCTGCTCAGCCTGTGCCACTGACACATTAGTGGGAAAGCATCTGGGTTAAGATGACTGCTGGTGTGGAGTGAGCCTTTGGCAGGTGTCTTGGATCTTGTCCTCTGCAGTCTGTCATGCTGATGTTGCTGTGTGGGTGACAGGAAGGTCTGACAGGTCACTGACTCCAGGCAACAAGGCATAAGACAGGCAGGACTGATGCAGCTGAAGTGTGTGAATACTCTCCCTTGAGGGTTTTCTTGATTCTCTGTTAGCAGGAGTGGACAGCTTCTGGTAGCCCAACACCTGCAGTAGGCGGGCACAGATCTTCCCAGGGTTAGACACTGCAGCTGCTTTGGCTTTCACTGGCAGAACATGCCTGTGGTGAAGGTGGAGAACTTATGGGTGTTGTGGAAAAATAATATGTAGCATTCTAAAAATGTAGTCCAGTTTTCATCCTGACTTGTGTCATTGTGTCTGTCTGAGGAAGTCAAGGCCACTAAAGGGAACAGGGGGAGGCTGGACTTGTAGGTGAACCACACAAGGCACAAGAATGAAATTGAAGTTTACAAAGTAAATCTTTGCTGTTAACACTGAATATTTAACTGTACCCAGGACAGGCCATTGCTCTGCTGTGCTCTGCTAAATCCCATACCTAGTTATTTCAGTAGGAACTGCCTGCGTTTGTCCCTCTTGCTTCTTTCCCAGCATCCTTGAACAGGAAAAAGGGTGAAGGCTGTTTTCAGGAAATTTTATTTTTGCTAGTGGGAGAAATGTTGCCTTAGCAACCAGGCATCAAAATGGACAGAAGTGTTGAAAGGATTCAGTGAGTATCCCTGAGCAGCACCACCCTGTGTGGTGTGGCCCTTTGTGTTCTCTTCTGCTCTAGGTCAAGTTGTCCTATGAGTGGAAACTGTATAACCCTCAGCACATCAAGATAGCTTTGACTGCACCATTTTTGAGTAACACACCTCAGGCAAAATGCTTTTGTTCCTTTTGTTCCTTTGCCCTTTTTACATTGTCTTTCTTGACCCCAGTTTGTGTTGCCCCAGTATTGCCTCAGTCCACCCTTGCCTGACCAGACGAGATGGGAGGTGTTCTGTTGTTACATCCTGGCACGACAGGGCCACACATTTGTCATTAAGGCAGCACGTGCCCTGTCAGCCTCTACCATCTGTGCCTTCTGTGATCTTTTGGATGCTACTTTCATGTCTCTTTCTCACACAGTTGTAATAAATGCTTTCTGATGTGGGCCAGTGTTATCCTAGAGAGTTGAACTGCCCAGCTGTCAGTCCTGGATTGCTCAAAGCTCACATGCACAGACATGATGTAACTGGATTGCCAGGGCACCGCTGGGAACCAGTTCATTGGGAGGTCTGTGCACTTCCCAAATTGTTTTCCATATACAAGAAAGACAGTTACCTTGGTAACTGTCCTGCTGTCTGATCTGGAACTTTTATCAACGAAAGATGAAAAAATTGATGCCAGGTTCATCTTGCCAGTGAGACTCACCATCGTCCTCTGCACGGGTGGTACATACAGAATAAACAAGTTTATTTTATTGGCAGGCCTCCAAAGTTGGCTTCGGCCTGCTGATAGATTTCTAATTGATAGGCAATAACAATAGCAAATGTATGAGAGAGCTGCAGCCTTGCCTAATGCAAGGGGAGTTATTCTTTGCTCAAGATTTGATTGTCCATTTCTACTTGGCTGCTGGGTGGGCTAAAGTCCTTTTTCCTCTTTGTGCCTGCTCTGGGTTTTCTGTAGTGACTCAAGGGCAGACAGGCATGACAAATGGCTTGTTGGAGTGATTCTTACATTGCCCTGTGAAACCTCACTGGGATATGGTTTCAGCAGCTTAAGTGCCATGTGTCCAGTATCAAAGCCTGTTTAGGTGAGCAATGGGGCATCTTCAGCAAGGCCCATGGCTGCTTCTGTAGCAGTGTTGTCTTTTGGCACCTGTATTAATGTCAGGAGGCCAGGTGGGAAGCAGAGGGCATGGGGTTGAAATCAGTGTCTAGGACTGACTCCCCACTTCCTCCATCTTAACCCCATGGTGTTAATGATGCTGAGTTTGTTTAATGATTTATGTGAAAGAGAAGCCTCTCTCTTGTCAAGTGCTAATGCACTAGCTTAGTGTTTTAGTGTAGAAGAGAGGGCTGCTTGCTGAGTGGCTGGGACTTTCCACGCTAGTGTTTTTGTTAGCCTGGAATGTCTTCCAGATGGTACTGGGTGATATTAGTCTGTTTGTTGGCTTTGATATTTTTTTAAGTATTTTTGCATCTAATGTGTCCCTTTAATTTTTTGCTTTCCAGGGCCCATCACTTAAGCAGTTTATGGACATTTTTTCTCTTCCTGAGATGACACTGCTCTCTTCAGTCATTGATTACTTCATAACTCATGGCATTGAGTTTGACCAGGTGCATCTCTACAAGGACATATCTGTAAGTAAAATGTCAACTGTCCCACAGCTCATACCACACCAGAGCTGTGAGCTCTGCAGCACCCAAACCCGAGGGGCTGGTACTGAGCAGCCTGATATGACAGCACTGCTGTCCCTTTAGATCCAAGCATCACCAGGGAATATTCAAAGCTGTGTTTTCAGGACGTGTTTGGTTTCTATCTGTACTACAGAGTTGGTGTTGCTGTACACTATCTTGTGCAGGAATGCCTAGGCTGGTTAGGTTGAAGGTCCTTCCATGGGAAATAGGTCACAAAGCTTGTGTAAAAGTTTTTGGGTTCTGCAGACTTTTAAACTGTATTTTCCTCTTAGTATCTCATTTTCAAAGAAGCTTGGTCTGATCATGTACCAAACAGCTTACTTTGTTACAGTGATTGTTGTGAAACAACTCTCCTTGCCTGCTCTGAGAATCCACCTCTTCCATTTGCAGCTGCAGAGTAGTCTGATCCTTTGGGGATGTTTTCCAGTGGGTGACTGTTGCTTTCATGAGTCATTTACTCCAAGGTGCTAAGTGGCACTTGAAAGGGCTGTGTGGGATTATCGGCACTGTTAGTTAGACTGTCTGATTTAGCTATTGCTGCAGACAAGATGTAAGTGCTTGAGATTGCTGCTCTGGGTGACTTATGCTGACAGACAACACATCTTCCAAGCCCTATTGCATTCCTTTTTCCATGGAGGAGGGTTTTTGGTTTGTGCCTTATGGGAAGCTTAGGCTCATCCACTGGCTGTTCAGTCCTGTTAGGGAAATGGAGCTCCACGTCTGTGCTGCTGCTTTTGTGATAAGGATCCACCTGTCAGCAGGGCTGCAGCCCAGGATTGCAGTTGTGTTCTGACCTTCTGTTGGTGCCTGATAGCAGCGTGCCAGCCCATTTCCCACAAGACCTTGACATGGTTCTGGGGTGTTGGTTGTTGTTTTTGCTCTCGGGGTGGGGAAAATGGGAAGAGGGGATACAGCTGAATCCTGAGGCTTTTTGTGAAGAGTGTCTTCTGAACCTTCTTTGGAGGTCAAAATGGACGTGTTTCTATTTGAAATCTAGAGAATGGGGGGCCGATTGCCACAGCCTAATACATGCTCAGTACAGGGCAAATGGTGTCCTTCAGCCCTCAGACTTCTGGACATGAGCACAGAGACCCCTCTGTGCCTACAGACAGGTGTCCCAGAGAACTTGCACAGCCCTGACTTTTAGTACAGCACCGGCTCACAGTGGGTTAAGACACGTCTAAACATGACACCCTTCTGTACCTCTCAGTGGTACTGCTGATGCAGGGCTGTGTGTTTGGAGAAGTGCTGCAGACACTGTGCTGAGTCAAAAGGGCAGACCCTGAGGCAGTGGAAAGGCTGACATGTAATCCAGGTAGTCCTGTCACACCAGTTTGGTTGCTTCATATTTTAAAGTAAGAACATACAGTTTACCCTGCTTCCCTTTGGAGGAGTTTTTTGGAGCCCTGTTTGACACCTCCCAAGGCTACCAAGATTTTACCTGCAAGAACCTTATAGATCTTCCTTTTCTTTTTTCCCCTTCTTTTGCTTTTTAGGTGGTGAGGGTTTAGGGAAGGAGCAGACTTGAATTTCTTTCTCCTCTGCGAAGGTAGTTTTGACAAAAATCCAAAGCATTGCTTGCTTTTAGTGCCAGTGCTGCTTAAGAGAAACTTGTTTCCTTGTTAGAACTCTTGCTCTTTGTTCAGATTCTTTCCAATAAGGCAATGAGATGTGACCTCTGCCTTTTTACCATTCAAATCCACATGGTGGAAGTTGACTCCTAAAACTTCACTTTGAAGTGGTAATGCCTCTTCCTCCACCATCCCCATCTAAGCTGTAAACTCAGGTTCTCTCGAAGCTTTGCAGGAAATGATTTTTGGGGTCATGAGCAGGTTTCAGCAGCACTACCAGGTGACTGTCTGGTGGTGTGGAGCGATGTCAGTGGCCCATGTGGGACTCCAGTCTGTAAGGGCAACTGCCAAAGGGGCACACAGAGTGTAACAGGGATTTAAAGGTTCTGGGGAAAGGCAGCATTTGCTTACCTCTATAAATTGTCAGAGATGAAAATAATACTGTTAAAACAAGCACTTGAATGTGCAAACACTGCAAACTGTGTTGCTGCTCTGGAAATGGTTTTGTGTGTCTTGGGTATCTCGTTGGATGGAGACTTGGGCGGAATCTCAGTTGGGTGTGTCCAAAAATGTGTTGCATCTTGGCCTCTGGCCTGGAAAATAGAGGATATTTGGATGCCCTTGACAACATCTGTTTTAACTTGCCTCCCTCCCAGCTGTGTTTTGTGCCACCCTCCTAATGGAAGCTTCTGCTCTGCCTGTGCCCACTGGCCACCCGGGGCCAGGAGCTGTGGCCCTCCTTGGCTTGTGGGGAGCATTTTGGAATCAAAAGCTCTCCTCTGCTGCTGTTTGCCTCAGCCACACTCCTTTGGGTCACATTTTGCAGAACTTCCATAGGTATAGGGAGAAAGCAAAGCCTGCTGTGTCTGGGCCAGTACAGTTTTGGGACAGTGAATAACCATTCACTGGAGTTGCACAGTCTGTATTGCCTTGGTACCTGTGTGTTTACCTGTGCTGGTTTCCAGGAGCTGGAAGGAACTTGAGGTTTCATAGATATGTTTTGAGGGTTTTCCCCCTTGTACTGCATTAGCTGAGCCAGCCACTGTGTTCTTCTTTTAGCACGTTGGTGAGCCTTGCTGGGCAAGCTTTGCTGCTTAGCACTGATGCAGCTTTTGTTCATTCAGCAGGGAGGGGATGGATCATTACTCTTGGTCCTCAGAGGTGACAGTGAGTTTGCATGCTGGGAAACAGGAATGCCACATGTAAAACTGAAACTTTTTTCCCCTGCCCTTTTCTTTAGGATGCAATTAGAGATGTTCATGTGAAAGGAGTGATGTACAAATGGATTGAAAAAGATCTGGGTGAGTTAAATGGAGGTCTGGTGCCAAATCCATCTCATACTATGGGTGTTTTGGATATGATGGCTGTGTTGGCCCTACACAGTCACAGGAGTCAGGGGAACACAGAACTTACTGAAATACTTGATTGTGCCGTGCCTGGAGGCAGCTGAGGATAGAGTGGCATTCGGAAACAAGTGGCATTTATGGGCAGGTGGAGGATCTGTTTTATTGAAGGAAACAACTACCTCATTGCTCATGTTTGTTTTCCTTCAGCTGGTAAACGAGGGATGATGGTCCTTGGCATGATGTGAACATGCCAAGGCACCATCTGGGAAAGGCTTCCTGGTCATTCAGGGGAAAGGAAGCTTCTGCAAGCAACATGGCCTGGAGTGGCCGTGCCTGTCCCTTGTGACAGTTTGGTATCAACCCTCTTTTTTACCAGGCTTTTCCGTTCCTCAGTCTTCCTCTTTAGATGGGATGGATGGGGATGAGGAAGGCCATTTTGTCACCATAGTGGTTCACTACCTGCCTGCCTGAGGTGGATCCAACTCAGACCTTTTGCATCCTTAGTGGCACGGGGGCTGGGTTGGGTTTGGTTTTATACAAATGTGATCATGACTTGTGCCAAAATGTTCTGATTGCTACTGTTTCATTCTGATATAGAACAGTACATTCTGCATGGGGACGAAATCTATGCTGTGCTGAACCGCCTGGTGAACCACAAGAAGAAACTCTTCCTCATCACAAACAGTCCCTTTAGCTTTGTGTGAGTACCTTTACTGCACACCAAGGCTGTGCAGGGCAGTCCCTCCTTGGGGCACCTGGAAGTTGTATGGTGGAGGGTTTTGTGGCAATAGCCAGCAGAGCTCTCTGGGGACGGGTTGTGGTGAATGTTGCACCCCACAGTGCTCTCCACAGCACTGACTCTCACTTGTTGAAGAAAACACAAGGCTGTGGCTGACCACAGCAGTACAGAGCTGACATTTTGTGTTACCTCTAGCAGTTCTTGCTGCATCACAGACTTCCCTGGACTTCCCATGGTGCAGAAGAAAGGGTGGGACAGCTTGAAACAAAGTTGCATCAATACTCCAGTGCAATGAGACAGCCTTGGGGGGTTCACAAGTCTATGCTTTCTTCTCTGTTACTGAAATGAGAATAAATTTGGGACAGACTGTTGTAAAGATGTGGTGTTGGGTGAACAAAGAGTACTGGATCTGTTAATTCTTCTGTTCCTTTGCCCTTAGGGACAAGGGAATGAAACACATGGTTGGCAAGAACTGGCGGGACCTATTTGACATGGTCATCGTGCAGGCTGACAAGCCCAACTTCTTCACTGACCGCAGGAAGTACGTGTCCAGGGGCTGTGCTGCTGCCTGTGGGGCCCCCTCCATGGATAAACAGCTCCTTCTGCCTTCCAAAAAAGCAGTGGTTTGCTAAGCATCATGTAGGCTCAGTGGGCATCCAGCCTTCTGCTGCCCTCTCAGATTCTCTCTGTAAGAAGATGAAAATTGGCTACTCTGGGAATAAATGGCTGTGTAGAGCCAAGCAGAAACTGTGCTTCTAAAACTGGCTGTTTAATCCTCATGAGTTTTTTCATGGTCTGGGTTTAACTTAGATTTTTAGAGGTAACAATGTACTTAAATCATCAGAAAGAAGAGAGGAGTGGAATGGTATGCATGAGAGCTGACCATTTCTTGGCTCTAGGTCTAGAGAGTGTGACAAAATCTTTCCTTTTCCTGTTCCCCACACAATTATCTGTGTGGTTTGTTTTTTGAGGGGTTGGGGGGGTTTGTTTAGTTACTGGATACATGCTGTTTGGTAATTGGCAGCTCTGGAAGCCTTTGTACGTGGCAGCTGGGTTTTGTGGTCAGTTAGGAGCTGCCAAGGGACATAGGCTGCTGTCCTCTCTTTGGATTATTTGCTTTGGGAACTTGTGTCTGCTTTGTTGGTTCAACTTACGACTGACCAGAAATTACTGCCCTTGAGGGATCAGTCTATTCTTTCCTATGTATGTATTTTCCTCTCCTATTTCCCAGGCCACTGTCACAAACAGGAGTAAACCTATGGAATGGTTTTATAAGCTGTTTTATAACCTGGTAAAGGTTTTCTTCATGGGCTGCAGGTGGAGTGTCTTTCAAACGCAGCCTGGAGTGATGACGATCCAGCCCTCTTGGAGATAAAACCTGTGGCTGTCTGGTGCCTAAGATCCACACATGTAGTGGGGTGGGCCATGGAAAGACATGGCAAGGCCTCAGGAATAGCAGGAGCCAGCTTGGGTTGAGATCAGCGTGAGAACTGCTTTCCATCCACTCTGCAGACTTGCTGTATCCTATTAGGACATTCCACGGTCTTGGTTGGGCTGGGGCATAGCCAGGTTGGAACAGGACACAAAGTCATTCAGGGCAAAGCCTTCTTGGCCTTAGCATTTCAGAGGGAGTCATTATTGTTACTATTTTCCTCCCCTCTGTATGTGAAAAGTAGAGTTGTCAGGGATTTTGGCATGAAATGGTTACAGCCAGTGGAAGCATTTTGAAAAGATATTTCCCTTTCACACTTTCTGTTCCCCTGAGAAAAAAGTCTAGAAGGCCCAGAAGGTCACTTAGAGCTCATGTAGAGCTTTTATTTCGGGTTGTTACATAGGTAAACAAGTTTCCTGATTCAAATGTTCTGGTTGCTGGGTAACAATCACCTAAAATCAAAAGGAGTTGACATCTCCCCCTTTTTTTCCCCAGACCTTTTCGAAAACTGGATGATAAAGGCTCACTGCAGTGGGACAAAATAAACCAGCTGGAGAAGGGAAAGATCTACAAAGAGGTAAAGTGAATGGGTGCATAAGGGGTGTGAACCAAGAGTCTGAAATGGTTGGGACTTACAACATGCCTGCAGTTTTGGAAATCACTGGGAAAGCCTGGAAATCACTGGAAAACAGGAAAATCTGCTTGGTTAGGGTGAGGGAAAATTATGGGTTCTTCTGTAGGGCACTTGTGCATGTTTGCTGTTTGCAAAGTGAAACCCAAAAGTCCGTGAGGAGAGCACATGTGTAGTCAGAGGGTGTTTGTAAGAAGCCACGCTCTGGGCTCTGTGCTGGCTGGGGGCAGTGGCCTGGTAGGACACTGTCCCTCAGAATGCTTTCAGCATGGGCTTGGCATTAGGGATGGAGGGACAGGGACAAGGGGGGAAAGGCAGAGCAGGGCCAGGTAACTTAAGGTGTGGGGTGCTTGTCTTTGTGCCCAAGGGAACCTGTGCTGAGTTATCTCTGCCAGGCTGGTTTTTTTCCCAGCTGCTGCCCTGTTTGTGTGAGATGGGGTGGTAGGGAAACATCCTCTGCATGTGTAGCAGGGGTCAGTGAATGTCCCCTGCCCCCCATGCACAGTGAAATCTTTACCCTTGGAGCTCAGGTCTGACATTGTCCAGCGTGGCCAATAGTGCCGTTTTCCCTCAGCTCTTCCAATGTCCTGCTCCTGAAACTTGTCTTGGAGGTGCTCCCAAGAGTGTGGTAGTTCAGGCTAAGAAGGCACAGCTCTCTAAAATCTGATGGGTATGCAGCTATCTTCCACACCTCACTCCAAATTGTTCTCCATAAGGTTGGAAAAGGTGCACTTGGATAATAGAATAGAGAAACAAAAGTGATCAAATAGGGCACAAAGCCTGGCTCCTGACATGCCCCTTCCTGAAGGACCAGCATGTCCGGAGGATGAGCTGTTACTCTGGTGAACTTGCTGCCCGGGTTGTTGTCCTTGCAGCTGGTCTGTCCCCTGAGACAAGTTGCCTCTGGCTTTAGGACAGTTTGTTCTTGGTTATGTGAGCTCTCCAATCCCACGGGAAGAAACTGTTAGTGAGATCGCTGTCAAGTAGCTGGGACCTGACCTGTGGTAGAAAAGTGGGTCATGTCCTTGAGTAGTGCTGTTGGGAAGCCTCTGACCTGTCCAGTGGGTCTGCCAAAGTGCTGGGATAGTGTCCCAGCCTCTGCCAGGAGCTGGGAGCTGGGAATATGCAAGTATAGCTCATTCCCAGTGGGTTAGCAGCTCCCTCAGGGGAAAAGGCGCACCTCAACTTTTTATTTCTAGAATTTATTGCTGAATTAAATCCCGTTCTTGACCACCTATGTCTTGTGGCCACAGGTTGCTCACTGAAGTGAATGGTGCAGTGAGGAAGGGAAAAGATGAGGAAGGAGGGATGGAGTAGTATTTTGTTCTCCTCTCCAGTTCTCCCCCAGTAATGATGTTCATCTGACTGCATTGAGTTGTTGGGATGTGACAGAGTGTGTATCCTGGTTGTAGCCCACCATGTCTCCAGGATTTTTCGTTTCCTGGAGTGCCACAATATCCTTCTTTCTGTCAAGTGTTAGTGGCCATGGACCTTGCTGTTCTGGTGGCGTTGCCATAGGCCCCTGAGCTGTTCCTGTCCCCTGGAGCATGGCTGTATGGCATTTATATGTCCCACAAATGGGATATCAGGGGTTGGAGGTTTGCCCTGGGGACTGGGAAGTTCGAGTGATGCCCTGAGTCCCTCCATTCCGATAGATGTGGTGTTTTCTATGTGATACTTATGTACTCCCATCCCTCCCCTGGTCTGCTGCCTCAGGAGGGAGGAAGACAGGACCCAAAGGTCATGGAACAGGTCTGTGTCTCTGTGGAGCTCCAAGCACAAGTTTCCTGGCTGTCAGGTCCACTGCTGTTTGAGGTGACCAGAGCACAGCAAAAGGACTGTCCTCCCCCCAAAGCTGTGGTCCGTTTCCCTGCTGGGCCAGTGGAGTCCTGAGGAACCCTTATGCAAACAGCAGCAACAGTGTCTAAGAAATGAAGTCTGCTCAGCTCCAGTGATGCTGCAGCAGCAGAAGGCCCAGCACCCTGGTTCTGGGCACCCTTAGCCATACATTCAGCAAGCTGCCAGTGGCCAAACGCTCCTGGCTGCTGTTGGAGCTGCCTTGTGTTGGGGGTTTCTGCCCAGTCAGGTGCTGGCTCTCTCCTGGCACTGGCTGGAGAGATTGCTGCCAAGGGGCTGCAGGTTTGCACTGACTGCTTGGCATTGATGGAGCCTTTTCCTTTCCTAGTGGGTTTTGCTTCTGTTGTGACTCATGTAGAAAACTTGTGTGGAAATGGAAGGGTAGTCCCTGAAGTGTCCTCTGTGTGTGGATGGATGTTTGGAAAGCCTTGAAAGCTGCTCAGTGCTGTGCTTGAGCTGGTGCTTTGGGGTTTGGTTTGTTTTACTTAGCTGTAAATCTGTGCAAGCTGCCTGGCTTTTTGGCTTGGTTAAACAATTTCTGAACATGTGGGTGTTGTTAATCTTTGGGGTTGGATGGTGCTTAGTGATGTAGAACAGCCTTGCATGATGGTGCTCACCCTCTCTCTGGTGCACCCTGTGAAGTGAAATCATTATCACTAGAGCTTAACAACTTCTAAACCCAGAACACATTGGGGTTCTTTCTGCCCATCCTCAGACCTTCTAATTTAGGCATCTCATGACCTCTAAACTGTCTCCTCTTGTTGCCTTTTTAGTCCATATTGTCCTTTTGACTTGCTGTGCCCTCGAACTGCCTATTTGCAAAAACTCTTCCAAAGAGTTATTCTGTAGTCTGAGAAAAGCTGAGGAATGTACAGGGGGGTTGTCACATAAGTGAAGTGAAGTGGAGAAGGACAGAAACCCTCGGGTGTAGATAGTGGGGGAGCGGGCAGGTTGATACTTCTGAGTGCTCACAGCTGCATGTGGTGAGGTGGCCTGTAACCACGTTTCTCTCTGCACTCCTGTCCCTTGCAGGGCAACCTCTTTGATTTCCTGAGGCTGACGGGCTGGCGTGGGTCCAAAGTGCTCTACTTTGGTGACCATCTGTACAGTGACCTTGCGGTGAGTGAAATGTCTCTGCTCTCCAGAGAGGCGGGAGCAAGCCCGTGTGGCTGCTGTGGCTGCCAGCTGGGTTGGAGATAAGGCAGGGCCTGGTCTGAGTGCTCGAGTCTGTGCTGGGTGCTCTGCAGGCTGTCAGGACACACTCAGGACACACCAGCTTCCCCATGTTCTGTCAGGCACAGGCAAGCACCACATTTCGAGGTGATTCACACGGCTGATCCTGCTGGCCGGGAAATGGTTGTTACTGGCACGGGCCATGGATGGCTGTCCCCTGAGAATCCAAAATGGGAACAAGACCACTCTTCTAGGAACCAGGGTTGTGTTTGGCCTTCAGTCTTTATGTTGAATTCATGGTTGTTTTTTCTCCGTGACCTCCAGGACCTCATGCTGCGTCATGGCTGGAGGACTGGAGCCATCGTTCCTGAACTGGAGACGGAGATCCGGATCATAAACACAGAGCAGTACATGCACTCCCTGACCTGGCAGCAGGCTCTGACGGGGCTGCTGGAGAGAATGCAGGTAAACAGCTCCTGACTGAGCAGGACAGGTAATGTGCTGCCTTCTGAGTCTGCATTTTGGGCTTAGCATGGGAATGAGGGGATGTACCATCTTGCTTGGTTCTCATAAATATTCTCCTCTTGGTGCAGTGGGCTCTGGGTTTGTGAGTTACAGTGGAAACTGGGGGGAGCTGAGGTGTGGCCTGCAGGAATGATGTATGTGGGTCTGCTGCTGTCTTTGCAGATGTATCAGGATGCAGAGTCGAAGCAAGTATTGCTGGAGTGGATGAAGGAACGACAGGAGATCAGGTGAGCATTGTCCCCCCTCACTGATAAAGTCTCTCAGGGCCTCTCAGGCCTCTACTGGGTCTGTTCTGTAATCTGCTTTGGGGGACAGTGGTGCTGCAGCTACTGGACTCTGGTCCTCTCTGTTGTCACTTGCCTCGTGGAGGAGGAGTGGGATGCAGCAGTGCAGTCCTGAGCCTGGGAGACTGGACTGGTTTGAAGACAGAGTGAGAAAGGGGAGTGCTGGGAGGGGTTGGTGGGCTGTCTGCTACTGCAGCTCCTGGCACTGCCTGTAACAGGTAGGGTAACAAGGCAGAGTGCATTGAATACTCATCCCAGTCTCGCTGCACAGGGACTGGTCTGCATCCCAACCTGCAGGGGAGGGTACTTAGTGTGATCTAATGCTTCTGGGGCTGGGGTGGCCCAGGGCTAAGGATGTGGAGGGGGAAGAATCAGTTTTATCTACAGAGCACCATCTCTTTCCTCTCAGGTCGCTGACGAAGAACCTGTTCAACCCGCAGTTTGGGAGCATCTTCCGCACCTTCCACAACCCCACGTACTTCTCTCGCCGGCTGGTGCGGTTCTCCGACATCTACATGGCCTCCATCAGCTGCCTGCTCAACTACGATGTCAACTTCACCTTCTACCCCCGGCGCACCCCCCTGCAGCACGAGGCCCCGCTCTGGATGGATCAGCTCTGCACGGGCTGCATGAAAACCCCCTTCCTGGAGGAGATGGTGCACATTCGGTGAGGGGCAGGTACTGCAGGCAGCAGCACGGCCGGGCCTGTCGTGGGGCCGCTCGGCGGCAGCACCTCTGTCCACCACTAAAGGGCGTTTGACACTTGCGTACATGTGTAGATGGTGTGTTTATTTTTTCCCTTCACTGGCTCCATCCCTTTCCCTGAGGTGCGTTGTAGGCTGCACAGAGCCTGGGTGCTTGTTCTCTGGCAGGGAGTCCTCTCTAGGAGCAGGTCAGCTGGAGAACTAATGAAGGTGGTGGGACAGCCACTCCCTGCTCTGTGCCCAGAGAAGTGGCTCAGACATGGAGCCCCACGTCTCCAGTGCTTGGTGAGTGCAACCCAGGGGAGGGGTGACAAGGTGAGTCAGGGCTGAAGCTGCCCAGATGTCCTGGGACTGCAGTGTGAGTCATTCTGCAGGTGGACAGGGAGGGGTCAGGGCTGCCATCTGGGCAACCAATAAAGCCCATCATGGATGACAAAGCATCAGCAGTGTTACCTGTCCAGAACTGGTACCAGCAACCCTCAGCCCATTCCTGCTCCCCACCAGTCTGATTTGTCCAGCTGGGGACTCTGGTAGGGAACTGTTAGGTAACTGTGCAGGATGTGCAAGCCCGGGGTGTTGGGAGTAGGTCACAGGGTCTCAAATGTTGTGACACACCTGGTTTTTGAGTGAGTTTAGGGCTGTGCACTGTCAGTATTTTTGGCTTGGTGCCATGTGACATCACCATTTTGACAGTTGGTGTGGTCTGTTGTGAGTGGCAGAGGGATGTGTTCAGCCCTGCAGGGAAGGTTCAGGGTTGGCAGCAGAGATGGTGGCATTCCACCTGTGTTCACTGAGATGTGGCCTAAGGTTGATGGAGGGGCTGCTGAGGTTGTCCAAGGAGGGTGCAGGTGTGGGTGTGAAGTGCTGCTGGGTGTGGTGGGTCAGAAAGGGGAGTGTGGCCATGCAAAGCCATGTGCTGCCTCCTCAGGAGGAGGAAGAGCAAAGAGGTGCTAATAGCAATGTCAGAGCTTATAGGATAGGACAAGGGTGACAGTCTGGAGGCCCAGGCAGGTGAGAGCTGCTTTAGGATGTGAGGTGCAGAAAGTGGGCTTTCACCTGGCTCGGGGCTATGCTGGTCCTGGACAGGCTTCAGACTGCCCCAGGGCCAGGCAGGGCATTGAGGAGGGGTAGAGGGGCAGTTGAAGTGGGGAGGAGCTGTTGAGAGTTTGTGCCACTCTGCTGATTCTCCCTGGGAAACAGGAGAACATTGTGCCATCAGAAAGCTGGTTGTTGTGTGGGAAGTGATGGCTATAGGATGAAGGGGTGGAGACACTGGTCCTGGTCCTCCTGCTCCTCCCCTCACTGCTGCACCATTTGCAGATGGCAATAAGGGTGACAGTGCCAGCTTGCTCGCGGGGCAGTCGGTGTTGAGGTGACAGGAAGGAGAGATGGAACAGCAAATGGAGGCACTTCTTGTCCTGAGTCTGGTAGTGAGCAGGCAAGGAAAGGAGTGACTGCAGAGTGTGTCTGTGCAGCAGGTAAGGGCTGTGGGTTTGCTGGGCCAGGGGATTAGTGTGGGGGGAGCACCTGGGGCTTGTGAGCACTGGGCTGCTGCAATTGCTGGAGGAGCTGGGTGTTGTCAGTGTAGAGGCAGCAGAAGGAGAGGTTGGTGTGGGGGACCCTCTGCCAGGAGCTCTGACTCAGGTGCTGAAGTACAAGGTGTGTCAGCAACCCTCAGTGAGAGTCGCACACAGACACATGCACACACAGGTTCCCACACGTTCCTCCCTGGTGCTGTGCCAAGCTGGCCCTTCAGTCTGTCACTGGTGTCTCACTGCCTCGTCTTTGTGCCACGTGCCAGACGTTCAGGATGCCTTGCTCCCGACTCCGTGGCCTGGACAATCACTGTTAACATGGCTGCTCTAATCAACAGCTGTAGTAGATGCACGTGGCATTTGTCTTTGTGCTGTGTGTAGTGTGTAGCTCAATAAACGTCTGCAGCATGTATAACTAACTGACTAACCAGCTCACTGCGGGGGGGTCAAACGGGGCATGTGGGGTGGTGACTGACTGATTGATTCGTACCTGATGGGGGCAGTGTGAGGGTACAGGAGAGGGCTGCTGTGTCCCGGGGGCTGTCACACAACAACAGTGCAGGAGAGGGGGCCGTGAGTCCCTGGGGGCGGCTGAACTGAGTGCCCTGAGTGCTGGAGGCTTTGGTGGACCTCGTACGGGGACGTGACGGGTGCTGGGCTGGGGGGTGAGAAGGGGTGGGCGGGGGAAGGATCGGGGGCAGGCACGGGCAGAGCCGGTGGCGCTGAGCTGTTTATTTCGCGGCGGGCCGGTCCGGTCCGTGCGGGGTCACTGCGGGAACCCGGGGGGGTCGGTGCTGGAGTCCGCCAGGGGCGGGTCCTGCGGGAGCACAAAGAGAGCGAGCTGAGGGTGAGGCGCCGTGAGGGGAGGGCGGGGCGGGGCGGGGCGTGTCTCACGTGCAGCGGTTCGTAGTCGGGGGCGTGGCCGCCGTACAGCGGGTTGGGGATGGCCACGAGCGGCCGCTGGGGGCGGGGCCTGCCGGCGCGTGGCCCCGCCCGCGCCTTCCGCGGCCCCGCCCCCTCCTCCTGCTCCTCCTCCTCCTCGTCCGCGCGCAGATCCGCCTGCCAGGGGAAGCGTGGGATTGGCTGAGCGGGGGGCGGGGCTTGAGCAGTGGGCCACGCCCCCGGTCCTCTGTTCCCGCCCCCTCGGTCTGGCCGGGCTCGCTGGCGCCCCCTTTCGGGTGCCCTGTCCCGGCGGACCCCCCGGCTCCATCCCCCGCCCTCCCGCACCTCCCGGCCCGCTCGTACCTGGAAATACCCGAACTGCCCCTCCTGCCGCCGCCTCCTCACGCAGTGGTAGGCGATGCCGGCCCCAGCCGCCAGCGCCAGCGCGAAGCACAGCGCTGACACCGTCCCGGTGGCCACGGAGCCCGAGCCCTGCGCGGCACCGTTCACCTGCTCGGAAACAGCGGCCCCGTCACGGCACGGCCCCGGCACAGCTCCTGCTGCCGCTCCCCGATGTGGCCGCGGGCAGCCCACCCAAAATGGGCCACAGCAGAGGGCAAAGGATGGGGCCAGCCCTTGGGATGACTCAGTTGCCTCATCCCTGTTCCCTCATCCCCTCGTGCTGTTTCAGCACGTTCCTTCCCTGTTCGTGCCCTCGGACTCACCTGGCCGAGGTGAATGACAGGCGGTGGGATCCTCAGGGGCTCTGCAATCGCGTGAATGATGCCATTGAAAGCCATGATGTCCCACTCCACAATCATCGTGTCATTGATCCCTTTGGCGTCCTACAGAACAGAACACGGGTGATGACACCTCACCAGAAAGCCTCCCGGTTGTTCCCTGTCTCAGAAGAGATGTGGTGAAAACTTGTGGGGGTTCTTTTGCCCTCTGCCAAGGTTAAACCTACTGAGTGCTCTGTACTGTTGCCCACTGGGAGTTCTGATATGTGGAGGTCATGTCCTGACTGGGATGGGATGATGGTGCCTGTTGTGAGGTTGTAGCTGAAGAGGACAACATTGCTGGATGACACATGAAGCTTCAGTTCTTCTCCTGTCAGTGTCTGAAAATGCAACAGTGTGCAGGGATGAGAAACAGCTGAGCTGGTCTCACCCCTTCTCTGCTGCTGTGCAGCCCCCCTGGCCAAGCCCAGACTCCCTCCATGGCCACAGGCAGCTCCATTCATAGAAAACACAGCAGAGAACGACTATGCAGAGCAGCAGGGATTTGCTATCCTTAGGAATTGTCAAAGTTCAATTGGAGAAGGCTCTGAGCAACCTGACCTAAATCTTCTGAAGGAGTAGTTGGACCGGAGACCGCCAGTGGTCTTCTCTGACCCGCATTCCTCCTCCTCTCCCAAACTATTTCACACCATCGTGCCAGCTTTGGCAACACCTGCTCTCCTCTGGGGCTCTGATAGTTCATCCCAGGCATTCAAGCAGCCACTCATCCCTGCTTGCTTACCTCGTTGCCTGCAAAGCCAGAGTTCAGAGGGACAAACAGAGTTTTGGGAGCGGAGTCATCAGACAAGTACATGAAAAAATCCAGTCCTTCTTCTGTGTCATTGGCAAAATTGAGCAACATCTGGAAAAGATGGGAGATCTTCCCCATGACCACACTGCTGGCAATGCAACACTACCAGCTTCCCCAGCCCAGGAACTCCCCAGCCCTGGAATGAAAACCTCTCTGTGTTTGTACTCTCTACCCCACACACAGACCAAACCACCACTCCTTCCTGTTAGGACACATCCCTCCCTCTGCCTTGTTGCCAACTGCTGGCTACTGAAGAGCCCGGAGAGCATCCCTTACGGAATAGAAGGTGGAGAAGCGGTCGTTGTCTGCGAGCACATCGGGGAGTCTCCCGCTGCACCAGTACCCATCTCCCACAAACCCCTCAAGGCAGGTGCAAGTCAGATCTGCAAAGGAAAACCGAGACGGGACTTGACTCACCCATTCCAGTTACACTGACCCCCCCTTCCTTGGCTTCTGGATACCCCAGCATGTTCCCTCTGGACATGGGCATGGGGAGAGGGGGATATGCCCACCTGCCTGTGCCTCATGCTCCAAGGGCAGTTCTGTGCCTGCTGCCATGACACAGCCCTTGTGCCCAGCAGGACTGTCCCCAGGCAATGTGCTGGCACCACTCACCCTTCTCCCGGTAGCAGAACGCATCCCAGGTCTCGCTCAGGTTGCTTCGGGAGCCATAGTCCACAATACCCACGTGGTTGGACCCACAGCTGGGGTTGGGGTAGGCTGTGGGGTATCCGGCTGTGCCATTGTCCAGCCAACCCACCAAGCACAGATGGAACCCCATCTACCAAAGGAAAATCAATGATTAGATTAAAAATAATATCTCTTGCCCAAGTTTTTGTGCCCCGATGCACATTCCCGTTGTGCAGCCTTATCCAACATCCCCCCCAACACCTAAAGTGTGGAGGCACTGCCACACGTCTCATCCCAGTGTGACCAGTCCTCCTGGTTTCAGGGCTGCTGATGGAGCAAACAGTGCCTGGCTGAGGGGATGAGAGGTCACCCACCCACACGTCACCTTCAGGAGAAGCACTGCCTGTCCCAGCCCCACGAGGCAACAGAGCCAGCCCTGCCCTGACCTGCTGTGCTGCTGAGAGCTGCCGGAATGTGGCCAGGGAAGCGCCTTCTGCGGCACAGGCCTCCTGAGCCTGCTCATAAGTGAAGTCATACTTTTTTCGGGGTGACTGCAGGTGAAACACGCCCATGGTCTTATCTGCAAAACACCAAGGCCCAGGAGCATCAGCACAGCACAGACTGAGCCCCCTCCCCGGGCAGCCACGTGGTCCATATGTGAGCACAGGCAGCACTGCTGGCCAAGGGTGGGATGTGGCCAAGGGACAAGCGAGGGAGAGGCTTCCCCGGAGCCTCTCGCCCTCCACAGTGGAGTTGGTGCTTCCTGGCAGTGTAACCCACCAGAGGCCATCTCACATCACATGGGAGCAGACAAGGATGGCATGTCTTCCCCGTATGACATGTAGAGAAAAGGGGAATGTGAAAACCAGATCAAGCTACAGAGACGAGTCCCTGTCCCCTTGTCCATCCCACCCTCCAGCTCTCCCAAAGGGTGCCCTAGCCAGAAGGTGAAGGATGATGGAGCATGACCTCTCCATGGAACACCATCCCTGGCACTGTGGGGGTGAGCACACTCACCATGGAAGTGCAGGTCAGTGCAGATGGCCTCCCGATGGCACTGCCCATTGTCCTCCAGGCACCGGTCCGTGGGGGGCACGACCTCTTCCAGGCACTGGATCCCATCTCCCACATAGCCCTGCTTGCACTCGCAGTGCCGCTCGTTCTGCAGCACAAAGGGAGGGTGGCATTTGTGTGACTGCAAACACGCAGATGCCAGCTGGGGATCCTTGTATCCCTATGAAGTCTGGGATAAGCCTTCAGAAAGCCTCTACAGCCTAACCAGACTCTGACAAAGCTATGAAAGGCCACATGGCCTCTGTAGGACAGAGGGCACACCCAGAAAATGTCACACTGTCTCTTTGTCACTTGCTGTTTGAGCTGAGCTTTGAGGTATGTGGCTCATGATTCTTGCACTACATCATGGTCCCAGTCCCATCTTCTGGCCTGCAGTGAGCAGCTCTGGTTCCTCTGCAAAAATGGCCAGCACTGTCCTTGAAGGACCATCCCAGAAGCCCCAAAACACCACAGGAATGCCACAACTGACGCATCTTATACCCCTTAGACACAGGAATAGGGGACAAATGGCCTCAGCATAACACCCCAGGACCATCCCCGCAGCCAGGCAGCAGACCAAGGGCATGGTGCAGTGGTGAGAACCTGCAGGATGAGCACAGCAGCTGAGGGGACCGAGGAGGAGGGGCAGGGGACTGTAGTAGTGGGGACACTGTCACATCAGTGTCCTCCAGCAGCCTGAAGCGTCCCAGGGCAGCCACCTGGGATGGCAAGAGGATCTCCCCGGCGCAGGGGCCACGCTCACCGGGCCGGTGCTGATGCAGGAGGCGTGCTGGCTGCAGTCCCCGTTCCTGCCGTCCGCACACCTATCGATGGGGTCGCACACGTAGCCGTCGCCGCTGTAGCCGGGATCACAGGCGCAGGAGACGTTCACGCCCAGCTGGGAGCACTGGGCGTGCCGGGCACACCCCCCGTTGTCCTGGCTGCACATGTCGATCACTGCGCGGGGTGAAAGTGCTGCGTTAACTACAACACCTCATGGGGGTCGGTCCAACTGCCCTGGCCACCACCCCTCCAGCCCAGCCCCCGTGGCTCCCCTGTACCTGAGCACACTCTCCCGTCCCCCTCGTAGTGCAGGTCGCACTCGCAGAGGTTGCCGGCGCGGCAAACGGCCTGGGGGTGGCACGGTGGGGAGCAGGTGGGGGTCACCACTGAAACCAGAGCACACGCGGGTCAGGATGATCTAAGGGCTGTGACACGGGCACGGCTGCCATCACCACCACCTGCCCCATGCTCCCACTTCTCTTCCTCCCCCCTGTTCTCTTCTTTAGGTGCCTTGCCCAAACACACAGGGCTGTTACTCCATCGGATACACCTCAGGCCTTCACCTCAGGCTCAAGCTCTTTTTGGAGCACCTCTGAGCTCAGGGGCTTGTTAACGTTCCAGTGAACCTTTCCTCCTCCTCCTCCTCCTCTTCCTCCTCCTCACCACCCCAACCCTTGTGAAATTCAACAGATCTCAGGATGCGCCTCACAACTGAGAGCTCCTTTTTGGAGATATTTTGATATTTCTAATCTGCTGCTTGGACTATCCAGCTACTGGAAAAGCAGCCATATGGCAGCAGGTCCCAGGGAATAGTGGGTGGTGGGGCTTGGCATCCCTCACCTGTTCTGATTTCACAGCGGTCTCCAGTCCAGCCCTCGGCGCAGAAGCAGAAGCCGTCACCGTGCAGCCCCGCATTGCACACGCCGTTCTCAGTGCAGTTACACTCTGGGAGGAAGGGATTAACACACCATCATGGCACCTGCCTTGGTGGCATGTGTGGGCAGGTATGAAGGTGGGCATGGCAGCACATACAGCCCTTCTGTCACTGTCCTCCTCTGTAACAGGTGTCCTTCACAGAGGAGGGAAAGCCTCTGCATCCACAAACCCCCATCACTCCTCTCTCCCCTGGGCATTTCTGGAAATGTGTTTCCTCAATGAAACCCTGCAAACATTCAGCTGTCAAATACATTCCTGGAGAGCCCATAAGGCCCAGTTTGGGATGGCAGGATGGAGGGACTCTCTTTTCCTTCCCTTGGCTTTTGTCTCACATGGGCACAAGGCCCTGTTGAGCACATCCCAGGAGATGCTCTTTCTGTACAGGGTCCATCACAACTTACGTGTCCCCCGGCTCAAAATACATCATAATGCTTTCTGTCAGCCTGGGCTCTCAGCTGAGTTGACCCTGTGGTCTCATCACAGAGGTGAGGCCATTGCCAGCATGGCTGCACTTGGCCACAGCTCCCAGCATGTGCCACCCAGTCTTGTCCAACTACAGCTGTCTGGCAAGACCCCAGGGAGGGATGTCCCCAGCCCCAGAGGTCTGACACGAGCACTGTGGGGACCGTGGCAGCTCTGATTCCCATGCTGTCAGCTGCAAGGGGGTCAGCCCAGCCCCTACCCCCTCTCAAGCAGCACCACGTGCCACAGCCACCACCCCGTACCTCGGCACTCGGGGCCGTATCTGCCGGGCGCGCACAGCTCGCAGCTGGTCCCGATGAAGGCCTCGCTGCAGTTGCACCTCCCCGAGCCGCTGATCTTGTCGTCGCAGGTCCCACGGTTATTGCACGGCGCCTCCAGCCCCCCTGGGCACACTGCAAAGGGGGCACCTCAATGAGGCTGAGGTGACAAAGGTGACAAAGGGACCCTGGGCTGGAGAGGAGCCTCCCACTGACACTGAGCCTGCACACCAGGTGCCAGCTGAGCTCCTGCTTATGGGGGTGCTTGGACCACAGACAGCTCAGGCAGTCTGGGGAGTGAGTGCTGGGGACATCCCACAACAGCAAACTTTGGGAATGGGGGCAAAAGGGTCAAATTTGGCATGGTTTCCAGACCATCTGCTGCAATGTGCTGGGTCTGCACCCCACACTAACCTGGCAGCAGACTCACACAAAGATGTGAAAGCTGCCCGTGCACAGAGCACAGACACCAGGGAATGGCTGAGCATTGGCAATACTTAAGGGTGAGTGACATGTCTGACAGCCACCCCTGGCAGCCCTGTGCCCAGGGCTCTCCATGGAGTCAAGAGGCTCTCCAAGGAAAGGGAATTCCCTGATATACTAGTCCACACACGCTCCCAGGGGATTGTTCCCTGCACCCTCTACAGGCTGGGGCTCCCTGCCTGGGGTTTTGCCCACCCTTCTCCAGGGAAGGACATTCACGGATGCAAAATGTCTGTGCTGAACCAGTAGTGCCACCTTCCCACAGGAGAAAGGGCTGGGGTGGGAAAGGGTTGCGCGGCTCTTACCCCGACAGTCTCGGCCGTAGTGGTTGGCACAGCACTGTGGGATCCACTGGCTGGAAACGCAGCTCCTCCTGCAGCCTCGTCTCAGAGGCCCCCTGGAAGAGAAGTGTCTCCTGAAGGGGTCCCACGGGGAGTGTGGTGGCCACGACGGCCGCAACAGGGAGTTGCGGTGAAGCAGGAACGTGTTCCTCAGCAGTTGGTTTCCGTAATAGTAGCAGCGCCTGGTTTCCCCCTGTGAGGGAACAGGCAAAACAGAGTTCGCCACATTGGTCACTGATAACTCACCTTGACTTTTCTCGTGCCACTCATTCAGTTTTATGACAAGCGACAGAGGCTTCCTAACATGTGAGGGGGCAGATGACAGAGAAGCCACAGATGAACCTTAGGGATGTGCCAGAAGCCCACAGTGAGAATGGGGTACAACCTCTGCCTCCCAAGGCTGCTCTCCGGTGGCCAGGCTGAGCTCTATTGCTTTAAAGCACCCAGAGCCACCCCAATGCTGGTGGAAGGACCCCTGTGCCACTGTCACCCACATAGGGGCTGACCAAGCAAAGAGCACTGGAGCCCCAACCCCATATTTCTCAGCCTAGCTCCTGCCCTATGGGACCGTGTGCCTTGGGGCAGGGCATGGACAATGTGAGGGACTTGCCACAGGCGGGGGGGGGGCCTTCATTTTGCTGCTAAAACATGAGGGGCACGTGGGTATCAGTCCCCCCACAGGCCTCCTTGGTGACAAAGCTGTGAGCTTTACCCGTTGAACGGAGCCAGCAGGGCAGGGTGGCTCGATGCCACAGAGTCCGCAGCTCTCTGTAGATCCCTGTGGAGGGGAGAAAGAAACCTCACAACAACTCAGCATGTGCTGCTGCCTCTCTTGGCTGCTCAGAGCTTTGCCAAGGAAGAGCAGCAGGCCCTCCTGACACCCCTCGTCCTAGGCATGGCACGGCACGTGTGGCACAGATCCTCACTGAGCTCATCACAAGTGCTTACCTGTAGCTCAGTGAAGCTGAACTTATCACACCGAGATCCCAGATCTGGTGGCTCCAACAGTCTATCAATGCCATAAGCAATGCCCCCACTGAATTCCATGTGCCTCTGGATGATGGTGGCATCACCGTTCCCCACCAGAATCTCCCCCTAACAGAGGAAGAAAGCAAAGTGTGACTCCAGCACATCCTACATCCTGGTGCACCACCCAGAAGTTGCCCATTTTTGACTGCCATGATTTCTTAATCACCCCAAGAACTCTCCAAAATCTCTGTACTCACATCCTGGACAATATTTTCCTGAATAACACTTTCCATGGCCACTTCTCCTAAGGATGGCCTCTGTCCAACATGTGCCAAGGCTGTGGCACCATGGGGGTGGCTTTGCAACCAGGTCATTGTGACATGTGTGTGCAGGTGCCACACACCCCCACACCTCCCTGAGCTGAACACAACATCTTGAGCCTCTCTACAGCTCAGCTGCCTGCAAGCACTGTGTTCAGTTCCTGCCAGAAGCACCAGTGGCTCCATGGCCACGCCCAGGGACACCTGATCCGTGGAAGCTGAGCTCGGCATTACCAACACTCACCACGTGGGTTTTGCTGCAGCTGAACGAGATGGTGGAGCCGTGCATGGTCCGTATGGTTTCGACCTGGGGCATGTTACCAGCAAAAATCTGAGGGAAATAAGAAGAATGTGAAGGGAGAGACAGGCAAAACTGGCAGTTCATACTAATGGGATGCTGCCTGGTGAGGACAGGGGTCAGCAGCCACACTCAGAGGGTGTGACGTGGAAGTACATGAAGTTGGTGTGGGGTGGCACAGCACAACAATGCTGGGTTAATCCCAGATTCCTGAACATGAGAGTCCAGTGTGTGAAAGTAGGCCCTAGTTTTTCTCAGCTGGACTTTTCCCTCGTTTATCACCCCTGTAGACAAGAGCCTGTTTGTGAGCCTTGCAATGACACTCTAGCAGTGATGTGGCCTCCCCAGGAAGGTGATGACAGAAGGTTTCAGCTCAGCCCCCAGAGGCTCATGATGAAGCTGTAGTTGCCTCAAATGCTCAAACAGCTTTGGGTCTTCCCTAGACAGCTGATGTGCTGCATGTTCCACAGCAGCAATAATTTGGCAAGGTCACTCTGACGTAACCACAGGCAGGCGGTGGCACCACGTGTGGCCTCAGGAAGCAGCAGCCTGTGTGCCATCACATTTACCTTGGTGTCCCTGATCATGTGTGCCTTGAGGTAGGAGGCCAGCACGTCCCGGTGCTCCCTGCGGTACAGGTACTTCTGCCTGTCCTCGGGGAGAGCGTTAAAGGCGGCGTCCGTGGGCCACAGCAGCGTGAAGGGCCTGTGCAGGGGGTCACTGACCAGCGGCAGCAGCTCCGCGTCCTGTCCAAGGTAACAGGGGACACAAAGGAAAAGCCACAAGCCCCAAAACTGAACGTGCACGTGCACAAAACCACCTCCCCACAGAGCAGCCCGTGTGAGGTCACTCACCTGCAGCAGCTTGCTGTAAATGCTGTACCCAAAGGCCTCTGCCACCTCCGTGATGTTCTGCTGCAGAGGGAGGAAAGCAAGCAACTGTCTCTAAGGGTTCCCCCTCCAGTACCAGCAACACACTGGAGAAACCAGACAGTTAACAACTGCAGCAGCTAAACACAAGTTTATCTCTGTCACCATCGTGCTGATGATTTGGCCTGGAAAGGGATGGCATTTGGCAGCCCCTGCTTTTCTGATTCATCCTGGACAGACGCTGCTATGGCAGGAGCTGGGATGAATTCCAGCACCCTGTTGTGCTGTACAGAAAATGTTATCTTGTGTAAAATGCAGGATGTATAAGCTCCTAGTGCTTGCTTGAGGAGTACCAGAGAGGCATTGGCAATCTCACGCTGCAATCTGCTCTCCGCTGGAAAAAAGTGTGATGGTTGGCATGGGACACATCTCCCCACCTACATCCAGTACTGCTGTTCCCTAGTGATAGATAAGGCTCCTTCTGTTCCAAATATGGCTATGCCACAAGTGCTGTCACCTTCACAAGCCAAATCCATGCCCTCAGACAACCCCTCCACAGTCAGGAAGAGGGAGGAAGAGCAGCCGACGCAGCCTTGTGCTGAGGCAGCGCCACTGGGAGAGAGATCCTGGCCCTGCCCTCACCACAGCCCTGCCTTCAGCCTCACCAATGAGAGCTTGGAGGAGATGTTACGGTCCACCAGGTCACTTGGAATGAGGATCTTGTTGATGAAATGGATGACCCCGTTCACGCCGATGATGTCACTCATGACCACCTTGGCTTCCCCATTGAGAAAGATGCTATTCTGGGGGAGAGGGGACATGATGGGGAATTCACAGCCTTGGAACCGCCCTCTGAGCCATCTGTGGGCCCTGGGCAAGCCACTTGCCACAACCACAGTGGCTTCAAATGACAGCAGAAGGGACATCCTGACAGGTGGGACAGGGAAGGGAATTACCTCGTTCACTGTGATCTTTATTTTGTGACCAGATAAAGATGTGAGGGACTCCTGGGCTTCCAGGTCACTGGAGAGCAATTTCTGGCAACCCACCATGTGGTAGCGAAGCAGGTCCCGGAGGAGACGTCTGCTCTTCCATTCCTCAAACTACAGGCAGAAAACAGAGGTCACATTGGGGCACTTTGCCTTGCATGCAGGGTCCCCGCTCCCAGTGAGGCAGACCTGGATTGCCCAAGGCCCCTCTGACTCATACCTGCAGGAAAGCCAGTCCCTCCAAAACACAGGGAATACACAAAACAATTTGAGAGCTTTGGGAAATTTCAACCAGGTTGACAAAACCAGTATTTAGGTCCTTTGAGGAAGGACAAATGACCACATTTTCCTTGAGGAAGTGACATCTGGGATATGTAATCTTTGGGAATTGTTCCTTTATTGGGCATATGGGAGCCCATGAGAAAAAGGTTGGGACTAGTGATGTGACCCCATTCTCACAGTGCCTCTGAGCCCCATGAGAAGGGCCTCCAGTGAGGGTCTCCTTACAACAGGAGCCATGTCCACCCCTGCCCAGACTCTCCTTGGTGAGATGCCTCCAAACTTCTGCTCTTACACTGATGGAGAATGGGGGATGCCTTTAACCCTCCATGGTTCAATTTTAACGCCCTTTGCTTCAATTCACTGGGCAGAGCAGTCCCAGAGGGGACACTGCCACAACTGGAGCTGAGAAACACCTGACAGAGCTTGGGATGGGAGGACACTTACTGTTGTAGTGTTTCCTATGAAATCTGTCTGTGGGACGAAGACAGTGAAAGGCCCTGCCCCACTGAGTTCTTTGATGTTTTCTGCCTGTGTTAGAAGAGCATTTGCGGGAAGGCAAACAGAAAACAGGGTTCCAGTTAGTAAGACTCTTTGCAGAAAAGTGGGATTTACTGCACAGAGACAGGGACAAGGCTGTTTGTTACCAACCTGTATCATCCTAAAGAACACGGACGAGTCTGGAATCCTTCCAAGCTCCTTAAACAAAGAGAATCAGCTGGTGTTAGCACTGTGCTCCTCACCAGCTAGCACAGTGACCTGTTCCTTCTGCCCTAGGTCACTCTCCCACCCTTATGAGGCACCAGTTCTCCTGACACACCATAGTGATCTTCCCTCCCTCCCTCACCAGCACTGTAGGGACAGATGACATGGATGTTACAGTGACCTCTGCCTGCACCATTCACATCACAAGTGCTGCAGGATGGCATGGACAGAGTGGAAAGCTGGCTGGTTTTGCAGCAGCTGTCTCATAGGTAACTGTCTCTTGCTCATGGGACACCTTGAGTGCTTCACAAAACCTCTGCTTTAACCTCACTGTGCTGCCACTACCAGTGCTGGGGTGCTGCCCAGAGGGCAGACACACCTTGGCAAGGCAAACTCCCTCTCCTTACCACACTAACTTTCAGTAAGAGTAGAAGCACACAACAGTCCATCTCCTTTCTTCTGGCTCTGCTGTGGGGATGACAGATTTTATTTGCCACTAGCTGGAAAGGTCACCTGCTTTCCCAAGTACAGCCATTGTATTGGCAACAGAATTGGACACAGACTGCTGCCCTCCAGACTGGATCCCACATCCTGGCATGGCCACAGGGGACACTTGCCCTCATCCCACTGAGCAGAAGTAAATTGCCTTGGGAAAAAAACAAATCACTCCCATTTACCTAAAACATGAAGAAAACAGCCCCTGGAGGTATGGCCAATGTTGCTGACAGAGCAGCAGGATGTTCCCAGCATTGCTCCCTTTGGAACAAAGTCATTTTACTGTGATTCTCTCCCACAGCTGGCACACCAAACACACCTATGATTTATGGAGTTTGTCTCAAAGCACCTGTTTCCGCTCCTACACCACATTGCTATGACACTGAGATCAGCTCACCTGCACCTTCCACTTGGGATGGGAGGGAGTGGTTTGCTGCAGGGCAGGGGACACAGACACAGGAGGTGCTGCACATGCCTCTCACCTGATGCACTTTGCCACGGCAGGTGAAGCCATCTCCAACGCTGTGCCAGGAGCAGGAGCAGTTCCGAGTGCCTGGCCCCGTGTACTTGCAGAGCCCAAAGGGGCTGCAGCCTCCATTGTTCTGCCAGGGAAAGCAAAAGGCCTCCATGGGGGGGCATCTCCAACAATCTGAACGGCCTGTGGGAGCTCCCACGTGGGATCTGCAAACCATTCTTCCTCCCCCCTCTTTAGTGCCTTAGAATAAACCTCACCCAAATCCCCGAGGGTTTTCCAGCACCAAACCCTACCATGAAACAAGACTTTCTCACCTCAGTTTGGAACCCAGGGTGATGACAAACCCCATGATTCAGAGGGACATTGAGAAATGGCAGTGATGCTGTGAGCACAGGTTACTCTGAAGCTTTTGGGCACAGCCCACACAAAACAGGCAGAGAGGAAAAAGCCCACCTGCCTCCAGCCCTGTGTCACTGTTTCCACACTGAGGGAGTGCCAGGTGACCAACACACTCAAAGGTCATTGTGAGAGGCAATGGAAACCAGATACACAAGGAAGTCCTTCCAGTATGTGGAAAGGCAAGACAGGCAGCTCCAAACAACCAGGCTAATGCTGCTCTTGCTGTTAACTACTGGGAGAAAGGAACACTTCAAGGCTGTGGCCTTCGCCTCTGGTAGCAGCAAAATGCAGACATACCTGTTCACACAGGTTGATGGGGTTGCACTGGCTCACACCATCCCCACTGTAACCAGGAAGACAGTTGCAGGCAACCTGGAGGGAGAACAGATCCTCAATCTGAAACTTAGACACAGTAAACAAAGCACACAAGGGCTGCACTGGATGAAAGGCATGTGGTGTAACACCCATTGCTGCATTCATGAATAACCACACTTGTGTCCACAACAAATACAACCCGAGACTGCCTCCAGCCTCTGGCCAGCAAAGCCATCTGCTTTCATGGAAACAGCCATCTTTTCATGCTCTTCCCAGGCAACTTCTCTGTGTGGAAGGTAGCAGGCACAAAGCAGGGTACTGCAAGGGGCAGGGCTGTCTCTAAGAGAATTACAGAGCTGTGACAATCTCCATAATAATGTTATCCTGACATCCATCCTACATACTCACCTTCTTTGGGCCTGTTTTGATGCACTCAGCGTTGGTGTGGCAGCCCCCATTGCTTTCAAGACAGAGATCAACTTCTGCAGCAAAACAATAAATTATATTAATAATAAATTATAGAAATTACTGCACAAGGCAGTTGGGAATTAGTGGTCCAAAGAGGTATTGGGAAAGCAACAGGGAGAACCTTTCCACTTTGGGAAACACCTTCCTGGGAAACTGTCTTGTGGTGGCAAAGGAATAGGAAGCAACTGCAGGTTCTACTCCTGCCACATGTGGGGTCTCTGAACTGTGGTAAATGTGCCCACAGATAATTCCATGCCTATCTGGGTGTACACTGAAGGATATGAGAGGGCTGGACTCTCCTCCAGCTCCACCTTCATCTCAGAGCACCCTTGTGTGAGTTTGCCCTCACCTTCTGTCTCTGAGCCTCTCCATGACATGGATCAGAGCGAGAAACCTGTCAGGGCTCTTCTGGTTTGACACCAAAACACTAAGGCTTTCAGGCTGGAATCCCCCTAAGCAGGAATGATGCCTCTCTGCTATCCCCAGAGCAGGCACTGAGCACTCACCCAGGCAGAGTGTCCCGTCCCCAGCGTAGCCATCCTTACAGACACAGGTCCTCTCTCCTGGGGACACTTTGGTGCACACAGCGTGCATGGAGCAGCCACCGTGGTCCATAGTGCAGGGATCTATTTCTGGGACCACAAACAAGAGAAGCAGAATCAGCTCAGAGCACCTGGGAACGATCAACTGTGCCAGAATGATCATCCACCTTAACAAAAATCGCGTCTTGTTAAAATCCCTTTGGTTCTTGATGAAAATATTGGTCCTTTAAGGGCCTGGAGCCTCATCCAGACCTGAGAGTGGCCAGTTCAAGTAAGTAAGATGAGCTTAAATAACCTCCAAACTGGACTAATAAGTCTTTTCCTCACAGCATTTGCTCACTGAGGACTAATGGTTAGATGAGAAAAAAATATTTTCCTGAACAATGTAAATGTGTGGGGTTTTTTTTCTTTTTTTCCCCTTCTCACTCACATTTCAACAAGGACAATACTGAAAAGATACTGAAATGTCTACCAGTGTTCTGACTGTTACAATTTTATCACTTGTTTTTTCCTGGTCTGTTTGCTTTTGACATAGACCAGGTTTGTAATGTAGCTCTGGAGTGGTACCCCAAATTTCTACCTCATTTTGGCACAACTGCTGCACTGCTTCTATCTGGTTTTAGCATGGTCAGCAAATAGAAGAATCACAAAGTTCTAGGGAGTTGAAACATCCATATTCCAGGGATTCATGGCCAAAACTGTTATATCTTTGCCACCATTGCTGTAATATCAGAACAAATACAACCCATTCACGTGCATCTCTCTCCACAGGCAATAGAAACTGCCCTCCTACACTTGCCTGCCTTTATATCCCTCTCTTGCAGGCTTTAGCAACATCAAGAGCATCCTGTGTAAAGCTCTGGACTGGAAAACTTCTCTACCAAAGCACAGCAGAGCTCATGATGGATGACTGAGAGGAAAAGGATTTGAGTGATCTTTGTTCTGGCAACATCACAGAATTTATTTCACCGTGTCTTCGGTGGATGTACCTGTGCAATGGGTCCCATTCCCTGTGTATCCAGCAGAGCAGAAGCACATAGGTAGGGAATCTGTGGAACTATTGAGGCAGCTGAAACAAGAAAGGGTTAAACAATCAGTGACGGCACCTCCTGATTTGCTCAGCCAGTGGGACAACAAGTACAAGTCTGGCATGTGCAGAGCCCACAATGACCACAGGAGGAACATGCTGTGGATTTCTTTACAGCACCAAACACTCAAGTCATGCTGGCCAGGACTTGGCATCAAGGCCATCCACACATGCAGAAGGGACTTGGAATGAATTTATGCTCAGACAGACAAAATCCTTGGGGAAAATGGATGTGGCTCAGCACCAAAGAGAGTTCCCAGAATGGAACTTTTAGTTCCATTTTAAATGAGTAGGCACCTTCTCCCACACCTCTGCAAAGGCCTAAACACAGAATCAACTCTGAGTAAAACACTCACAAACACACATGGATGACTCAGCCCCTTGTCTGCACTTACTTGGCCATTTGATGACAGGTGTTATTGCATAGGTCAGTCTTGATTCCTGCAAGAGAAGACACAAACATGACTTGGCATTTTCAGTTTAGCACTTGTTGGGGCCATTTCTGCCAGCTAGAGAAATGGGCCCTGCAAAAGGCCTCCACACTGCTAGGAATGAAACAAGGACTGAAGCCTCATTAATCCAGACATACAGAGCCATTTGGCTTTGGCCCTTTTAAAGCAAAAGATGAACTGTTTTCATGCTTTACATTTACACTAGATAGGACATCTCCACTCAATTTCTATTTCTAAATACCCCAAAGTGTTTGACTTCACTATAAAATACGTCTTTGCATGCAAACCTTTAAAATGCCAAAGTATTTAGAAGTTCAGGTTTCTCTCCACCCAAATGCTAAACAAAATCCCAATGTGTTATTTTGACACACAGTGACAGATTTATTGATAATGGCAGGATACAGCCTGAGCTCACCTAAATGAATAGATCTGCGAGCAGAAAAAGCAGCTCTGCAGACACACTGTGGCCCTTTTAAAATTCAAGTGGAGTCCTGCCACCCTTTTAGGCAAGTAACAGGAGTCATGGTCAACCCAATCTGGCTGAAAGCTTCCATCTCTCTCTCTCACAGGGCTGTTATTGTGGTGCCCCAGTCTCAGTGGAGAAGGAAGCAGGGGATGGGCTTTTCTCAATATGAGTTTCATCCAAAGATCTCAAGGGTTCATGTGCTGTTGGGGAAGCTAAACTACAAATGCAGCTTCTGTCTGGGAATGAGCGAGCACAGTCTGAAAAGCTTTCAGGAGGATGAAAATGAGACTGTGGTCACCTTGCTCAGCTAACACAGAATTCCTCTGGCAACTAAAGAGGATCACACAGATTTTTGTGCTAAAAAGACAGTGTTACACCACAGGCCCCTTCACACTCACGTACTCTCTTGGCAGGTGGGGCCCTTCCACCCTGGGAAGCAGTCACAGCTCCCGTCCCCTTGCAGTCCATCGTTACATATCCCGTTGTCACAGGCACATTCTGCAGGGGGAATACAAACACTCATCACTGTCAAACCAACCAGCTCTCACAAGCAGAGAGACCTGCTGCCATTTTGCTGGCTGCTTTGTTCCTAATCCAACTCACCAAAGTGCCATAAAGAAAATGTCACAGGAGTATCAGCTCCTGTTCCCTCACTGCCAGGCCAAAAAGCCCAGGAATAGACCACTTGCCTCTACTTTCTGTAGAAAAACATCTTGGTTTTGGGTGGCAACAGGATGAGCAGCACAGCACAGCACATGCTTTGGCTTGAGGATGAAAAATGGGGCCACTCCTCTGGCTGACCACAAGTGCTCACTCGCTCACTCACTCACTCACTCACTCACTCACATTATCCCACTCTTGTGGCCTACCAGCCATTTGTCTGTCTCAGAACCTTTGGGATATTTCTCCCTTCCCACCACCCCTCCCAAGAGCTGAGATGTGGCCACTTTTCTCCCTTTGCAAGCAGGACATTCGAGACAAGCTGCAGTAGCCATTGGTGTCACCTGATTTGCAGTCAGCTCCATATCGTCCCACTTCACACATTTCACAGGCAGTGCCGTGGAAACCCTCCAGGCACCGGCACTCTCCGCTGCCCTCCATGCCATCCTGGCATTCCCCGTTCCCAGAGCACCACTGGCCTGGCTTCCCTGGGCACATCTCGCACATGTGTCCGTAGTAGCCGGGGCAGCAGACGGACCTCTGGAAAACCAACAAGAACAAGCTGGGATGAGCCACCCTGTGCAGCACAGACGAGGTACAGCTGCTCTGGGGAAGCTGCTCTATTGCTTTAACTATGCAATAGCCATAGTTCTGACAACACATGAAAGAGCCAGGTGTGTGCACAGGTAGGATGGAGTGAACACCCTAAATCAGGGTGTTCTGTGGCCCAGAGCTTCATGTAAAGGTCTGCATGGCCCTTGAGCAACACTGGCCCTTTGGTGAGTAACTCAGATGTTTAGTTCTGTGCCCCTCCAGCCTATTTCCTGCCTGTGTCTCTCTGTTGGGCAGAGAGAGGCTGATTTGATTCCAAAGCCTAAATTAACTGCTCTCTCTTCTTTCTGCATCTACCCATGGAGGGAAGAAACCATGATGGGATCAAGTATAGATGAAAAGAAACATCATCTAATGAAGGGATGCAGAAGTGCCCAGTGAGGTATAAGTGCTGACTGAAGCTCTCTCTGTATGTCCAATTCCCTCTCTTCCTTCTCTTCAATCTCCCATTCCCACTAAACTTTCCCAAGAGATGCTGCAATACCTATAAGACCTCAAATTCATGCAAGTTTTTCTTTTGCCATTTCCTTTTCAAGTGTTTTATCCCAGACACACACTTTCACAAAACTGGTAGGGGCCGTCATTTAACATAAGGTGCAAGACCTTCTGCTCCTCCCTTTGATTCAGCTCCAATTAGTCATCAGTTATTCGGGAAGGCACATGCATAAGGAAAATACCATCATTCATGCCTCACTTCCTCAGGAAACCAGACTACAAACATTCAACTCCTTCTCTTCCTCTGCAGGACAAAACCCAGGGCAACAATACCAAAGCAGCAGATCACAATCCATCACTGTGCAGACATTCCTGCAGGTCTGTTTTTGCTCCAGTGCCCTCCATCTCCAGGATGGAGAGCGGATCCCAGACAGGCCCAGCCTCAGCTATGCCATGGCACGGACACAGCCAGAACTTCAGCACAGCCTGTACTTCCACAGCTGTACTGCTGATACCCATCTCACTTTTGTCAAAATGAATCAGAGGCAAATGTTTTTCTCACCAGAGAAACTTTTGCACAGGTGAAATGGCAGCCAAGTATCCCTGCATCCCCGGAGCGCAGCTCACAGCGAGCGAGATTCTTGCTCCCTGGCAGTTCCTGAGGATATAATTAATACAGACACAAAGATATTGCAATATTTAGGCAAACAATGTAGTTTTTAGTTCATATCTTGTTTTGTGTCCTACAGGAACAGCCCTAAACATTTGGCCTATCCAGAACGGAGACCAGTGAGGCATCTCTGGGTGTGAGGTCACCACACAGAGTCAATTCTGTCACCTGCCAAATCCTTGCTGCACATGTCAGTCTGAATAATGAGAAGAAAGAATTGGAAAATTCTGGGCATAGAATAAAGCAATGAAGCCTAAGAAGCCAGATGTAGCTGTTATGCAATTCACAGTCAGCATGGAGATGAGATGCTTAGTTATTTTCCTCTCTGGAAATGTTTGTCACTCACAAACAAGCTACAGGCACAACCAGCCCATCTGTGTGAACAAACCAATGGTCCAGGCAGGGAAATTGCTGCTGGCACCTCTAAACTGGCTTTCCTTGATGTGGAAAAAGATGAAAAAAAAAAAGACATCTTTTCTTCTCTGCTAAGTGGGGAAACTAAAGGGCTCCTAAAATTCTTTGTCCTAAAAAAGCTTTGTACAGAGCCTCGTGATTCATGCCCATGTTTTTCCTCTGTAACCTTCCCTTGATTTCTGCTTTCTCTTACAAACCTTGGTAAGAGGACTCAAGGGCACATTTTTTCAGGTATCAAGATATCATCCATAGAGCAATAAAAGGACATCAAAGCACTATCTACAAATAGTCTGTGAACTGTCACATGAATCAAAGACTCACCACAAGAACTGATCCAGGAGGACACTTGATCCCCTTCTCACACTTGCCGCACCTTGACTAGGGCACAGAGAACAGGACAAGTCACATGTGTGCCCTCTACCCACATCACACCAAGACACTAACCCTGAATTACAGCACAAATGGTGCTGTACTGGCTGTTGGCTGGGACAAAGATGTACTTAACTCCATGGCTCAAAAAACCAAAAGAAGAGATCAAGTGCTACGCCTTTCCTGAATCTCTGATCTGGGTAGGGCTTTCTCAAGACCTGGAGTTCCTTCATGCAAGGCTGCAAATACTTCTTTTCTGATCTGTAGCAGGCAGACCTACCTCAGTCTGACCCTGAAATCTTCAGAGCCGCAAGGTTCATGCAAGCTGGACTTTGGCCATGACTCCTTGGCAGCCCAGACAGCATTTTCTAGGGCACTTGTGGCCATGGCATGCAAGAATTGGACTGGATTCTCCTTCCACAGCTGAGTATCTGGGAGTCCCTGCATCAGCCTGCACCAAGGCTGGAACACTGAGAGAGCCCCAGCAAGGGAACTGAATGTGATCTGCACAAGAGCTGCAGATCTGTTGCATTAGAAGTACAGAATCTGAGTCTAGGATGTGCCAAGTCTCCAGGATGTCCCATTTCACATGAGGTTCATCTGGGGTCAGACCACAAGCTACTGTCTCATCCACGAGGAGAGACAAGGCAGGTTGTCTGTTATCCATCAGTTTGGTTCAGCAGGTGGAGAAACCTTGAGAAATGGTTATCAGCTCCTTGGTCACCACCATTACCTTTTGTATGGTGGTGGTGTTGGCAGTGCAACGATTCTTCTGTATCTGGAGCACCTGCGACACCCCGACCAGCATTCCATTCTTGGTCTCGAGGAATTTTCCATCCAAAGGAATATTATTGACAAACTTCTGCAAAGCAGAAGAAAACAGCAAGAAGAAAACTCCTTTTGCATGGATTGCCTGGCAGCTGTCAGACAGTCACAGCAGTGAACTTGCAAGGGTGTGGAAAACAGAAATGGGTGTATCCAGTCCCAGCCTTAGGAAGTGATAGGTCAAGCCAAATCCTCAAGTGGCAGAACAGTCTGCCTCCCTTACCTGGGTGCTGTTCTGGTAAAACATTAGCCAGTAGGAGAGCCCCAACATGCTGTTCTTATGAACTCCACTTCTCAGGTCTGTGGGCAAGAGCTTTTCTCCCAGTACAATGTGGTACTGCACTGTTGCATTGTCCTAAATCCAGAAAAATACAATTATTAGGACTATTTTGACTTCTTCGCTGCAATTCAGAGGTATGGCATAAGAAATGTTCCTAAGCATCTGTAACAGCTAATTAAGCCCACAGAACCTAATAACTCTCTATCACAGGTGACTGGTCACACAATAATTCTCTTACTTGATGAAGCCCTAAATGTTTTCAGACCTTCCAGAAGTCTGCAAATTGTCATAGATGTGCCATAGCCAGCCAGGAAAGGGAATATATTGTGTCACCTATCCACATACTAATCTAATCAGCATTTGAGCCTTGATATTCTTTTCAGATCCCATTGCAACACCCCAGGACATGCTCTCATTTCTGTGCCACATTTCTCCCAGCTTTTAGCATCAGATATGTGTCTCCTCTCCACGGTAAAACAGTGTGTACATATTCAGACTGCAAGCAGGCAGTGAGCTTACCAACTGGGTCACATTGGCAGCGTGGCAGTACTCCTCAATGGAATTATTTCCAGGAACAAAAATGGTGTATTTTTCAGAGGACTCGATCTTCCCGGTGAGCCGGTATTGCTAAAAAATGTCCAAACAGTAACATTAGTTATTATTCTTATACTCACTAAAAACCAAACCACACATGAAACCAATTACAAAGGCAAGAGGAAATGCTTGAAAGTGGAATATAGAACTTCTGCTCAGTCACACACATCTGATTGCTTGCTCCTCACTCTGGCTGACAAGCGTACCTCCTCAGCTATGAACAAGCTTTCCCTTCCCTCCAGGCTTCTCTGCCCTGTCAGGCATGAGAGCACCTGCAGTAGGCAGGTCATCTTCCACTGTAATACATGCCAGTGATCTAGAGATCTAACTGTAATTACATACCTCTTTGGCTGCTCAAAAGAGCTTTCCTAGAAGATTCCTCATGAATGGTGGGAAACAGGTGATCTCCCTTTCCTCACCAGGCAGTCCAAATTTTGGTCCACCAGTAGAGGGTAAGGTGGGACTTTGCTCCAAAACAGTTCTGACAGTGACAGCAGTGCTCACCTCAGCTGCTTACCTCTAGCAACTCCTTGAATGTGCTGAATGAGGCCACTGAGTTGAGCTGTTCCTGCAGCCCAGGAGGACTCGGTGGGACATCTCCTGAAGGCGGCAACAAAACCTGGGGAAAAAGCAGGTTCATAAGCAGGGCTGGGCAAGGGACCCTGTGGGGAGTCACATCAGACTCCTGCCCTGCTTGCAAGAAAGGCAATTAGAAAAGGCCTCATTTTACACAATTCTGCAATAGCCTGGACACTTCTTCTGTCAGCCAAGAGAAGGGAACTCCCCTCCTGCTTGTCCTGGAGACAAATGTTTTAAACATTAAACAGTGCTGCACAGGAAACATCTGTCAGGACTTGTGATAACTTGATATATTTTTGCCTTTATATCCTTTCCTAACTGTCCAGACATGTATTCCTCCTTGGCCCCACCACAGAGGCTGCAACACAAACCTGCTGCTACAGCTGCAGTGTTTCCCAGTGTCGTACCTTACTGAGGACATGGATAATACCGTTGCTGGCAGGGATGTCACTGACAACTATACTTGCATTCTGGATGGTTAATACCTGCAAAAGTACCAGAGGGAGAAGCAAAAAGGTTAGAAATTACCAAGTAAGTGCAAACCAGATATATTTTCTTTCAAGGTTGCACATGGTTAGTGTGGATACAGTTTTTGAAAGACGTTTGTGTTTGAGGGCATCGCTGCCCCACCCAGGCTCCCCACGGGATGCAGTAGCTCTTAAACAGTCAAATTTGAGATGGGTGCACGAGCCTTATGTAAGAAACCCTTACACTGCTCGTGGTGTTTATCTGCCATCTGGTCTGTGGGTTGAGAGTGGGTAATTCTGGCCCGTCGTACTTTTTGAGCTTTTCAGCAGTGAAGACACCTTCGAGAAAGTGGGCCCTGGAGGGAACAAAGGCAGGTAAAGAAAAGATTAAGGAACTGTTGGTGACAACAGGGAGATAAGACTGTACCACCCAACATTCACATCTCTCACATAAAGTAATTAAGCATGTGGAGAGAACAGAGGAGGGAATTACTTGTTCTGATGCCATCTGTGTCAAAAATCTCTCTCTGAAAATATACAGAAATCTCTGTCTGAAAATATACGAAATACATGAAAAAACCCCATTTCCAATGGTTTGTGGTCTGTTATGTTTTAAATGCCTACTAAGTGCTTTGCCTGCTAGATATTTAAATTTCCTTCTATATTTATCTCAAGATAACTCCTTATTGGTCATGTGCAAGCAGAAATCCAGTTCATGGCTCTGTTACTGTTGTTTGGCAGAGTAAACGAAAAGCAGGAGGCTCCTCATACCTGACTAAAAATGGCAGCATGTAGGGGGTCAACCAGAAATCTTTCTCAGTGTCACTCAAGTTCTTGATAGCTGCTTCTGATGGCACCAGGACAGTGACATTGGTTCCTGCTGGGATGCTGAAGAGAGATTTCTGTTGTCCAAAGCACAAAAATGAACAAATAAGACACGCCACTGCTACATCTATAGTGCAAAACACAACCAACAGCCATCCCACTCTCACAGTCGTATGAAAGGGATGTGTAGGAAGGTAGCATGTGCTCAGCAGCACAGCAGGCTCTCCTGGCTCTCCCAGGCATGATTGCCAAAGGAAAACCTGCTGCTTTAAGCCTTACTTTTGTGCTGCAGTTACCTTTCAAACCCATTCAGTCATAGCCATAAACCCCTTCTGAACCCTCAACATCACTCTTAGGGGAGGGACCAAGATTATTGCTGGCAAAAGCAGTGTATGGTGCAGGACAGGTGAGCTAAAGCTCAGTTAAAGGCCATCCATCATAGTGCATTTCCAGAGACTTGCTGCAGTCTGTGGAGTGTCTCTGCCATTCCCACACCAGAGACAGGGAAGCAGTAACAAGAAAAGGTGCAAACATACAGTCTAACTTCTCAAAGGATGTTCTTCTGAAAAATAGCATTACCATGCTACCCTTTCTTCTTTCCTTCTGAGCTGTTTTTTGATGGTCAGGAGTTACAGATGGTACAACCATGAAAATTCAGTGTAACACAGCCCCAGCTCCCTCCCGTGCTAGAAACAAGGCCCCCAAAACACACTTATGACCCTCACTGTACCACAAACTCCACAGCTTTCCTACATGCCTGCTCTATAACAATTTCTCCTTCACTGCTTTTTTGTTTTTCTCTACTGAAAAAGATAAATGGAGTTGCTGGTCCTCTAAGAGCAGTGTTCACAGACTTCACCTCTACAGACCTTACCTGTGTGGGCATCCCTTGGTTGCTCTTACCTTAACCCAGCTGTAGAAACCTGCAAAGTGGGAATTCCTGGCCAGCTCCTTCCAAAGAGAAACAACAGAAGAGTTACCCCTGCTGAGCACAGGGTGCAAGGCTGGGGGAAAGGAACCCTTTGCAATACCAAATCTGGCAATAATGATTTAGACATTCCTCTCACTTCACAACCAGCACAGGCACTGCGTATTGTGAGGAGAGATGGGCACTCCTAAACGCAAATTTCAGCCATTAAATCTATATTCCCAAATAAACTCTTTTCAATTCATCTGCAATTGCTCATGTTTACCAGGAACAAGGATTAAATCCACAGTGGCCTTTGATATTTCTAATGACAGAAAATGGGCCTGGCAAGCTCTGACTTGAAAAACCTTCTTAACAATAAAGAAAAGATGACTTATTGCACAGGACAGGTGCACCCTGCACAGTGGTGAAGCAGCTTAGAAATTATTGCCAATTTTTTCACTGGCAAAAATTGGCCTTGGCATCAGTTCTGTCCCTGTGGCCTTGGAATACACTTGTGCTGTCAGGCTGGTGCCGGGAGAAGGAGTCAACTCAGGTAACAGCAAAAAGTAAAGTGAGAGCAGAGCCAGTTCTCTCCAGCCTCAAAAGGATCTTAGACATTTGCTTGTCACTTACTTTTAGAATGTCCCCATAGCACGTCATGCCATCCCCCATGTAGCCTTCAGAGCAAACACAGGATCTCTCTCCTCCACCAAGGGGCACACATGTAGCCTGGGAATACAGTGAAAGGGGAAATTAGAGAGCAAACACAGGTGATGCAGTGTTACTCTGATCTCAGAACTGAATTCTGGCCTTCCACAGCCTGGGCTAGAGCAGCACACACAGGCACCTTCCTCCTGTTGTCTGTATGGTGGCACTGAATGTGCACCTCATGCTGCTAAGCCTACGTGATATCTTTGGTTGTGTGAACTCACAAAAATCAGAGGATCCACCTTCACAGCATCTTGGTGGCATGACAGTAAGGTGACATAACATAAAACCTTGCAATTCTCTCAATGCCATGGCTGCAAATCCTCCGTCAGGGAGCAGATGAACTCCCACTGCTGTGCCAGCCCTGAGACAGCTCTTTGGCTACTCACCAAGTCGTGGCAGCCGCCGTTGTCCATGAGGCAGGGGTTGATTGCATCACAGCTGTGGCCATCCCCAGCATAACCCCTCTTGCAGACACACTTGCTCTGCAAGAAAGAGACAATATCAGTGTCCTCATTTGCTACCCAAAATGGGTCTAGGGCAGTAAAACTTAATTTATTTTCCCAAGTTTTCCTCCGGGTCCCTCAAGACCCAGAAATATGGAGATATTTCCTTAGCAGAGCATCATCCTCTCTCACAGCACACACACTGCCTGGTTACTCAAGTGCATTGATCCCTTGCACTGTTTGCCATGGAGGTCTCTTGAAGACAATGGTTTCCACCTTTATTTCTGATTTTTCAGGCAATGACACAGACTTTGTGAATGGCAGAAAGAGGAAAGGAGTTAATTTCAAAGCCTGCTGCTTTCACGTCTCACCTCACTAAAATCTGCTAAAGACTTGGTACCTATTTTCAGCACATTGTCCAACACTCCCCTTGTTCAGTGGGAGGAAGCACCTTAAGAAGCAGCACCCTGGGAAGCCACCTCTCCTGTGTGCCTTCCTCCTGGACCAGCTCCCTCCATGGACTATCTGAACAGCTGCACATGTTCATCAGTGCTGTGGTCTGGGAACAGGGGGTGCAGCAACTGATGCCTTGGACCAAGCTGGATTATGAAGCTTGGTCTCTTCCCTTTGCTGCATGAAACTCTCAGAGTTGAGCAGGATCGCCAAACACACCCGTGTATCTCACATGCCAGTGCACTGTGAGGCTGCAGCTGCCCCTGGAGCTTCTGGCAGCAGACAAACAGGCTCTGCTGCTGGCCAGCCCAGTTTTCACCTCTGGCAACCCCAGGCCATCTCAGAGCAACTGAGGAAATGTTAAGTCCACAATCAGGCTGCCCAGCTTTGCCCATACCTGCCCAGGGCCGATGTAGACGCAGTCAGCGTTGAGGTGGCAGTTCCCTCTGCTCTCCAGCATGCAGTTGTCTATGGCCACACACACCTTCCCATCCCCGGTCCAGCCCACGTTGCACTGGCAGGTGGCAGTGCCAGGGCCTGTACTGGTGCACAGGGCCTTCAGGAGAAAGGAGAGAGAAAGAGTTACACTCAGTAGAAAGGAGAGAGAGCAGTGAAAATACAGCAACAAATCTCCTTCATCACACTGTGGAGAATTTCTGAATGACCAGCTCTGGTTCCAGCTCTAGGGATGGAAGCATCTTCTCCACAAAAGTCATAGAAAACTTCATAGTAAAGTGATTCTGGAAACATTTTGTGTTTTAAGAGAGGGAGACACTTGTGCATAGGTTCAGAACTCCCAGGGCATTCATTATCATCCTGTAAAGCTCTTCCATTATAGAAAAAGTATTTCCTAAAGAGGAGGACCACAATCTCCTGCCTGACATGTGGGATTAAATTAATGATGGAGAGCAGATCTCTCTCAGGAAAGACCTACTTTGTACCCAGTGGTACATCCTATTTCCTTCTACATGGCCAAATATCTTCCTCCTGCTGAGGAGTCTAATTTGTGATGAGGTTTGACCATTTGGCAGTAATTGTCATCATAAAGCATCATGTTTTTTACTATGGATAATAATGTAGTGTTGATGGCTACTGGAAATGTGAGTAGGAGCTCACAGTTAAGCTACAGCCTGAACACCACAGCAGAGAAGTTAATACACGTTAGAAGAGTTTGAGGGGAATATCAATGCAAACCAAAAATTATTTGTACAGCTAATTTCTATAGCTGCCAAAATATCTGGTGCAAACCATCCAAACTCTCCTTGGAGCATCACATTTTGGTACCAATTCAAATGACTGACATCTTTGCAATGACCATGTTCAGGCACCTGATCTTACAGACAGGGAAATTTAGCACACAAAGTCTGTAACAGTCCCAGGAGTCCTGGATCCCTGCTCTGATTGACAGGAGCTGCTTCTCCACGTTTCACAGTCTGACCCCACTTACATTCTGTGAACAACCTCCCCGTTCTGGCTGACTGCACAGGTCGATGGGCTGGCAGGAAAACCCATCACCTTCGTATCCATCCATGCAGATGCACCTTAAAAGTATAAGCACAAAAGGGACAGAGGTGGAGCAGTCCCTCTGAAAGCCAGCAGAGAGCACAAAGGCAGAATGAGCCTCTCAAGCAAGGAAGAGCCTGACTTGGTTTCTAGCAGGTTGGCTGAGTCACTCAAACAATCCTGTGAGTCAGGCACACAGACACACAGCCACGGGCTGGCAGCCCCACAGCTGTGAGTGCCTGCACAGTGACAGTGTGCAGTGACAATGTGCCCCTCAGTGCACCTGCCACACAGACTGACCTTGCTGTGTCGTTGAGGCTGCAGACAGCGTTCTGGTGGCAGTACTGGGACAGCCCGCTCGGGCCACAGTTCTTGGATGTCCTGTCGCAGAATTTCCCGGTATATCCCTCCTTACAGGACCAGGACTGACACACACCACCACTGCCAGGCCTGTTGTCACAGACACCATGGACACAACCACAGTCTGTCAAGCACATGGAGTAAGATCAGTAAGTACAAAAAGTCCAACATCCACCACAGTGTAGACTCTCAACTTTCCTTCACAACCTCAGTTATCATCCCATTTGTCTTTGACAGAGGGACATCTGCTGAGAGACATCCATTATAGCTCAAAACCTGGCCAGGGAACAGATCCTGGATCCATGTTATTTATAGGCTGTAAGGACAGGCTCAAATTTAGGCTATCAAGCTCAAGTTCATTGTCAACTATCTTTTGTTTCCTAGCAGGAGAGATCTAAATTTGGTTGATGTTTCCAAAACTCCCATCACCACTGTCATATCAAACGTGTTTTCTCCACTGCTGTTTGAAGGGACAGCCATGATGGCACTTCTGTCACTTCTTTCATGACATTGGTCTTGCCAGAAGGGAATCCAGGATACATGAACCTGCACTATATCCTTGTCCTACATTCTCCTCTGGTTTCTCAATCAGAGTCACCAACCTTCGTCACAGTTCTCGCCGTGCTTGTTTGGGTTTGCACAGATGTGACAGGCTGTTCCTTTGAAACCCTCAAAACAGTGACAGTTGCCGTTCCCCTGAATGCCATCGCTGCACTGGAAGGAAAACAAAGATGAAACCAAAATGATTGAAACTCAGGGAACAAAGGGAAAGCCAAGACACTGATATCCATCAAAGGCACTTTGATACTTGCAGTAACAAATAGGACTTTGAAGAGTGGTGGTAGCAATGCAAAATCCCACAACAGCCATGACCTGATTCACATTAGAGGTCAAGAAAGAAAACCCACTGAGTATGTGCCATTTTCTTTGGATCTTCTGCTTCTACCACTGCAGGCTCAGCCCTAGACCACAAACTCTGAATTGTACCTACCTACAGCTACACCCTCAAACCACACTGATGGAACTGCTCATTGCAATGCAGCAGGATCCTTCACACTTACATTTCCCCGGCCATAGCATGGACTGGAAAATCCCCCTGGGCATGGCATGCAGTCTGGACCAAAGAATCCTTTGCAGCATCCAGGTTTCTGAAACAAAAGCAAAATTGGTAAGGTATGGCATGAGTTGACAAGAACTGCCTGGAGCCATCCTGTGCTCATACTTCTGAAATCCTCGTCTCTGCCATGGACTGAAATGGACTGTCACCTTTGGCATCTGTGTGTCTAGGACCTCCTGCACTTATTTTTCAATAAAATCCTGCTTTCTGCTCACAGACTGTTCTCAGAACAAACCACTATTTTCTGCTCTCTCTCTCTGACTTAAACAAATTGGGTCCATGTTTTCTATGAGCTTTTAATTCTTTAACAGTGCTGGCCCACTCGCTCCCTCTTTATTCTTGCCCAGGACTGCATTCCTTTGGAGGATGCAGCAGTCCTGGATTGCTGGCCTTGTCACGACTCATAAATGGAAGAACAACCACAAGACAAACAGTCAGCAGTATTTCATGAAACACCCCCAAATCATTCCATGCAGCTGGCACTTTGAGAGCTCAGGAGCTGCAGGCAAACATGAGGTCCATAAATTCGCAAGGAGTGACTTTACTGAACCATCTGACAATGGTTCATAAACAGGATGCAGTCACTTCACAGCTTACAGCACTTTCCCTGTGCTCAGCTTCCTTTGGGAGAAATGCTAAAGCTGGGACACCCCAGTTAACTCTGCACCATTTGCCCCATGGCTTCCTACAGCTTGGCTGTTCACAACTGGGGGGACTTTATTTTATTTATTTACTGCACTCAGGTTTAACTGAGCTGCTTTCTCATATGTGCAGCAGGTTGGTACCCTGTGTTCTCTCTGACAAAGAAAAAGCAGGTAGTTACATCATGTGATGGTCCTGGGGACAGCTTTGGCATGGGACAGCTTTCCTTTAGATCCCACCCAACCCTCTCAGCTCAAAGAGTCAGAGCTCTGCTTGATGAATGAGGAGGAGCAGAGCTGAGCCCCTGTCAGAGGGAATGTGGTTTTCCATCACACTCACCGTGATGGTTTGATTGCAGTACCTGGCGCATCCCTTCTTCAGGACATTCAGGCCTTCTGGATCATGGATGTAGACACATTCTTTTGGGGAGAGCGTTGGTTCCTGTACAAACAAAACAAGTCATCGGCACTGTCACCTCCCCCTTTGCTCTTTTTGCTGCAGAGAGCAGCTACACCTTATCTGTGAGCTGAGGAAGTTCACGAGGAGCCAAGGTGAACAAGATACAGTTATGGCAGCACCAGCAAGAGTGAAGGCACAGGGTGGCCTCCTCTTGCTCCCAGCAGTCCCCAAGTCTGAGCCAAGGTGCTGCCCTTTAGTTACAATAATAGTATCTATGATAAGGGACAGAGCAAGAGTAAGGGGAGAGGGTAGGGAGAGTGGGGAAGGAAGGGAGGAGAGGATACTAGGGGGACAAAAGGGCAGGGGGAGGAAACAAAGTTTAAGAAAGAGAGGAGGAAAGAGATACAAGAGGGGAGAAGGCAGCAGGGAGGGAGAATGGGGCAGAGGGGGAGTAAGAGAGAAAATGAGAGTGTGAGAGGGAGGAAAAATAAGTGAGGGTGAGACTAAGAGGGAGGGAAGTGAGACAGAGACAATAAGAGAGGGGGGGAAAGGGCTGCAAATAATTTTGGAATAACAGTGACCTGTCATGGAATTAGACATGGGCAGAACTGGGCCCCAGATGATTCCCCAGGCTTCACCTGCCTCAGTCAGGGAGGAAAATGAGCAAGTAGTGATTTTGCAGAGCTCTACTGCAGGCATTCATGCTGAGACTGCATTAACAAGTTGTCCTGAAAGTCAGATCTCTCAGAGGACACCCAACAGTTAACAGTGGTGAACACCTCTCTGGCTTTCACAAAAAAAAAGAGGAAAGCTAGTTCTGCTCAGCTCTGCACCAACAGGGAGCACAGGCCAAGTACAAATTGTTTCTCACCCTCTGCTATGCAGAAAGCTTGTTGTGACCCTCTGTCTGTGATATAGGCAGTGGTGGTACTGGATGGTACCAGTGGGATCAGGCTTGGTTCTGGGACTCTGGAGGAGTTGGCAGATTCTGCACGTGAGCAGGAAAGCTCTGCCTGAGGCAGAGAAAAAGTGCTAAAAGCTGCAAGTCTACAATTTCACTGAGCCCAGAGTTTCTCACCATGCTGTGCATTGATTCAGCAAACAGGCTTCAGAATAAGAAAGACAACAGAGCAGTGAGTAGGTGACAGACTGCGCTCACTGAGCATGGTTATGTGGGGAGTATGTCCCCTCTAACAAGCCTCTCTGCTAGTTGCCTTTCCTGCTCTCTATTTGGAAGTGGCTTGGGTTAGAAACTATCTATCATTGTGTCTGTATGTCATCATATAAAGAAGAAATTACCAAAATAATCACAAATATTTACCATTTCTGTGCTGCCAGGTGGGCAAACACTGGTGTTGAGGGCCTCACAATCCACACAAGAGCCCTGTTAAGAAAAGAAGAGGCAAAACATTAATCTTCTCAAAGAAACCCAGTCTACATACTAAGAATGTTACAGAGCTACCCCTCACTGTATACATCCAAAACATCACAATGTGTATCTGAAACATTCCTAGGAGGGAGTTTCCACACTCTGAAATGGGTTAAGTTTATTACTTTAATAAAATTACTCCTTTATCTCGAGGGGATGCTTGCACATGTCTGCAAGATGGGGCCTGTCTCCACCCTGGGAGTCTGTCAGCCACTGGACACTAGGCTGGAAAACACTTTGGGCATCCATACACTGAATCAGGAAATTATATGAAACCTCTGGCCCCTAGGGATTAACCGTCCCTCTCCAAACCCCTTGCCTATTCAGAGCCTCGTCTTCTTTCTTCAGTAACCTACCCATGACCAAACTGGAGAGCAAGCACCTCAATGGAGGTATATGAAACTATTCATGTAATAGTATCACACAGCATTTGTAGCTCCTGCTACTGAATGTCTGCTTCCTGTCCAGGCTACAGGACACCAGTGCTGACAGAGGTGGGAACAAAGCATTGTCAGCTGAGTTAGCAACTCCAGCGTGAAGAAAGCCTTATGAAAAGGCAAATGTACTCAGGAATTGGAGGTAGGATGGGTGCATGGAAAGAACAACAACCTACAAGGAACATTTGCTGATTACCAGGAAAGCAGTGCCAAGTGTGAGCAGAAGGACCACTGATGGTGCTGATAGTGCCAAAGTTCACATCAGGGTAACCCTCAGAGGGAATACATTTCCCAAATGGAATGTACACAGCCTGCTTTTGTCCCTCCAGGTCAGTGTGGGGTCCACAGCAAGTACCAGTGTGAGAATGGGACAACCTGACTTACCGTCACAATTTTATGTTGCTCTTCATTGCATCTGTGAGGCAGAATGGGAATTATTGAGGGGGGGATGAAGATGCCATCCAAGGTATGAATGATACCATTTGATGCCACAATGTCTCGCATGTTTAAGGGGATCCCTGATTCATCCATCAGAATTCTTCCCTGGTGCAGAAACACAATTTTAGCCCGTTAGGCAGCATCAACTACATAAAGGCAATGAGGGAAACAGATGGTTCACAACATCAAGGGCAACCACACAAATGGTTAAGCCTCTTAGTGGAGTCACAGATTGGATGATAAGAAGCAAACTAATTCAATGACCTCCTTTAAGTCGAGTTTTTTAAGCAGAGGAGGAAGCAGAGATGGGCTGAAATCACTTGTTCAGAACACATCCTGACTTTCTCCTAGCACAGGAGGGTTTGCCCAGAAGGGTTTTGATTCACACTTACATCTGCACTGATGTTGATGGTAAGTATCTGGTTAGCCATAGTAACAATTTGTGGCATCGTCATCAGTTTATCTACTGTCACCTGAAATAAAAGCACAAGGGGATGGTACCAGGAAAAAGCAGGGTCTTTTCAGTGCACCTTACATAATCCTTCCATGGTTCCTGCCACTTGAAAAACTTCTCAGGGGGACTTAACATTTACATTTCATGAAATACCTTAAAAACAAACAATGGGTCAGAGGGACTTCCAGGACCTTGTGTGACTTGTTTGCAATACCAGAAACACAGCAGTGCTGGTGGCAGCTGCCTTGGTTTTCATTCTTTGTGTAAGAGTCCAGAACAGCTGAAGTAAAGTCTCACTAACAGTGTCTCTTACTAACACAGCTGCAAGTGGGGTCAGACTAATCAGGGGATTTTCCTGGACATATCAAATAAACAATGAAAGTGCAGCCAGAAACATAATAGAGAACATATTTTGACTGAATAAATAAGCCTAAAGGCAGAAAAAAAGAGTAAACTGCAGCTTCTGTACTGAGAAACTTAATGATTTGAGAAAAGAGAAGTTCTGAGAACCAAGACAACTATTTCTGTGTCCTGCAGCAAAATCTTTACAATGTTTTCATTGTAAAGGCCACCCAACCAAGGAGCACCACCACTCCAGAAAACTTGAGAGTTTCTTGATGGAGAGCACAGCTGTCCCTTTTGGCAACCACTTCCATGGTAAACATTTTGCCTCATCAGATCCTGAATCACATCTCTGCTCCTCCAGGGGAAGTCCAAGAAGCAGCAGCTGAAGTCACCAATGGTGTGACCTCTGTGCCAAACAAGACAGTTGATAATATGTTGGTCTAAAGGGGTCCAATTTTGTGGAGTGGGAGCTGCTGCCTTACCGCTGCTGAAGTGTAGATGTGATGTCTCACGAGTTCCTGAAGCTTATTTATGCCCTAAGGAAAGAAGACAACATCAGGATTGGTTACCCCTTCAACACTCAGAAGTAAGAGGAAGCAAATAAATTTTCTTTTAACCAGTGACTGACATTGCCAATGTCTATAGCAGTGAATTCACTTGGTGAGTAAATTCTTTCATTTTCCCCTACCAAAGCCAGGGTGAGGAAAAGCCAAGCACCAGATTTAAAAACCCTGGCTAACACTGCAGGTTCCATCACTATCCACTTCTCTCCCAAAGCTGTACAGAAACTGTGAAGTTTTTGGTTTAGCTAACTCCAGGAAGAAGAATTTTCAGCGATGACCAGATGCACTGCACAAGTCATTCCAGCACAGCCCAGTGCAACACAGTCAGCTCAGGATGTCTTACAGCACTGTGAGCTCTCACCTCTGTGAAAAGATAAATGAGCCTTCCATCTCTCAGCTTATCCACACCATCATTGCTGGGCACAAATACAGTAAAAGGGCCTGGTCCATCCAGGATTGCAGGCAGGTCACAATTCTGCAAAAACAGTGAGAGATTTCATCATGGATCAAGCAAGGGTTAGTGAGGGGGGTCCATCAGGAAGGGAGAGGAAACACTCAGCAACACACAAGAGGCAGAGCTATTGAAAACTACTGAGATGTGTTTAAATGTTATTCAAAATTCCCCTCGAGGCAGCAGCAATGCCACACCTCCCCAGACACAAACTCACTCACCTCCAGTATAGTTTCAAACCTACTGAAGATCTCCATCGAAGCAAGGATCTCACCAATGGTTTTCTGCAAGAAGACACAGAGAGGAAAAACATGGCAGGGGCTGAGTGAGGTCTGAGCACACACTGGAATGCCCAGTTTGTGGTTTGCAGGTAAAGAGCTACAGGAGACCATCATCCTCAAAGAGATGGGCACAATCAAATCCACGTGAATACCCAGAACAATTGGTACACCATTCTCAGGGCACTTCAACTGAAGAGCCACCACCACTCAACACTCCATCTGTTTTTTGAACACAGAAAGTAAAACCACAACATTACACAGTCTGTTTTTACAGATTAACTACAATGGTGTAAAGTAAGTGCAAACTATTATCAAAACTCTACCAATTCCAAGAGATTTTGTCATTCTCTGTAAGTTTTTTGCAAGGAGGTAGGGGGCAAGAGATCCTGCTTTCTGCATATAGAAACAATATAAAAATGCTCAGGCTTAACAATGCAGTAGCTATGACAAAACCATTTCCCAGCTAACAGGGAAAAGTATTTAGCAGAACTTGACCCTGAAACTCCCACCCAGTGTCTTAAACTCAAGATATGACCTCAGAATGCAGAAGTCTAATCATTATTTGTCCTCATTTTAAATATTTTTGAGGCAAAGACAACTTCTGGATTATAATTTCAAAATGCAGTACAGACCAATTAAAGAAAATCTTAATTTGATTTTTATGTGAAAAATGTTTTTCAGTGTTTATCCTGTAAGATACATATTATTTAAGATACAATTTAAAAAGAGTTTATTTGCTATGAAGGGAATGATCTCACTCATGGAAGTAGAATTCTCTACTTATCCAAGCACTGTAAAAGCATAATTGCAAGATCTTTATCTGGCTTATGCAGTGCTATTAGCTACTTTTAATGGTATTTTACTAGTGCCTAACAGGTCTTATCAGGAGCTGAAATAAAAAAAAAAAAGCCTTTTCCCTTTAAAAAAAATCCTCACTGATTTGGAAGGTTAATGGTGAAAATTGCTCTTTTTTTAAGTGTTTATTCTGCTGTCTCATAAAAGAGAAGACATATGAATACCTGTGGGTTGCTGAGGTTGTCAGTGCTGGTTTTCTTCCTCAGAGTGTTAACCACATGCATGATGCCATTGGCTGCTGGCAGGTTTGAGTGCAGAACATTGTACAGCTCCCCCGGCAGGTCTTGATATCGAAATGACTTGATGTATGTCTGGATAAATATGAAGGTTATTTTCTTGTGGTGTATCTGTGTTATCATGACTGCTCTATCAACCACTGCTCTCTGCCTGTAGGTCAGCAAGGTGAAGGCACAACCAGAGTTACTCTTGAAAAAGTAAATTTAAGGGATGGCCTGGGTGTAAAACAGACATCCCATTCTCCTTGAGTTTTGGTAATGTTTAGATCTTGAGGGTACTTTTAAGTCTTAGTAACAAAAAAAAAAAAAAAAATCTCATCTGGGACAATCAGCTCTAGAATTAAGCTTGAGTGTGAACAATGCTTGGTCCCAGCTCTGGATCACAAAAGGGTGCTGTGACCATCAAGAGCTGCCAAGTACAAGAAGGTAGTACAAGAAAGGCACGGTGCCCCCTGGGCAGCAAGGTACAGAATTTGGAGGCAATCCTGGAACTACAGCTTTGATTACAACTGTTATTCAATCATGATGCCGACAAGGAGTCTTCATAACAGAGCCAAAGCATCAGGCTCGCTGAGGTACAAGGCAGAGATCTGGTCCTTCCCCTTTGTACACAGCCATGCACTGAATCTGGGTGTATGAAGGGGTTCAAGGGTAACCTATGAACTAAACATCCAAGTGTTGGTGCTGCAGCCACTATCACAGTTCAGGAAAGCACAGCTTCCCTGTGCTTTTCATTTCAGCATGTGCAGTTCTTTGAATTGCTCCTCCCTGCCCTAAACTTCAGTTCACATCACTGAGGATTCTGGCTGAAACACGGGAAGGGGAGGGCAGACTTCCCAGATCAAAAGAATCCTGAGTAAACCAACAGGAAAGAATTTTAAAAGGAGCATTGACAAGCTCAGCCTGGATTCCCTGACTCCAAATAGTGCTTTGTCCTTTTAACACATGCAGGGCACATGTACTATGACCTAGACCTTAAGGCCAAGGCTGGATCCTCAGAGAGGAAATAGGGCTCTCTCCCTTGGCCATCTGTGAGCATGCATGCAGGAAAGGTGCAGGATGGAGAGAGATCTGTGGAGATTGGAAAACATGAGTCAACTGGAAAAGGGAAAAAAAGAGCCTTTCATATCAAGACAGGATGATGAAAAATTTTTTGATAGAAAGACTAAGAAAAATAAAATAGAAAGAGAGGAAAAGAGAAACTAAAAGAGAGAAAATATTCAGCACGTTGCTGTGTCCAAGCACACAAACCCCAAGGAAGCATTCACTCTGAAAAGAGACTTTGCTGCCTCTTACATGTCAGTCACATGGATATTGTAGCTGCTAATGGCTGGTGCAGGGAAAAGGTCTCTTTTCCAGAATACACACACAGACCGTGGAAAGACCATTCACAAGTCAAACTCTGGCTAATTTGTTGTCTGTGAGAATAGGAATGTGGTTGCTTGGAGTGTCTGGTCTTAAATCACCTCACTTTGGACTCCACAAAGGAGCTTGTTCTGATCACAGGCAGGCTGATTACAGAAAAGGTTTTCTGGTTAGGGAAGTGCTCAAGCTCCAGTCTGTCCTGTGTGAAAGCAGAGGTCCAGGCCTTCAGGAGATGCTTTACCTGGCTCGTGAATGTCATCTGGTGTCCTGACAAGGTCCACATTGTCTTGGTTTTAATCATGTCTTCTATTAAGTGCAGACCAGGAACAATGTGCATTCTGCACAACCGCTCAGCAGTGGTGTCCTTTGGGGAAGAGAGCCCACAGAAAAAAGATAAATGACATGTTCTTTCAGAAACCTCTTTTACCATAACATTACCTTTCTCCCAGCTAACACACACAGAGAAATACTTAGCATACAAGATGGAACTTCCCTCTTCATTTTGGATCACTGGAGTAGCACTGTGGCAAAACTCTCACTTCTGTTTGTGTACATATTCAAACACGGGGAGACTGATTAACCTGCAAGTGACTTTAGAGGAATCCTCCAGACAGAAACCTATTGGATTTGGACAATTTGAGAACTATCCTTGCGTGGTCCAGATTATAAAATTTGTTGAAGCTCTCCATACCTAACCTTTGTTGATGCTGAATGATGTAGGTGGTTTAATCTGCTAAATTTGCATTTAGTTTCTTCTTTTCTGTTCTGGACTTTCCATCACTGATGCTTTTGTAAAACAATCCTTGGTCAATACTGATTTAGGTGGAACTGGTCCTTCTGGGAACAGGTAGACTAGATAACTCAGGGGCCTTTACTGATGTATTTTCTATGAATCCAGAATTACCATTTCTGGCCATAGGTCCAAAATCCAATACTTCGATGCAATACTCAGCCCCTTTTGAAAACACCACCCTCAAGCAGTGAAAAGCCACCTAATGTTTTGAGAATAGTCACACACAGGAGGTTCAAGCTCTAAATGAAGAATGGTCAGAAAGACTCACACTTCCTGACATTAAAACCAAACAAACTCCATCAGTACTGAAGAAAGAGACAGAGATTTTTAAAATAATGTAAGGGATGTAACATCCTCTGTGAGACTGCTACTTAACCAGACAATGAAAACTCTTCCCAAGAGACAGTTTCTATAAATATTGCCTGCAAAAGTTCCTCTCTTTTGTCAATCAGTTTTTACAGGCTACAGGACTCAGACAGGAAAGAACCCTAAGACAGCAAAAATTCACTAAACCCAAGAAAACTTACATTAAATTCCGTTCTATCATGAATGGGAAGAAGGGATGGTACAAAGACTGTGAAGGGCCCGTATTTAGTCAGCAACGTCGAGCAACCAGAAGCTGTAAAAAGAGGGGCAATGTGAAGTATTTACTTGGTGTATGGTTTAACTACAGCAATAATTATTCCTCTCCTTAACAGCACAAGTCAATCTACACATTATCAGCCCGGTTCAAGTAACTAGTACTTGTTTACAAGGAAGCAGAGGGAGTTTACTACTGTTATCACAGCCCAGCTTGGTTGCTTGAGTTTTATGCTCTTGCCAAGAAGATTTCTGAAGGATTGGTGACTCTGGTGCACTTTGAATCACTGCTGAAATTTGCAGAATATTGATAATAATTTTGTTCCTCCATGCTTACCACCTTATTCTTGGGCCCAGTCTTCCCCTTGAAACAACTAATTTTTGTGTCTCATCAGTATTTTTTAACATTCACTGCTTCTTGAGAAGCTGCTATGAACCCACAGTTGTCACTCAATCAACAAAGGTTGTTATTAAGTCCTACTGCACAGGAGTCAGGAACCTGGAGATCTTCATGGGGTCGCCCATAGCATAAACCATTATGGAAAACATATGTAAAAAATGAGTGGCAACATTGATATGAGGAGGGGTATTCACAAAAGCTAAGCTGAGGTTTTAGCCCTGTCTCTGTGCTCCTGCCAAGGCAGTGGAGATAGAAGATGGGCAGAGGACAAGCTGGAGAGGGTATCTAACATAAATAAGCTTTGACATGACCCAAAGGGTTCTCATTCTGTCAAATACATAATACTGAACAGTTTCCCAAATTCCCAATCCAGAACTGGTAAGATAAGTTCAGAGATGTGATGTGTTTAATTTTGCAGCTCATGATCATACACTGTGAAACAGATCTATTATGCTGAAAGTAGCCCTTTCTGACACACTCTCATCCCCACATTTGTTCCATACCCCAAACAAAACCAAAAAACATTTACCAAACATTTTCCTGGCGATGTTAAATTTCCTAGCAAACCTTCCTCGCAAATTGAGCTGATTTATTTCACCCAAGAGATCCTTATAGCAGCTTCTCCCATCTCCAATCTCCCCTTCTTTACACACACAGCTAAGAGACAAGAATGAAACATAACAAACCATTATAAACTAGTTTGCAACACATTCAACAAATGTGAGTAGAACAACACATCAGAATTCAGGCTTGAAAGACAAATCCCGGCTTTAAGATCATAGGATCATGGAATGGTTTGGATTGGAAGGGATCTTCAAGATCATTTAGTTCCAACCCCCCTGCCATGGGCAGGGACACCTTCCATTGGACAGGTTGCTTGGAGCCTCATCCTGCCTGGCCTTGAACACTTCCAGGGACGTAGGTAAGAGCTGAGTAACTTCTGCCTAAACTAAGTGACAGGGAAAAAGATGCACACTTCTGCAGAGCAAGCAAATTTGACTCCCAAAAGAATGAAGATGCTTTCTCTGATAAAACCAACGTAAGGACTGCTGTATAGTTCAGGGTACAGATATCCCCAATATATTTATCAACACCTTTCTAACTTGATATTCAGTCAGTACCAGTCATTACAACATCTGAAAATTTGAGGTAATGCATAAAAAACCATAAAAATCACAGGCTAAGTGGCAATCTGGCAAACAGCTCCTATGTGACCCCTTGGCTTCAGCGAGAAGTGCCAGCTCAAGCACACCAGGTATCTACAGTTCATCTCAACTCAATGAGGGGCCCAGGCAGGCTGATGACTTCTCATGAAAAGCTTATCTACATGTGAAAATCTCCGTCCTGCTTCACACGGATCCACAGTCATTACTCAGGGACTCCTGAAGATCCCTGGCCGATAACTGTGTTTTTTCCCGTTTGGGCTTTGTCCAAGATTGGCTCTGCTCTTTCTGTTTCAGCCATGCAAAGACATGGGACACAGGGGAGGGATCTGACATCACTCCAGCCTCACAGGGCTGAGTGCCAGCAGCTGGGGAACACATATATAAGGCAGGGACTGTGCTGAACACGGTGTCCTGCTCTGTGCCTGCAGATCTTCAGAAAGGGAAGCCACTGTGTTTCAGTCCTGGCCTGGAGCACACGAGGAGCAGGTGGATGATAATAGTTTCAGCAGCACTGGAGAAGGAAAGGTCAGGGAGATGGGCTTGCTCTTTCCCTCTTCAGTCTCAGTCAAGCTCCATCTTTTCTCGATAACACACAAAATCCTCAGGTATGCAAAAATGATCCTATATCTGGCGATATTTCCCATGTAAGGAGTATCAACTTCTAGGTGTTTTGCTCCAAAGGACTAAATGAGGTCTGGTGTTCCTTCACTCAATTTCTCCCTTCCCTGTCCATCTGCAACTCTAATTTATTTCCTGCTTATAGGCCTGAGTGGGAGAAGAGACAAAGACTTATCCCTCAGAAGCAAGTGTGGGCAAATGTGAGCAAACAAATCACATATTTCCCCTTTAATGATTGATTATTAACTCATAATAACCTACTATTACCACTAACCTGGGAGGCTACATCTCCAGTTCACATCACAGAAGGCCCTGCTACCCCAGATTTAAAGCATCTTGTGACCCACATACCAAAATTTACAATGACAGATGTAAAACTTCTCTTTCAATGCGTTTGTTACAAACAGGTTCTTCTGAAAAGGCGACTGTGGCCCATATTACTGAGATCATTCTCAGTTTCTTCAAAATTCAGCTCATCCCAACTCAGTCTCCATTCTAGCTGCAGATTAAGCTCCTTTATTTGGAGGCTTTAAACTGGCTTACCTAGGATTCCCCTGAGAATTAATCTCACACTTGGAAGTCACGTCGCAAAAATACTGCCGGCAATCATTGGGAAATGCAGAACACTCGGACGAAGGAGTTCTCCTACTCATCCCAGGCTTGCAAGCACAAGTTGCCTAAGGGAAGGCAACACAGTGATCATAGAGCTGCATTCATCACCTTGTACCCACTAAGTTACCCTAGAAAAGAGCTGCCTGGTTTCCCTTTGCAAAGTGTAAGGTGAGGAGAGCAGATCTGAGCAACCCGATCATCAGTTCATTTGAAGAGCTTCTCACCCGGTCATTTTTCACACCTTTGCTGTTGTTCTTACCTCTCCTGGACGTCTGTAAACACAAATTGTAGAGTTTTCTGGGCAGCCCCCATTGTTGTCAACACAAGGGTTTATGGGCTGGCAAATGTTCCCATCTCCTTGATATCCTTCTTTGCAGGTACATTGATATGTTCGTGATCCAAGAGCTTTACATACAGCGAAGGGGGAGCATGGAGAAGGATAACAAGGATCCTGAGCTGCAAGTAAAGGGATGAGAGGTGAGTATAACCAAATTTCTGTTTTCAAAACAGCACTTGCTGCAGCACAGCAGAATGCAAAAGGCCTGGAAAGAATGGAGGAATTTGTACTATTAAACTTCTAAAATTTCACAGGAAAATAAAATCATTTCAAACAGCAGACATTTGGGTTTTTTAAATCTGAGGAATTTGGATGACACATTTTTCAAGTTACTTTAGTAACAGAAGTGTGAGTGACAGAGGATGCTTGGATTTACTTCTGATTTTCCATCATATCTGAGGATATATGAAAATGCAGTTTGATCACCAAAATCTGCAAAAACCCAGTGAAAACAGAGCTGTCCATAGCTATTTCATCAAATGCATCTTATTGACTCTCTTTTAAGAAAACCAATTCACAAACTTAAATCTGAAGTCAGTGAAGAACTCTGTCAATCACACACCTTATTATTTAAACTGATTCAGACTCACCAATACCCTGCTGTCACAGTTATTTAGTACATACTTATAAGTGAGTGCTAGAGGGAACCTGCAACTCTAATTCACTTCTTGCTTTCATGACCAAGTGAGGGGAGAGACAAAAACTTAGCCCTTAATATTAAAGGGATTCCTAAAAAGCTGGTTCTTAAGCCTCTTCAGTGATGTAGGCATTGTGTTCACCGTGATCAAACTCATCTGCAGATACCAATGCAATAAGATTTTTTCCAAACAGGGGACCATTTAGGGTCATTGAGAAGTTTCTCACCTTGGCAAGTGCTCCCAAGCTTTCTGTAGCCCAGCTTGCAGGCACACTCTGCAGTCCCATCCCTCACCACACACTCGCTGTTGGGCTCGCACCTCACACCTTTGCACAGGGGCAGCTCTGCAATCACACAGCAAAGAGAGTTTCCCTTTGAGCATGTAGGGCCCTGAGGGAAGATTAACTTATCTTACAGAATTACCTCAACATGAAGGCAAATGTGGTTTCCAGAGGACCCCAAGCTGGCACAAAAGCCAGAGGATATAAGCATTGCAGGCAGCTCTAAATCCCTGGCAACCTAAGTAGCCAGATCCCACAAAGCTTAGGGACAAGAAAGGTTCTAGCTGGTTTCCAGAGACAGAACAGAGGCATAAAGGGGTGGTACATCTGAGCCACTGCCACAAAGTGGGGAGCAGACCCCAGCTTTTCCCTCTGACTGGATAGATCTCCAAAGCTCAGATCATCTTCCCTCTACATTTCCAACCTATTCATTGCCCCCTGCACCTTCAGGGACACATGCACCCAAGCCCACAGCTCAGGTTACTTTAAGAGCCCGTCTGCAGCTCCCAGTGTATTTACCTTGGTCACACCTGGGGCCTGTGTAGCCTCCATAGCACGTGCAGCTCCCATTCCCAGCGACGCCGCTGTTGCACTCCCCGTGCACACAGTCACACACTGCAAGGGAAGTCCAGACAGACCTGACCTTCAGCTGCCAGGCAGGGCACAGGGCTCCAGGCAGGCACAGGGCTCCAGGCAGGCACAGGGCTCCAGCCCAGCTGCCCTGGGACTTGGCATCCTGATTTCCCACCAATAAGCCACAGCAAAAGTATCTCCTTATAAAAATTGGCCATGGCAGTCAGAGCTTTGAGAGAGTAAACTGCATGTCCTGGGCTCAAGAAGACAAGGTACTGCCCTGCAAGACAGCTCTGAATACAAGATCTAGACCAGTTTTTCAGGCACACGTGCACAGCACATGAGCACAACCAACAAGATCTCTCCTATCTCAGCTGTGTGGACACAAGGAACCAGGAGCTGGACAAAAAGGGGTCCTTTAACAGCCAGGCTGCACTGGTCATAAATCACTTCCCAAAACACCAGACATGAAAAGCAAATTACTGTGTGTAATGATTTTTTATGGAGGGCAACAAGGAAGAAGCTGAGAGACAAGTGGGACAGTTACAGGAGTCTGAAAACCAGTTGAGCAGTGAGTATGGGTCGTGTCAGGGATGTAGGTAACAACTGGCTAAAAGGAGAGAGGAAACTGGGATAGCCCTGATAAGGGGGGAGAGAGAGATTTGCAATAGAAAAAATGGACTGATTTCATTGAAAGACTGAGAATCATTTGTCTAATGGGACAGCAGAGAAGGGCACAAAGACAAAATGCCCAGACACCTGCTATTGAACACTGCCAGCTCTCTGCCACTCTCTTCCTCTCCAGCACCCTTCCTCACCCAACCTCTCCCTCATCCTTCCTTGTTTTCAGTTATTTTTTTGGAGGTTTCACTTGAATTACATGTTCTTACCTGACTGACAGTCTGGGCCAAAACGATTTTCATCTCGACAGTTCTGGCAGGCAAACCCACTGTATTGCTCCTAGAAGGGCCCCAAAATGTGCCAGGTGTTATTTTTCTGTATCACTCTGTTGTTCCACACATTGGTATAGTTCAAGATCCCTCCCCATTTTTGATTTTCAGTGACAGCCTGATACAGCACAGTGAAGAAAAGTGACCTGTTCAGTGCCCCAGTAGCACTAACCAGCCCCATGGCAAAGGAGACCACAGTGTAAACTGACACACAGAGGGCATGGAAAATGCCAGCAAAATTCTGGTGGGCACTGAGGAAATGATGTCCTGACTAGAGACAGGCAGGAATGTACCAGCTGGCTTCTGATATCTCTCTGAAAAATGAATCTGGAATTCACTGATGCCAGTGGGACTTTTTACATTCATTTTACAGGGTTTGAGGTCCTTCAGCATATATTTTAATTGATATAAGGTGTCTTTGAGTGAAATCCAAACCCAACTTTTCTCAAAGAAGAGTCCAAGAGGTAGGATTTGAGCTATTAATTAAGGATGCTTTAAAAACATACAGTTCATAAGAGAAAATTTCAAGTCTGAATTGATCCACGAAACTAGAAATTTTAGAAACTGCTCTAGACAGTTCAAATGTGTAGGGATTTTTTGTGCTTTTGTTGTATTAAGTCTGGAAAGAGAAAAAAAAAATCTGTCCTAAGTTCTCTTTATGGTTCCTCCTGCTTTTCCTGAAAGAGGGAGACTGCCTTCCAAGGTGCAGGACTGATCCATGTGGGAAGTATATCATCCATATCTGGAAAAGGTGCACCTCATAAAGAGTCAACTGTTTCACGGCTTCTTGCAGCCACAGACAGATCTTGATTATTTGAACTCATCAGGGGGTTAAATTCATGCAATTCTTTTTTCCTTTCCTCCTATTCCTCCCAACTCCATATCCTTACCAAGAGTGCTATTGCAGACCACACCAATCCTCCAGGAAAACCACAGACACTGATGCTGGAATGGAAGAAGCTGCTAATGACCTTCCAGGCAGAAGGGCAGCCTTCATCCAGAACCTGTGCACAGACACTGTACAACCCCCTCTGACAAAACCACATCACCCTCAGAATAAACCAGGCACTGACCTTGCAGATGCAGGTCCCGTTTTGCTGCATCCCGTCCAAGCACGTCCCATGGCCATTGCAGGGATTTTCAGAGCCACCTGGACACTCTGACAGGTAAGAGACAGGCCAGGCAAGATTAGACTGAAGCACCACCACCTTTTTCCATCTTCTCCTCCCCCAGGTATTCCAGTTGTACAAAGGCAACAGCCTCTTCACCAGCAAATTATCCAGCACACCTAACACTGCCCCAGAGCTGCTGAATGTGGCCTGGAATGGCACCAAGGAGCAGTTGAGCTGCTAAGAAAAGCCTTTTAATAAAAGTCTAAGGAAAAGTCCCAACAGGCCATAAATAACTAAATTTCAACAAAGCCACTAAAGCATTTTTTAAGATTGAGCCACTGCTTGCATCAGTGAGAGGCAATTTCAAACATCTGAGGGGAATTCTGAAGCTCAGGACAGACAGGAGCCTGCTTTGCAAAGATACTGAGCATTTCCAGCTTTCCCTGACTTCAGGAAGAGCTGTAAGAGTGCCCAGAAAAACATGGTCCACAGATCTTCGGAGTGGGGTACCTCCAAATTCTGGGGACTATTTCTGATCACTTTAGGCATGCAATTTCTCTGACAAAGCCAGTTGCTTATTCAAAGCACTCTTTTTGCGAGGACAGGCTCAGGCACTCAAAAAAATCTCCCATTTTCTGCATAACTGGAGAGTGTCTTTCCCTATCCCAGCAGTCAATCATATGAAAAAATGTTCAGCTTAGTAGTTCTTGCTTTTGGATTTTTGAGACAAGACTAAACAAATTCTCATTACTTGGCATAAACCTGAGTGGGAGCTTTGGGATGGTTATTTTCTGTGGCTGAATGGCTGACTAACCCCAGACTACACAGCAGCACACGTGGCACAAGTGCTGCAGACTAGAGGGACATCAGAAAGATCTTCCTCTTCCTTTGGAAACTTTGTTAAAGAGGAACAAAAACATCCCTTTCCAAAAGTTTATTTTTAAAGAAGAGACAAAAGGAAGTTCCACCGCAGGAGGTTATGTTATGTGTTAAATGCAAGAGGATTCAACTCATCTGGAACAAAGAGATTCTGTGCTGAACTTCCTAGATAGATAATGAAGACCTTGTGAGTGTTTAAGGAGTAATGAAAATTAATCACCTAAGTGTATATTTAATGCCTCCTGTTAAAGCTGGTTTGACTTATTCAACAGTTAGAGATGATTGTAAAAAATTAAAAACTTACCATAGCACTCTGTACCCCAGAATCCTGAACAGCACTTTTTCTCCTCAATATCCTTCTTACATATGTGATGACACCCTGGCAGGGAAAGCGTATTTTCTCCTAACTTGACAGAGTATCTTAAAAAGAACAATCCAAGATTCATGATTACAACACAAACTTAGAACTGGCCTGTTGGAGGGTTTCTAAGCAGTCCCACTGTAGTGCCCTGAGCTCTGAAGGGAAGGAAGGGCCCTCATCCCCTCTGCCATGCAGCAACACAAGAGGTTGCACTCTGGTTATCTCTTCTCTAAGGATGCCCATTGATCTGAGCCTCAAAGATTGGTTACAAGAAATCTGTCAGGGACTGAGCATGAGACAGGACCTTGCATCAGGATGGAAACCTTGGATGCTGGAGGGTTAGACATGTAAAGTTGACATGAGACACTCCAGGGTGTCTCAACATTCAACTTCACATCTAAAATAACCTTGGAAGAACAAAATCTTCTCACGGGACTTGTCTCTTTCTGCTTTTTACTAAAAATTCCATATTGAGATGCCATAAATTTGGATTTAATAGCTGTATTATTCACAGATTCACTATTCAGTCTTGGACAAATCCCTTAAATCCCTCAAAGAAGCATCTTCTTTTCAACCCTTCATCCCTCCCCTCTCCACACAGGGTGAGTCCTTGGTGGCAGTGCCTCTTGTTCTGCACGTACACAGCACAGAACTATTCTTGGGTCTGTCCAACAACCACCACGAGAGCAGATAACACTCAGAAAAGCTGCATACACTCACATTATTCTTACACTCCATTTTATTTTTGGCACAACATCCTTCCCAAAAGGAACTTGGAAATTGTCTCAATAGCATTGCTGCTTTGGCTTCAGTCTGACTCCTGTGTGTGTGCAAAAACTGCTACAAGCTGCAAAACTGCCACCACTATTTTTAAAGTATTTTGACAGAATAGAGAATCACAGAAAGAGAAGACAATGGAGCTATATATGAACAGTTAACATTGACTACTGAATAGATACACAAACAATAATCTATAGCGTTTCATTTTTCAAAAGCTTCCTAGTAAATTCAGTTTTCTTTCATCCTTTTCCTATCACAGCCAAGCTCAACAGAATAAGAGCAAAGAACACATGAACAAGCAATTGTCATAAAGTGAACTAGGAAGGTAAAAAGTTCAGAGGATTATTGCTGGAAGCTGGGAGGATATACAAGGGGAACTATCATTATATTATTTTCCTAATAAGCCACCAAGGAATTCTGGGTCTGAAATAGGCTTCTGCGGTAGACAGACCTCTGTTAAGTTGCCACAGCAGGATTAGCAAGCTCAGATTGTTTAGGGTAAGTTAGAGGCAATTTGTTCTGTGTATATAGAACCTTATGCTCAGCAAAAAGCAAGGAAACAAAAGCAACAATAATAGGGGCCATAACCCCATTTTCCTGCATCTGAAAACAAAACTTCTTGGACCTTTACAGCTCAAAACCATGTGTGTGTTCTCCTGAAGGCACACACTACTCCTTGCATAGCAGAGCTGCACCAAAAGCTTGACACAGTGAGGAAATAAGTGAGGAAATAAGCCTTACCTGCAGTCTCTCACCCCTAATCCTTGGGTGGTCTTTAACCAGCCTCTTGGACACAACATTTTAGGTGCTGCAGCACAAGCAGTACACGCTGTGTTCAAGGTAAACATCGTCTTGACATTGCATCGCATGGATTTTAACTGAAAAAGAGAAACCAGGATGGAAACAAGCCCCAAACAAAACTGTTATCCCAGCCACTTACCTTGCCAACTTGTAATATCTTTATCAATTCACACAATTCTTGAGATACCACTGGGGAGGGCAGTGGCCAGTGCGGCTGCTGGGAGGTACCACACACTGCCAGGGGCTAAACCATCACACTGCTGCGTGCTTGGATCCCCTCGGCTCTCAGCTAGAAGGCAGCAGGGCACATCCCAGCTATCTTATCTTCTCCCTACGCCCCACAGCAAAAATTCTAACCATTTCTAAAAGAATCACAACTCTGCACTGCTAATTCCAGCCCATCTTTTACAAACACACGGCAGTGGTATGTGAGGACAAGCCCTGAATTAATAACCCTTGCCAGAAGCCACTGAATTAAAAGGCAATGCAGCATTTCTCTTTTCCATGCTATTGATTTGATCCAGTTCACTGGTGGTTTCATTGCTGTTCCACAGGTCTGAAGAACAGAATGAGTTGGTTCAGTCTATTTCCCACAGCCAGGAGCTGCTCACATAAATATTTCTCTTGGCAATTGTCTTCAAGAAGGTGCAGGGCTGTGGATGATAAGGAAAGGTGCTCTGCATCTCTCTGAACACCTTGGTGCTTTGACCCTGGGCCAGAAGGACTCCATAAACATTGGTAGGAATATCAGGTAGGAGACTTGGAAAAATCACATGGCAGGTGATTTATCAGCACAAGCCCTTCCACCCAACCAGAATAACTTTAGGGGTTCTGGTTTCCTCACAGGGCTTTTCTGTACCCCTGTTCAACCTTGCTTCTCCAAATGAAACACAACCAGAGCAGATGACAAAAGTACAGTGAATGATGATCATCATATGCCAACCTGTCACTAAAACTCATGATTTTACTCTAAAAGCATTCCCTTGAATTTCCAAACTCCTGCATGGAATCAAGCAACTGCATGGAAACCCTATTGCTAATTTTTAAAAAAGACAATATTTGCCACCGATGATGACAGAGAAAAGCTGGGAGGCATGAGCTGTGTATGCCCCCAAAGGTCATTGGCTGGACAAAGCCCACACAACTCACCTCATCTCTGCCTCCACAGGCACTGTATTTTTTAAAAATAAAAACATTAGATCAAATTTTGGGAGGAGGCCTTGATCTGGGATTTTTTTAAGCCAATCCTGAACAATGCTGTTAATGCAGCAGAACTGTGCTCAGAACCCCTTGTTTTGGATTCCCATCAGCAATCTCAGCTTTGCTTCCTCTGAACTTAAGCCCAAATGCATACATTTGCCTCAAGGCAAGGGAGGAAGCCCAGGGCTTCCCATCAGTTATCAACAGCTCAGGAAGGCCCTCTCAGATGATAGCCAGCAGACCCTGTCAGGAAAACCTCCTGAGAGATAACCCTCAAGTCCCAAGTCCACAGGGACATTTCCCTCGAATGTCTCATGACTCATATCCATGTTCCCTCTGACTGGAGTTGCTGAGCTTTTTCCCATGTTTATGGATCCACCTTCTGCAGCCATCCATGCAGAATGCTGCCCAATGAAGAAAATTATTTCTGTGTTTATGGTGGCCCTTCCCAATGGATATTAACTTCTAGTTGTGTTTCTGGGGCTTTCCTACCATATGGTAGCCTGAACTTCCCCTGGAAGCAGAATCCCCAAGGAACCTGTTATATCAAGGACTCCCCTGGATTACAAACAGCTCAAAACTAATCTGAGATCCACCAGACCCACCCATCCTTGTCTTGTGAGCACCAGCTTTACTAATGTTATCCAGCAGAAAACATCTTTGCTGTTCCTTATGTTTCCATCCCACTGGCACAAAGAGCAGTTAGAGGAGACTTCCCATTTTTCATGGAGCAACACAGAGAAGACAAACAATATGGATGAATAAATGAGGTGCCACCTCTGGAGTACTCTGTCTCTAAGGATCAGCTGTGCCATTGATGGGGTAGGGAACAAGTCCATGCAACCAGCTGATTGAAGGATAAATTAGGACTCCAGACTAAAGCTGGGCTTTGAAAGGAGCAGGTTGAAGCCAGGCCCACTGATCCCACAGAACAGTACATCTCCATGTTTCTAGTCTCATCAAGCGCCAGCTTTAACCTTCCCTGAGACAATGCCTTGGAAAGAGGGATGGGAAGATGCCCTAGGAAGAAGCACAGCTGTGGATGCCTTCCTGTGAGTTAGAATTACCCCACAAACCTTCCCCTGGGGTCTGAGCCCCTCTACCTGCACAAAAAAACCACATAAACAGTGGAGCACAAAGCACTGAGTTAAAATTCTCCAACCTTCTATCTTGTCTGTACTTTCAGGCATCAGACACATTTGGGCCTGTGTTCTCTGGGATGGTGGTTCTCCACAGTGGTGGAGAAAGACACCATTATTCACATGTTATTCCATTTTCTTTCTCTTCCCTCCATCAGTGTGGCTCCACTTCTAAATGAAGAAGGACAGTGGGAGAGGTGAGTGGCTGCCACTCCTCCCTGTTGGCATGTTTAATTATTTGCAGGCCTCTAAGACAAGACAGTTATTGTGGAATCCCCCCTACCCTACTGGGACACTTCATAAGTTTTAGGCAGCTTTCCAGTAAGACCTTCCCCTTTTTATAAGGAAATATGCTTGTGTCAGCAGCAACATGCAGGAGGAAAGAGGAAGAGAACAGTTGAGTGGAAAAGAATTAAAAAAAAATATTTCCCTTCTTATTTGAGTGACAGAACTGATGAAGCAGTCATTTTCTGGAGAATTTTGCTGCTTAGGAAAGCAGAAGAGGGAATCAATGCAACAGTCTGGATACTCAAATTTTGGAGAGGATGAAAGATAGGTAGAAGTTTGAGTCAGAGGTGGCTCCTGGGGCACAGCCTCATGGAAAACAATGATGCACTTCTCCCTTGGGCTCATCTGTGACAGCTGTTTCCAAGTGTGAAGAGGCTGGGAAGGAAGCAGCAAGAGGGAATGTCTGCCCCTGTGATGCAGCAGGGCTGCCTGGTGACAGCCACTGTTCTGATCAGGTGATGAGCCTGGGCTGTATCACACTTTGGGCACAAAGGAACAGAAAAGGAAGGCTGATGCTCTCAAACATCTCCAAAATTAAAGGAGGCTTTTAAACCAGAAGACATCCAACTGTAGCTGAAAGAAGTTAAGAGTCAGGGTGGTGCCTCTGTCCACACTGAGCTCTGTCTTCCAGGCTGGGCTGTGCTCTCTCCCTGCACTCAAACACTTGTTTGTGCAAGAGCAGCCACTGCCCTCCATGCTCAGATGAGACACATGGGAGCCTCTGGATGCTGCAGTTTCCTTCCCTCCTCTCTGAACAGATGTCCCTTACTGCTCAAGTGCTCGTTTCTCTTATGCCACCTCAAGCGAATAAGCTGGGAAGTACTTTGTAATTCCCCTCTTTTTCATCCTTTGTCTTTTCCTCCCAAACCATAACACAAATCCTTCTGCACGGCAAAAACCTCAAGGAAGAAAGAAAAACAGATTTGGACGTCAGTGTTCAGCTCCAACAATCCTGGGAGCCAGTTCTGGAAATAGTCATTATCTAATGAATCACCAAGTTTCCAGTGCACTTGTCTTTTACAAAACAGAACTGCAGACACATGTTTGAGTCATTATAGTTGTGTACCTCCCCAAGAAGTTCTCAGTAACATTTTAGCTGAACAGACCAGCAGCTCCTGGACACACAAACTCTTCACATTTGTTCAAGGAAGACACTTTTCAGCACGAGGATGAACAATCAAGTACAGAGATCACATAACAGAAGTTCTACTGTTGCCCTGGGTGTTTCTCACTGCACAGCACTGGAAACTCAGGGATGCTGAGGCCACTTCCCTCATCTCCCACCTGCCTCCACTCCTCCTCCAGCACAGCCTGGGATGGGCCTCCTCCCGGCAGACAAACTTTCATGGTTCTCACATCTGCTGCATCTCCCCCAGCCCACAGCAAGAGGTATAAAAATCCAAATTAGGCTACAGGTTCACTGTCATGTTTGAACCATCAAATCAGAGCCCTGAGGTAACATCACTGAAAAACAAGTAGCACAAAATCCCTCTTTTCTCTCTCGATGGCCCCTGCAGGCCCGTGGAGGCCTCTTGTGAAATCACAGCATTTCTGTTGCTATCCTAAACTATCAGAGAAGGCTCCAGTAGACCCTTACTCTTCCTTACCTTTCATTTTAGCTTTTCAAATGTTTCTTCTTTTTCACCAAAAATAGGGAACCTTTTGGAGAAAAAATCTAAAAGGGAGTTCTTTTTCCCAGATTAAATAAAATGCTCCAGAGGTGACTCAAAACATTTCACTTCTCTGTAAGTGGGTACTCACTGCCTGATAATGTAACTGTTTCATGCCAAGCCAGACAGCTCAGTGATTACAGAAATCAACACAGTGTCTCAAAGTAGAGAGACCTAAATTTCCACTTAGACCAGCTGAAGACGTGAGCTCGTGGCTCTGAACACAACTGTACTGGAACCCAGACCTCCAGGCAAACAAGATCCACCAGTAGAGACACTTCATGTTTGTGCTCAAGTCACCTTAATGATCCTACAAGCCTTCTCAGTAGTCACCCTTTCATGAAGGGTTCTATACAAAAGTTTCCAACCCAAGTTCTGACACTGAAGCATCTTTCCAGTGCTCTGGCTTTCTCTAAATTAAGTCTTTAAGACTCACAGGTCTGTCCACTCCCCACAAGGCCCCGTTTTGTCATTCAAGACAAGACAAGCCTTACACAGCTTGGATCTCCAGGAAATAATATTTCCAAATGTCACCCACAGCTTCTGACTTTGTAGGGCAGTTCACCCCTCCAACAGCAGGACACAAGAAGGGAGATGGCAGAAGACAATATGGGGTGAATTAGTGTGAATTCCAGCCTCCAGGAACTGGGCTGCCTCACCCCAGAGCAGAACAGACCCACAAAGGCATCACACATTCCTCTGGATGCTGCTGCTAAATGCAAGAACAGAGATGAAGGGATAGAAATAAAATCAACAAAACTGAAATAACATCCAGAATGGAAAGTATTCCACAATCCTTACTGGGGAGCTGTTGGGAAATATACTTGAAACAAAGGTATTTACCCTGTTGCAAAGCAATAAATTGCTGAGATGACTGTAAAAGTTTTCTTTAAATTAAGTTCAACTGGGAAACTTAGGGACCTCTCCTGATGGATACTAAGTTCCCATCCCACGTACTGAACTAGAGGAAGGCAAAGATGCTGAGTGTATTCCTTTGATATTGCTTCTTTTGAGTTCAATGCCAAACGCAGACACAAATTTAACCCGATCTAAAACTCAAGCAGCTCCCTTCAACTTTACTTTTAGTTCATCAGTTTGGTCTACACACATAGCAAAGAAGATACCTTACAGCCCTAAAGTTTTTATGGATGTTATTCTGCACCTAAGTAAATGTAAATGAAAAAAGGAGTTTTGGTGGGGGGGGATTATTTCCCAACACGCAACCGTCCAAATATGAAGAACCGTTCAATGAACATTTAAACAAAGACTCGCAGACTTACCTTCTGACTCTGGCAGTCCGCTGTGGGAGTGAGGCATGCTGCTAAGAAGAAAAACAGCAATCCAGGAGGATGCATTTTCATGCTTTTACAGGCAGGACCCCTTACACAAAAGGGGTGGTGATAGCAGCTGTAATTTCTGTAAGATAACACCGCCTACTAAGAATCAGATCCAAGACAAACCAGAGGTTAAAAGTAAACAGGGAGAGAGCATTTTTGCACTGTGCTTTTTGGCTGCAAAGCCTTCAGAAATGGATCTGCTATTTCTAGTGTTATATCTGAGTCAACACAACCTTTTTCTTTCTTTCTACTCTTTTTTTAAATGCACAAGCAGAACTCCTTAGTAAAAGGTTTACTCAAAACAGGAACATCTACGGATTTCCTCTTACATATCAGTTCAAAACAGAAGGAAGGAAATCCTTAGTTTTCAACTAATTGGAATGAAAAGAGGTTAACTGTGTGCTTAACAGAAGAAAAATCCAATAGGCAAACTTAAATACCATGAATTCATGAAGGGTAAGTTAATTTCCTTTTACCACTGGTGTTAACGTGTCCACAACATCTCAAAGAGAAGGTAGACCCGACCACTGCCTGTCCCAAAGTTTGCATGAGCAAAGCAACATGAGTGATGGGCTGCGCTGCAGAACAATAACGAAGCACATTGTATCCATCAATCAAGCACTTTGGGGAGGCTTTGATATTTATTTAAAATATTTGACTTTCTCAGCAAGAAAAGCATCACATTTTGCAGGTGCTATGGCAGCGATGGCAAAATATATCATCTCCCAAACACTCTGCTGACAGCTTGATGAATCCAAGGAGCTCTTCCATAGCACTCAGAATAGGAAAGTCCCAAAACAGGATTAAAAGAAATACATGCTAACCTGAGGTACAGTCTGTAATTTATATTCTCCTTTTGAACATTACAAAGGACCAGTAACTGCTTATTAACAGATTTTACACGGCCTTTGTCTCCCTACACTGCCAAGAGAGCCCACTATGCTGAGCAATCTAAAGATCGCTTCTGTTAGCAGCAAATCCTACTGAGCAATGAGGGACCTTCTCTTTTGAAGCCATTAATAGTACATGAAGATGCCTAAATGAAATCAGGACAGGGAGTTATTCTTGTGCTTACATAAAGAATGAGAACATTAATATTTTTTTGCCCCTGCGTGCACACAAAGACACACATGCTGACATGTAAGAACCGCTGTACTCACTAGTGCCGTCAGTTGTGCTTTCCTTCTTCCTTCATCCTACAGGGAGAGCCAGCATGATGAAGAGCCAGCCCTGTTATATATCCTGCACTAACAGGAAGCAGATAAGGCACACAACCATCCACTGCAACCCATGTGAGAAGTACCAGCCCACAGCTCCATACGACGGCTCAGCCCCTTGTCCTGCTACAGGATAACACAGCCCTGGGACTTTTGCTGCCCAGCTGATGCCACTGCCAAGGTCAGAGGGTGACACAGCTCTGGAAACCATCTGGTACCTGCAGATCTCTGAATTGAGGCACAGGCATCATAGCTCAGGCCAGTTCTGGTGGGATGGCAAAGTCACAAGTGGACAGTGGGGACACTCTTGTAGAGGGGATGATCAGCATGGAAGCTGTGCAGTGCTTTCTTTGCCTACAATCATGGCCCTGGACTGGCCAGGGAAACAGAGGGATGAGGCTGTTTTTCTGCTCCATGCTGCCTGCTGGGCACCCACAGCTAAAACAGGCAGCCTGGAAGGATGGTGATGCTTGTTGATGGTTTTTCCAAGAGCTGGCTGTGTGACACAGGGATTAAGTTGCCAGCATCCACACATAGCTGATAAGATTTTAAGGTGGAACTAGCTTACCCCGAGGCACTTGAAGATGCATTGGCTCCTTTAATGAATCTTCAAACAGTTTTCTAAATGGCTCAACACTGAAAATGGTATAGGGGGAAAAAGGACACACAAAGATTGATTCACTCCTGCTTATCATCACTATTATCAAAGCTTTTCACTGCTGCTTATCATCACTGTATCTGACCTACTACAAGGGAACTAGGAAGGGAAGGGAGAGAAAGGCTTGGTGAAATTCCTGTCTGAATTAAATAAATCAGATTCACAGCAACATCAAAAGGTTTGCAGCCAAATTCCTTATCTGACCTGACCTCAATTAAAGGCAAGCAATACAACAGCAATAGACAGGCTAAAAATGCAAACACTAAGTAGTGCCATTGTACAACAGCAGAGCATAAACTGAAAAATCAAAAGGTCATCTGTAATCAGAAGCTGCTTTCCTGATCAAGCAGCATAAATAGCATGTTTCAGCCACTGCATATGAGCTGCTGTGAGAGAATGGAAACTTTGCTCATCACTGCTGCTGGATCTGGAACATCAAAATCTGCAACAACTTTGGATCTTCATGATTCTGGAAATCAGTAAGATGGTGAAGCACCAACCACCTCCAAATTAATGGATGGCCAAGAGCCATTACTAATGCTCAGTGCACAGTGGAAAGATGCCAATGTGCTCACAGTGGCAGTTCAGTTGGTAGTGTCACTGAAGATGGAAACGCCAGAATAGAAATAGCACAGGGAGCAAAACTGAGCCAAACAAACACAAATTACTGCTCCATTTACACTGTTCCCACTCTTTTCTGATAGATGGATTCCTCCTAGGCAGATAAATGGATTTTCTCATGGATGACATCAATAAAAACTTTATGCCTTAGAGGCAAAATGCATTGGATCAATTGTTTGTATTCCACTGTTTTGTCCAACACCCTTCAAAACTGTCAATAAATAAAACCTCAGTTCCCTCACTCTTTTCTTTATGAGACCAGCTCACGCACACAGGCAACTGCACAAAGTACTTCAAATCCCCCAAGTCTCCCAAAGCAAGATCCTGAGACCTGTCAGAGAGTTCAACATCTGATTCTTTCTAAACCATCCAAAATGTACAGAGAAAATACCCAGTATTGTATTAAAAATAAAGCCACGGGACTTGCTATGTCACTAGCAATTAAAGGAATATGTTAGACAGGAAAACCTGGGGAAAAAAACCTTCATCAAAGGGAAAATTTATAGGCAAGACTTGTAAAGATCTGATGGCAGAGCCCACAAATGGCCTTGTGCAAGCAGGGTGAAAGGCTTTCATTCACGTCCTAGTCAATGTTTGATTGAAATAGGATTGTGCAAATCCAATTTTAAAACACACAGTAGGAGTTCTCAACTGTCTGCCAGTGTGTTTATCTGTGACGTTTAGCATGTGGGCTTTTATTTGTCTTGGAAAACACAGAGGTTGATTTATCAGTCAAGTGTCTCCTGCCCACATGGCAGAAGGTGGCTGGTTTAGCAGTGTAAGTCTCAGAAACATCATCTTTAAATTCTGGCCCTGACACTGACTGCTTCAACGAAACATTAATCATTTACTTTGTGGGCTGAGTCTCCTCAGTCACCAGCAGACTGTTGGCAAGCAGCAGGGCTCAGGATTTTTCTCTCTGTCTTTTTGCTTTATGTATTGATGAAAGGTTGGGCTCTAAAGTAACTTACCTAAGACCTAGCATTTTTTCTCTGAATTGACATTCAGAGTTGAGAAGCTCCTGGCAAAAATTACTCAACCTCCTTAATGGGAAGAAAAAACAAAGCAAAACAACAACAAAAAAGCCTGGATAAAGGCAAAGGATAAAACTACAAACCCTTCCAGCCTCCCTGCCTGTATCACATGCTGCATTTTAAAATGCTGGGTCACCAGCCCTGCTCTGTGAAGTCTGTGCAACCCTGGCCAGCTTGGGCAATTTCCTGCTATTGAAATACTTTGTTTAAGCAATCTTTACAGAAACTACAGAGCCAAGGCAAGTGATTTACCACCCAGCCCACCTTGCCACATGGCTTCTGTGGGAGCTGACCATTTGGTTACATCCAGGGAGAGAATGGGACTCTTGTTCCGCTCTTCTGGGAAAGAACATTAAGTCCCTTTCCTCTGAATTGTCACTGTGTAAGAAGGCTGTGAGTCTGAAGAGGTACTAGCAAAGGATTCAACAGGCCAAGCCAGAAGTTCTTGTGTGTAGGAAGAGGGCCAGCTGAACCACACTTATCCAATATACACCTCAGGGTCCTGCTGAAGAGATCTTTTTTTTTTTTTTTTTAACTCTTGGCAAGTTGGAAGGAAGAGGAATTTTAAAGTTTGCTGATAAAAGCAAAACCACTGGAAGGACTGCACAGCTAGTAGAAGTCTGTTTATCTTTCTCTCTCTCACACACACACACACACATGCAATGGTCCCATTCCAAGCAGACAGGTAGGGCTGTCTGAGCACAGTGTTGTCGAGTGATTCAGGAAGAAATCGTTGTGGTTGCTCACATCCTGTTAGTCCAAAACCTCAAAGGGCAGCAGTACCAGTGTCAGTACATAAATGCTGTAAGTCTGGCCTATTTCTTTCTCTTGACTCTCAGTTCCTTTACATGTTCCCCTGCAGTGAAAAGCAGCCACATATTCCCTTCTCTTGGTTTTAGTTTTGCACCTTTCCCATTTATTAAGCAGCGCTCGGTACTGGGAGAGTCAGACACTAAATTCCCCACAGACATTCACTATTACTTAGAAGTCTGGGCTGTTGAAACTCAGCCCCTCTCACAGCAGTATAGTGTTTTCCCATGGAAGTGCTGCTTAACCTTCACACACTGTTATCTATAGGGGATAGAAAGGGCCTGTATGTGCTGGACTAAAGCTATAGCCAACAGATTGCCAAGGGTTGCACTAAATGTCTGCCTGAGAACAGCAGGACAAAGGTGGGAGTTGGGATCCCTCTATCTCAGCGTTTTCAACGACTTTAAAGATTCTAGGAGTCATCCCCTCTCAGAGACCTTAAAGACTGAAGCACAAGGCCTTGGTGCCCAGCTTACCAGCTCCAGCTGTTCCTCTTCATGCACCTGTTCAGGTGGGTTTTTTGAGTGCTGGCCACAGTCTTTCTTTAGCTTCTTCTGGGTTTAAGGAATTTCATATCCTCCACTTTTTCCACATCAATTTTTAGCTTTCCAAGTTACTATATGCCCTTAATTATCAAGTAGACAGCAAGAAACAGAAGCCTGTAGTCTTCTCTGAGCCACAGCTTCATGCTTTTCCTTGTGTTGCTGCTTCTCTGCTTAAGGTTTGGTATGTTTGAAGACTAGCACCACAGAAGTAAGCTTTTTGATCAGAGACATCCAAGTAAGAAGCAGCAGCTTTTTGTGCTACTTCAGTTAAAAAACCCCTCCTTATCCAAGCTGACAAGAACAGGAAGTCAAGCCAGAGGGGCTGATGGAAATACATCACTGTGCAGTACATCTACAGCCAGGCTTACCAGAGAGTGCTGTAAAAGCAGCACAGGAATGGACACAGGACAGACAGGATGCAGGTCACTGTCATTTCTTCTTGCAAAGAAAAACAGTTTAGCTCAGGTCAGCACCTCATTTACTTTCCTTCCTAATGAGGTTCATGCGTGAGTTTTTCAACTGTAATACAAGGGAAGTTTTAAAACCTTTGGCCAGATCCTTGGCAGATGACACTGAACATAAATCATTGCCCAGGACTTCTAAGAGTGGCAAATATCTACATCAGCTGCAAAGTCAGGCTATGGAAGTCTGGGGTAGTTCAGGAGATACTTTCCTGACAAAGGTCTGCCCACCTGCCTGTGCATGTATCTGATTGTAACTTCACCTACTCAGATATTGCCTTAATGTTGAACAGGGGTTGAAAGCTGGATTGGAGTATAAAGGGATTACTAAAGAGAAAAATGCAAGGAGGGCTTTGTAGTGCTCTTGCAAAAGGAGAGGAAGAAAGCAAGGCTGTTCTGTGTAACCTCAGCTGCTTACAAAGCGACTTCATTCTGGTGATTTTCTGTAAAAACTGAGGCAAGTTCTGAGAAATCTTTATGAAATGAAACAATCAGCCATTTTATAAAGTTCAAGATGAATGATTGTGCATTTTCAAGAACATCTCACTCAAATCCCTATATTTAGATCAAAAGATTACATTAAAATTAGACAATAGAGACAACAGGCTGGTGCTGAGGAGTGACAGTGCATCAAATTTTTCAGTTTAACATTGCACTTAAATGAACAGAAATGTACACCCACAAAGCTCTAACTCCAGCAGGTTCTAACACAGAGCACCCCTCCTGTGGAGACAGGCTGAGAGGGTTTGGGTTGTTCAGCCCAGAGAAAAGGAGGCTCCAGGAAGACCTCATTGCAGCCTTTCAGTGTTTAAAGGAGGCTTTTTAAAGAGGGACTTTTAATGTGGGCAGGTAGGGATATGACAAAGGGGAATGCACTTAAACTAAAAAAAGAAGAGATTTAGATTAGATGTTGGACTCTGTGATCCTTGTGGGCCCCTTCCAACTTGGCATATTCTGTGATTCTGTAGCTCTGAGAGCACCAAGGGTAAGATACTTACTGGAAGAATCCAGACACACTGCAGGACATATTGAGCATTTCATTGATCTTAAAATGTGATTGGTGCTTAGCAAGATCTCAAAGGGGAATTGCTTGTGTTTCCTGGATTAATAATCTGATCCAAAGGGACAGATTCAATGCTTTAAACAGCTGTGGACTTAAAAGAATTTCAAGTTTAATCACAGTTGTGGTTTTTTTCTGCAATAAAATATGAAAAAGAGCCCTTGCCTGCTCAAACTATGTGATAAGCAGGGGATTATCATTGCTTACTCTCGTACAAGATTCTCTGATATCCACTAGTGTATTAAAATACATTTAAACAGTTGGTTTTTACAAAGACAGAACTCATTTCTGTCTCAGGCACAAGGCATCCCCCAGGACAGGCCTTACTTATGAGACAGAAGCGAGGCTGACTTACCCAGAAGCAATGACAAGAATAACCCCTACAGGAGAGGCAGAGATGTCTACTCGTGTTGGCTCAAATCCCAGGCAGTTTCTAAGGACTCATTACAGATTCCCTTTGCATTCACTTAAAACCATAAGCCTCACAGTAAATGACCTGTTCATCTGGGAAGTTCTCAATTGCTTTTGCAAATCAGACTATTCAAGCTGCCACAGGCCCCTCCTTAAGTGTTACTATGGAGAATTATAGATAAGTGATTAACAGAATTGCTTCAGAAAAAACTAGTGAAGATCTAAGCTTTCTTTTAATTATATTATCCCTAGGATTTTTAATTTAGGAATTAAGCTTAAATGAACATAAGTAACTGAGATTTCAGGGAATAGAAAAGCTCTGAAGTACAGGAAAATTCAGTTTTCCCCAAGCAGTATCTACTTTAACTGTCCAATCAGTCTGAGCTTAAGGGGTTAGGTTTCCTCTGCTAAACTGAGCAGAGCTGCACTCAAGTAATGCTCCTCACCTTTTTTCTTGCTTAGGGAACTCCACAGAATCCTGCAATACAATCTGATTTTGGTTGCCTCTGTCTTTGTCATCCTTGCACTGACTGCAACATTCCTGGCTTCTGGAGTCCAAAAAGCACAGCCAAGCTCTGCTTTCTATGCAGCAGCACAGAAAAATACTCCGTGAAACCACCAAATTCCCAACTAACCACTGTGGACTTGCCATTCTTGGAGAAAGCTCCTAACTTGTTTGGACCAGGCCCTGAGCAATCCGTTAGAAGTTTGCCCTGTTTTAAGGTTGGCTGTTGGACCTCCAGGTCTCTTCCAATCCAAATTTCTCTCTGTGGTTTTTAAGGGGCATCAGTTTTAAGCAGCATCAGCTGGCACAAAAGTATCCAAACTGTTCTTCCCTTCTTAATATCACTGGATACAGAACATTCTTTTTCAAAGTCTCAATATTTGTCTTCAAAATAGTGAGTATGGATTTTAGTGTCGTGGGGGAGGCTAAACTTTGTTGGGCACAGTAACACTCAAATAAAAGATGACAGCTTGGAAGGCAAATCCCTGGTACCTAATGGAGAAGCAAAAATACTTGAAATAAATCCTCCTTAAATTGTGTTTAGAAGCTGCAGATCCTCAGTTTCCAGGACTCAGATGTATTTCTGGACTAATATAATCTTGCAATAGTAGAAAAAACTATTTTCTTCTTTCATCTTGCTGCATATTCCATACTTTATAATGCACTCTAGGAACATAATATGTGCTGCTGAACTGCCATATGGTATCCTGCAAACACAAGATATAAACTTGAATAAAGACAAGGTCAAGAGAAAACTGTCAAATTACACTTTATTTGTATTGACAAGATAGGCAAAAAGAAAGACTTTGTGTTCAGAGATACAAATTCATTATTTGCTGACAAAATGCTCATATACCTATGTTGGGTATTTCCAATTTGCAGATGATACTGAGGGGATCTTTACCAGGGAATTCTTTTATCCTAGGGTAAGGAAAAAGAATGCCTACGAAAATAATTTCATAAGAAAATTTTTTACCTGTTTGTGGCTCAAATTTCACTGCTAAGTTGAAGATTGGCAGCAAATAATTACATTTGGCCTCAAAGAAAAACGTATGTAAAACTGTAAGATCATTAAATAATAAGCATTAGCAGCATACCCAAAATACTTCTTGTACAAAGAACATTGCACTTGAACGTACACAAGCATTTACCCTTATTTACACATTAGAATTTGTATAGAACAGCAAGACTGATATATACAGAAGAACAGTGGAAACCTTAACAGCCCCAGACGACAGTATTATCTAGTGTTGACTCCTTAATTTTTCCATACAGTTTCCCAGGATGTCTCATGATTTTTTTTTTTCACTATATACTATTGCATAAAAAGTAGACTGTACAAGAAGTTCAGTCCCCAGTTAACACTTCAGAATATTTCTGTGTACTGCACTATGTATGTTCACTGCACTAGGGAGCAAGGGAGTCCAGGTCAGCTCCTCATGGAAACAAAGAACTTGACAGGTGTTGTTTACCTAAACACTGTGCTTTACCTTATAATACACACTGAAATCACCTGGCTGGGCAATATCTACCCTGTGAGTTCCAAAGGCAGTTCCCTACCACACAGGATCTCCCACTGCCTTGCAAGCAAGGAAATTAATTTCTCCCTGCTTTCTGCACTTGGGATAAAAACGTACCACTGGATCTCTCTGTTCTTGCTGCCTTCTTGTTTAGTATTTCCACTTGGGACACTACCAGCTTCTCCAAAGTGATCCAGTGTTAAATTCTGCATCAGATCCTGATCCTGAACATCATCAAACACAAATGTAAGGGCCTGTGGATATGTCTGATAACCCATGAGTACTCTGTCTAAATCCCGGATTCGTCGTCCATCTGCAAGCTGATACTTATCTCTCTTTGGTGGTTCCTTAGCAAAGTCAGGTAGTGGGTAACTGATATAATCTTCATCAAAGAGGAACAAATCAGAGCTGGTCAGTATAAGTGTTTTAGGTTGAAGTGAACTAGTGTTTTGAGCAGATCCTTCACCGTGATTTACTTGGAATGCCAACACATACAGAAGGATGTTGAGGGATGGAAGATTAGTCAAACCATCCATCTTCTCTGCCACTAGAAAAGCAAGGTCCCCAATTTCCTCTTCATTTGGATAAATAAATTTTACTCTGCTAGAGTGAATCAGTTCGTAATTCTCCATTTTTCCTGCAAGAAACATACATTATTACATTTTAGTATTATATAATACTTCCTTATGTATGAGGATAAGCAATAACCTTTGACAGAGGAATTCAAGTTTTGTATCTATTCATATGTGCTTTTGCTCATATAAAATATTTGAATAATTATATTTGGATTGCAAATCTCTACTGGAGTCTTTTTTGCATTGTCAACATACTTTTCTGCAAATTTCTAACCACGCAATTAGTTCAGGTGATGGCAGAAGTTAAAGGAAACACAGCTGGATTCTCAAATCAAAGATTATCCACCTCCATACCAAGTGACCTCCTCTGCCTCCTTCCCACTCCCCGGTTCTGAACTCACTGAAAGCATTATCACATCACTGAATACAGAGTCCCTGCTTTCAAGTTTTTCCACTTTTAATCACTAGAGTTTAGATGAAGCCTTAAGTCTGATGCCCAAATAACTCATGACATGTAGGAAGGACCACTCACCTGTGTTTTTACTCCCAAATTCAGAGTAGAAGTCTTTGTCTACTGGCTCAGGTGAAGGTGTGCGTGCAAGCAAAGACAGAACTGCCATAAGCTGCTGGATGAAGGTGTGAGTGTTGTAGCTGTCCCTTGTCAGGCAGGTGACAATGTGATCTGCAGAATGGCCTGAGGAGAACACAGAATACAATCCACTCACAAATCCATACGTGGCATTATCATTTCTTGAATCAACAGGCAGCTGTCATCAGAAATGATTTCTTGCAAGGATTATTTCTCCTGAAAACATGTTTCATTATTCAGAAATCTTTGAAACCCTTGGAAACAACAATAGAATCCTTACAAAGCCCTTAAAAATACATAATATAATTACTCTTCATTTAAAATACGATGTACACTTATGGTTCAAGTACAGCTCTAGGGAATTCAAGAAAAAGAAGCAACAAAATCATACACTCTTCCATCTCACTAATAAAGACAGGAATCCATCTAACAGAAGACTAAAACAAAGCAGGACTGGAAAAACTTAAAAGCACAAGATTTACTCACCAGTAATGCGGAAGTATTGGTCAAATAGGCCAACATTTACTGACTGCAGGTCATTAAGTTTTAGCACAAAGCAGCAAGAGAGGTGGAAAGAACTGTTTTCACAATCTGAGTTCTCTTTGTTCCAAAAATCTGTTTTAAAAGTATACATATAATGAAAATGTAAAAAAAAAATTATTCTGCCCATAAACTTAATTTTTATCTTAAAATCCTATACTTATCTCACATTTGAAGAAAGAAATTAAGAAGAAAGTGGGTACAGTGGCTAATCATTTCTCAAGCAATAAATACACCTGAATCTCCTTGTTAGCAGCATTTCTTGAAGCAGCTGTCACATACCAGAGTTAAATCAGCAGATGCATTGACAAACCACTTGAATTGAATGCACACCCTGAAGGTCACTACTGCCCACTTACCATTTTGGTTATTAAAGGGCCTTTAGCTGCCTAGGTGATGGTAGGGACTGTGAAATGACAGCAAAACACGGATACAGTGGCAGCTGGAAAGGTCTGTCTGAGAAGCAGACGTGACTCAAGGCCCTGGTTTTTGAACATAAGTCTTATGCAAATACTTTACATACAGTAAATTTTGCCACTGTACCCCTCAACTAGGAGGTCCCAAGTAAGATTACTGACCAAAACTGGTACTTCAGTTGAAGACAAAAACACAGACAGGGATTAAATTTGTAACCTTATTAAAAACAACTCTTTTACCTGACTGGTGCTCATCAGCATGAACAAAAGAATCATCCAACAGAAAGTAAATAGCTTTTGTTGAGAGAAGCACACAAGCCATCACTTCCACATTGGGAGTCTTGTAAAACAGAACTGAAGACCACATAAGATGTCTCAACTCTTCATTTTCCACCTAGGATGTAAATTTTATTTCATAAATCACTTTTGCACTTTGATATTTCAGATAATTTCATCATCTTAGAGGCAACTTTAGACTACAAGAGAAACAACTTCAAAATCTGAAGCATCTGAACATGCAAAGAGCAGAATTTCACCTTAAAGCTGCTAAATGAGGCCACAATAGCAGCCACTGAAAATATCTTGTGTTTAAATAAGAAAATTATTTTTCTGTTGTGGGCTAATTATTCTTTTTTTTTTTTCTGACCAAAACTAGAAAAACCAAAAACATCTCATGTATAAAAAAGACTTTTTAAAACAGACACTGACAACAAAACTTTAATCAACAGAGGAGCAGTGGCCTCCCAAGCCTCAAAAAGTCTACTGGGATGCTACTGAGGGGTTGGATTTAAAGATCCTCAAGAGAGGACAGAAGCACAGGTGCTGTTCCAACCAGACACCTTCCCAGCTTCTATCTTGATGAGCTTACTGTGAACCCTCAAATGTCACCTGCTTTCTTTATCAGCTCCTCCTGATGTAAAAAGAGAAGCACAACTTGTAACTGTGCTTACTTAAACTTTGGAAGGGAGATAAGGGAATAAAAAATGTCTCTATTTCTCAAGCTTTTCAACTCATGTATGTACTCAGACCTCAATGATTTATCACTCAAAAAGCCACATCATAAATTTAAAGTAAGATTTGTACTTTTAAATTTGATGGTCACGCAGACTATAAATACGTTTTTCAGAAATTAGGTTTATCTGTCCTTGTTTCTGGAGTACCTACAGCCATGAACATGTACTGCAGTCACGCACCATATTACAGAAACAAGTCAGAATATTTATGTTTCACTCCTCATAGTTTCATTCCTTTTCCCACTCTAAAGAAAAAAAGAGGAACATTCTTGGAGCAATCATGTCTTCAAGACATACACCAATGTACTCTCCTGTTCTGCATCACAGATCCTGAGGGCAAAATATGCCTGGCAGGATCCCAAACACTGTGGCAGGGAACCCAAAAGGGAGTAACACAAACAGATTTTTGATCAAAACACTCCCAGGTTTCGCAGAGCTCAACGCTCGTGGCTAAGTTTGATCAGGGAAGTTCTTTTCTAAAATACTGTGCAGCACAGATAGTTCACAAGGCATCTTTTTATACACCTGGGCAAAGGCACAATACCTCTGCAATGTTGCCATGGAAAAACTCAACTAGGGCACTTCCTTTCAGCCCAGCCACATACTGCAGAGACACAGAGACATGGAGGTGAACAGGGATCTGGTTATCTTCTGTTATCTTCTGCACAAGAAACTCAGATGGATATAAAGATGACAGTGTCAGATGAGGCTTGCAAAAACTAGAAGAGATCCAGAAAACACATACAAAATGTAAGGAACTACAGAGCTTTTCCGCAGGAGAATTAATATTTATATTTTGTTCAAAAATTAAAGCCAGGCAACTTCCATTTTTAACAGCTTAAATTATTTATCTTGAGCATAGCTGTCAACCTGCCACGACCTCAGCCTGCAGGCACGTGGAATAGGAAGTTTCCTTCCATAAGAAATTACATTTTATGGTGCAAAACCAAAACAGAAATAAAAAAAGGCAGACAGGTACAGTGTAGAATAGCCATCCACACATACTTCAGACTAGCAGAATGCAGAAGCATTTAATCAGTACTACAGTCCAAACCCAATCACAGTGACAGCTGCAAACACACTGGTTAAGCCAAACCAAGCACTGTGCAAGAGCCATTTTACAGGAATTATTACCTTGCTGACTGACTGTGCCTGTTTGCCTCCACAACGTGATTTCTTACAGCATCAGATTTGCTCGAAGCTTTGAAAATAATAATAGTCTTAACATCCTGCAGGAGTGTCCTTAAAAGACTGTAGATTCTTAGGAAGTGGAATTTCTCATGAGGTAGAACAAACACTGCTGTAACAAATCTGTATCCAACGAGCAACTCCAGCACGTGTCCATCCAAAAATGAACCCTTCTGCTGGATGGAACCATGAGCTGGATGCAACACTAGTGATGCTAATGGAATTCTGTTCAGCTTAAATACACTTCCCAATTCTTCTGTGCCTACCCATTTACCTGGCAGTAAACTGAAATCCACCTTTACTATGTACAAATGCTGGGGTGTTAGAAATATCCAACATGGATGGATCACACAGGGACCCTGCTCAGAGGATTTATACACTGAAGAATAAAGTGCAGAACACAAAACATTTTTTGACCATTCTTTGCTATTGCCAGCTGACTCTGGTTGATGCAAGATTTCCTGAACATTGGTTTTATTCCCACCAACAAGGTATGTTGGGAAACAACCTTTTATTTCAACATCTTCTGCTGAAATGCAATTCAATTCCATAAGCTGACAGAGGAATTCTTGGAGGTTTGCTTTTCCACAGTACAATGTGGAGCTTGGTAACACTGATGTGTAGTGTTGAGAGCAACAAGCGTGTAAACACGAATAAAAGTCTTGAAGATTCTGGGAGTCTGAAACAACAAACAAGCAGTTGTCACTGGTTTTCAGCTTCAGAGCTAAACAGATTTCTGGCAGGAGAAAGCCAAATTCTGTTAGATCAGTGTATGGCAAACACAGCATTAATTTCAAGGCAGAAGGGATGTGCTGGCAGTTTCCTCTCAATTCCTGGTGAGGAATCTCAAACACAGCTAGCATATCATCGGTCAGAACCAAACAGGAAGCAAACTGCCTGAGTCCTTTATGAATGTGGATAGAAAAACTCCAGAGAATTTTGACTATGTCAACACACTCCACTGCTGTGCTGTCCGATGACTGAGGATCTGAAGCAGTGCTGAACTCAAAAGTCTGATCTCCTTCGTGAAGTCCCATTTCAAAATACCCATCTTCCTTGTCTGTGGTAGCGGAATTACCTGGAGAGCTTCCTTTATTCTCTGTGAGGGAGGGGGGAGATTTCTGCACAGTCTGCACTATGGAGGCAGAAAGGTGCTGGATAAAGTCCTGGTTTGTGGCAGTGTAGGACATACAGTTAAAAGGCAGGATGACGGTGTCACAGGGGTCAGGCACCGCACAGGGTTCTTCCTCTGAATGCTCCAAGCTTCAAAAGAGAGAAGAAGCCTCAGTAAGTACAAACTTGAGCTTAAAAACAGCCATGGTTGCTACAATTCATGGTGCTGTTTCTCAGGTCTTTGAGGTTTACTCTTGCTAACACAGTTAAATCAGTGTAATTTTGTAAAACATCTCTTTGTACTGCACACAGTCATTGATTTTAAAAGCTGGTAGTGCATAATTCCACAGAAAGTAAAAACTAAAATGGTTAAGTCATCTTCCCTTTCCCACTCCCAGTAAGCACATCCTTATTATAGCTAAAGGACTATGCAGTACAGCTATTGCTGGTTTTGAAACTGCCAACTGCATTCCAGGGTTCAAAGATTAAGAATACCATAAAACTGATTTTGATTCCAAAATCCAGAGGCAGAATACAATGAAAGAGACTGTTTTGCCTTAAAGGCTGGGTTTAAGAAAACAGCACCCACTGTTATTACACAAAAGCTAACAAGGATTTAAACTAGAACTTATTTATCTAGCTTACCACATCTGATGACCACTTCCATACTCTTTGCATGAATCCAATAGAGAGGCAGGTGCCTAAGGAAAAGAAAATAATATCACAAAGCTGTCAATTACTCGGACTTCAGCACACATGAAAAGCAAAGTTAATGCTGGCTCACACTTTCTAAAGCTGGCCAGCTTGCTGCAAAATCCTGTGGTACTGGCCAGCTGAACAGCCATCCTTTCAGGATCCAGAAACACTGTTTGCTTTAGGTTGGGCATTCAATTAAGGCAGAAAAAGAATGAACTTTGCTACTGACTTGAGAACAAATTCAATCTGTGACTCACAGACGTTTCAGCACACTACAAATTTTTACTGATTTAGGGTAAAATGAGGCAAAAAGGTAAAGGAACTTGACAAAGATCAACTAAACTGGTAGCACAGGAGAAGATATCCTCAAGTCTTGCTGTCTCATTCCCTGAAAGAGTGCTTCCAATACAACAAATGAAATTACAAAACAGAAGTTATCAAACAGGAGGAGATTGGAGAAGACAAATTAAGGCCATTGTCTAATGACAGGGAGAAGGTTCTTCCACTCTACCAGTAAGAGAATCATCTTCCAAAAACTGGTATTGTAATAAGATGACAGAATTCTTATACTCAGTATATAAATGGCCATTAAATGATGTGATACCAATTCTGGGTAAACATCTCAAAGCCATGACATGTGGCAACAGTCCTCTGCAACTCTGGTAAACTTGAATTATGCTTTTAATTTATAAGCTGAACTAAAACTCCTTGACTCAAATTTGGGGCTGTCTCCTTTTCCATTAGCTCTGACAATAAAAAAACCCCTTTGCTATGGATTACTACAATAACCTAAGTTTAACACAAAAAATAAGTTTGCAAAAGCTGTTAAAAATACCATAATTACCTGATTTTTACAACTGGAGTCTGGTATTTCCAAGCATCTCTGGGGAATTGTATGGTCTGTAGGAGTCAAACAACTGGATTGCAAAAAACTGCTGGCTAGGACTGTTTCTTCACAAATTATTTCTAGAACAAATATAAAGAGCTCTTTAAATCACTGACGTAAAACCAAAATGAACATCTAATAGTATCGTGCCAAACAAGTGGAATTAAATTTGTATAGTCAAGATCTAATCATAAATCATTAAAACTAAAGAATAACTTCACACAATAGCCAGGGCAAAAAAGCAGGCAGAATTTTAGTTTACTTATAGAAGTAACTTCAGGTGCACTGAGAGTTGCATTAAAAGATTGCTAAAGCTCATTTTTCAAGCTAACAATCAATTTAAATCTCAACATCTGGTTTAAGAAATCTTCACATGATTCAGTCTTAACAGAATTAGTCTGTTGCCAGGCTGGCAAAAACACAGCAGAGCCCTCTTTGTGAACTTTGTACATGCTCTCAAATTTCCGTAGCTTCAAGAGAACAAGTATAATATCTGTGTACAACCTTCACACTCAGATCCTCTGGTCCCTCAAATGCCACTTGAGATATTATCTCACCTTATTTGGAACCTTTTTCAAGGATTCAAAGCTGAATTACCACTAAAAACTAATCCTGAGTGCATATAAGCCAACATCCTCAGGGACATTTGACTTTTTGCCTGTTTGACATTCACAGCATTGCCCTGACACAACAGAGCAAATCAATTTTCAGTATTGCCACTGAGCCTGCCAGCTCTGGGATTTAAATATGCAAAGAAACAGCAAAGTTACAGTGTGGATATGGTGTCTGGCTGGAGCATAAAAACTCCTGCATGTATCTTTCTGGCTGGATGGTAAAGTTCAGCAGATCACATCAAACCATCTCATGGTCAGAGGAAACACAAGAGGTATTTATTATTTGAACAAAATACTGTGTTAGCAAGAAGGAAACGCAAATTGACAGGAAAAAGAGAACATGACAAGCATTATTTTTGGTTTTCTGTTTCCTATAAATATTTAATCTTTTTCCATAAGCCATTTGCCAGTGACATTGAATATGAATAATATGTTACGGAAACAGATGGTGTCTAGAAAATGCAGAGAAAACAATTCATAGAAACAGCACATCAGGAAATTAATTCCATTATTCATGATTTAACAGTGAAACTACTTGCCTAGCACATCTCTATTTTTTAAAATAGATTTCTCAAAATCAGTATTTTGAAAACAACCCTTGATAGTAGATACATAGCAAATAATCCATTTTTATTGTTAAAACTGAGAAATAGCTTGCCACAGTCTCTGTTTTCCCACTATTTATAAAAGCCTTTCCAAAAATTCTACTGAAGAAAGCTTATGGGAAAGGACTACAGTAAATAAGCCTTAGGTCTTATGCAGTCTCTCTATAAAACTCATAAGTTCTTCAGAAAGTTCTGTATTTTCTTTTCTCCAAAGACTCATTTGATCCTAAACATTTATTGTAATAGAAAAAGACAATTGATGAATAACTTAAGCAGTTCCAGTGGTTGCTGACATGCATTTTTACAGCAGGTCCTGTGTAAAACTACAGGTTGTTACACAGTTAAAGGATTGAGACAGTGTCAAATGTTTAATACTTTAAAGCAAGCATTGACTTCGTTTTGGAAAAACTGGCATTTTATCTGCAGATCAAAAGTGATCTAAAAAGACTACAAAAGGAAAGTACATGAATAGCAACCAGCTCTGCATCGAGGTTTCAGTCCCTTAAATCAAATGCTGTCAGAGCAATTCCATTTTTCTAGAGCGAACTAAGAAAGCTCTACTGATTCTGCAGAAGTCACAGCAATGGATCTTTTTCAGTGATCAAGCTTTTCAGGGATGTTTCTCTCCCTCATCCACCAATCCACTGATTTACTGGTAAGAGGAAGCTGTGCCACGCCGAATAATTGAGAATAAAATGCCTGCTCTTTTAAACGGCTACAAAGTCTTCTCTCACTGTGCATATCCTACTGCACGTTAGCTTTTCAATCAGACAAAAGCCAAACCCAAGAAGTATCCATCTCTTATCAGTTACAAATGAACATTCACATTAAGTCAGTCTTACAGCCTCCTGCAAAAAAGGAAAGTTAAGCCATTCTTCTAAATTCTGAATGCAACTACTCTTCTGAGTTCCTAATGCAACAGGCATGTTTATTTGAAACGCACAGTAAAAATACTTTCAGGTAAGGTCAGCAGGTACTGTAGAGCACAGCTGATGTGCTAAAATCACCACCTCAGCCAGAACATGAATCCCACAACTGTCTTTTACTCATCTCCTTTTTCTACCTTCCTTCTGGTGTGACAGAAACGCAGCTCTTCCAAAAAGCAATAACGGAGGACGTACTGCGTGAGCTCACATTTTGCAGACCAAGAAGCAATTTTAAAATATGTCTGTGTATGCCACAGTTTTACATTATGGCATGTATCTAAAACCAGAAAAGATATCTAGTTTCCTGCAGGTGAGTTCTCTGGGATGACACAAAAGAAGCCCTGTATCCAAAATTCCACTCCAGTTAATTAACACTACAGGGAACGACAGGTCAGTTCTGCTCAGTCACATACACACAACTTTCACTTTCAAAGCCAACACTACCAGGTCTTTCTGCTGGTCTTGATAAGCCCTATATCCATGCACATAATATTCATGTATATCAATGCAGCTTAGAAAAGCAGAACCAAGAGGCTCAGCCCAGCAGCACGATACATACATGATTACCTTGGCTGGAGCTGACAGGACGAGGCAGAGAGGGAGAGGAAGGACGAACAGTAAGAGAAGAACAGTTTGATTTGGAGCTGGCAGCAGTGAGCCTGGAGTCCTCACTGATCTAATAAAGAAAGTATGCAGCAATTAAAGAAAAAACCTCAACACACAGGACACATCAGATCCTGAACTAAAATAAGTCTACCCAAGCTTTCTCAGTTTTAGTAAAAAGAAAATTAGTGCCAGCTTTTTTTTATTTTTGGGGTGGGGTTGGTCAACTCCTCTAAGTTTCAATTTCCACACTAAGTGGAATTCCACTAAGAATTCATTTAGAAAAAAGTCATTCTGATCACTGACTAGTCACTGCATTGACAGAACTGGCGGTTTCACAAGCCAAAAGGACAAAAACAGGATTTCCACACTGTAGGGATAGAACCTGTTCTGTCCATAAATTTATTACCAAAACAGGACCAACCAACTACACAGCACACAGCCACACACCAGAGAAGGCAAGGAGAATTCAGATTTCTGATTCTCTCCCACTGCTAAATACCCACAAGAAGGAAGTTTGGGAAAGTCATTTCAGTACTCTACAACACAAGCAGTAAAATCACAGCTCTGTCATACTTGTATGAGATATAAAATATGGCTGTTAAGGTCAAATGCAAATTCATTGTGTACATGATTAAGTCATTTTATCTTTTCCTCCCACTTCCTCTCTCCCAAGCCAGCATAAAAAGGAAGTTCAGATAACTACCAAAACTGCATTGAAAACTAAATAGGAAAAATAGACAATCTTAAAAGTTCATAACACAATAAAGCACAAAAAGCATGAAAACTTCAATGCTAAGGAAAGTTTAGTGAATTCTGCTTACATCTAATTTATGCAAGTATTTTTTTAAGCTTCTTTTGTATACAGCACATTCCATTTCTCTCACAGCACCAAACTCACCTTTTTATCAGAATTGCTCAGTTTGTATTTCACCTCCTTTGCTTTTTGTATAGCTTTCAGAACTTCCACTGTGTCTAGTTCCTTTTCTGTGGTAACAATGTTATCCAAACAAACCTAAAAAACAGTTAAAACATCTCAAAGTATTGAAAACAAGGCACCTCATTCCACTTACTAATGGAATAATTAAAAATTACCTTTGCTTACTGCAAACTATGTGCATCTTTGTAACCATTACACAAAAACAATTACCGCATTAGACCTTGCTCCAACATGATGAATCTAATGCAAACTCAGGAATGTTTGGTAAGCTTAATATCCTTCTAGCACAGCTGTATTTCAATATTAACACACTGTTACCTGATGAAGGCAGGCTAAACTTTCATTTAGATCCAGGAGCACAGCTGAATAATATTAATATGGTTTAATTCTCTAAAGATCTTCTCCAACACACGCTAAAAACTTACCAGTCTTTTAGAACATTTGCACTACTTTCCTCACTAGGCTATAAAAAAGACTTTTCCAAACTGTAGTTTTTAAGGCAGAGCAGCACCCTGGCTCACCTCTGAGGCCCTGTCTCCAAACTGAGCAAGTACTTTGGTCCGGTAATCAGGGATGATGCTCAAAGGATTGCTGGATAACATCACCTTCTCTAAGCACGGGAGGTTTCCAATATTCTTCACTTCATCAATCTGAAAGTATGGGAATAAAAGAGTGAATACAGACTGGTCAAAGGAAAATGAGCACGCTGACTGAGCATTACTTGCACAGATCACATCCACACAATGACCAGCAAAAACTGCTACAGCCACTTCTATTTATTTGCAGTTTCACCCACAGCAAGAAATGGCTTGTGATCTAACACACAATTCCATACTGAAAGGCAACAGTTACCTGTTCTATTTTGTTGTTGCTTAGATCCAAGTTGACTAATGAGTACAGTTTGTTAAGACCACACAGCCTTTCCAGCTGATTTCCTGCTAAATTCAGAGTTTTGATGTTTCCCAGTTTTGTGTGAACACCTTCCAGAGATGTAAGTTTGTTGTAGGATAAGTCCAGGTGAACAAGGTTGTACAGATGCTACAACAGCACAGAAAGTCCATGTCACATGCCAGTTAAAATTGAACAATTGCAAAGATGCTGTATTATGGCTTGCTCATCTTTTTGTGCAAGTGTTCTCACACTAGACACTACATAGCATGAAAAACACACCATGAAACTGTACATTACACAGGTTCAAGCTTGTAGAAAGGAAACTTCCTCAGCTGCATTTTTACCAACCTGGCAGTAAATTAAATTAAGAACTAAATGTTGTATGTCAATATTGGCAAAGCAATTAAAATATCCAGAGCATGTAAGAAATGCACCATTAGAAAAGTACTTGATGTTATGAAGAATAAGCAGTTTGGGCTTAAACTGTTCTCCATGAACAATAAAATTCTGAAGCATGAAAATCTGTGTTCTAAGGTCTCTGGCAGTTGGGGGGTGTGTGGAAATATCACTTTCAAAAGCATTTACCTGTAAATTTTCTACCAGAGACACCCCATTGTGACTCAAATCCAGGAACTCAATCTTTGGGATTAATTTCTAGAAGAGAAAAAATACATGTGTTAAATGCACTTCAGCCTATATATCAGGCCATACTTCCTTCACTATCTGCTGACCAACAAGCAAAGGAAAGGTATTATCTAATATAGTCTCTCTTCTCAGCTTTTGGCATTTAAAAAGCATTCTGTATGACCTAGTGCAACAAAGAGTTAAATCTTGTTTTTAAGAAAACCAGGTTACTCTGAGGGGCACGGTTAAGTTTTAACTTGAATGAATAAAATTCTAAGTGGCCTATAGCTTTTAATAGTAAAAGCATGTTTCAAAAAGTCAGTATGTGGAAATGTTGCTTACAGAGCACAAAATGACAAACTTTTCTCCTTTAGCAAAGGAAATATCAAAGTTCTTCTAGAACGAATCTCCTCAGCTTTAAGCTAACCAAGATAAAGTGCAACTGAAAATCTTGCAGAAAAAAAGATAAAGAGAGCAAATGCAAAATTCCTGCTGTCTATAATGTGCCACAGATCAGTCATACTCTTTCCACAAAGAAAAATTATTTCTTACCACTGAATCATCAATTTCAGAGATGCTATTGTGACTCATATCCAAAGTTGTTAAAGTTCTCCACGTTGGGATAATAGCTGTCACTGGACAACTTGAAGTTGCATCCTCTGGCTCCCAATGATCAAACTCAGAGGCCTCAGGCACCAGGATTTCCTGTTTAAGACAAGCACACCAATACAAGGCTCACATCTTCAGTGAAAGCTCATGGTTTTGGAAACAATCCCAACAACCTTACGTAAGTAAGCATCAAAAATGTCCCCGTGAAGGGACACATTCAAACACCTCCTTCACTTAAATCTGAGGTTCTGTAAGGTTAGCAAACCCTTACAGTTCCATGGTTTTAAGAACAGGACCTGCAAGAGGCAGTAAAGAAAACTACATGGACTCCAAATGGATATTTCCACATTGTGCATGTTGGCTTTTCATGTGTTTTGGACACTCACCAGAAGTAGGAACTCACTCTTACCTTCATTGATGTTGCTGAAAATCGAATACTCAGTGTGGCCAGAGCATGTTTGGATGAAGTCAGCCCTTTGATAAGCTTTCCCCCACAATGACTGATCTATTGAAAAAAAAAAAAATCACATTACAAAATCAGAAAAGCTGGAACAGACAAACAAGACATGAAAGAGGCAGTTAAAAGCTTCAACAGCCAATTCCCCAGCAATTTGGAAAGTAGTCACAGCACTCCCTTAAAATCTCCTGAGATTATCAGGTCAGAAATACATTTGGCAAAGCTAAAGCAAGAAATTAGAGACATAACTATAGAAAACTTAAATTCAAACATATATTTGAACAAAGCTTCTCCATTGACTTTCTACCTGTTCCACATATTCTTCAAGGTGAAACTACCCAGGCAGTTTAATGGGTCACAGCATTTTACTGTTACCAAAAAAAAAGAGATATCTCAAGCTATGGCTCTGCCTGCAGCCATATCTGGGTGTCGTATGTCCTTTTTATCATAAAAAAAAAACCCACTTAAGGAGCGAGGACACTAACCTAAGGATTTAACACACTAGTGAGCTAATTACACAGACTAAATTTAAGATTACAAACTTTTTTTCTGTAGCTCATTTTGAAGCAGTGTTACTGAAAAGCTGCTACAGCCTCTGTCCAGCAGACAGGTCCTTCCCTGCCCTCAGTCACACACCTTGTGCAACCATGAGAGCTGGCACATTTGCTCATGTGCCAGGGAAACCACACTGAACTCACAGAGCTCCTGCCATTCCTGGCAAAGTTCTTTCAGGATTATCACCATTCATTTTTGGACAGAGTTTACTATAGGATGAAAATGTCAGTCTAGTGCCAGTCAATCCAAAGCTTTTCATGGATGTACAATTTCAAAAGTCTTCAAGATCTAAGCCCTTTTTTCCCCACATTCATGCTCACAGGAAAGGGGAAATACCCTCTCTGCCTTGTTAGACTCTCCCACTCTACAGTCCATTGTAGTTTCTTTTCCACATTAAAATGTCAATTATCATTGACTTCAGAAATCCACTTAAGTTCTTAACCAACTCAGTCTCCTGAGTTGGAAGAATTCACAAAAGAATTCACATACTAGAAAAGGTGCAGCATCCACCAAAAGTGGACAGAATATAGACTGCATGACAAATTCTCTCTCTGGAAAGACATGAAGTGCTTGAAGTATTTCTTAAATTACTCATTGAACAACTACTAGAAACCCTGATATTCACACTGAAAGCAGAGCAATGAAAAGGTCCTGCAAATTGTCAAGCAAGCAGCACTACACCCAAAAGTGCACTTTCACAGGCAAAGTTAATGTTAGGACATTTTCACAAATGAAAAGTATATTTTCCAAATGAAAAGTACCTTATAATAAACCTTGTAATATAACTTTGTTATAACCCATTGGTTAAATCTTCAAGGTAATGGAAAGCCAATTGGGTTTAGGTTTTGTGTATATACTGGAAATCACTTTTTTTAACAACACACAGTACAAGCTATTATTCTAAACATTTAAATTTGACATCCTTATTGCAAAAAAAAAAATTGCTTCACAAATGAAGCAGTGCTTCTAAACTATGCACTTCCCAATTCTAGCAGCAAAACAAAGCACAGAATGACGAATTGTGAGATATATGCAGCAGACCTGGCATTTGCAGACCTGGCATTTACAGACCCTCTGTGAAATTACGAGCAGTATCTCAAGTCATACCTCTATTTGATAAAGCGATTTGAAAATAGACAGATCAAAAGGCAAGAGATGCTCCTGAATGTTACTGGTCCCAAAAGGTCCCCCTGTTCCAGTGACCTGCCATTTAAGAACAGAGTTAGTGCACAAATCCAACTTGTCCACATTTCAGAGTCTTACACAGCCAATAGCACAAATAAGCAGCTTGGAAAGACAATCAAAGTTCCAAGCAATTTTTCAAGTATGGAATGATTCATGACACTTGCAAATTAACTCTTCAGGAAAAAAAAGGCATTAGTTGCTCCAGTTAAATGCACTGAACTTGAAGTGCCACCTTGTGATTGCAGTCTGTAGCACATGGGGCACGCAAAAAACAATTCCATAAAAGCAAGGCTGACCAAGGCTTCATTCTCAGCTGACAAAGCCAGAGCTGCATTCACTGAAAACAACTTCTTGAAACACGTGAACCCTCCAAGTCAGCACTGCCTTCAATTCCACTACAAGGGATAAAGATCAAGGTACTGACAAGATGGGTTTGAAGAAAACATTAGACACATCAATAAAAATGCATCTGATATTTCCATATGTTCATTGGATTCTGGTATCAGAGCATGTCAGCAGCCTAACAAACAGGTGGTGTCATTTATGTTTGGTGCGAATATAATTTGGGGAGAAAACTCTAAGGTTTTTCTCTGATCTTGTGTATCTTACAAGCTCTGAATGTACCCACTCACAAGCATTCAGAAGGGCTAGAAATTCTCCAGATGGAGATTTTTCTAAACAATAGGCTCTTCTCCAGCCAGAAAATCCTGCCTTCAGATGATTCCATACAGAGGATGGCAAAGGCAACTGAAGAGCCACAGGAACACCAGTGCAGCTGCGGTTTTGCCTTCACAACTTCCCAAGTGCTCCAGAGAAGCTTCCCCTGATTCACCACTTGGTTTCAGCTTTGAACACACCATACACTTAAAAGCAGCTCTTCATGTAATAAAATGGCTAAAAAGAGTTTGAGTCATAGCAAGCAGTGTTTAAAAAAAAAATTAGGGAAAGTCTTTTCAGTTCACTTATTTGGCAAAAAAAAAAAAAAAAAATCAAATTGGCTCCAGACAAAAATCTGTTCTGAGGCCATATTACATTTAATCTGAAATGGTACTTTAGCTAGAAACTCAGGGCCATCTCATCTATGAAACTGAGGCTTTTTTTAGTGTTTTGTTTTTAACTTTCAGATGCAGTTAAAGTGAGAAAGGGGACAAGACTTACATAAATACACATATGCATGTGTATACATATACACTGGCCTGCCCATGGTGTCTGCAAAGAAAGAAAGGTTGAAGAGAGTAATATTTATCTCTCTGCCCATCCCAAACTGCACCCAGATTCTGTGGCTGCCTCTACACAGAGAGCACTGCTGAAAAGACCACATCACACAGCAAACACCTTGGTTAGGGAGCAACATCTGTATTGAAGCATAAGCACCTAACACTGACCTCTAAATGCTTGTAGGTGTTTACCAGTACAGTTCTCATCCACTCACATCAAAATTATGCTAAGCATCATGTTAGTCTGGTAGAAACAACATCTCCAGTACCTGTGCAAGCACAGCTCACCTTCAGATACTTGAGTCTACAAGTGAAATCCAGAATATGCCCTAGGTCTGTTTTGGCATCTCCATTAGCACAGGTGGGTTTGCCCTGCAGCAGCTGCTGTGTGACGGCGTACAACTGCAGGGGTCTGATGGTGAAGACTTCTCCTGCCATCAACAGCTGCTCTCCTGAAAAACAGGAGGATGGGATCAAACACAAGGCTGCTGCAAGGGTCACAAAGGAATAAATGGCACATGGAAATTAAATGTTTGTCATTTATACTCCAAGTTCACAACTGAGGTACCAAAATAATGTCATTTTCTGTCAGTTTAAACTAGCACAGCTGAATTAAGGGGTTTGTTTTTTATAACACCAGAATAATCCAGGTGTTCAAATAGGTACAAGCCTGAAGCTTCTAATGCAACTAGTAGCAATTTCCATCAATCTTAACAGGACTGGAATCAAAGTTCATTTACATAATTTAAGAGTTATTAAACTTCTTCTGAGATACCTCTAAGTTTATAGCATTTAGGACTTTTTCTATCCAGGAATCACAGCATCTACCAACTAAAATACAGACCTTGGATCTTCTGCTATGCTGCCTAAATGCAGACTTGCAGCAAATATGTTTTTTGCAGAGTGTGAGGACTTTCAAAGCAAACTCCCAGAACAGAAAATACCTTATGTAATAATAATTTTACAATCCCATTTCATTCCAGGAACAGTAGAATGCAGCATCCAAGAGCCTTTCTGAAGGCACCACAAGAGTAAATGTGCATTGTGACAGTTGGAACACACACCAGTTTGACTTCATGGACAAGAAAGCATCAGCTTTCATGATAAGCAGAGTTCTCAGAAATGCTCTGAGGAGTAAAATTCCCTTCAGCTTCAGTGGGAGCAAGACCAAGAGCCCAGCTGTACATTACTACACTAACACAAAGCAGTCATACATCAGTGATTCTCCTATCAGCGAGACTGCAGGCACTACAAAGTCAGGAAGGATTTCTTCAGGAGCTTCCTTAAAATGTTCCAAATTTGCTGAACAGACCCTCTGAGATGCCTTCACCTAAAGTTAATTTTGTGCCAGAACAATCTGAAATGCCCTGCTGAAACATGCTTCACCCTATGGCCTCAGCCAACTGGAATTATACTGTAGCATCTTGCATGTCCTTCAAAACAAAAATAGCACAGGTTAATCATTTCACATGCCTCCTGCTGTTAACAGAGCAGCTGGAGCTGTTGCAGTTTTACAGTAAGAGCATTTCACTTTCATCTGCCAGCCTCAGAAAAGCACATCCTTTAATTAACTGACCAGAAAGTCTCCCGTTTCCTGAACTCTGGAAAAATAATATTTAGATATATAAAGTGATCTCTTGCATTTAATACACGCTATACCAGGACTCACTGACACAAACCAAACTTCCTTACAGGTTACACTAAAACATACTGAATCAGAAAGCTTAGCAAAAGCTTCTGATCACCAGTACCACATCCTGTCCCTTGAGGACACAGGCTAGTAGGCCCTTTTCAAAACCTAAATTCACCAATTTCTTTCCTTTCCAAAAGTAGATGAAGGGAAAGAAAGTATAGCAGTCTGATATGGAAGATCACTGTCTGGAGGTAAAATATCAGGTATGTGAATACATGCACACAGAGGAAAACATTCCTGGTTAAATACTTGCAAGTTCTTTACCTTTATGGAAGAGCTCCTCAGCCAATGCAGCAGTGATCCCATTGATCTCCTGCAAAGAATAAATCATTGTAATGAAATTATTTACATACTTATAGTGTCAATTTTTCAATGTGTACCTTTGCTGAAGTCTCCTTTTTTTTTTCTTTGCTGCAGTACAGGACTTTGATTTTTAAGCTGATTACAGATTTCTTTGTAGCTTGAAAATGCTTAATAAAAAGTACTTGAAATTATTTTATTTCATATGGTTTTTTATTTGCAAGATGAAAGATGTTGAACTACATTTCAATAATCACATCCTGCATATATTAGAAATGGGCAGCAGCAACTAGAGAAAGTATTACTAGAAATCATCAGCCCAACTGGAAAGCTCTGTTTTGAAGAAAATATTACAAGTTTAGCATTCTTCAAGTTTACATATTAAAGACTATCCTAATGCCTCAAGCACTCAACATTTCCTCAGAATATCACTAATTTACAGGTCTACAGGGAAGGAGAGATATATAAAAAGTAATTAGTCTTCTGGACTTCAACTCTACCGTGCTTGCTGCAGAGTAATTCAAAACCCCCTTTTTCCCATCCTCCATTTTCAGCCTCCTGGACCCACCCATTCAACCTCCATTGCCAGGTGCACAAAGATCAGCACAAGTGTTTCCCACCTGGGCACACCTCTCTCCACAAAAAGCAACTGCTCTATGCAAGTCCAGAAATAGTTCTGAGCACTTCCAACAGTTCCCTCTCAAAGGCCCCCAGAAAGAGCAAAATAAAACTCTCTGTGAGAGTGAAGCTTTCCCTAGACACACACATCTCCTTTGAAGGTAGCTGCAAAGGATAAACAGATATTATGGATCAACACAAAATGAATATTTCATGAGTTTACTTTGCTGACAAATACCTCATGATTCATAACAAGGGAATACATCCACAGGACATCTGCAGCAGGCAGCTCAGTTCGTTTGATGAGGCAAGAATTTTAGAACAGCACATTCTTAGTGTAACTGAAACCCCACTCACTGAGGACGAACAAAGCCTCCTCACCACAGTTTTCAGAACAACAAGCTCAAAACTGTATTCCAAACAAATAATTCTAGTTGTCATTTGAATAAGCCAATTACACTCATCTGGCAAGCACAGACTTAATTGAAAACTATACTCTGTATCCCTTTTGTCATCTGGGACAGAGCTGAAATTTTTTTTACATTCATTATTGGAACAAGATTATGACTGGAACTGTTCAGTGACTAGCAGGAACTATTCCTGTCAGATCTACAAGAGACTTCTGTCTTGGCTCTAACTACTCATATGCATCACACCCACAGAAGTCCATTGTTTGCAGGTGTCTCTGAACAGCAGTTTGTGGGTGTTCAGTGCTTTTCTTGCAAAACCTTTTATCTGTAAGTTAACAATTGAAATCTGCTCAGATGACAAAGTACAAGACAGTGCAACACAACAAGCATCCCCATATCACTGAGACATCCTTCTCAATGTCAAAGTAACAAAAGAGTTCTAGATTGCTGTCACATGCAACTGTTTCTCTTTACTAAGCTGCATCTGTTACAAATAAAGGCTTCAAAGTGGTTTTAATGTATTTATGATATTTCTACTCGATTTACTTCCATTAACCTGGGAAATAAAATTAAATAATCCCTATTGGTAATACAAACAAGAATAGGCAAAAAATATTGCAGCCTTCCTACACCAACTATGGAGGCAGTATCAGGGATTATGATGGCTCCAGTATGTACATGAGTTGTCTGGTAACAAAAATATTTTAAAAGATCAAAGTTCCACAGAAAGGTCATTTTCCAGTAGAATTGCTGTGGTAAATATTTAGCTTTTTTGCTGAATAACTAACACATTTTTGTAAATATTTAAAAGTATCCTGAAGTTCCAAATAAAAAACCGAGTTTACAACTAAGTCAGAATCCCCCTAGAGCAGAGAAATGCAGATTAAGCAAGGACTTCACTCTTAATACAAAAGTGCAGTACAGAAGCAGAGAAGCATTCATATCCAAATACTGCTAGTTCCCTGGAAAATTAAAAAAAAAAAAAAAAAAGATGAACGTTACAACAAGAGGAAGAAAATAGTCTTCCCGAAAAACAAGAGTAGGTAGGAGGAACTTCTGCCTCATAAAACCGTAGCTGAAGTTACAATACTAAAATATTAATGAAACAGGCATCATTTACAGGACAGAGTAGCCACAGAAAAATTATGCAACTTACTGGTGATCAGGAATTTTTGCTCCATCTGAACAGAATTGTCCCTACATTGTCACACATTTTTAATACATTTAAAACCTCTAATCCATTTCAGAGTGCTTAATAGTGACAAACCAGTGCTTCTCTCTCAAATCTGCAGGGCAGTAGCAACACCATGAGGTAAACCTTCTACTATTTTTATCTAAGTCAAACTCTGAAGTCTCACCAGGATAATAATGTTCATGTAACATGACTAAAACAGGTTTTACTTTCTTACTAAAACTTAATTAACACACCTAATGGACCACTTGTGACTCATTTCTGAAGTCTTCCTGTGAAACTAGGAAGGGCCTTCTCAGCACATCCCACCCCAAAGCAATTACTGCTCCTTCCTTCCATTCAGTTCTCCAGTGCATTATCCTCTTTATGAAGTTCATTCTCCCCCCTTACAATATGATGCCATATTGCAAAAAAAAAAAAAAAAAAAAGCCTAATTATACACAAGAGATGAACAAACAAATTGCAGTCTGAACATGAAATTGAGTAATTGCTCCTTGCTTCAAGCATCCTTTACGGTAACATCCTGTCTGCTGGCTGGAGCTATTTCTCCAAAGGCCACTCCATCAGTGTGTCTTCCATGGAGAAGCACCATTTGTCTTCATCTGGGCTTTCAGTGTGAACCACAGCTCTAACCATTAGCCACTAAGTAGGGGGGGTGTGGATCAATTATGCAATGCTCACTTGAGAGCCAGCACTATTGACTTCAGACTGACAACCAATTCAGCTCCACGTTTATTCATAGCTTCCAACTGTCCTGCCAGCATTTATTTTCTCCACTTAAGAGTCCCTGCCCACACCACTTCCCAGCAAAGTACCTACTGCAATAAAAAGTGGTGTCAAAAATCTTTAAAAATGTGCTTTGTTGGTTACATTGTGCAAAATGTTGAAAAAGTACTGTTTCAGCTAATTCATGAAGATTCCACACAATTCTCGCCAAGTCAGAGAACTAGGGAAAGACACTGAGGCCTCTATTCAGACACTAAAAACATAACTTACATATAAATGAAAGTGTAGGAAGTGTGACAAGACTTTTGGAGCAGTAACAGGGAATTTGAGCAGCAGGGTTTGCAGGTAGACCTCTAATTCCTTTTGTCTTTTCTCCACCAGGCTTTTGGAATTTTTTCCAATGATCTTCTTTGGAGGTAACAGATTTTTATCTATTTTCTTTTCTGAAACAAGCTGAAAGACAAAGACCAGAGTTACTACCTGAATCACCATCTGAACTTGCACAAAAGATGCAATGGAAGAGCATGTTGCCTGATATCCTGCTAAGATCCAAAAGTAAAATTACTTCAGTAAATTTAGCTACTGGCTTCAAAGCATTAGGTATTTTCAGAAAGAACATTTTGTCATAGAATGATAAAGAAGTTTAATAACAGTCTCTTCTGACAGAATCACTCACAGTACCACAGAGCAGACTGTAACCAACGTGATAAAGCAACAGAACAACCAGAGCATTTCTGAGAGAGCAGCACAGTCATGAATAAATTGGACTTTCCCTCATTTTCACTTGTTTGTTATCAGCACTGGTTAATAACTGCCCATGTTACTTTAAGGATATCTTTTTCATCCACCCCATTCAGAAGAGACTTTGTTCCAATCCAGCTTTTGGTTACCAGATCAGCTGGTTATAAACACGATTCTTAGCTAAAGAAGTTCAATGAACTGCCCTCTCTGACACAAACTTCCATCCAAGGCTAACGCTGGCCAGGCCAAGCTCTCCCAGTTCAAGAGGGGAATGTAACAGAGGCAAGTAATTGTTCACACAAAAAGGATTTAGTCTGCAGTTGGTATCTGGCAGATACTCTTTCTCTTTAGTGAGGAAAGAAATTGCATAAACTAGAACTACATGAACTGTCCAATGCTCTGTAAGAGACCAAGGCCACTGTTTTAATCCTCTTACCTTTTCATGCAGGTCATGGAAATCACTGTAACGATGTTTGACTGTCCACTGATGATTGCCAACACTGACCTGAATAATGTACACCTGAAAGGGAGAAATTCAAGTAAGGGAACTGCAACGCATTTGCCTTCAAGAGAAGTGACTGGCAGACAGGCTGGTTAATGGAGCACTGCAAGGTGATCCCACACTCTGAAAGTATCACAGCTAAGCCAAACCAAGGTGACTTTGCTGATGTAGGTCCCTTTATCTCATTCACGAGGCTGCTCCACACACAAGAACACGCAGATGCCTCCATGTAAAGCAAGGCTTTCACTTCTGCAACCCAAAGGTTAATAACCAAGGTCTCCAAGCTACTTCTTTTTCTGAAGGTTTCTGCTGACTCAAGTTGGTATTCACAGCTATCCACAAGCCTGAGGCAGCAGCATCCCTTCTTCCATCTACCAAGTTCCACAACGGGCAAAGGATCTTGCTGAGTTCCTGCTGTCCCTTCAGTTAATCAGAAATCTGGAGCTTAACCCTTGAGAAATGTAGACAAATCCTCTCGTTGGGTGGATGATATTTTACTCTTTTTAAGGTTAAAGCACACAAGACAGCTTCCTGAGAGTTACAACCGTGCCCAAAGAATCACTACAATTATCTAAAGCAACCCCACATTTCCTTGCATGAAACTAAGTATTTTTAGCCATGCATGTACCAAACAAGGATTTTCACTGTAGGTGACTTTCTGGACTGAATAGCACTGGTTCTGCAGACAACTCAGTCTACCTTTGGATATGCCAGAAACAAGACATCCCAAAGAAATTCTAAAGATACAAAATGAAACACAAATTAGAAAATGAACAAGGCTCTGCAAAACCAGTTCCACAGCTACTTGAAAACAACAAATTAAATAAACTGTATTATCCAATCCAACTATACTCCTTAGGGAAGACACTAACTCATAATCAAATCTTGAAAGCATTTAATACAGTTGAGAACTTGCTTACTAGCACAGATCACACAGAGCTGACTCATAGCTGCTCTGAGAATGATGCACATCCAGTTGCTAAACCCACTTGAGAAAACAAAAAGCACCAAGACTTTCGATCTGTTACGTAAAAGCCCAGTTTTCACATACTGTTAGTGCAGACCAGCACGTTGTCAAACATTACACAGAATACCAGTTGCATTTCAAAAGATGAGCTACAGCTCATGCCAGTTTTAATTTTGTGAGCATCTGACACTGCCTCGCTGAACAAAACCCAAGTCCTAAAGAGACCTGACTCAAGATGTCTGACCAGTGCCCGCAGCAAGGGACACGTCAGTGCTGGAAGGAGCCTGCACACACAGATGAGGCTGCACACACAGATGAGTGCCCACACGGAATCACAGACTCAATTAAGGCCTGTGCCTGCTTTCCCATCACACTGTGCTGGGAAACAGCAGATCAGGATTAATCACTGGGCTGGTGACAAACTAGAACAGGAATAACCCGGGTGCTCCAAAGCACCTCACAAGCCTGAGGAAAGCAAGGAGAGACTTAAAGAAACTGAAGTTACAAGTAAAGGAGCACTACATTTAAAAGCCATAATAAAAAGACCAGTTCTTTTGAAAAGCTAAACTATGGGAGATCAAGTGGCAAATCTAAATGCACATTAAGTACACACGGCATAAAATCTCAGATTAGACCCACTGGAAACACAGTAACTCCACAACTTATACCTCAGGAGATGAGGAAGGAATGCCCCTCTTTGTACAGAACACAGTCTGGGTAAATATATAATAAAGGTTTCATATCCTTTTGCTGAAATGGCAAGCACTGAGCACTTCTAGACACACAGCCCTTGGCCAAATGGATAGTGTGGTCAGGAAACTACCTGTTAGAGGTAGTGTTTACATGGACTGATACAATTCCTCAAATTAAGTCTGTAAAAGCTATAGCATTCCCCATTAAGAAGGCAGCCAGAGCAGGCAGTACACATTCACCCCTCAAACAGCATCAGTATGCAGAAAGACAGCAACTCATCTCACATCAATCCACAAGCTGCCATTACCTTGAAGAACAATACAAATGTTTATGTGCTCCAAAGACTTCTGTCAGTACAAAAAGAAATAATTTTAAAGAAAAAAAAAAACCCTTAGATATCTCACTTTTTGAGGACCTTAAGTTCATCTTCAATGAATTTTGAGTGCACTAATATGACAAGGCTGACAGTTGATGTTGAGGTTCTCCAAGGGCTGCTTACCTGTCACTCCAAGTGCTAAAGGCGTTCAGGGAGAGATGATGAAATTCTCACACTGCACTGTCTCCCAGACAGAAATGCACCATGTGAAATCTCCACCCAGATTTATGCCACAAACTGCATTTCTACTGAGCTCAAACGCAAAAGGGTTTGTATTCACAAGTTTTCCTCTTCCCTCATCTCTACCAAACTTCTCTGTATAATAAATTTTGTACATCTTTCTATAAATCAGTTGGTTTTTATAAGTTCTACTTTGTAAAGTGTTCAGTGTCTTTGCAGTGCTGTGTATTTTCTTTATTTTCTACCCAGCCACTACAAACCTTTTGCAGTTAAGAGCCCACACCACCAAACAGCATCCCTTCATCTCCCTAAATATTTCAGGGTGAAATATGTACTAAACATTTTTAAGGCAGCTGTTAAATGAACAGCAGTGATTCTCTACTGCTTTTTGTTTACTTCCTGACACAGTACAAAAACCTGTCCAACTTCACTTTACATGGAAAACTTGCATTTCTACAGTATTCTTTATCCAACTTAATATACTTCAGCACAGTAAAAAAACCAAACAAACAAACAAATAAAAACCCACACTTCAATGACAGGGTTGTCTACAGGAAGCCTGGGACTCAGGTGTCACTGCAGCCAATAGGTCCCAAATTCCAGACCAGTGATGCAACCACATCTCCTCCTCCCCATCTCAAGCAGTCAGACAGTTTACACCCATTCAAGGAAGCCACAGGGTTTTCTTTAAATATCAAGGCTAGTATTTATATTAAAAACAGCTGCAAAAGACAGGAAAAGCAGGAAGGCAATTTTAGGCCAAACAAATGCATAGCAGGAAACAAACCAAGCACTGACAGCCTTGAGGCTTTCTCTAGCAGCCAGTCCTCAGTCAGCATCAAGCTGGACCAGCACACACAAGAGAAACACCCTGTAAAACTGCTCAGACTGTACTAACCCTACAGAAAAAAAAACTTCAAAGTGCAGTATTTTTTCCTGCTGGATTTATCCAGACCTTGCCTACCGCCCCAACAACTCCAACAAGAATCACATTTTTAAAAGTACCATCAAAATTACACAGAACTGTGGACTTTCCTGATGTGTTTTACAGGATTTAATTTCACAGCCTGTCAAATGGACATCATTAAAGTCCCCTCTATTGCAACTGAGCTCTGAAATACAGAGTACAGCAGGAAACTCTTATGCCAGAAGAAAAACAGCTCTTTCAAGGATGTAAAATAGGACGACTGCCATCTGACTACTACATGTTAAAGGATAAAGATGTAGGTCCCTACAGCCTGTATTTCATTTCTCACCTTTACATCATCTAATTTCTGCCTGGTGCAGGTCTTTGTCACGACCTTAAGTACTGCTCATCTTATTTGGAACACTAAACACATACACTATTTTTTCTAAACCTTTTCACCTTGTGAATAATTTTGTAAAACTTTTGTTTTCATTGAAAGATCCATTCCTACATTTCTAATGGCTTGGGCCTGACTCATACAAACTGACTGCAGGTTTGGAGTCCTGCTGGCTGTTTGAGGAAGTTTACAAACAGGTAAGCTTAGTGCCAGGATGCCTTCAAAAATGTAGCAAGCGAATCGAAGTGGGATCAAATACTGGTAACTCTTGCCTTTCACACACTCTAGTTTTAAAGAGTGCTTTAAATGGCTTTAAAATAGCATGGTATTTCCAGAACTATAATCATTAAAACAGAAATCTGGCCTTGAAAAAATAAGCTTCCTTGGGCTTAGGTGCAGCAGCTTAAAATATTATGCCCAGCAATCAGCTGAGCACCACCTGCAGCAGAGTTACACACCTGAGCTACAGCTCAGTCTGGAAGTTTAATGGTTAATTACCAAAGGCTGGCTCTCCCACAGCACTACTTTGCAGGCTGAAGCAGCAAAGTAGCTGCTGTTTCACCTCCTGCACCCATGACCTCCAGTGGAATAAGGAGATAGATGGCACCGACATTTTCCCAACTAAATTCACTTGGTTTTCTCACTCACTCAGATATTGCATAATAGTAATGGAAATTGTCCATCCCAACATTAACAGGTCTTAGTTCACACCTGAAATGGAAGTTTCCAGTCCCCACACCACAGGTCTCACTGTGCCTCTCTGCTGATCGAGGACTGAGAGAACAAACCCACCTGGGGGATGAACCACATCCTAACACACATCGGCGACACTCCCCAGCAGTGGTATTTCTGTCAATACACATCATGCAACTGACAGAAAGAGATCAGACAAGGCTCAAAGATTTGTGTTAAACTTCTAACCAACTCCTTCACTGAACGATCAGGACGTTTTTGGCTGTAAATATGCAACTCACACCTGACAGTCATTCCCACAAAATCACGTTTCAAGGGCTGTCACCTGGGAGGGAGTTCAGCCCTTAACGTGCTACAGCTGTGCAAAGGTTCCGTCCTATTAACAACTCAGAAATCACTTTCCTGTTGCTTTGTTTTCTCTGGGTACTTCTAAAGAGGCAGGAACATAAAGCATTACTTATAACCATCACACAACTTTCTAAATGATGCCTTTCTAGAACATTGCTACCTTTTGCTTTTAGGCTTCTACAGCAGGAAGAAGCCTGATGTCATCATGTGCATTCTACCAAAAAAAAATTTACACTAAAATAAGGCAGAAACAGAAAACATTTTTTAGTTATATAACTAAAGGGTGGTGTGCTCAAGGCATATTCTGTCTGCAATTATGCTGAGGTTTGTTTTATGATGAGCTTCTTCCTGAAAAACAGACCAATTAACTCTTGGTAGGATGCAACCAGACAAAAACAAGTTATACATCAAAAATACCATTCCTTCCCCAACAAGAATACTGCTGACCATCAGCCTTTTTTTTTTTTTTTTTTGCTGGGGTGAGAGAAAAACTATCCATCCCGAATCATCTGATTTCCTCTGAAAATAAGATCAGCTTCACAAGAGGGATTTATATGATATTGCCCTCTGAAGGAAGGATTTCCTATGTGTAGTCCAGCTTTGAAAGCTACGTTCACTCGACAGCAATCCTCCATAAACATACGCACATATACACAGATATATATGGGCAAGAACACGACACTCGCTCGCTCAGCCTCCACCTCTCCCACCGGACCAAGGCTCCGCGGAGCTCGGGGCCGGTTCTCCCGGCTGAGCCCCCGCTCCCAGGCGGCTCCTTCCCCCGGGCACGGCGCATAAAACCCCTCGGAAACTTGTGCCAAACGCCTCCCGCTCCGTGCTCAGCGTGGGCACAGCCCCTGCCCGGGCGCTGCTGCCGGAGATGCCCTGGCAGCGAGACCCGGCCTCCCCCGCTCCCCGGCCCCGCTGAGGCGGCGGCCCCGCTCCCCCGCTCCGCCCCGGCACGTCCCGCACGGCCCCGCACCGTGTATGTGTCCACCAGCTCGGAGCCCAGGACCCGGGCCTCCCGCGGGGGCTCCTCGCCGTCCTCGCCTCCCGCCGCCGCCTCCATGTCGCCGGGAGAAGCGCCGGGGTGCGGCCGCTCAGGCCGTCACGGCTCCCCCGCGGCCGCCGCCGCCCGCACCCGCCGCCCGCCCGGCCCGCGCTGCCGCCGCCGCCGCCATCTTGGATCGACCCCCTCAGGGTGCGGCGGGCCCCGCCCGAGCCCTTTTATGGGCGCGCGGGGAGGGGCGGGACTTCAATAGAGGGGCGGGCCTTGTTTCTAGGGGAGGGGCCTGGCGCTGTAGGGGCGGGGCCATGGCCCGGGGAGGCGGGGTTACGTGTGTCGGGGCGCGCATGCGCGGTGGGTCTGCGCAGGGTGCTGGCTCGGTGTTGCCCAGAGCGGTGGAATGCAATGGAATCCAATAGAACCCAATAGAATCCGACCCAATGAAAGCCAATGCAGTCCAGTGGAATCCAGTGGAATCCAATGCAGTGCAATTGCAATTCAGTGGAATCCAATAGAATCCAATGCAATCCGGTCCAATTGAATCCCGTGGAATCCAATGGAATCCAATGCAACGCAACCCACCCCAACCCAACCCAGTGCAACCCAACCCAATCCAATGCAATCCAGTGCAATGCAATCCAATGGAATGTTATGTGATGCAATCCAACCCAACCCAGTGCAATCCAACCCAATCCAGTGCAATCCAACCCAAGCCAGTGCAATCCAATGCCGTGCAGTGCAAAGCTGCCCAGGGCTGAGCTCCCTCACAGAGCTGTGGCAGTGCTGCTGCTCCATGACCATCCACAGCCAGAGGTAGTGCTAGCAGTCCCCAGCTGCAGGCAGCCCCTGGCACAGATCCGTGGCCACCAAGGGCTGCTGAAAGCTTGGGTGCTGTCACATTGGGCCAAGACACCACTGCAGTGGTTCTGTGACTGATCTGCCTGATGCCACCCCAAAGCCAAAGCTGAGGAGCTGATGGGCCAGACCTCAGGAGTGAGCCCACTGTGAACTTGGGGTGTGGGATGTTGTTTTGGGTATTTCACTGGCATCATGGACTTGGCTTGCCTCAGTGCACTGTCCCACTGAGCACAGGGAAGTATTTCAAGCCCGTGCATGCTAAGGGGATCTTGCCAGGAATTTGTGGAACTTGTAACAGAGAAGCTAAAGGATGGGGAACAAACCCTTCTCAACCTTTTCCCCGTGAATCCACATTGCCCTGAGGGGGTGTCACAGGATGGCAGCTTTTCTGTTGGGCTCAGTATGCACCCCAGGAAAGAAAAGTTGAGGGGGAGAGAAGATATGAGGTTTTAGGAGTCTCTGACTCCGTTAAAGTTGAAAGATTATCTAGAGAGGTTATATTTTAGGCAGAGGGATGCATCAAGCATCCATCAATGCTTTGGAAGAAATTCAGCACTACATTATACATGGAGGGATTTCATTATGCACCATCAAGTCACAGGAGATTTGGGGGAAAAAAAGGACCTTCCAGCAAAATGAAGGTGACATCTCTCTGTCCTTCCTTATGCTACCTCAGAGAGGATGCAATTAGCTCAGTATGGTGTCATTAATAACACCAGAAGTGCCAAATGCCCTGGCTGGATGCATGGACCTGCAGAGCCCATGCCGGTGTCTGGCAGATGCCTCCAGGACCAGGGTAGCAGATGAGCAAATACACCTCTGCAAATGGAGCTGGATAAACCCATTTTGATTTTATTTTCACTGAAAAATGCTTTCTGTTGGTCAGGATGTAGCTGAAGGATGATGTGTGCCAGGAGAAAGCACATGTAGTGCAGGCAAACCAAGAGGGATTTTCTGTAGCTGTCCCAGCATCAGGAGCTGCTGCTCAGCTCAGCCTCTTCATGAGATAATAAGTGGGTTTGGAGAGCAACTTTAATTAAGCTTCCTCTCAATGTCCCGTCTCCTTAATTAAACAACAATTTGCAGCACTGGCGAGCCTGTCGGTTGCCATCAGTTCCCTTCTCCTCCTCCTAAAGCAGTTCCTGCCTGCAGGCACAGAGGTGGCTCCTGGTGTGACAGCCCTGTCCTGGCTCACAGAGAAGATGAAAGGGGGCAAATGGGGGCTTGTTCAGCAAAAAGTCTCTGAGGTGAATTTAGGAAGCAGTGAATTAAAGAACTTCAATGGTGGTGGGTCTGGCCTCTCCTAGGGCCAGTGCCCGATGCAGGGAACGGGGATGCTGGAGAGTTTTGCTGTGGTTTAGAACTACAACAGAAACCAAGGAGCCTTGCAAACAGCCCTGACCCCAAACAAAATTGCATCTTAGTTGGGCTTCTGCTTTGTATTTCCCTGCATTTGACCTGAAGGATGCCTCTGCGAGTTTTGCCCTGGATTACAGCTGCTTGGAAATGCAAACCTAGTCTGAGATTTTGGAGGAAAAAAACACAGTAAAACCTTCTGTTTGTCTTGGTACCTTAGACTGACTGACAAGTGTGGCAGCGTGTCAGGGTGCAGCTGGAGCCCAGGCTGACATGCTGTACCTGACCACAGTGACAGCTGGCGTGCCACCGAGCCAGCCATGCCCGGATTAAGGGCACTTGAGCTGGCAGCCCTCCCCAGGCTATAGATAGCCACACTCCATCTCTGCCCTGGGTCTCACACGGGGAGGCAAGAGAAGCAGCAGGAGCAGATAGTTATCCCCAGGACACTCCACACCTGTAGCAGCCTCCCCCTGCCCTGTGCATGGCAGAGGCTCTGGGTTTCTCTACAAAACCCCAATTCTTTTGTAAGCAAAGAACTTCGAAGAGACAGGGGATGCTGGAAGCTTTGGCTCCAAGCAGCAGGCGAGGAGGCAGCGGTTGGCACGATGCCCCTCGCCTGTGCCTCCTTCCCTGGGAGGAACATCATCTCCTGTCACCAGATGGATTTCATCCTTTCCCTCCAGGCACAGCTCTGTTTTGTAAGTCCCTGTTCGTATCAGACATTTGCAGAAGTGCAGCCATCCCACGTCAGTGTGTATGGTGGCAGTGGCCCAGATTTCCTCTAAGCAGAGACCCTTCTTCCTCATCCCGACCTGAATTTCAACCCAGCTGCTCCAGCAGCGCAGCCACAACCTTTTAAAGGCCATGTTAGAGCTCCCATTCCTGCTCTACATTGGCCCTGGATACATTCTGACGCATCCCAGGGGCTGTTTTCAGAGAGGTGACTCAGAGCCATCACCTCCCAGGATGGAGGGCCAGGGCCAGGCATGATTCCCCACGCTTGTACTGCCCAGTGCTGGCACCTGCAGTGAATCCTGAGGGGAGAAAGCAGCCAGGGGCACCGGTTTGCTTTGGGGCAACACTTCACTGGGAAGGTCTCTATGAGCTTGCCAGGAGGTTCTGAGGGATGATTTAATTGTGGGTGACAGCAGGTCCTTCATCCCATCCTGTGCCCTCACCTAAGGACAGGATCCAATGCCCTTTAACAAAATAACTACTTCCCTTTGCAGCTTTTCCTGCTTTTTCTGTGTTCAAGGCAACCAAAATATTAACATGTTCCAATTCTCAAGACTAACTGCTTCAAAAATTAATTCCTTAAACGCAACTATTTTCCTTGCTATTCCATCTGGAGGCAGATCTGGGCTGAAGCTGTGTAAATCAAGGCCAGTGGGTACCCACAGGACCATAGTTCCTAACAAGTTAATCCTTCAGGACTCAAAACCTGGGAGGATGTGGTGTGGAGACAGCTCTGTGCTCACCCATGTCCTCACTTTGTGCTGACACCAGCAGGGTCTCCGATTAACGCTGCTTTGGCTGGGCATTCCACAGGGACAGCAGGTTTTTCCATGCAGTATGATTCCTCTTAAACGGAGAAGGGATTTTAGAAAGGATGAAACCTAACAGCTGCACAAATATTATTTTCTGTTCTGCTAACTAACGCTGGTATGAGCCAGCTGGGAGTGGGACTTGGTATCCTGAGGTGCCGGAGCCATCCATAGCCCCTCTGGACACAAGAGGGAGTCCTGAATCACTAAAAGGAGAGGTTTGACTTCGGTTGCTGGATTAAATCGCTTTTTCCTGGACTGAGAAAACGCTGCTCATCACTTGGAGGTTTTTGATGTGTTTTGCTTTCCACCGTGGAGGAGTAAATCCACGGTAAATCCAGGAGCGTGGATTTTAGCCATTTGCAGTGGGGACAAGTCATCTTGCTGGTTGGGTGAAGTGAGTCCCAGTTTCCTAAAAAAACAGGAATTATCCCTGAAATCAAACATAGTTGATACCTCTCTTTTTGGTAACTGATCCCCCCCGATTTTCAGCCCCAGCTACAAACAGGAGCTTGAGGCAAAGCTCCATCTGTTTCCACACTTCTCTCCGTGGCATCGGGAGTGCAAATTCCCCCTACCCTTGGCACCCGCCCGCACATGGCATCAGCTTCTCCCAGGACATCAGCCCTGGCTGCCTGTCCTCCATGGGTTTGGGGACACCCGGCAGAGGGGACAAGGGGCCCCGACACCCTCTGTTCCCACTGCCCCGGGGGCACATTTGCTGCTAGACAGGGATATTTTGGGAGACATGCCTTTCCCGTATCACCCAATTTAATTAGGCACAGTATGATCTCTGTATCGCAGCTTCCAGGGGGAACACGCTGGAGGTGGAGGTGACATGGTGGCACGTGTCCAGTCAGGAGAGCTAAGTACCGCTACATATCAGCAATTTCGGCAGCACTGGCTGAAAGTGCTCGCTTGTTCCCACAACAAAGTCACGAGGAAAACTCCAGCTGCCCCCGGAGCGGGGCTGGGGCTGGCCCCGGACGTGCCAGCCTCGGGCTCGGCGGTGTCCCCATCCCAAGGCATGCAGGCGAGGCATTCCTGTGGGGCCGGGCATGCGGGGCTGCCGGTGGGCTGGTCCCAGCCCCCGGGGCGGGCAGCCCCCCTATATCAGCCGGGCCAGCGGGGGCAGAGCCAGCAGAGTGTGACCGTGACATCCCCCGGACCCTCACCCGCCCTCTCCAGCCATGGATGACATTTATAAGGCAGCGGTAAGTGCCTCCCTGTGGGGCTGTGGTTTGGGGAGAGGGGTCTAAAGGGATTTTGGGGCATTTTGTAGTAGATTCCCCAAAGCCTTGATAACTTTAATTCAATCGAGAAATGCAAATAAGAAATAATTATAGGGCAGCAACTTTTAGTCAACATCCTCATCCAGGACACACAGACCTTTCTCGCTGATGGCTCTGGAGGTTTCACACTCCTTTTATAAGTGTGAAACTCTCAACAGTGCTGCTAAATTATTTACAAGTAGTCCCCTGTTTCCCTGCTGTAAAGCAGGGAGATGCCTCACAGGTGAAGTTATAGATCTCAACCAGACACTCAAACTTTAAGAGGTGGCTGCTAGTTTTAGCCCAAACCTAGCATAGCAGCATTTCCCAGGAAGGAAACATTATTTTTATGGGTTAAACCTCAGCCTCTTCTTTCTGGTACTTTATAATTTTGCAATTGCTATGTTTTCCCCCTCCTTAGATGAATATTTTTCGGGGCGATTTATAAAACCCCTTGTTTTTTCTAAATTATATCCAAACCTTCTCCTCAGCTTTGCTGCTCCTGCTATCTGCTGTGCAGGATCCAGAATGTGAGCTATGCACTGGGGAACGTGGAACATCCTCATGGCTATTTTAACTTCCACAGCTGCATGCTGCACTCTCTGTGTAAACCCAAACTATTTGGTTTGTAATACGAACACTGCATTATTCTGTGATGTAGACAGACAGTGATGTGCCTGTGGAATAAGGATGAAAATAGATTCTGGATTGTGTGGATTGCTACTGCATCCCTTCCATAACTGGAGTTACATTAAGAGCTTTTTGGTGCTTTTTTAAATTTTTTTTTTAGTTTGTAGCTGACCAGCTTTGATTTTAACCAAGCGCACAAAAAATACATCATGCAAGTCCTATTTCAATTACGAGGTTTTTAGAGGGAAGGAATATAGCGCTTGGTAGGTAGTTAAAGAAAAAATCCCTCAGTGCTTACACCTTTCTTGTCCTTTGATCAGCCCTGAACCTCGTTAAATGGAACCCCCGTAGTGATCTTGACAGTGTGAAAAGGCTCAGGGAAGGCTGAGCCCCTCAACCAACACCTCCAAAAGGGAGGAAAATGGAACCTGTAAAATCAAAAAAAATCCAGGCTTTTCTAATGAAGGTTTTGAATTAAATACGTTCTCTGAGACTCAAGGCATTGGCCCTCTCCTCATTGTACAGGGACCACATGCCCATAATTAGGTAAATGCGAGGCTTGAGTCCTGGGCATTTACTGCCAGCACCTTTACAGAGGCAAAACAAGTCCAAGCTAGGCACAGCTGAGACAAACAGCATTTTTGTGGATCTATTTCCCCCAGTTTTAACTATAAGAAAACATTTACCTGGAAAAAAAATTGAAGAATTTCAATTTCCCCTATCTGACGTCAAATGGAACCGTGGGATAGATGGAGAGGATAGCTGATAAAAGCAAAATACAGCAGATTTGGTGTTACCGTGGCTGCTGCAGTGCTGTGACCTCCGAGCTCAGAGCTTGCCTTCCCACACTTCAGCCAGAGAAACCTGTCCCTGCAATGATGTGGAGGGAAAAGAGGAATAAATCTGCAAACAGCACCCATGTCCAGAGGGCACTATGAACAGGTCAAGAGACAACTCTATGATAAAAATATCGCTCTGTAGTTACAACGCATTTAATTTACATACACCACATCAATCACTTCAGAAGTCAAGGAAGCTTCAAAAGTGAATATTTTTGTATTTTCCACATGCTGATGGCATATATTAATATCATATTTATGCCAAATTCCCTACATGCAGCCAGAGAACCCAATGGATTTTCATCTTGCCCACTCATGCCTAGATAAGGGTGTGCAAACCCAAAGCTATTTTGGGAACATTTTTAGGCTCTGTTAAGCGCTGCTTAGAACAGTGCCAGGGACGAGTGTCCAGATAAAGGGCTGCAAGGATAAATTCCAAAGCCTGGGAACAATTGGGGAGCTCATCTTTATCTCCAGCACCTCTCACCCAGGCTTATAAATAGTGACTGCCCCAAGAGGGTCATGTTACGGAGCAGGATGGTGGCTGTGGGGCCAAGGGAGTGTGGCTGCTGCCCTTGCTCTGCCCAAACAATATCCTCTGAGGGCTGGCTGCTACCTGCCTGCCTTCAGCAGCACCAGGGACAAAGTGGGCTTGGGTTTCCTCCAGCAGTGGAGGAAAATCCTGCCACCGCCCTTTGGGCTTCCTGACTTGAAAGTCTTCACCTCCTGGTGCACAGGAAGCAGGATAAAGGCTCTCTGCCTGCTTCCCACAGGCTCTGTCCTGCTATGGAAAGGTACTTTCCCTGCCTCTTGCTGCAAGTAGGAAGGTTTTCCAGCTGGCTTTTGCAAAACCATTGCTCTTTGGGGTCAAAAGACTCAGCTTTCCCTCAAAGACAAGGTGCCACAACCCGGGATCGTGGGGTTTTGCCTCAACCAAAACACGGCAGGGATGGGTGTTGGGGACTGTTTGCATTGGGATGGCAGCAAGGAGACTTTAGAGGGGTCAGACACCCTCTGTGCAGGTGGGGGGGTCATACCTGGCTGGCTCCAGAGAGGCTGTTGACCAGCATAGGAAGGGTCAGTGTTTTCATGGATGCTGTAAAAGGGGCAGTTGGACACGGTGGTGAGGTCAGCAGTTTTAGATAAGCAGTACCTGCAGGCAGGAATGAAGCCAAAGAGAGAAATGCACTTGGACAGGTATGGCACAGAGCTGACTGATTCCTCTTTGCTCTCCTTAGTGATTATTTTCGTTAATTCATACTAACTAATGAGCTCCCACTGATGGTCTGAGGGGATTGAATTAGGGCAGAGTTTAGGAACAATCTGCCAGTCCATTTCAGCTAATGCCTAATGGCTCCACAGGCCATTTCTTCAGGGAGATTCCCAAAACAGGCTAAAGGGAATAGCAGCCCTCTTCAGAGTCAAGATCCTTTGTAATAACACTGACTCAGATGGAAGTAAAGCAGTTAATGCTCTAGGTAGTGCAGGCAGTTTCCTGAATCTAGGGCTGAAAAACAACTACTGGGAATGGTCTTGTCCACCTTTCCCTCCCCAGGGACCTCTCAAGCACATCCCACCTCTGACCTGGGCAGAGCCCACATGTGAGCAGCCCTCAGCAGTGCAGCCATCCCATGGTGAAGGCTGCCAGCAAAAAGAAATTATCCCAAATGGTTGATGGAGGCAAATTCTTTTTCCCAGTGGGACTCCCCTGCCTGTGCAAAGGCTATTTCTGCCATGTAGTAGGAGCTGCTACTCTAGAGAAGTGATGCTTGATTCAAAGGAGATGGGAATAATTGGTTTTTTAAGGAGAATAATCTCTTAGACAAAAAGTTATGGTGTCAAAACCCCACTGGCTGTACATCCCCTAATACATGAGGGTGACTGTTGTGAGACTTGGCTGATCTTTGCAAAGGCTGTTGAAAAAATAATGTGTCCTGTCAGTGATGCTGACAAAGAAAAATTACTTGGTCTCTGTGTTTTCCTTGCAGGTTGAGCAGCTGACAGAAGAGCAAAAAAATGGTAGGTGCATCTTGAACCTGACACCAAACTCCCCAGCCCCTGCCTCAGCAATGACAGTCTGGAAAATGCTTTGGTCAGACTGGCCAGGGCAGGACATGACCCAGGGATCTTGATCCACCAGGATTTCAAGCAAGGCTATGTGTGTGTCCCACCATGCCATGCCTTGGCAGTGCTGAGGGGCATGGGGGGGGAGACTGTGCTTGGGATGAGCCCCCTGCCCCCAAGGTCACCTGTCTGCAGGGTCAAGGTGCACAAGATCCCCCCACATCTCCTCTCTCTCTGTTTCTCTCTCCAGAGTTCAAGGCTGCCTTTGACATCTTCGTGTCAGGGGCAGAGGATGGTTGCATCAGCACCAAGGAGCTGGGGAAGGTGATGCGGATGCTGGGGCAGAACCCCACCCCCGAGGAGCTGCAGGAGATGATAGACGAGGTGGATGAGGACGGTGAGAGATTTGGGTTTCTTCCACTCTCCCAAGCACCATCCCCACATCTGGAGGTAGGGGGGCCATCTGTGCAGCACTGGCAGGACCCGTGCTGGGGAGTCACAGCTGTAGGGAGCAACCTGCTGTGCTGTGAATTCAAAGGACACCAAACACCCACCAAACTGCAGCATTTTTCCTTTAAGAAATTCTCAGGCAAAGAGAAACTATAAAAATTATTATTCCTACAATGATCAGACTGCTTGAACTGATTTTGAGGGGGTACTTTGAAATTGCATAGATCCATTTAAAAAACAAAATGTAGGCTGAATGTAGAAACTCCCATTTCAGAAGTGCCACAGTTACAGGATTCTATCATCAGGAAAGTCTCTCACTGCTCGAGTGTACACAACCCCACATAACTAACTGTCAATATTGATTAAATCAGTGTACTGGTGATCACACGTAACAAAATCCACCATGTGCATTTGGGCAGAAATATCATACTAAATAACTGGAAAATAAAAAAAAGCAGTTAAAAATCAGGCAGAAAAGGAAAACAGCTGTCTCATTGAAAACAACAGTACTGTACTGTGGGTGCAAAACCACACTGGCATGAATACTTGTCTTCTGGAGCTTTTAATATTAATACCTGGGTGAGATGGACAGGTACCTCCATAGCAGGAATTTCCATTCATCAGTGCTTCTAAAAGGACTTTTGCCAAGGCAAAAAGACTGCAAAAGGTAAAAATTCAGTGATGAAGTCAGAGCAGGGCCTCCCATGTCTTGAAAACTGCCTCTTGCTGCAGAGCTGCTCTCCTGTGTTTTGATTCTTGGTTGCCAAACGGAACTGTGATCCCTCCTTGGTGTTGCCCATCCACTCACCGTAGCACCAGCTGATTGTGTCTATTCTGCCTGCAGGCAGTGGCACCGTAGACTTCGATGAGTTCCTTGTTATGATGGTTCGGTGTATGAAAGATGACAGCAAAGGAAAAACCGAAGAGGAACTCTCAGACCTCTTCAGGATGTTTGATAAGTAAGAGCCATGACCATGCAGGGTTTTGGGAGGGGTGCAACCACCTCAACTCCCCCTCCCCGGTGTGTCAGTCTGCTCCTGAGCTCTTCTGTCCCCTCACAGAAACGCTGATGGCTACATCGACCTCGAGGAGCTGAAGATCATGCTGCAGGCGACAGGAGAGACCATCACCGAGGATGACATAGAAGAACTGATGAAAGATGGGGATAAAAACAATGATGGCAGGATTGACTATGATGGTAGGACTCTTTCTTGCATGTGGTTTGGTCACGAACCCTTGAGGGAGCCCTGGGCAGCTCCCACGGTCTTGGTTGCCTTCTTGGATGGGCACGAGCTCATGCAGACACTCCTGGGCAATATGTCTGACAGCAGTGTGTGTGCAGAGGGATAGGGGGGTTTCTTGTGCTTGTGAAATGGTAGCAGGAACCTGGGGTTGCCTTCACTGTCCCCATGCTGTGAAGGCCAGCCTGCACTGAAGCACTGCCACTTTTCGCCAGAGACCTGCCTGTCTCCTCCTACCCTCTCAACATAAGCACCATTTCCAAAATGCCATAATTTTGAATGTGATGCTACCAAAACAACCCCCAGACCATTTCCAAGCTGAGTCAGCACCTGTGTTCCTCCCCTGGACACTCACCTCCAGTGTTTTGGTGGCACCCGAGGGTGACGCAGGGCTCCAGTGACATTTCCAGCAGGAGTCACGAGGAGTCCTCGCCACAGTCAGAGGAGCAGTAGCCATCCACCCTCAGCCTCTTGCACGCTGGGGGGTTGGAAAAGGAGACAGGGCTGGGGAAAACTGCCAAGAGCACACTTGGCAGCTGCGAGGGCACTTTGGTCTCACCTCACACCTCTTGTCTCCAATGTCTTCCCCTTGGCAGAGTTCCTGGAGTTTATGAAGGGGGTTGAATAAATCTGAGGCCCGATGGACAGCTCGAATCTCCTAAACCCCTCCAGCTCTGCATCTCATCTCCTTGACTTAAATCCCCTGGCTACTGGCATGAAGACTGAGTGCTGAGAAGGGTGGCTGGGGGAAATAAAACCTGTTAATACCCAGTGCCTCAGACGGTCTTTCCTTAGAGGTTTAGTGACAGCTTCACCCCAGTCGTGTGCTCATGACTAATGGGGTCACTCCTGGGGGCCACTTCTGGCAAGGTGACATCACAGCTGGAGCTTTAATTCTCCAAGGAGGTATTTTGCTGCCAGCCCAGCGACAAAGTCCATCCAACAGGGCCATCTGCTTGGTGGGGAGCTGTCATCTCCTCACCCCTGCCATGGTGAGAAGGCTCGGGAGCTGGCACTGCTGGCTTAACTGGAGTATCAGCAGCATTTTAGCAAAGAAATGTGAATTACAAACTACTTAGGCCATCACTGACATCCATGGGTGAGGGACAGTACCTCTCCTCCCTACTCTCACCTTGCTGTCCTGACAGGACACCCTGTCTTGCCATCCTGATTGTCACCCTGTGGCACATGCAGAAAGAAGACCTCAATTTTCCTTGGAAAGATGAATAAAAGCCATTCCTAAGCTTGACTGGGTGCCTCCTTCCTGTCTGACCCAGCCTGGTGAGGAGCCCCACGGCACCTCATAGTTCTCCTCCAGTCCTTGATGGGAGCCTCACTGCAATAAGTGAAACACCCAGTTTTCCCTCAGAAATCACATCCATTTGGGCCACAAGGGCCCTGAGCAAGGAAAGACCCCACTTTGGGTCTCAGCTCCCGGGCGCAGGGTGACAGCAGGGCCAAGGAGCCGAGCTGTCCCCAGGGGCCCCAGGCGCCATCTTCTCTGGTCCCGAGGAAGCGCAGCATTCCTTCGGCATTAGCAGCTCTCCCTGCACATAGCTGCCTCCTCCCATCGAATTACAGCCCCAGCACAACTCACACATTGCAGTCGTGTTGCTAAAATCAAACGTTTACCCAAGCAAAATAAACATTGGCAGGGCAAGGCAGGAGGCCGTGTCAGGGCGATGCTGCCCTCAGCCCAGGGTGGCCATGCTGCCACATGCCAGTGCCCCACGTCCACTGCATTGTCCTTCTGCCTTTCTCACAAACCAGCTTTTTCTCCCCTCTCTGTGGAAGTAACACCCTGAGCAGCTGTATTTGCTGTGACACTCACTCTCATTTAAAGCAATAATGAAATATTGTAATTCAGGACAAACAGGCCTGAGGTGAAAACAGGCCTTAGAGTGGTTGTTGATTGTTTGGAAGGACATGGCTGCGTCTTTCCTCTGGACAACAAGCACTAAATCTTTTGCTCAACCGGGGCTTGTAACACTAGGAAAACAGAAAATTAACCTGTCAGCGGATTATCCTTAAAACCCAGCATATTTTGGGAAGACCCCTAATGCATATATTGGTTGATGTGCCCAGAGGGGTCTCCCCGAGAGTCCCAAGCCCTCAATGCCATAGCTACTGCAGATTCAGCAGGACTCCAGGTGCACCAGAAACCAACGGACATGGAAATGTGCTAAGAATTCTGTGATAGGAAATGCTCCCAGGTTTTACAGTCTTCTGTTCCCAATGAATCTGTAGCCTAGAGATCAAAAACAAACACCTTCCATCTCCCCAGTGTAGCAGCAGAAGTCATTTCCCATTGAGACCTGCTTATGAGGACACAGCTGAAAAGTGTTTTACCCCAGAGATGGAAACCTTCAGAGAGTTGCAAATACCTGGGCTTCACCCACAAGCCAAGGTGACACCAGTTGTCCCCACACCCACGGCCATCAAGCCCATGGCAACCCACTCCTGCACTCACATCACATCAGGCATCGCTGACAGCCCCATTATCTTCCTCTCTCCTGTCCAAATCCCAACATCCAAAAAGGACTTCTCCAAGATACTCTCTACTGCTTACTGAGAGGGTTTGGATCCCTGAAGAGTGAAGAGAAGAAATAAGGTTAACCCCTTTCCTTCAGTCAGCTTGGTGGCTTGGACTGTGCTGTGACCCAGGGAAAAGGATGACTGGAAAGAGCCACCTGCCTCTGTGTGTTGTCTCTCCCCTCTTGGCTCAATGGCACAGGTAGCAGCACACCACGGCCTCACTGGCTGCCTTTACTCTTTTCTGAGAGTAAAATAGAGAAGGCTGTGGCTGGGGAGAGAGGACAAAGGTCTTGTAGCAGCTGAAATTTGTCGCTAGAAGAGCAGAAACACTGGGAGTATTTAGGATTTTTCAGTCCTTAGAGCAGAGGTGCCAGCAGGTCACCATGCTCTGCGGGGAGCCACGAAAACTGCTGCCAGGCCGGTCTGCCTTAACACACTGACTGTCCTCCCAGAGCCAGATAGCAAATGCTGCAGGGTGAGGAGCTGTGGGTGGATTTCACTGTTGGCTAAAACACGGGAACAACTGCACGAGGAATGTAACATGACATGACAGGCCGGTGAGTGGGTGAGCTGGCTGAAAAAACAGTCATCAGAAGAGGACTGGCCTGGTTGAAGCGCCCACAGAGGGGGATGTGCTAACAATGAATGACAACCACCCTGACTAGTCCATGTATCTGTGCAACTGGACAGAGCCACAGTTCCCAGGCCATTTGATCTGCTTGCCTTTACTGGCAGCAGATTTAATTTCTGCCCAGGTTTTCAGCTTTATCACCATATTTGAAGCCTCTCTTCAACCCTCAATAAAACTGCTATATGAACCAAGTGACTGCAGCAAGATCTGAGGAAATTTTGTACACACTGCCCTAATGAAACCTCTGCATCTTGCTTACAGCCATAAATCTGTCACCAGGGCAGTGGCAATGTAACATGAGCTAAGGTACATGGGATAAACACTCCACCATGCCAAAACCACTGTGGTGTAGGAACACCTGCAACAGCCTTGAAACCTGGGCAAAGCAGAACTCATGTTCTGTTGCTGCTTTTCCTTGACTACACTATCGAAAGGCGATAAAGGGGGACATGTATCCAGCCCTACTTTTCATTTTCATGGTGAACATCAACGTTGCCAGGGAAAGCTGTCCCCCATCAGAGCATTTCACAGGGCTTTTATTTCTCCTCCCCAGTTCTGTGCTCTTGGCTTTCACCGTGATGGCTCTACTTTTGCCAAACGAGCTGATTCAGTATTTGGTTACGTGCCCTTTGCTCTTTTGTTTTTTCAAATCGAAGCAAAGAAAGGAGCCAAACTGGAAACTTGATATGAGTCCTCTTAATTGCACAGGGGAGAAATCATCTGCAGCAAGGATGACGTACAGCAGCAGCAAGCACGAGATGTCTAAGAGTCATTAAGCATTGAGATGCTCTCAAGCTCTTTGGTTTCCTGCAGGATACCAAGCACTTAATCACGAGAGTTTCGAAGTTTTTAAATGTCAAAGATGACACAGCTCTGCATAATGGGAATAGTATCAAGTGGGCCACAGCTGCCAGTTCCCCCTCCTGGGCTCTGTATATGTAATGCTCCTAAAACGGACCTCCAGCCTCACTTCACCAACAGAACTTAAATGATTTCACAATGCAAGAAAAAAAGGAGGAAGACTCATCACAAGGCAATGTCAGCACAGACTCCCCTTCGCAGGTTTTCCTTCTGGGCTCGGGCAACCTGTATGACAAGGAGGGAAGCCATGAATTGAGCTGTCACAGGGTTAGAAAGTCCAATAGGTGGTCAGCTGATGTCAGGGTACTGTCCCGTGGGACCACCATGTGTGCAGGGAGCAGACAACAACAAACCTGACACCGACCTGCTGTGGAAGTTCACAAAATTCCTGTCTCCTGCTACACAATGATGCCTGGATTAGGGTTACGTTCCTCTGTGCTGCATTTTGTCACGCAGCCGCTATTTTGGTCAGAAAGTCAGCAAGCCCATATTTGGGAAGCTGTCCCACTGAAGGGCAGCATGAAGGGCAGCGACATGAAAAGGCTGCTTCTGAAGGCAGGCCTGGGGTTGCTGCCTGGAGCCACAGGAAGCCCAAATCTTGCCCGCTGCTTCTCATTAACATGCCAACATCCTCTTCTCAGCCTGACCCTCGCCTCTCTCTCTTCCCTCAAACTGCATCCTGTGGGTGAGCTACTCCCACAATACAAGCCCTCAGGGGAAGACACCAAGGGGGATGAGATGAAATCTTCCTTCTTATATGGAAAAGTCTTAGTGCTAGAGATTTAAAATGCAGAACTTAAACCATGTAGGAGAGCTGCAGACACACAGGTGAAGGTCTAAATTGACAAACACTAACTCCTCTGCTCAGAGGCTTTTTCTTTTGCTCTTGTAACAACACACACCTGCAGCAGACTGACCTTCACTCACACAGCTGGACCACTCTATTTTCTTCAACACCAGCGACAACCCAAGGGGACATCTCTGCCAGCCAGGCAAGGCTGCTGCTGGGCAGCTCTGGGCAAGGGCTGAGGCTGCCAGATGTGCACACTAACCCAAACCACAGCCACACAGTCCTACCTTTGGAGACAAACTGGCTCAGGCAGGGCAGGCACCAGCCACGCAGCTCGAGAGCCAGCAGATTTAAGCACTGTGCATCTGTCTCTGGGTGATCTACCACCTGCCAAAGGGAGGATTAAAACCATGAAGAATCTCTTGTCAGTTGTCCTTCTGGTGTACCTGAGGGCAGTAGGGACCAAACAACCTTTTGTCACTTTAGTACAGTGACTGCACACTCTCTGCAGCACCAAACCCCTCCGGACCCACACGACAATTAACACCAATCTCCATAACAGTCCAGGAGCTGCACACTGCAGGAGCCAGACAGCTGAGGGCTGCAGACAACACTGACTTCACAAACCCCTCAACCTGTGAGGTTTAAGGCAGCAAATCTCTTTATATTGCTTGGTTTAGGGTGGTATTTCTTGTCAGTCAAAACCTATTAAAAAGTAGGAACTGGGAAAGGGCTTTTGAACTCAAGCCAGAAAAAAAATAAAATATTTGCCTTGCTTCAAAGTAGCGTTGAATTTTGCTAATTGGCTCACCTATTCAAAAAAATCAACGACATTAATTGGATGTTTCAGTTGAAATAATGTTTTTTATCCAGCAGGTGCTTTGCTGCTCTACTGCAGTGAGAAGCTACGTGTAAACTTCCAGCCCTCGGGTGGATCCATGGATTTACGCCACCGGGTGGACAAGCGCTGGAACTGCAATTTCAGGAAGAGCTGGGCGCATTTTAACAGGTGGTCCACGTCTTGAGCCAGCTTTGCTGGTAAGGGAGACTCGGAGAGTGAAGCCCTCTCCTGGTGTAGAGAAGGACAGCAGAACAAAACCCGGCTGCAAAACCTCCCGGCCTTTTGAATGTGATTTCCCCTCATCTCACCGACACATCAGATTAGGTACTTCTGTTACTGGAATAAAAGATATTCCCTAAAATACAGAAACTATGATAAAATGCATATCTTTATGTATTTCTAAAACCTTGCACATTCCCATCGGTAGCTCCTTTAACACTTAAATACTTTCAAGTACCTTACAATACAACAGAGACCAACTCTGAAACTAATTGCTGTGGTCTCATAGCCAGCACTCCTTACTCTATTTTTCAGGATTCCCACAGCTGTAACCACCTTGTCCACTGCTTTGCTGTGTGGGTAAGTAACAGCCCCTGGAAAACTCATCAACTATCACAAAAATCATGGTACACGAGAAAGCGAATTTTACCTGTATTGAATACTGTCACCCAAGAGTACAGGCAACACTGGCTCAAATTTGGATGGAAAGAAACAAGTTATTTCTTGTCTAAATTTGAGAGCATCAATCAATAACCATTTCACTACTTGAAAGGAGACTTTGAACTACTAAATGCTCATGATATGTACCACCAATTACAGAAGAACAGCACTGGGGAGGGGGCAGGTGTTTCACTTCCCTTGTGTGGTGGCTGGCAACAAACAAAAAACCCTTCTCCAGGGGATAACAGAGGGGTTTTAACACAAAACCTCACCAGAGTTCTGACTGGCTTGATCTGCCAGAGAACCAAAACACACACTGGTCACTACTCACACGCTCAATGTGCAACTGGCACCTAAAATACAAACCAACTCAGGCTTCTGGAGGGCCCTCAAATTCAGAAGATGAAGATTTTGTTACATACAATTTTATTTAAAAAAATGCTGTAACACACATGCTAATAGGAAAATTGGTTCTTTTCATTAAATCCCATTAGTCCTTTTTCTGCTGAGCAGCCTGCTGAGCTGCCTGCTTGGCATTGTTGGCCTGCATCTTCTTCAACCCCTTCTTGTTGTGTTTCTTTGCAAATCTCATGTTCCTCAGAAACTTGGGATCAACCTATAAAAAACAGGGGAAAATAAGCCATGTTGTAGAAGGAACCCGTAAAAACATACATATCTTCAGTTTGTTTTAATTATTCCCAAATGCTGGCTGTGACTAATTCAGATTTTTTTCCCTGATTTTTCGATAAAATTGTTCTAGCCACCTGTAACCACCCTTTAATAGCTATTTTCCTTAATTGCCATACACATAAAAAAATCCAATATTCCAGCAATAAACCCACAGAAAGGACAAGTAAAGCTGTAAACAAGGCAAACTTCATTTCCATGTCACGAGACATTCTGGATCTGGAGTACCACACACCAACCTTGGCAGCTGAGCACATACACATGTAATCCTTGGGCAGAGACCAATGCTGCTTCCTCAGGTCTTTCCTTTTTACATTAAAGGCAAAAAACCCAGTAGAGAGAAGAGCAGCACCTGTTTTTGTCAGCTACTGGCTGGCCCATCCTGTCATGGCTGGGACCAATGCTCAGAACTATCAGCTACTGCTGCACTGAGAAACATTTGCTATTTCTCCTTAAAAAGAATTTTAACCAGCACAGAGGAGCATCAGGATTTTGTCCTCTTAACCCATGCACAGTGTGAGGGGACTGCTGGACTGTTTGGAGGGGGCAGGACTGAACCCTCACTGAGCTTTGCAGATGCTTTTACATCACATCCAAAAACCTTATCATCACACCTACGAGCCAAACGGAGTCACAGCCCTGCCCAAATCCAAGATGTCCTGTTTTAACTTTCAAGTGCGGAAAAACATCCTGTTCTATCACTTGGAAAATCTCACCAAAAAAACCCAATATGTTTTCACTTTCATGTGTTCTGCCCAGAAATGCCAATTCTTCTCATTTTGTGAGTGAAAATTCTCTGGATTAGAACAATATTGAAGGATACAAAGAGACACAGCAGGACTCAAAAGAGAGAGGAACCATCCAGCTGACAGGTGTTTGTTTCACTGGAAGCAGCAGTCAGTGATGCCCACCAGAGCAGGACACAGACAAAACTGGCCAATAACTTAAATGCAGTTTCATAGACACAGAAGGGCAGACTTCGTGTGGGCTGGAAATATCACAGCTGCACATAACGTAAGCAGAAGATATAACAGAAACGAAATAATACAAATACCGGGGTTTTTCATGGTTAAACCTCAGTGGTTCAACAGCCTGGGAATACCAATGGAAATACTCACCCCTTTGAGAGATTCATATCGATGGGACCTGGGTTTCTTGATGCCATTTCTGTGCCACTTGCGGGCTGTGTGGAAAATAAGAAAAATATTTAAATGACAATTTCTGCTATTATTAAGCAGCTGCAAGAGCTTCCTTTCAAGTGTACCTGACTATCAACACAATGTGGAATAGAAAATTTTCAAACCTTTTCTTGTCCCAAGGAATCTTGAATTTTAAGAGCACACCTCTATTCTCTGTTCTCTACACAGAGCTCTTGGCACTGCAGGGTTTTCCAGTCTTAAGATTTCAGGCTCCTCATTCCATAATAACCCACCAGTGGTAGCACCACCAGCACAGTAAAAGCCCTCAGTCATTAAAAGCTGAGAGTCAGTGTCACTCTCAACTGTACAGGACCAAGCAGGACCTAGTTGTGGCCTTTGCTAAGTTACAGCACTGATGAGAAGACTCCAAAAAAGAACTATTTTATCAACGTGCTCATCTTTGGATGGCACAGTATCACAGTCTGAACACCATCCAGTAGCATTATGGAATCCCAGAACCAGGAAGCGACCATTAGATCACCTCATTCCCCCTGCCATGGGCAGGGACACCTTCCACTAGCCCAGGTTGCTCCAAGCACCATCCAACCTGGCCTTGGACACTTGCAGGGATGGATGGGGCAGCCACAGCTTCTCTGGGCAACCTGTGCCAGGGCCTCACCACCCTCACAGGGAAGAATTCCTTCCTAACATCCAAACTAAATCTGCTCTCTGTCAGTGTGAAGCCATTCCCCCTTGTCCTGTCACTGTACATTCTTGTAAAAGATTCCCTCTCCATACTCAGTGATGATCATCACAGGATTAATGAGGTTGGAAAACACCTCTGAGGTCATCAAGTCCAATCTATCACCAAACATCACATTGTCAACCAGATCATGGCACTCAGTGCCACATCCAGTCTTTCCTTAAACACCTCCAGGGACAGTGACTTCACCACCTCCCTGTGCAGCCCATTCCAATATTAAATCACCCTTTCTATGGAGAACTTCTTCCTGATGTCCAACCTAAACCTGCCCTGGTGCAGCTTAAGACTGTGCCCTCTTGTCCTGTTGCTTGCTGTCTGAGAAAAGAGAGTGTCTCAAACATGAAACTTGCAAACATGAAACTTGCCTTTTTCCTGGTTACGTATTAGTTCTATATTTAGCCCAAACAAGCCCTGACTCTCACCAAGCTCTTTACAACAAACACACTACTCTACTCCCGCACGCCACCACCTCGCCTCGCTGCAAAGCCCCCCGGCAGCCTGCGCTGCCACAACCACAGGTCACAGCAGCGGGTCAAAGCCCCTCGGCCCACGCCGCCCCTCCCCGCAGCCCCTCAGCCCCGCTCACACTGGTTGTGCGTGGTGTGGTTCTTGGACTTGGCCATGGTCGCACCTGCGGGAGAAACACAAACGACTCAGCCGAGGGGGCCAGCAGGGGAGAAGCTCCTGCCCAGCGCCCGCCCAGCCCAAGCCCAAGCCCCGCTTATCGCCCCTCTCCGACACCCTCCAGCCCGGCCCGGCCCCTCCCGGGGCCCGGATGGGTCCGGATGGTGCCGATGTCCCAGTGTCGGGCCCGCCCTCACCAGAGCCACTTCGCCGCCGCCGGGCCGGAAGAGAGGGAGCACCGCGGGGGCTGCCGGGAAAAGGCGCCGCGCCGGAACCCCGCGCACGGTGGTTCCGCCCGGCAGTGGTTCCGCCGCGCAGTCTCCCCGCTCCCTGCAACGCGCTGCCGCTCTGTGTCCACCCCGCTGCGGCCTCGCTCCCGCACCGGGACACCCCGCAACACCCAGCGATGCGGCGGACCCCAGCCCCTGGGGACACTGCTCCCCTTAACAGCACAGTCCGCAACAACACGGTCCCCACACCAACATGTCCCCCGCCATGGCCGCTGCCTGCCCAGGGGAGGGAGGCGGGTCCCGATGTTCCTGTGCGCTGCAGTTTATCCTCTCGTTCAGCCACGCTCGGGCAATACAGGCACACACGGGCAATGTTCCTCACGGCAGGGTCACTGAACGCCGTTCGTCTTTATCTGTGTTTGCTTTCAAACACCTCGAGTGCTGTGTCCAGTTCTGGGCCCCTCAGTTTAGGAAGGATGTTGAGGGGCTGGAGCGTGTCCAGAGAAGGGCAACGAGGCTGGTGAAGAGTCTGGAGCACAAGTCCTATGAGGAGTGGCTGAGGGAGCTGGGGGTCTTTATCCTCGAGAGGAGGAGGCTCAGGGGAGACCTCATCACTCTCTACAACTCCCTATTAGGAGGGTGTAGGCAGGTGGGGGTCGGGCTCTTCTCCAGGTAACCAGCAATAGGACATATCTTTATGGCATTGCTTTTATTTTACAATGAGAGGCACAAGTGAATTGTCTAAAGTAACCCAGACTGGAAAAGATAGCCCAGAGACCAAAAGCCCCAGGACCAGTACATGGGAGAGAGACCTGGACATTTTTTTCAGTCATTCAGTGATTGCTCGCAGAGCAATTGCTTCTCTGCCTCAGGTTCAGATACCTGTGAACAAGTTCTTTCTATTACAAAAATAGAGAAAAATAGATGAAAAATAGCAATATTCTTTTACTGGCATTTTGCAGCTGGAGTACAAAAGTCTGCTCAAAATCCTCCTTGATAGGCAAACTTCTGACTTTTTAAACTGTTGTTTTTTTAAATTCCTTCCACTGCAGTGAGCTGCAGTCTTTACTTGTACAACACTGTGGCCAGCTAATCGCAGCCGACAGCAGAGGGAAATCCTGACTTTCCTGATAGTGCAAAGAGTTGAGCTCAGTGAAAGACAGAACTGAGTCCCAGAGGTGTGTTTGCCTCCATTGCATTGCAGAAGGCAGAGAGAAACAGGCTGCCAGGTGCCCTTATGTTGGCCATTAGATTACGAAAACTCTTGATCTTTTCCACTCATTTCTGAGCCTTCCTTCATAGGAAGAAACAAAAGGGTTTATTTTATGGTTTCATCTACCTTTTCCAAGTTCTTTCAGTATCCTGCTGCAATTGTTGTTGGAGCTCCCTGGGAGTCTTTCTCAGCTGCTGGTGGGACCACATGGGATGAGCACTCAGACAGGTGGGGATAAGAGAAGCTGTGCTTAATGCCTAGGTGAAATACAAGACCTGTAAGACAAACTATTAAAATAAAACTGTGGAAGAGTGTTCAGTTTACAGGGCTGAGTGTAACATATTCAGGGTGGTTTATAAATCACTGCAAACCAGTGCAGAATATCAAGTAAAAAGGATGATCCAAGGCAGGATCAAGACCTGTGTGCACCATTGGGGGATCAAGCCCCCTTGAATTTGTGCTCTGATGAGCTGCCACGTCTCTAATTATGGCACTGCTGGGAATGATTGGCCAGTTCAAAACCTTTAATCATACTTTTAGTTATTACAGACTTAATTAGCGCATGTTACCCCAAGTGTCCTCTATTAAAGGAGCTGTGCTCATTAAATAGGATTGTAAGTACTCCAGCAGCAAAACAATTATGAAAAAAATCATAGGTTAACATAAAAATCTCACAGTGCCTTTGAGGACCATGTTATCTCAGTCACTGTCCTTGCATCACACACGTTTATGCCAAGGGATCTCTGTTGGGTTTGTCACAGTTTTCATGCTGACACCACATTTCAGCAGACTCCCCTAACCTTGCCTCTTCCCTCCCTGTGAGCTGACATTTGTCTTGGGGTAATGAATTACCACAGCTGCTCCCATTTAGTAATGCCAGGGACTCAGAGAGCTCGGTGCCCAGGCCAAGCACTCTGCGGATATAAACCAGGAAAACATCACTAATTTCTGGGGGACCACTGTGACCCACCCCAAAAGGATATGGACTGGGGTTTGTTGACACCTGATGCAATATTATATAGGTGTTCTGATATTATATATTCTGATACATTTAAGGAAGATGTCACATGTGAGAAACTTCTCCCAAAATGTCTCAGGGCTCAGGCAGCTGCCACAGCCAATGCTGAGAGGTGAACAAAGCAAGAGGTGCCTTAGGTGCCTGCCTTGGGCACTGCTTGCTCACAGGGCAGTGATGACTGGGCACAAGATGGGGAAGCCACTCAGGAGGCCTTTCCCAGCAGCTGGCAACAAAAGTGTCCTGCTGCTGACCCTCTGGAACTGGGAAACAGCTGTGGGACTCCACACTCCCCCGTGCTCAGTATATCTGTTCACCCAGTGCAGCACCAGCCCTGCCAGGGTGCCTGGCCAAGTGTGCTGTCATATCTGCAGTTACAGGACCTGCCTTGATTGGTGATGATTCCAAAGAACATCTCCTTGTTATGTGAGAAGATAAGGCTGCCCCCAGCTCTGCACGGTGCTCTCTGAAACAGGGGTGCTTGTGGGGCTGTCCATGGCCCAGGGTGGTGCTGATGCCAGAGCTGAGCCAGGATGAGTTTTACAAGTAGGGCTTGAATGGAGATTGAGGCCAGTCATTTCCCAAGACATTAAGAAATTTCCTCCCCATTTCCACAGGAAGAAGACAAGGAAAGGCTATGTTCATGTTGGACACAGTGTAGCAGCGTAGCTCTGCAGTGCCCCAGTACACAGGCGACCTCTGCTATTCCATGTCCTCCACACCAGACAAAATCAGTGATAAAGTTTCAGGTGTTGATTTGGAGCTCAGCTGACTTTGCTTGGCATGGACTGTGGGACACCCCTAAAAGCTGCTCCCCTGGGAAGAGTGCAGTGATGGTTTTGGCCACCCCAGCTGGCTCACTGCAAAGGTGCCCACTCCCAGCCTGGGCTGCTCCCAGGGCAGCTCAGGCACTTGCCACCCATCACTCATCCTGCCTTGCTCCCTGGAGACACAATCGAGGTGGAGCTGCTGTGTGCAGAGTTGTGCCTTGTCAAGGAGAGCATCCTGTGAGATATAGCCACCTCCATCATCCTCCTTTTGCCCCAGCAGGCAGAGGCAGGGCTGGGCTGTTTGGCAGGTCCCCAGGAGGTCCCTGGCAGGCTGTGATGGCTTTGGGGCAGTTTGTGGGCTGTTCCCAGCTTGTAGGCAAACAGGGCTTGGCTGTGCTGCAAGCCCGAGGTGTGATGGAGGGGAGTGAGGATGACTGAGAGTCCCCAGGGACAAATGGACCAACACGCCTCCAGAGAAGCCAGGAACAACAGGACATGGAGGCACTAGAGGGAGCCTGAACATAACAGATCCCGCTCCTGGCTCAAAGTGAGAGGACTAGTCCCAGTCATGGAGAAGGGACATCTCCAGGCAATAACTGGAGAGAATCACACAGCAGTTTACCCCTTGACCTGGCATCCTACCTGGCTGTGCCTTTTTTTGCCCTGGCAGCTGTTACAATTTCCTTGAAGACATGAAGAAATACTTTTCACTTACAGAAAGTGCCAGGGAGACGATCTGGCTCTGTGCGTTTGCAATTGGAGGTGAGAAAAAACAGTGGCAACTGGTGGCAACTGTCAGACTGGAGGGTTCAAGAGAGAAGGAGTTCTTGCAAGGCAAAGGGTAGCAGAAGTGCTGATCCACAGCCACACATATCCTTGTGGAATGGGGACCTGGCGTGGCACAGCCCTGCATGTGCTCCTGGACTGATGGCAGGGACATGGGTACAGTAGCTGAGGCTTGTGTCCCCCACTGGTGCACTGCAGTCAGCACCAGTTACAGAGCTGAGGCACGAGAAGAGATTGGAGACCTGCAATCCTTTAGTGAGTGTTTCCCCCATTAATATTTTCGTTGCATTGGCTTTGGACAAGGAAGAGAGCCACTGGCTCCTGATCCATGTCTGGGTCTCCTCCTGTCAGTACTGTCACCAAGGATCAGCACAACAAGCGTGAGCAAGAGTCTCTGGTTTAGCTGCAGATGGACATCAGCACCAGGAGGGGGCAGGGACTGGGCAACAAACACTCTGCAACTGATGTGGGAGTCTCCACAGTGGGGAGGTGGATGTGTCTGTTCCAAGTACATCTGCAAAGTGCATCTTCTTTTACAATGTTTGCACTGGGCTAAAAGTCGCTTTCAACAGGGTAATCAAGCTTAACTCAGTAGAAGTCAGAGGAGCAACCAGAAGAGATGGGTGAGCAGGGACCAGAAACAAATGCTCCATCACTACTGGCTGCCCTTGGAGGTTTTCATTCCCCCACAGAGCCCATCCCTCAGATCAGCCCAGACCCTCCACACATTGTCCACAAGCGTATTCCTGTAAGCAGCTTCCTACCATGAAGGCAGGAGGAAAAATCAGGAAGCAGCCTGAAATGCAGCCCTGACCTTTCTCTCCAGGCCTGCCACCTCCTCCCACTCTCCCCAGAGCTGGCACTACTAACAGCTGGTTTCCTCTTGTTATTTTTCCACCTCCACTCCTTCCTCCAGAGGGGAGGCCGTGCTGGTGGCCCACGTACCGGTGACTCACAGGCTGGGACCCGCGAGGAGCCAGCTCAGCCTGGCCAAACTTAGTAACATCTCATTTTCCATTGCCTACATCCTGGATGATGCTGCTGGCTGGGTTCATCACTGGCGGCCTTCTCCAGCTACCTGCGGGGTTTGGGAGGACCAGCAGTAGTTGGGCTGAGATGGAGCAGCCCTTGATGCAGATAAATTCCATCTTAGTGAGTGTTTCCCCAGCTTGCTTATAACTGAAACCCACGAAATACTCTGGACATCAAAGAGGGCTTTTCGGGCTTGGGAAAGGTATAAATAAAGACATAGACAGGACTGAATGGTAGATGCATTTTCCTGGAAGCATTTGAGTGATTTGAGGAGAGCTTAGGGGTTTAAAACTGATTCCCCATCTCTGTCAGTCAGCCTGGTCCATCTCCTTGTTATGTGAGAAGATAAGGCTGGATGTCCCCAAATCAACAAATGTCAACTACAATCACAAAACTGAGCCTGGGGCACCTGCAATGTGGGGAAGGATGGTCTGCAAAGTTGGAGGTGCTGCCGTGGTTGGAAGCTGGGAATGGAAAATAGCTGGATGACAAGCAGGCTGACTGCAGATGAGCAGGCAGAGCATGGAGACACGGCTCCGGGGCAGCTGCAAGCCCACTTAGCAGGACCCTGTGGCTCCTGGCAGGGCTCCGTGGAGGGGATAACGCCAGGAAGGGAGCAGCCGTGTGCGCTCAGCCCACGCCTCTTGCTTTAATGGGATTTTCCAGAACACTTTTTGCCCCAGTGATGGAAAAGGAAGCTCGCCTGCTGCTTCTGAAGGCTGGGGGTGAACGTGTGCAGCCGACGTGACACCTGCTCAACCCGCGCTTCCCGAGAGCCCGGCTGTTGGGAAGGAGGGAGCGGATCCGCAGGCACAGCGTGTACGGAGCAGCTGATCGCTGCGGGGAGGAGGCACACGGAGGCGGCTGGGAGAAACGGAGAGGGCTGACCTAAATAGATGCTGAGCTAATTTATTCATTTCTCTGCTTTATTATTTAACACAACTTCGAAACGGCTCAGGACTTCTGGTTCCTCTCAGCTCTGCTGCTGACGTTGGGATGGGGTTATTTTTTACCTGATTCTTTGCATCCATCGTGTTGACAAGCACAGCACAGCCTTAGCACCCCGCTCTCCTGTCAGGAGGGCCAGGCAAGCTATGGGAAAGCTCCATCACAGCCACTTTCCAGCCAGGAGCAGAGAAAGGACTTATTTTAAGTTATTTTGAGCTTTTGCTTCACCTCCTGCCTAAGGAGCTGTTCAGATTTTGGCCTGCTTTATGCATTGCTAATAGGGAGATTTATCTCCAACTTAGCTGGCTGGTGAGAGGATTGGTGGTTCATACAGCACGAGGCAGCCTTCAGCCTCCAACATCTTCCTCCAGGCAGGCTGCCAAAGGCAGCCCCAGGCTCTGCAGCACAGGGGCTTTCAAGGATAAACCTGGAGCCTGTCTCACTTCCAGCCAGCCTCCTCTCTGCTCAAATCCTAGCAATCCCCTGAAACACTGTCCAGGAGGAATTTATTACTAGAAGGACACGGAGCCCCAGCTGCCTGGGGAGCTGTTCAGGCTGCAGTTCACCCCACGGGCTGCACGTGTCCTCTGCGAACCCACGTCACGTTTTAGCACTGCTGAGGTTTAAAAGCCACAAGCTGCTGAAAAAAACCCCTGATGCCTGCGCAAGTTATCTGTATCCCTGCAGCATTTCTGCGCAGGAAAAAGGGACAGGGGCAGAGCTGCTCCTGTGTGAAGTCGCTGTTTCCCAGGATTCAAACAGTACAGCACCAACTTGTGCCATGCAGGGTCCTTTAATTTTTCATTACGGCTCGTCACTTGATGTATGAATTTAGGCCAGTGTTGTATACAATTACCCAGCACCTCTGTTATGATTTTTAAATTGGATTATTCATCGACCTGCTTGATTCCTTAAAGATTTCTAAGCAGTAGAACGAGCCCTGATGCTATTTAGCTCGGCAGCAAGGGCATTTCAGCTCACCCGCCTTCGTGTTGCTGGAGACGTTCGTGATGTTGCTGGGGGTGGGATAGTGCAACTTCGCAGAAATGAAGCAGTTAAGGAGGCTGCAAGTTAAAGTCTTCCAAGTCAGCAGGGAAAGTCAGGCATGGGGCTGTGGAGGTAGGTGCTGCTTCCCTGGCACAGTCAGCCCCTTCTCCTGCCTTCCGTACTTAAACTGGGGCAGTGCGAATCCTTGGCAGGGTCCTGTCCTGGCAACCCACAGCCTGGCCCATGACAGGCTTTGTGTTAAATGGTTTTAATATAAAGTAATATAGCGTTTAGATATATTGGTCTGAGAGCCCTGTGAGGCCAAAGAGAATGAATGGGTAAAGGACAAAGGCAGCCCAAGTGAATTGAAGTTTTTCTTTCTCTCCCTGTATCCTGGACTGGAGTTCAGTGGATAATGCCCTGAATTGCCTAATGAGGTCAAAAAGGCACTACGTTATCCCACATCATTTGGGGTTTTGATCCCTTGTACCTTAATTGCATGGGGCTGATTAGGATGGAGTTAGGGTAACTGAGTGTCACCTTGGGATTTAGGATCCATCATGTGAGCACAGCCCACAGCCTGCAATAGAGAGGAAAGTCCTTTAATGAACCAGAGTGGGCAGCAGGCTTGAGGTGAGGGCTCCCGTTTGGCTACTGGCTCACCTTTATCTGCACAGAGAGGATTATTGGGAAGCCCTGTTGACAAAGGCTGTGGCTGAAAAGGAAAATGAATTTCCACACAAAGGTGGTTTGTTTGTGCAAAGCAGAGAGAGAATAAAGAAGCTGCCAAAAGAGCTGACACTAAACCCACTGCTTACCTGCAGCTCATCTGATACCATTACTGAAACCTCTCATTTGCAGCAACGTAATCCAAAATGTTCCTTCTGCAGAGCAAGAAAGTAGGTTATTGCTCAGGCAGAGCTGGGGAGGGATAAAGAGACAAACAGGGCCCCATCCTGCCAGGTTCTGTGCCCTCTGAGCAGGGCTAAAGCCCTGGCTGGCAGCGTGATTTGGGGGTTTTGGAAAGAGTTTGCACGTAAACCCTTTCCAAACCTTTAGGAAAGGGCTGGCTGTGCTGCAGAGGCAGAGCAGCAGGCAGAGTGTGGAGCTCCCAGCCTTGCCTTCAGCTCCAGTCCCTCTAACCCAGGGACCTGGAGGCAAGAAACACAAACCTTGTAATCCTTAGCACTCATGTAGCACATCTCACCTTCAAAGTGCTTCCCTGATGGGAGAGAATTAATGACCCTCGGAAAAAAAAAAAAAAGAAAAGAAAAGGGCTGCCCTGCACCCTCCAGCTTCCCCTTTGGCCAGATTGCCTGCTCCAGCCACCTTTCCCAGGATGCAGAGATCCTGCAAGCTTCATTCAGCAGCAGTGAGATCCTCCCCTCTGCAGCACCAAAAAGATCTTGCACTATTTCTTTTCCTGCCTTTAGATGAGCAGAAATCCACTCATCCGTGTCTGCTGATTGATTTTAGCTGTAGTTTTGCACCAGGATCTTTTCAGAAGGTCTTGCTAATTAAGAAATCTTATCCCCATCAAAACCACTAATGCAAACACCTCTTGGTGTGCTCCATGCACCTTCCAGGGGCTCACTGCAGCCAGGCTGTCTCTCTTGGAAGGTTCCTTCTTATCCTGAGTTGCAGCAATAGAAGGTTCCACAAATGCTGCCCTCAAATATTAAGGATACAAATTACTGACCTGCCCTTTCACAAAGTCAGTGCAGAGAAATGACTGACACCCTTGTTTTTGCTAATTCAAATGAAAACCTAACTGCACCACAGCTGCATGTGAAGGGGCTGGGATTGGCAAAAAGCTTTGGTGTGGAGTTCACAATTCCCATTAAGAACCAGTGTGGCACAGACACCACATATGCTGTGCCTGGGACATCTTACTGGTTTAAACAGTGCTTGTGCTCAACCCCTTCTGGAAATGGTGCCTAGGGCCACTGATTTCAGCCTGACACCAGCTGCCCTGTGGGGAAAGGAGTTTTATCAGGAAAATAAGATAATATGGGCTGTGGCAACACTTCCATTAGCTCTGCTGGCGCCCCATACCCTGACACCTGAGTGTCAGCAATAACTGAGCTGGTCCCTGTAGGACTGGATGCACTGGGACACAGGACTGCCAGTGAAGGAGAAGCACAGCCCTCCCCTCTCATACAAGCCTCATCTCAAGCAGTCATTTGTGTTAATGGTGGCCTAATTTATGATTTGGCTGGGATTAAAGCACATTTCCTTCCACAACCTTTTATCCAGGCTTTTCAAACCGCTTCATGAACCCAAATAAATCCTTAGGAAGTCTCTGGCAAGTGGTTACCTTCAAATATCCTTGGCACTCAGCAAAACTGGCCCATCCAGAGGCAGGTGGGGAGGACAGAGTGCCCGGCTAAGATCAGGGGCAGGTGAACTTCAAGAATTTTTCACTAAAGCTCCAAAACTAGCCTTGTTCAAGTGTTTCAATATAAGAAATCAAGCCACACTGACATGTAAGTCAGGAAGAGGATCAAGAACAGACCCAGGAGTCTTTACTCTCTCCAGACACCTTAAAGATCTCTCCTTTGCCCCCTGGCCTGCGTCATCATGCTGCCACCCCTTTAACAGCTGAAGGATCCTGAAAAATTAACAGCTAAAGAATTTTCTTGTCTGCTCTGGCCACCTGAAACAACCTCCTGTTCAGATGCAAGCACTGAAGTGTTTCTTAAAACAGCTCTTCCTCCTGTCATTAAATATTTAAGAGAGCGGCACCAGGGGAAACCATGAGCTTTTATGGAGGCAGGATGGCACAGTGCTGGGAACCACACAGAGCCCCATTTAAATAGTAATGAGATGGCAGGCTGGCAAAGCTCAGCTCGGCTTTATCCTCCCTTTGCTGTGGTGCTCCCTGCAGCACCCCCAGCAGTGCATCCCCAGCACTGCATCCCCATCCCAACAGCTCCTGCACCGGCCCCAGCGACTGAACAAGCACTGAGGGTCTGACCCAGCCTTGCCTCCCGGAGACCCCACAGGGTGGGTGCCTGGGGTGGAGGGCAGGCTGGGATGAGTGCATGCTCTGCCAGGCCATCCCTTGGATGCAGGTCTAGTGAATGGAATCATATTGACCTGGAAACCAAGTGCTTGTCAGGACTGATGGGAACGCAGCAATGCCTGAGCACTTGCTGTGGAGGGATGGGAACAGAACATGGAGCAGTCATGACTGCTGAGGGACACCCCTACCAGTTATTTTGCCTCCTCACCATCACTTTCTCTGCTCTGCCTTATTCTGGGGAGTTGGAAGGTGGCAGAGTGAGAGTGTTGGTGAGTCTCAGTGCTTTGCAGTTGCTGTAGCAACTGTGGTGTCTCTGGCGGCAGGAGCACACGTTCCCTGCAGCCAGCCGGGGTGTGAGCTGGTTCACTGCTAGCAGATTAAGGTTTTTCCCCTGATAGCAAAAACCTCTCCTTTTCTCCCCCCACCCACCCAGCAGTCAGAGCCCAAGAGGAGCTGCTGAGGCAGCAGCAGAGGTGCAGGCTGGCCCCTGTGCTGAGCCGGAGGGATGCTGATGTGTCTGCCTGCTCCTGGGAAATCTGCACGAGTCAAAGCCTCACCACCTTCTCCAGACCCTCCACTGCTCCCCCTTGGCTCCTTGGCAAGGACAACCTGCCTTCCCCTAATCCAGCCTTGAAGGCAGAGGGTGGGTTGCTGCAGCCATCCAGGCTCATCCCCGGGGCAACTCAGACCTGAACTCATTTTCACAGCAATTAAAGCATCTTCTTTGGCAGGGAGGGATCAGTCTTGATCAAAACATTCTCAGAAGAGGAGGATCATTACCAGCCTTGCTAAGTTAGTTCCCTGATTAATGACTTTCAAGTAATAAATGCTGAATTAATTGGGTGCCCATTTCCAGCCATCTTATAAGACTGTGCCTCCTAAATCCCGTTACTCCCCCATTTCCATCACCTTTGTACTTCACAAGCCCTGACCTGCTCTCCTTTTATTTTCTCTCTGAGAAACCAAAGGAACAGAGTTCCTTGAGCCAGCCCTTGAAATGTGCTCGTGCCTCTGAGCCTCAGTGACTTGGCCATTGCACTGCTGTTGGATCCCAAGGCACATTGCTCCAGCATCCCACCCTTGTGCCAGGGCCATCCTTTGGCCACTTTGCACTACAGGGGCCCACATCCATTCAGAGGCCATCAGTCTGGTCTAGGCTCCACCCTGTATATGTGACATACCTCTTTTTTCCTCCAGAAACGTGATTTTATATTTAGTTCCAATAAAGCATATCCTGCTGGCCTCTGTCCAACACCTCAAACAGTTGCCATCAGCCTGTAGATACACAGGAGGGCAAAGCAAACAAAGGTCAGTGCTAAGGCTTCAGCACTGCTTGCCACCCGTGGCTCTGGCTTGCATCTGTTTGGTTTCACTTGCAGAGTTAAGCCCTGGCCTTGCACAAATGCAGAGACCTGCCCTGATTTTCCAGAAAGCCATGAGCTCTGATCCAGCCTTTTCACCTCCTCTCTTTAGTCTGGCTGCAGCTCCCTGCCAGGGAGAGCAGGGATTGCAAGGGGGGAGGCTGTTCTTCACAGGAGGGGGAAGCAAAAACGGAGGGAGTTGCTCCCACATTTCCCACCTTGAGAGTCCACCCTCTAAGCACTTCCTGGTGGGAACCAAATCTTCCTTCTGCAGGTGCTGACCTTCACCACAAGATAAGAGATGAGCAATTACCACAGGCAGGGGCTGTGGTAACCCAAAATAGGGTTTTTTACCCTAATCATTGCTCAATGTGCCATTTCTTAGGCGGCAGTTTTGGGGGTGCAGCTGGAGGTTTATTTTCCCTGGGAAGTTTTCTTGAGGAACAGGTTGGTCAGTTGGGGAATGTTTCACTGCTATTTTCAGCCTGGGACGTTTTCCCTTTTTTTCTTCAAAGTACAACAAAAAACCTGTCAACAAGTCACAAAAGACTGATCTCAGTCTAAAATACGAGCCCTGGCACGGGAGGGCATTTGACTCAGAAGCCACTTCCCATCTTTGGAGACTTGAAGTATGTTCCACTTCGTCATCCCGAAGGTCTTTAAACGCTTATAAAAACAGAGTTTATTTATCCACAGTCAGAACAGCCTATCTATTATCTTGAAGGCTGAATTCAGAAAGTTTCTTCAGAAATTTATTGGTTTCATTCCTACCAGTCTGAACAGAAGTTTTCCACAGAGTCTGTCAAAATACAAATGTCTCAATTCCAATTTCCTTCAGTCTTTAGCAAGACATCACATTAATTGTGTTAAAAAGCACTTTTATTAGTTACTGAGAAAGCAGGAGTCTGGCAGCTCTTCTTGACCACTAGCCATTCACTTTTGTGAAGTCTCCTTTAACAGTGCTTTGATCCAAGGCAGTGGTTTTCTCCACCAGCAAATTCAGCAGTGCCTGGAGCCAAAGGGACCAGTTCCAGGCAACGATTATTTGCTTCAGGTCTGGAGGGCTCCTACTTCTCCCTGGGCAAAGCCTTTCTGTCCCTCTCAAGGCTTCTCACATTCCCATTGTCAGAAAAAATGGAGTGGTGGAGGCACATGGTCAGCCTGAGGCCAGGCAGATCCATGAGCACAGGCAAAAATACACACAGAATGGAGAATTTCATCCACACTTGTGATGCTTTCAAAAGGACTCAGGGAACCATCAAACAGCTTGTAGGAGTTTTGCCTTAGTCTAATTCTGCATTAGCCAAAACTTTTCAGCCTGGTGATAACGTGGCTTCTACTTCACAAGGGAAAGGTGGCAATGAAAAAAGCCAGCAATTCCCAGTCCTCCAAGGGGTGAGGAGATTATCTTCCCCATCTGATCTCCATGAGATGCTCTGGAGTTTCTCCTGCCAGCATTCAGTTATTCTGGAGCTGTGTGAACAGCCAGAAACCCAAACTTCCCACCTGCTTCCTTGCATCAGCCCTCCTGAGTTTCTCGAGCCAACACCAGAGCACACGGAACAGGATGGGCACTGGTCATGTCTTATCGCTCCAGCCAGCTGCAGGATACATGGAATTCCCTAGGATACAAGCACCTGGGTCGTTAGCATTGATGGAAAACCTCAGCTCTACTATATATTTGCTATTGACAGCCCCATTTTAAACAAGGTGTCACACGTTAAGTGGCATCAAATGAGACAAACTGAGGCTCTCCTTTCCCTCATGGCATTTTTTTGAGCACCTCCCATGCCACTCCAAACTGATTCCCTGCTTACACTTCAGCTCTGAAAATACTTCCAGGAGTTCCAACACACACACCTGTGGAAGAAGCTCTGATAACTGGGATGTTAATGCTGGAAGACTGAGCAGGATTCCTTTAGCTGTCTCTGCTTGGCTGTGGGGAGCTTATGAATTGAAAATAAACAAATTAAGACTTACATGAAATGGCCAAAGGATCAAAATCTGGAGATTTCTGGAAGCAGCTATTCTGGAAAAGAGCATGTGCGAAGGGTCTGGTTATAGGACCCCTCCCTTGGCCCTGTAAATACCTAAATGTTAATGTTTCAAGCTGCAAATATTGGCAGGGCTGGCAGGATTGCACGCACCGGAGTCCACAACCACCCCCACAAGCAAACTCACACTGTCATCTTCCAGCCAGGCATGCACAGACACCCCATACACAAGGATGGCCAGGACAAGCACAGGTGAGAGTCTGAGGTACATTGGGAGCAAAGATATTCCTACAAAAATGGTTTGTTGTTTGCTCAGGTGTCTGTGGAGGGATCCACCAGTAAACAGAAACCCAGAGAGAAGAGATTTCAAACAGGAGGAAAAGCTGTGCCACCCAAAAAGTGCAGCCCAGCTCGTCACAACCCTCTATGATCCACCATTGGTTCAACACAGACTCACCTGGGGAAAATAAATGCTCTTAGGCTTGAAGATGGGTATCTCATACACAAATCTTGCAGTTCCTGCCACCATAAAACAGCTGAAGATATTTTGATCAGAAAAACACCTTCCAAACCACCCTTGGAGGCCTCTCACCTACAAGAGTGCAAAAGATCAAGCCTGTGGGGAAACCCAAATGAAGAAGGGCCTTCATTCAGCACAGGCCATTCATAGTTTTCTTTTATTTTAGAACTCCACTCAAAATTTTAGATGAGAGATGTGGCAATGAAGGGCTGAGCAAGGTCTGTCACAGCTTCTGCACAGGACATGGCTCCTGCCCCAAACACCAAGCACCATTGCACACATGCTGGAGGGACCTCATTGCCTCTAATTCAGCCCAATTTTGCTTTTGAGCACTGGTCTAATCATGATTGCTGGAGGCCAGATGGTGCAATTCCTTGGGTGCCGGGACCCGATGCTCTCACATGTGCTGGTTTTACACCTGTATTAATCCAACGGCCTCATCAGAGCCAGCCCTGACTTCTCCAGGCTCAATATAAAGGAGAATCTGGCATTTATATTATTTAGCCACACACAGCCACATCCAGCCTGACAAACAGCCCTGTCACATGCCCTTTGCACAGCAGGGGAGAGCCTCAATTACACGGCGGTGGCCGCGCAAGGGCCACCAGCTCTGCTGTTTACAGGAAGCACCGGAGCAGAGCATGGAATTAGAAAGACCACAAGGAAGTGAGGGATTATTTACTGGAGATTAAAGGACACGGAAAAACCACAGGACAAATCAGTGGAGCCTAAGCAATGGTAGCTGCTATTTCAGTCTTCCAGCTGCTGGCATTCATACTGGTCATGCCGTGATGGGAGAGTTTGGGAGGAATTCAGCAGGACAGAAGGCTGCTCTGCTTTTGGACCAGTAAAACACACCAAAGAATAGGCCATAAACCTGCTGGAAGGATGGGAGGGATGTCTGTTCCACTCCTTTCCCTCCTCAGCCAGTCCTGTGAGTCTTCCTCCTCCCTCCCCAGGTGGGATTCCTGCTTTTGAACTGTCCCCCCATGCCAAACAACTCTGACAGACCTGCCTGTTGGCAAAGCAGCTGGGATGTGCCCATGGCTTGAACCCAGATGAGTCAAGATAAAGCATCTCCTCAAACTTGGAAAGAAGTGGGTGGGGTTGAGGTCTGGCATCTCAAGACCTTCAAGACAGCTGCAGTGCCAATAGGAGCAGGAGTTTCTTGGAATATCCATGGAAAGAGGAGAAACTACCAAGTGAGGATTAATACTGATCCTCCAACCCAATCCCTCTCAAGACTACTTCTCCAGGCTTTTAGCTTTATTTTAAGCACCCACAACCTCCCTTCCCCCTTTAAAGTTCAAACCCATCAGCACAGTCTGTGGTGGGAAGTGACACAGGCAGAGCTTGTGGCCAAGCAGAGACATCCTACAAGTGACAAGACACCCTTGTTTTAACACCTCAGTCCAACTACTCAGGAGTTCACCCAGTTTTCAGTGAGATCTGCTTTTCAGCTATGACTGGCCACCAGTATTTCAGTGATTGCTAATGAGCTCTGACATTTGGACTGTAACTGGATTCGGTCTCGTGTCAGTGTGTGCCCACCTCTCCCTGCAGCTGTAGACACACAACTGCTGTTCCTGCAGCTCTCCAGGATGGCTGCACACTCAGCCACACTTTTCCTAGAAAATACTGCAAGATTTTTCCAAATGCTTGGCTGTACTTTGGCCAGGAGTATTTTGCTCCTGGCAGGTAAAGCTGTTTGCAGTGCTGCTGTCCTTGTGCCACTGCCATGCTGGAGATTTTGCCACCTCTAGTCTCCTGTCACCAGCAGGAAGTTTTGGGATAGCATCCAAACTCCTGCACCAAGCTCCTTCTCAGGGAGCCAGGTAACCCTTTTACTGCTTCTCTTTCCAAAGACACAGATGTTACTTTGTCATCTCTCCTGCTGCATCTCAATGCCACACAACAGACCACCACTATGTCCCAAGTGACAGCATCCCCTGTCCATCCCCACGCTGATGCAGGTTGAGCTTCCACCACCACCACCAAAACAGCATCTCCAGCAGCACCAGGGCCCTTTATGCTCAGCATGAGGCACTTATTCAGCCCTGACTCGAGAAGGTGGCCACGGACTGAAACCGGAGCCTTGTTCCCTGCAAGGCCCATGGTGAACATGATCCTGCTGGAAATTACAGAGCTCTGGCAAAGGCAGCCGGAGGGAGGCTCCCCGTGGTGAGGAGGAGCCCACAAGAGGCTGCCACTGACAATTCCTGCCTTCTCCCTCAGTCTGCATCCATGTGGCTGAGGGAACACAAACAGCACGTTGCCTTCGTGTTTGACCCAGAGCAGTGCTTGGCTGCTGGTGCCACACCACAGGCTCCATTCGGAAAGCAAACAGGAGCTCACTGGATTTCTCTTTTTTTTTTGTTTGCCCTACAACAGATAGAGAGAAAGGATGAATGAGCTTATTTTACAGCCTCGGAGGAACACCCGGCCATTGTTGGCTTGACACAGGCTGCAGAAAGTGATGGCTAAGAAAATAAAAGCTTATTCTTTCCTTTATGGGTTGGCTGAAAAGTAAAACCCACCCCAAAAGCCCTTCCACGGGCCAGCAGCAGCACTTCCATCAGCTACGTGGCTGATCCACAACTCAGTGACTTCCAGAGCAGGACCTGACCTGCTGCATATAACAAGAGGAAAGGGAAGATCTGGGTTTGCATAATTTTTGAGGAGTCTTGAAGCACACCATGCACCCAGCCTGCCCTCCCCATGCAGATGCCACCCAACACCACGTCCCATGCTGGGCTCACAGCAGCTGGAGGGAAGGCAATGCCATCCCTCTGTGAGCATCAGCATAGAAACTCCCCAGAATATTTCCTCCTCCCAGTTCTCTGCATGTAGAAAACGTTGTCACAAGGTCTAACAGTGCTCAGTCCCAGCTGAGGCTCAGGTACCTACAGTGGGTATCTCAGAGATAATGGGACACCAAGGGTGACCACCTCTGCTTTGGAGAACCGGCACTGCCAATAAATTGGTTCAATGACACTTTCTCCCCTCAGAGATGAGGACTCAAGAGCCAGGGCATGCAGAGAAAATAGCCATGCCACAGATGCTCATTTAATTAACTCAAGTAATTTTTACCAGAGCCTCTTGGGTTATTCATTGTAGCCGTCTCTGCCGGGAGAGCCGGGCGCCGTCACCTGCTGCAGCCTTGTCTGAAGCACAAACCTGGCTCTGGAGATGTATTCCTCTCCACTTGTCATATAACTTGCTTCTGCCACCAATCCACATAATTTTCTCTTATATTGAAGTGGTAAAATCAACCTCAGGAGCTCAGAGTCCAGGGATTCACAGTTTGGAGTCTGTGGCCATCTTGTGCAGTTCAGTGACACATGAAGGGAAAGAAAAAAAATCCCATTAATAATTTCAATTCCCTCCTCAGTAATTTTACCCAAACAAACTTACCACCCAAACCAGTGCTTTTTAAAAGACTGATTTAAAAAGCAGGAAATGCTAGTGAGTACACTCCTTCCCTATCACAGCTGCAATTCCACTTTTAAACACATCTGACTTCAGAGGCTGGCTTGGATTTATATGGTTCACGCTATTTTTCCTGCTTTATTCAGTGCTCAAAATGGCTGCAAAAAGGAGTTAAATCAGAACCCAGTGATGCAGTTCTGGATGCCAAGGCACCATTTCCCTCCATCGTCCTGCCCTGTGTACACAGGGGTCCAGGGAGCAGTGATGGGCAGGACAGAGGCAACGGGGATTGTGTCTGAGGCCATTTCCTCCATATTGCTCCTGTGTGCATCACTGGGTGCATTAGTTTAAGGAATAAACAGTGACTTTCTTTTTAAGGCTATAAAATCAGGAGACCAGCTCCCTCACTAACATCAGCAGAGAGCAGAACAGGACCCAGGCAATTTTATCAGCTGTGGCTCCAACCCATGGTCTGTTGGACAAGCAATGCCCCATGGAGAGGATGGGATCTCATCTTTTGTTAGCAACAGCCACATACCTGATCATGGCTGTGTAGTGCCCTTAGCAGCAAAACCACCAGCCAGCACCTTCAAGGGGTTAATGATCAAGCAAATTACAGTGAGGAACAAAAAGGGGAATTCACTTTACTTGGAAATACATATATTTTTTTTTTTTCTTCTGGACCTCTTAACCGACCAAAGCTTTTCAGGTGTGCTCCACAGCCTGGCATGAGCCTCCTCCTGTGCTGTTGCAGCCACTGGCCATGCTTTGCCATCCGGCTGCTTGGGGAGAGGGCGAGAAGAGGGCCCAGTGCGGGGGGGATGTATCCTGATCCAGTATTTCATGGATTCCCCTGCGCTGAGCGGGGAGCAGCGGCTGCCACGGGAGCCTCATTACGTGGAGGCACAGGCAGGGGACTGGCTTGGTGATAGCAAGTCTGCTCAGTCACAGCTCAAATGGCTTAATAGGGACTGGATCCAACTGGTCCAGCCTTGTGGGTTTTGATTTAAACTGCAGTTAAAAGGTGTGATTAGAGGCAGGGGATGCGGTGCCAAGAGCTAAGATGTGAAGCAAAAAACATATATTAAAAAAAATAATCGTTCCCCTAAACCTATACATATTTTTCTATCATTAACCCTTTGCCTGCCACTGCCAGATATCTGAGGAAATCGTGGGCCGTCCGAGGAAACCTTTGACTCTGCTGCTTAAATCCATGGACTGTAAGAGGTCTGTCAGCACCACAGAGGAATTTGACCACTGAATTACTGACATTTATGGGTTTGGTATTAATGACAACCACAGCAGAGCTTCGTGGGGACTGACTGAGTCTTTCCTGCCACTGCCTGAGAGCCCCAGCGAGGGCTGCAGCGAGGGCTGTGTTTGGCTGCCTTCTGTTTGGGTTATTCCTATACAGTGTAGAAGGAGGCAGTGCTTTTCTGTCTGGAAACAGTTAAATTAGATCTCTTTTTCCTATCTCAAACTAGTTGCCCAAAAACTCAATAGTTAATCTGGCAAATGGGGACCTTTGGAGATGTTAACACAGCTCAAACCTTCAGCCCATATGGATAAAATCATAACTCAATAAAATTGCTAGTTCTTTATCTTCATGTGGCATCATCACACAGTTAATTTCAAGCTTTCCAGTAAGCTGTAATATATCTCCTAACCTAAGAGCTCTTTTGCATGACACTGAAATAGGTCCCAGCCTATATACATCTGTTGCCAATACAAATGTATGGTTCAGCAGCAGTAAAAGAGGATATAAAAGACTCCCACGTTACAAATGTAGGAGGCAGAGGATATTTTAGCATGGCAGTGGTTACACTTTTGGCAGCTTTGCTATAATAAACTTTGTTTTCAGAGCCTTAAAATATTCCCTGTGTAGCACAGACTGACATATTTGCTTTCAGCAGAGCCGTCTCAGGGGCCAGGGTTGGTGAACGGAGCTCAAGGACGTGGGGGAACGCAAGGAAGATGGAATTAATATCAGCCTATGTTTAAACAGGGTATTTCCTCACAAAATGCAAATATTTACAGATGCCATCAGATCCTGGTAGGACTATTTCCATGCATGCAGATGGGCACTCAGGGGGTACCTGCAGGCAGTGTGCCAAAGCCCAGGGCTGCTTCAGGACCTGGGAGCAAGGGAAAGAAGCTGAACAGGCAGGCCAGGGGCCAAAAAATATGAGGGCAAAGAGATGTAAGACATCAACCTCATGTAAGAAAAGTCTCTGGAGACTTCCACTATCTTACCATTTGATGGAGATCTCAAGTCCCTTGACAAGATGCCACTGCTGGGTGCCTGTCTGGATGCTGCCTCGAAGTGGATGGAACCCATCTACAGCTGGCAGGTGGATGTTGGCTTCCATGTGTCTCCCAAGTGATCCTGGAACCTAATGATCCACTCAGGCATTGAGTTACCTTTGGAGAAAACCAGTCATACCTTAGTGCACCCTGGAAAGGTAAGAGTAGCTGCAAAACCTTGATCCAGGCACTTTTTTGAGCAGAAAAGGGGAGCTTGTCCCACATGGCTGATGGAAAAAGGAGGCAGCAGGAGCTGTTGCCTGGTCCTGCCTGCTCTCTGCCTTCCCACAGGCAGGCAGGGCTGTCCTCCAGGGCTCCAGATACTGTCACTGTGATGCTGAAGGCCGATCACTCTACAAATGACCACTGTTCACCCTTTGCTCTGGGAACTCAGACTGACAAGGGACAACACAAGGAAGACTGTTTTGAAACTTCAGGATAGATTTCCAGACCCTTAGAGCCTTGGCTGAACCAGAGACAGAACAAAGAGGAGCGGGGGAGAGGTGGCTTCCTACTGTCTCCTGGCACCTGCATCACCAAAGGATATTTCCAGGGGTCCAACCTGTGGTAGGAAAGGGGTGAAGTCTTTGTGTACATTCAGTTCAGTTTGAAGCATCAATTTCTTGCAGAAGGAATATCTGAGAGTCCAGATGGGCCAGGACTGAGTAGCAAAGCAAGCATGAGGCCATACTTTGCTCAAGAAAATATTAGGAAATGGACAAAATGTTGACTTGGCCTGGGGTATGAGCTGAGTATCAAACCCAAGAGGAGCCCTGGTAAGTGGGTCCAGCAGGACTTCTCTGTGTCAGGTGGATGTGGAGGGCCAAGCTTAATAATGGGGTGAATAACTGAACAATGCCATTTTTGATGTTCTATGCACACATACAACTCCAGAAATTCAACTCTGCTACTTACAGTCTCTAAGACAGCAAAAGAAAACACTTCTTACCATCAAGCCTCCTTAGAAAGGCTCACTGCTGCTTGTGCTGAATTTGGATGTGGTCTTGGCACAGAGGGTTTTGAGACCATGTGATGGCATTATAGTCTCATGCTAATCTGTCCTCATGGTGTGCTATTAAAAATAAATAAAAATCATGGCTTCCTAATCCACAGGTTACTAACTGTGGGAAAAAACGTGTTTGTTACAGCCTTAGCAAGTGCTTAAAAGTGTCACACTTTTGTATTTATTTATTAGCAAGTGAATGTATAAACACATTGTTACTGGCCTGAGTATCTGGAGTGCAGTACCCACGCAGCTGCTCTTGAAGGACAAAACCCTCACATCTTCAGGAGAAACCCTATGCCAAGGCTGGGGGGCTGTGCAGGGGATGACCCCAACCCCTTTTGTGCATGGACAACACGGGGTTTGGCGGTGCCTCACCGATAAATGTTATTGCCCCTGGCAAGTTTTTTCGGATTCCTAGGAAGTAAAAGAGAAAGAAATAAGTTATTTTGATAGTGGATCAGGTATCAAAGGAGTAAAAATAACCAGGTACTTTTGCAACCTGCAGGCTGAGCCCTCTGCCATGAAGCCAGGTGTATGTTCCTGCCTGGGGTGAAACTCCCCCTGGTTCAAAGAGGCAGCACCACAGCACTGGGGCTCTGATCTCCACAGATGCACGAGGCCCAGCAGGTCTGGATTTCATACTTCAGAGAAGCATTTTCATTTTATTTCTCCTCTCCAACCAGGCAGGTGAGGCAGTTCCTAAGGGGAAATCCCATGCAGCCCAAGGAACACTTTCCTCATCTTGTCTTTGCAGCACAGGATGAAGAACAAAATGACCTCCTAGATAAGCAATGAACAAGACAGTAAGTGTCTTCCACCAGGACTGCAAGTCCTGCAGGGACACTCCTGTCCTCTGCACACACAGAGCAATGGGGTTCTGCACCCTCAGAGGGAGGATGTGCTGGCCAACATTCTGTTGACCAGTGAATAAAGATGAACTAGGCCTAGAAAAATACCCAACCTGGTCTCTGCTCCAGTGAACAAACTTGCCTTTGAATACCTCTCACACTGAGAATATGCCTGGGTTCAGCCTCTGCTGCTCCTTCTGTCCCAGAATACAGTGGGGCACCAGCCACCCACTCCTAATTAACTTGATGGGTAACTCAGCAGCACAAATCACCTCAAGTTACCTTGGCCACAGAACACAGTGGATCCTTCCACAATGAAACAGCATGGCAGGAATTATCCCAATCCATAATTGCTCTGAGCAGACAATAAACCAGCTTGTGCTGGTGGAAGTAGCCACTCAGAGGTAATAACCCAGTGAGTAACAATAATGGCAGCAGATACTTGATAAAAAGCAGGGAACAAAAGAGAAAGCTTTCTCCATTATACAAACAAGGGATGTTTTCTGTTTGCTTCCTTCAGCTCGGGGATGCACTTGGCTGTTTGGAGAGCGACGGAGCACAGCTCACACGCAAGCACAGCAAGGCGGGTTTCGGGCTGGGGGAGGAAGGGATTGTTTTCCACCCATGAGATCACAGGCAGGAAAATTAGTTTTCTCCTTTTAATCTTTCTTGTGTTTCTACCCAGCATTTTATTTTCTTCAAGAGAAATGTTTGCATATCAGTGGGGGGAAAAAAATGCAAACCTGTTCTGGGCTGGTTAAAAAAGGGCACTGAAGTACATACGTGCTTGTTCCCCCCATCTACGCCATGCGAGTGCCCAAAATTGGGCAACAGGAGGGTTGAGCCATGCTTATCTGAGGAAAATCCCTAAAACCAGGGACTTGCCTGTGCCTGGTGCATGTGCCTCCTGCTCCTGCCCATGGCTGTGAGCCCTCGTTGCCCAAGCTGCTCACACGGGGGGTCTGGCTGCTTGCCGTGTAACTGCTGGCCCACAGCTCTGCTCCCCTGGGCCAAGCCTGGGGCTCACACAGGGACTATCACCCACCTGCCTCTGATGAATTGGTCTCTGAGAACAGGACACCAGGCAGAGAAAAAAAAGAAATCCCCCCAACCTCCTCAAGTGCCACGAAGGCACTGGTGTGGTGGGGACAGGTGGACGGTGACACAGCCCTGAGGATGTTTATGCTCGTGGCTCTGGCTCAGCACCAAGTGCCTGGCACCAGCACTCCAGTGATGCCCATTTCACACTTGGCTCCCTCCTGCTTGCCCAGCGATGCCACCTGCCACCTCCTGCCACCTCCTGCCAAGCCACCTCCTGCCTCCAGGGGGGCTGCCACGGGCAGAGGCATCGGCACCAGGACAGGCTCCCACAGAGAGGACAGGACCTGAATGAGCTGGGAATCAGAGCAGAGATAAATCACCAAGATGTGAAAAATGGAATAGGAAAAACCTGGTGGGGGAATTGCAGGGGGTTTAAAAGATCCAGGTGCCAGCTGGGCACAGCACAGCCCCGCTGCAGCCACGCCGAGCTTTGCCCTGCCACATAAACGAGCCTGCAGCCATCTGCAGCACAGAGCGTACCGGGGAAGGCTCTGCAGGCTGCAGGGGCTAAGCACTGCTCATTAAAGTGCCGGGGAAATGTGAATGAAGCAGATGAATGGATGAAGAAATGAATGAAGGAGGGAAGAGGAAGTGAATGAATATTGCATTGACTTGGTGCCTTTCATCCTGGGATGGCAGAGCTGTGCAGCGCAGCTGACGGGCGGGAATGGCATCGGTACTCCCTGGAGAAACCCCCGGTCAACACAAATCAGATGATTTCCTGTTGACAGAGCCCTTCAGGGGAAGGCAAACAGGGAGATGTGGCATATGGATTCATATTAGTTGAAGCACAAGGCTTTCCCCAAACAAAATCCCTCTGACTCCTCCTTAATCAATGTGACAGATAATTACTTTTTGAGTTGCTCTTGTTCTTGCTATTCCAGACACCGGGTGATTTCCATGGCAACAGTATCCCAGCCATCCCAGGCCTTATCCTAACCTCTGTCATCTGCTGTCGAATCATACCAGTGCATAACCTGGGGACAGGAGCAGCAGGGCCACAAAGGTGCTTTTTGGCACTGGGGAGAGTTAAGGACCCCTCTTTCTGCCCTATGCAGCCCAACTCTGTGAGCCCTGGGGAACCTCTTGCGGCCAAGCACAGCACAGGGCTTGCAGGCAGCTGTGGGGAAGAATGAGGAAATGAAAAAATTATTTTCTGGATGTTTTACTGTGCTGTTCTGGAGCACAAGCAGCTGAATCCACTGGCCAGCCTGACTGCAACAGGGATCCAGGGTGGTGGATGATGGGAGGGAGCTGAGATGCTTGGTAATGCAGAGCTGTTTAGGGACCAAAACTGGGTGCTTTGGGGAGGAAAGGGAGTCCAGCTTTACTTCTGGTTTGGAGGAGAAAATGTGCTCTCTTCTTTTCCACCTTTGAAGGAAAATGAGTCTGGGATGTGATGCTGCTCTTCAGGTGCTGCAGGTTTACAGGCAACCTGGTACAAGCACCACAAGCAGCACACACCGCTCAGAGGAGCATCCAGCCCCGCTCGAATGTGGTGCCACTGATCACCCCTCAGTGCCAGTTCCATCTGCTCTATGGAATTGGGGTGTCATCATCCCCTGACATCACCCAGCTGCTCCCCCAGCAGCTCACAGCTGCCACGCTGCCCAGTGTGGCCCCACGAGCCATTTTGCAAGTATTTAGCAGAGTATCTGAGGCCGGATGCAAAGCTCAGGGACCATCCATGGGCTTTGAGCAGCTTTTCAAGCTGACCTCAAGAGCACAGAGCCCGCTGTGCCCGAGGTCTGGGCACACAGACACCGCCGTGCTGAATGAGCCGGCGCTGCAAGCCTTGCTCACACAGTAACCGCCTCTGCCGCCGGCACGAGCGGGGAGAAAATCATTTGGTTTTTCCTCTTGCACTTACCCTGCTCCCTCCAGCAAGCAGCTTCCCCTTTGAAAGGCCAGAGAGGATTGAGAGCAGTTGAGTGCCACTGCAGGAACTGGAGCCCCTGCCACTGGGAATGGGCTGTGGCAGAGCAGGCAGGGACAGTCGGGCATCACACCTCACCTGAGCTGGCAGGTAAAGCACCTTTGTCTGTCCCTTCTTCACTCATATCACCCTTGTGATTCAAAGTTTCACCCCAGTACAACAGGATGTTTTCCTGCCAAGGGTTTGCTGCCCTGTCTCTGCATCAGCCTACATTCCACACAGGCTGTGTTGAATTTCATGGTAACTCAGCAGTTATTGCCCTATAACAAACACAATTGCTGCACTAGATTCAGCACACCACTTACCTCATCCAAATACTAACAAGCACCAAATGCAGAGCAGTGGGCCTGCTTCCCCATCTTCCCACGGGGGTCTGGCCACTGGATTTGGTGGCTGTAGGACTGGATCCTGACAAGAAGATCCATTTGCAGACTGGGCCAGCAGCTTCCTTGAGTGAGGCCAGCTGCTCAGAAACTCACTGCTAGAGTTTTTAGTGAATTCAAGAATTTATTTAGCTGCCCTTCACAGCAGGACAAAAAAAAGATGACCTGTCCTGCCATAATATGAGCTAAATTGCTTTACCTGACTGTCAATGGCCTGGACTTGGGGGCCAACAGCTCTTGGTTGAATTCTGGACCAGCTCCTTGGCCCTACACAGTGAAGCAGCTGGTTGGGTTTCAGGCAGCATCTGTGCTCATGCCATGGTGTCCTCCCCAAGTACTTCAACACAAATTGCTCCTCGGAGGACCCCAACCAGAGCCGGGACAGCTTTGGTGCTTGTGGGTCCAAGAAGGAACAGAGCTTTAGGAAGGGACATATTTCTATAATACTTCAGGAACCACTAACGAAGAACCTAAATATATTCAGATAACTTAATCAAAAACAGGTATAAAATACATAACATGGCAAAAGCTGGATTGAACAAGCTATCAATATCCCCTTTATAATTAAAACAGAGGAAAGAACTGTAACTCCTGGGGTTTATAGGGAGTATAGCCCTTACAGGGAGCTAAGGGTATAACCCAGGCCAGGGGTTAACTCCTTTGCCAGCTCTGCAAAAGGATGGGTGACCCTGGTGCCATCCAGCCTGGAGAGCTTTCCAGAACTGGACCAGCTGCAGGAAGAGCTGGGTGATGCTCTAGGGCTGTGTAGGCAGGACCAGAGCAGAGCTGCTCCTTTTCAGCTCAAGATCCCCCGAGTGCTCAGGCAGAGCCAGCCGAGGCTGTGCAGAGCTGGAGCACTGCTCCCTCCACCCACACAGACACCGTTTGGGAGAGAGGAAGAGGGGGAAAAAAAATCAGAAGACAAATTGACACTTACCTCTGTGTTGTCGCCTGCCACTCCCACCATTCCCCTTCAGCCTAATCATTCTCTTCCTCTTCAATCAAGGCCAATTTGCAAGAGGAGCAGCTCCCAGTGCCTCAGTGCAAAAGCCTTTAATTACTGTCATTTGGGAGGCTGTGCCAGGCTCCCCTCCAGGGCCTTTTCATACTTTTCTTTGGAAGACACTGCTCCAGGACTTGACGCCCCCAGGATGCCATTTGTCAGGCTTTATTTTAAACAAGCACTCACTGCCTATTAGCAGGCTGGGGAGAAAGTTCCTGACAGTCCATCTGCACTGCAATGGCAATCACATGGCAATCACATCTGGGCAGTGGGCTGATTCTGTCTGCTCCCTGGGGTACCAGTCTCCTGCATGGTGGTCACTACACACAAGCCCTGAGAACTGCATTGCTCTGTCTCTTCACTCTCTCTCCTGCTGTATCTTGACTGGGCATGTGGACGAGACTATAAACAGGGTCAGAAATGGGCAAGGAAAATTCAGAGAGAGCAGGTTGTTAAACGAAGTGGCCCCAAAGCATCCTCTCCCACACAGGTCCCCGAGCCTGCATCCCCAGGAGCACACTCCCAATTAGAATGCATGCTCCCTATGTACAGCGTGGGTTTTGGTATCAGCCAGAGGTTTGTATTTTATCCTGCACAGGAAAGCATGAATGCAGAACCTACATAAACCAATTTGGCAGACCCAGCAAGCAGGGCTGGGAAACCATCTTGTTGCTGCCTCCTGCCCCTCCACTCTGCAGGCAGGACACAGGGCTGGACAGCCTGTTGGGATGACACAGTGTGAGCTGCCTTAAACATAATCACAGCCTGAACTGAGATGTGGGACTCTGCCAACCCAGTGACCTTGCAGCTTGGGCTCAGCACACACTGAGATATGAAAAAAAGGATGCCAGAAAGTCTCCAGATGTCTGAGACCAGCACCTGTGGGACATGCTCTATGAATTGCACCCACCAGAGCCATCCTTCTTATATTTTATCTTTGGAGCGTCACCTGTGGCAGGGAAAAGCTGCAGAGGAGGATTTCTGTGGAGCCTCTGCCAGTGGGTGGCACTGCAAACCCAGCAGTGTGTAAGAAGCAGCAGTGCAAGGGCCCGGGGGTGGAACAGCAGCACAGACACTGCACAGACCCAACTGCTGTGCGTCTCCGGCTGGATTGGGTATGAGCATCGTGGGGATACCACATTGGGGGGATACTGCAGCCTGGCTGGTGGGAGGAGGGAAGCTGCTGGAGTGGGAGAGGGAGGAGGCATCACCAAGGGGTTTGAGGTGCTGCAGTGATGTGGGCTCAGAATGGCGAGCAGGAGTGCAAATCCATCCACATGGGACAGAGCCAATTCAGGTACACTTGGATAACCTTCTCAAAGGTAGGAGCAGCTCATCAGCTTCCCCTGCTGTCCTACTGTGTTCTCTCTGCAGCTAAAAAATCATGTGACATGTCACCCTAAAATGTAAGGTCTCACCTCTGGGGAAGTAGAAAGGCTCCTGCCCTGCACTGTGCAGCCACAGTGGTGTGGGAGGTGTAAAAGCTTTTTGACCACCTTGGCTGTAGGCACAAGACCCCTGGAAGCACCATGGCCACCTCAGACATGCACCAGCCAGCATGACCTAGGGAACTAGAAGTCTGGAGGGAAAGTGGGCTGCACCACACTTACATCACCTCCTGCCTGGGTGGGAATTAAGGATCCTGAAGCAGCTGGGTAAACCTGGTGAGTGGTAAAAAAGGCTTTGAACTGAAGGCCGGCCTGGTTTTGAGGGTCCAAGTTCAGGTCTAGAGTCCTGCTCCAGTTCCAAAGTGGTCATGCCCCTGTGCCACACACCCCTCCCGGCACAGATTTTACCTCCCGTTGCACCACATCCAGTGTTTCAGTGTTGCCTTGACCAGTTAATTCCCAGGAGGTCTCCAATCAGATTTCATATCCCCATCCAGCCAAAAATACTCTGACCCATCCAAGGCAGTAAATGCTCTGTTCTTCCTTTCACTAACAGACAACAAATGAGGGAGCATCTTCTTCCCCCATGATGTCCCAATGGCAGCTGGGATCCACAAAGCTTTAGAGGAATGGGCTTGTGTAGCCCCAGTCTGACTCCAGGACCATGAGGCTTCATGCTGGGAGTGGGACACCTTTGAAGAGGAAGCCAGAGGGATGGGCAGGGAGCCGTGAGAGAAGAACTACCTCTCTTGGGTTGTGCACAGGGAATTTGGCTCTGAAGGGCTGTACTCTCTGCCTGGTGGGGGGCAGCACCATCTGACAGCCTTTGCCTCCATAGGAACAGCCACTGTTTCCCTGCACAGCATCCACACAGCCTTCCCTGCTAATGGGTATTTTCTCTGGCGGGAGCAAATTCTTCATCCATCAGATTGTGGACTACCAGGAGGCATGAGTGCAACCTCAAAAGGAGGATGTTCTTGTTATCAGTGGGACTTCCTCCAGCATCTTCCCTCTGCAGGGAACATGCTGACTGGCATGGCGGGGGTGGCTGCAAAATCCCATCTCCTGCTGCCCACATTCATGCTTACAGAAATGCCTTGGTACAGCCCACCCCAGACTGGGGAAGAGCTTCAATCCGGCCCTTCTGCTGCAAATGGATCTGATTTGCTCCTAGTGCTGAGCGCTCTGTAATTACAGTACATCCCACTTAATCGGGATGTGCTTAATTGGGAAATCCACTTACCAGGATGTCACCTAGGGAACCGATTTAAGCTTGATAACACTTAAGAGCAATGCCTGCTGCTTTATAGGGAAGGTAATTCTCCTACAGGGAGATGCCTTCAGGTGGCTGAATCATACTCCTTCTTCCAGCAGCATCCAATGCTCCTGGCTGCTTGCTCCTGCAACAGATTTCAGCCTTCCCCTTAAGTAGGTTACAGGCAGGAAATACACCAACTGCTACTGCCAGCTCACTGCTGTCCTCTGCTCCAGCTGAACAGGCTGCCACTGCCACGTGGGCCAGCACTCGGCTGTCCCCTTGGCTGGACCCGCACACCAGCACACCCGACCCCCTTCCCTGTTTGAGGATGGCTTTCCTTCCACAGATGGGACCATTTCTGAAGTGCACGACATGCTCAGGCTTGGCCAAGCTGTTCTTTGCAGCAGAAAAGGCGCCAGGATGACCTGGTCATCACCTGAATCAGGGCAGAGCAAGACATTTGGAGATAACCAGCACCCCTTACTATTAACCCCCACCCTTGTCTTCCTCCCTCCAGCAGCCAAACACAGCAAATGCCCAAGTGACAAGAGAAAGGGGACCTGGGATCGGTCCTTAGACTGAATGTTGAGTCAAGCACGTGGAGAGGCCAGTTTTCTATCTGGTTTTCTGTGGGCTGAGGGTTTATGTGACCACCCTGAGTATCTGGGCATGAAAATATGCATCTTATATATCTTATATATGCATCACAAATAACTGCTGAACCTCTTGATCCATCTAGGCAGAAAAGCAGCTTTTCCAAAAATAACAGATTCCCACAGATTTTGTAGTAGTAAGAGCCAAAGGAGAGAAAACTTATGAGTATCCTGCTCTTCACCAGCTCTCAGAGAAAGAAGAGCACTTTGCCACCCAAACCCCCCATGAGCCAGATTTCCCTGTTAGAGGGAGGCCAGTTGCTCCAGGACCATTACTCCTCCAACCTTTTGGCATCACCTTGCACCTCTTCTAAAGGTGAGCCCTTGGATGGAGGCTGCCTTTGCTACCAAAACATCTGCTCTGTATGGCAACAACACAACTTTTCAAGATGCTGTGCTGATCTTTTTGTTCTCACCAACCACGAGGAGCTGGGGTGAGTCAAGGCAAACTCCTTGGATGCGTAATAGTGATTGCCTTTCAGATGCTTGAAAATGCAATAGCTTGACATCAAATGAGGGATTTTTATGGCTGCACATGTTTTGTGCTTCTCTGAACAAGCCAACTTCCAGATTAGCTACATTGGCTTTTTAAAGTGCTATAAAATATGCAAAGGCACTTGTAATGTATAGCGATTTCTGTAAAAACAGGAGGTAAGTGCTGAAATGCCTCCTGATTTATAGTTTTGCTTCTGCTAACCCATGCTGGGAGAAGGGGTAAATGCAATCCTCTATTCCCTTTTTGGCTTCTCCAAGCCCAGAGGCAGATGGAAGACAAAATGCCAGGTACTACAGAGCTTGTGCCTTTCAGCCACTCTGGTAATTGCAGAAGAGAAAACCTTCTCAATTCCCAGGTATCACAGCCAACACCACACACAGCAAACACCTTTCCAACGTGCAGCACAACATGAATGGCAAAGCTTGACCATTGCAGCAGCACCTGGCTGGGGCAAGGCAAGCCAGGCAGCACCTCCCACCAAGGTGCTGGACCTAATGCTGGATGGAGGGTCCAAAAGAGCAAATCACCATGATGGACCACGTTAGCAGGGTCAGGCCTTTGCTTTCCTGACAGCAGGGTCACCTTGTCTCCACCTCTTGTTCCTGTCCCCCTATTCCTTCACACTGCTGTAACACAGCCAGAAACCCACAAGGCTGTGCAATGGGGTTGCTCCTCCTGTCACTTGCTTGTGTTGGCTTAAGCATACATGCTGAACCATTACCAAACATCACGTCCCCCACAGATGTCTCAGGGGCTGGGCTTACTTTTTGCTAAAACTGAGCCGTGCAGAGGCTTGGCAAAGGAAAACATCCCAGTGACTGAGGCTCCCATTTTCTGAGTCTGGATGGGAGGAATAAAATATCAGTTCAAGCTCCATTTTAGCTTGAGGAGAACAGCATCATTTATGGGAGCCAAGCAGGTTCTCCCCCTCCCCTGCTCCAGAGCCAAGCTGTCCCCTCACCATGCCAGGGCCAAGGCAGCGCTGCCACCGCCGAGGGCTCTGTGGTCAGTGCCAGCCACTGCTGGCACTCAGTGCCACAATCACCACCAGCCAACACAAAGGCAAGTGTTGCAGCCCTTATCTGGCGTGGCTCACTGCAGTCAGGCTCAGACAGTGCCTCTGGAACAGAGGGTGAGTCTTTATGAGCTGGAAGTTTTTAAGCGCGTGCCTTAGTGCCAGGCGTGTTCAAACCAATCCATCCCTGCAGAGCAACTGCAGCTCTCTGCTGCCAGCACGAACAGGTAGACCCACCTGGGCTGCCTCTCGCATCCATTTTTACACATATAAATGGTTTACAACAACCTGGAGGGTCGGCAGACCTCAAATCTTTAAATTAGCCCTGTGCATTTTTATATAAAAGCAACACTTATCTTTAGTGGAGTTTATACAACATGGATTTCATGTGCTTTGTTACTGCAAATTAAACACAATTATTTAACAACTGCCAGTAGTGCTCTGTGTAACCAGAAAATGCATGACTGCATCCTGAAAGCTGTTTAATATGACCAAGGTTAAAATGCAGATTGCTTTTAAGGTTTTGAGTGCATTTGCTGTCAGATAAGAAGTGCCAAGTCTAGCGCTTGCAAGTGTGAGCTGGCTGGACTGGGCACCTCCATGCCACCATCAGAATGGTGCAGGCTTGTTTGAAAACACCTCAGTTCCCTGCCTGTCATCACACTGATAAGAGATATATGAGGGGAGGAGATGTGGAAAGGGAAAAGTGTCCTCAAAGGTAAAAACCACACAGCAAAGACAGAATCAAGTCTTAAATGTTAAGTGATCCTTCATTTATATTAGCAGCTCCTGCTGCTCGGTCCCTGCTCCATCCTCAGGGTGCCAGAAGCCTCTCCTCCTCTCATTTCTTTTTGGGGGTGACACTGAGCCAGCACACAGCAGAGAAGCTGGATGAGTAGTGCTGGCTCTCCTGCTGAAGTCCTGGGACCTGAGCATCCACCCTTTTGTTTTTGAAAAGACTGGGGATACAAACCTGTGTTTTCCAGCTAATTGCAGAGAGCTGGAACGGCAAAACACAGCAGTATTTGCTAACTGCAAATATTTGGAGACCTCAGTCCAAACTGGATTGATGCACCGAGTGTAAACATGGGCAGGGAGAGTGCTTTGGGCACTCCAGCATCTCATGGCTAATTAAAGCTGGGAGAAATTTGTCTCAGCAAGTTGTGAGCCATGTACTTCTCCGGTGTGACTAAGCCACTGTGCGATATCTAATTTACCAGGAGGGGTGATGTGCTGCCAGCTAACCATGTTCCTGCAGGCAAGGTGGGCTAATTGAATGCAGTTTGATGCTTCAGGGCAATCCTGCCTGCCAGCTTACCTGCACCATCCCAATCCCAATCAACCTTGCAAACAGCAAGACAGCTCAGTGGGAATTTTAACTGTGAAGGAGTATTCAAAAAATCCTGACAAAATCCAAGGGCCTGACCAGAACAACGGGTTCTTGTGGTTTATGAGTGGCTGTTTTTCCAGTGAGGCAAATTGGTTCTTCTCTTGCAACCAAGCAATGCTGAAACATGCTCCTACCACTCACAGGACCTCAAGGCTCTCAATCTCCTCTGAGTGCTGTCCTCAACCACGGTAAGAAAGTTGTGGTGCTGCCTTGCCTTGTATTAGTGATGCAAGTATCAAAATTAATTTCTCTATAAATAGCTCATTACCAGTGATTCTTTCCTTTGTCTCCAGTTCCAGCTGGAGAGAAGGAAGTCACTCCAGCAGCAATGGCACATTTAACAGCAAAAAGACATTTCTCAGAGAGTACAATTGAGTTACAACAGATGCTGGATTTTGGGGACTGCCCTCTGCACCCCACAGGTCCTCCCTGGGGAAGGGCAGAGGAGCTCAGAGGTCCTAGTTTCCATTTCATATCCTTATTGTTTCCCTGGGGTGAAAATGCTTTTTTCCTTACCTTTCCAGCCCAACCTGACTCACAGGCCAGGCTCATCCCAGTTGACATCTGGCCCCATTTTGCAGATGTGCCAGTTTTGGCCCATTTGCCAAAGAGTCAGTGTGGCACAAGAAGCTCTGCCCTGGGCAAGGGTAAGAAAACAGCCACCCTCCAGGGTTTTTGGTGGTCCCCACACACTGGCAAGCCTCCAAAGGTCTCCTTCTGAGCACCTGGGAATCCTCACCTGGCCCCATTCACCTGAGACAACCTGCCCTGGGGGGAGGTGACCTTGCTGGCTGGATTAATGCCGTCACTTCCATATTTTGTGGGGTCAGTGGCACCTCTCCTCAGCCAACATTAGAGACAGTCAGCCACCATCTCCACAGCAGGGAGGCTCCCAGAGGACAGGCTGAAACTGCTCATCTGGAGACAGAGATCATTTTTAGAGGGAAATCCTGTTCACTTCCCAAAGTGAGGTAGGTTTTTACTGACGCACAGCCCCAGCCAAACACACTTGTGGCACCAAGTGCATCACTGAAAGAAAAGGACTTGCTCTGTCAAAATGGAGCTGTGGTTTCCAAAGCTAACAGGGAGAAAGGGCACTGTAAATACCTGGAGGAAGCGTGGGCATGGCTTATTAATAGACACTTGCTGTGAGACTTTAGGCTTTATGACAAGGCTTTCAGTGTCCTCCTGGTGTCCTCAGATGCCCCGTTCCTGTACTGAGCTCTGGGCTCTGTAACCATGCAGCACATCCATCAGACCTGCCAAATTAGATGGGGCACAGAAGATGGGTTAATGCAGCTCATACCAATTCTTTAATTGCCTGAGCATCCACCATCCATGTTCAGCTGGCTGGGAGAAGCTCCTGTCCCTGTCTCCTACAAAGGATCAGATCTGGATGGGTACAGAGTAGGGGTTGAGGAAGGCAAGCAAGGATGCTAAGTAGGGTCATTCCTCAAAAACATGAATTTCAGGGGTTTAACATTGCCTGAGCTGCCTGAAGGAGTTAATTGTGTTATCTTTACACCCTGATTCATCCATTCATTCCCCAAAAGGCTGCACAAAGTACTTGCTCTCTGTGCTGCTGTCAAGACAGCTCCTGAGTTTTGCATCAAAAGCCACTCCCTGACATTTAAGGCTATTATAGGCTGGACCAAGTTTATGCATTCCTGCTTAGCAAAGCCTAGTCTAACATAGGGTGCCTATATCCTTTGACTTCTTTCCCAAAGAAAGCCATAACACCCCATGTAAGTGCTGGAGCAGTACCCAGTCCCCATGCTGACACACTACAGGCACCTCAGCACGCTCACACAAGCTGTGTTGCCTTTTTTTCAGATACAGGCTTTTCCATCAGGCAGAGTATTGGACAGATGGACTGGTTTTGGAGAAAACTGGCTATTTGCCTAGGGAGGGAACAGTTCTCAAACAGCCCTCCTGCCCCAGGTGATGCTGGTGAAAGCATCCATGGGCAGTAAGGAACCTTCTCAGAGTATCTTCAAACTCCTGAGGTATTTCAGCATTTCTCTTCTCAGCTTGTGGATTGCTCAGGGCCCAAAGATGCACAGACTCATGTAATTAAATGGCTCTTTCTGTTGACATTTTTATTTTTAGGAAACATTACCGAAACATTCACCATTTCTGCTTAGAGGTAATGGAAAAAGAGGCAAGCTCCAAATTCTGGGTGATGAGGACCTCAAGCCAGGCAGCCAAGCTGGGCTGGGATATGGCCTGGATTCCCTACTGTGTTTACAATCTGTGCCTGAGCAGGGACATGGCTGAATTGTGGCAGTGTCCTCAGCAGCTGTTGGCCACTCAGACCCCTCCTCAGGAGGTTAAAAGCATCTGTGTGCTGAAGACGGGCTGGGATCAGCAGCAGCCAACCTAAACAAAACCTCTCTCAAAGAGACTGCTGAGCACCCAGAGATGCTGCCTTGCCCAGCATTCTGACCCAAAGGGACATCCACGGACAGCTCCTCCCCTTGGGTCTGCAGGGGTGGAGGACGGGAGGCAAACTGTGTTTCTTCCTCAGGATCAGTTTTGTGGCTTCACGCTGGATCCCTCCTCACTCTCTGTCAGGCAGGTCTGCAGAGAAGAATATCCTGAAAGAGAGAGAACAGGAGTTACTCCAGACTGAATAAAGCCATTGCAAAATACATTCCTCTGACATCTGCTCACCAGTGGGATAGTGCTGGAGGGATGTGAGTTGGACTGTTTACACTCTTGCCTTTCTGTCCTTCCCAGGCACGGGGCTGGGCTGGCTCCATCACACCCTGACACACTCTGGTGCTGCTGAAAGGACTGGTGGATGCGTTCCTTGCCTGATTTCAGTGATGTGGCCATGGTAACCCATTGGACCTAGAACCAACTGGCCCAAGAAAGCCACAGGTCTCAACCCAGCAGCCACCTATCAGAAGCCATAATGTACCTGGCAGTAAAAGAAACCCCCCTGAGCAGCAGCATCAGGGGCACAGAGGCTCAGCTAACTTCTTCCTCCTGCCTTCTGTCTGTCCCAGATTGTGACGGAAACATGGGAAGCAGTGCTGGCAGTGGGTGGTGACTGCAGTGCTGTCATACTCAGGCTTTGTCCTCACCTTGGGACCTTGCCTGTGCTCTCTGCCCTGCCCATTATGCCTGGCACAGGCAGCAAGGGCCTGCCCACCACCCCACGACCCACCATTCAGGAGGAACCACCAGGTGATAGCTGGCTAGAGAGGGAAAGCACATCTTTTGGAGGGGATTTTGCGTTTGAGAAGCTTTGGCAAATTTTAAGTCACTCCGGTTTTGCCCCTTGCAGTAATCAGTGGAATATTTTGGAAGTATCTGTCAGAAAACCAAGTGTGCCACCAAAACACAAATGCGGGGTGGGGGGTGTGTGTGCGTGTAAATTAAAAACTGAGGTCAAAGTCATCATATTCTCTCCCTGATTTTCACAGGGATGCTATCATAAGCTGAGACACCATCACACGCCCGCAGCTGTGCACGTGTGGGATCATATACTAATTGATAGCTAATGAGTCCATTTTCCTGGCCTTTGCCAACATTGAAACACTCCTATTCTCTGCAAAATCCTTTTCCAAAGCACTGGCTTCGCCCTGTGGGGTTGCTGAGCAGCCCATCCTGTGCAGCCCACGGTGGGTACTCGCAGGGTGCCGATGCCAGAGCGGCGCGGCCACAATCGCCCCGTTGTGTAAAACGTGGAGCGCCGGGTGCAGCAGGGAACACTTGACCACAAAGACCTGAGCTGTGCTTAATAGGGCTCTTGTAATGTTCGCCCGCTAAGAGCCTTAACTTCTTACTGCATTTTGCCAGGGTTTAGGCAAAGCAGGGCTCCCAGCAGGGCGCTGGATTGATTTCCTTTCCCATGAAAAGAGACTTATGACTCTGTATTTGTTCCTTGTCCCCAAATCCCGTTTTTTTCCAGGTAGAGGATGGATTATAATTAAGAAGGTGTTGTTCTGAACAAGGAGGGTACAGGAAGGTCAATGCAGGATGTGGCTGCGTTGCCTAAGGAAAAGATGTTTTAGTGGGAAAAGCCCCGTGAGAGAAGAGCTTTAGGGTTCTTCTTCCCCAAAGAAAGCAGGTGAGTATTTACAGGCACACAATGGTTGAGTCTATTTTGGCTGTAGGTGGACACTGGGCTTTCTAGGTCTCCCTCATACTCTGCAGTGATGCTCAGCAGTGGTAGCAGTGACAGGAGGGTGGGTATTTGTACTGCTCGAGTTAGGAAGCCCCACTGCACCTTAGGCATCAGGAAGGAGACCACAGAGACAAGACCACAGAGCTCAGATATATAATAAAACATAAGTAACTGCTAATATATAATATAACCCTTCCCAGGCCTCCAGCACCATTCACCCCAGAGCCCCAGAGCACTGTACAAACAGTAATTAAAACTTCCCAGCCCCCAGCTTTGCCAATGGTGCTGAATTCATTTTCCAGTGTGGGAAAATAAGCCTTTCATGATTAAGAGAGACAACGCAATTTCAACAGCAGGAGAGTTACTGATGACACATAAGCTGGGGTGTGAGCCCTGGTGCTTCCCTGGCAACAGGAGGCTTTTCAAGATGAGAACAAGTGGCTTGTCTCTTCTCCATCACGCACACTATGCATATCTATTGCTGCAGTGGGCAACACAAGACTACCGGGTACATTCATTCAGTCCCAGTAGCTACAATGCAAAGTGCTTTGCAGAATTAGAGGCTGCAGGGAAGCAAGGAGCACAGGAGGAAGATGCCTGTGATGAGCCCCTTGTCCAGTTGCTCCTCCTGAAGCATTGATCTGCCTTTATCAAGCACTGGCAGGTTCAGTGTGCCCCCCTGCTGACCATACGGCTGATTTCCTTCCCCAGAAACATGATGCCAGAAACATCCTTCAAGAAGGAAAGGGATACTGGAACAAGCAAGAGCTTGGCTTAGTTCAAGGTTTGCATGCAGACTAGAACACTGACCCTTTGCTTTCTGGTTTACTTTACACAGTAACAACAGTCCAACATTAAAAAGCCTGTCTCTCTCCTGGTTCTGGCCTGCTCCATGCTCTCTGGAAACTCTGTGAGAAAAATCTTACATTGTTGGATGTGGACACAGCCCTTGGGTTCAATATGAGCCTGTAGGAGCTACTTGACAACATCTGCTGCTTCAGGGTTTTGCTGGAGCCCTTGGCCAACATTCCCTTTCCATGGTTAAGGTGCTGGTTGCCAGTGCCAACCCAGGCAGAGCCTGGTTCCTTCCCCTCTTACCCACCCCTGCCTTGCAGGCAGGCCAGCCAGATCCCCCTCTGCCTCTTAATAGCTTAGGGAATGCTTAAGGACCTTCTGGGAGGAAAAAGCAATTTTAACACAAAATTACATTTCTGCTTCAAGGAAACAGGGTTATCTCCCTGCTCTGCCACCACTGCCTCACCTGGGGCTGACATCGGGCTGCCTGGAAACACAGGGCTTGATGAGATGTCCCATGGCAGAGGAGAAGGGTCCAGAACACCAGACATTCAGGCTCTCCCCACCTTTGGGCTGTTTCCAGACACATGCCAGCACCACCTGTGTCTGCTTGCTCCAGGGAGTGCTCCTGTGGTCTCCCTGCAGCTGGGGAAGCGCTCATGGAGCCGGCAGTGCTGCGCGGAGCGTTATTAGTTATTTGTAATGGATTTTCCATACCTGTCATTATTTCCAGCCCTGAGTGTAGAGAAAGGGACAGTCACTCTGCTGGGAAGTGGGCTGGCTCAAAGGGCTTTGCTGAAGCCTGTGGTTTTGCAGTTCTGCTCTGGAGAGGGCTGGGGACTCACTCTGCTTCTCTCGTCATCCCTGCAGGCTGATCTCCATGGAGAATGGGGATCCGGTTTGGGCTCGCTGTGCTTCATGTGTGAAAGGGATGGCCCTCTGTAAAGGAAAAAGAGAGACCTGGAAATCTGCTGCTTTCATTATGCTTTCTTTGGGGCTAACTTAGTTGTTGGAAATCGATGCAACCATGAAGAAAGCAGCCCAAGGGACTCTGCTCAGAGTGCCTAATGCCTATTAAATATATAGAGAGAGCTGGGAGAGAAGTAGCAGCACTGCAACAGGGAAATACTCCCTGTGGATGATGTGATTTCCAATTAATTTCTCACGGAGGGGGTTTCCCACTTGCCCAGCAGGCCTGGGGGAGGCCAGGAATGTGCAGCAGAGAGCAGACTACCCCGCACAGCAGTTTCACAGTCCTCACTCCACCACCTTTCTAGAACTCAAAATTTATGTTTTTCACTCCAAGCCAAAATGATGCCAAGCTACAGCTATCAAAATCCTTCAGGCCAAAGCCATGTTCTTTCTCTATCCCTGCTCTGATCTGAAAGGTGATTTCCCAGCTCAGAAGAACTATCAGAGCAATTACTGTGAAGGAGCCATTGGTAGGGCTCACAGTGAGCCCCCACTGCCTGGCATAGCTGTGCCAGCACAGCCCCACCACCCACTGCAGCTCATTTACAGCAGCAGAGCTGGGGCAGAGACTGGGCTGAGCTGGAAGGGCACAGGGTTTCTGCTCGGATGGCACCCTCTGTTTCTAACCTACTAGAACTGTAACAAAGCCACAGGTAAACAGGAATGGCACTTCAGTTAAGCTGGATCAATCAGAAATGATTTCCCAGATGGCAGCAGCAGATGGAGGAGAGCCCACCCTCACCCAGAAACACGTGGCTGAGGGTCACTTCTCCAGGGAGAGAAGCATGGGGCTGAAAACAGCATTTGTCTGAACTGATGGCCATGAAGACATTAGAAGGAAAGTTTCCTTTGGAGCAAAGGGGGCAGGTTTCTGCTTTCACTTACCACCTATCTGTGTCAGCCCTTTCCTCCTCTTGGCACCCAGTTCTCATCCCTCAGCTGACATCCCATGGTACAAAACACTAATCACATCCTCCTCCTAAGAGGAGATAACAGGGAAAGAGGCTTGGCAGGACAAGGGACCTCCCAGCAGCCCCTGCAAAGCCACCCTCGTGGCCTGGGGTCCCCTCATGCAAATCCCTGTGGTTCTTGTTTGCTGAGCTGGGACAAAGCGGGCACCGGGGCTTTCGCAGATGTTGGTCAGAAAATAACCGTGAGAAAGGAATAAACCAATTAATTGCTGACCCACTGACAGCCAACACCTCTCCCCCACCACCTCCTGCACAATAAAACCTGTCTCAACAGCTCAAGCAGATTTAGGGTGGCTGCAAAGAACCTAGAGGAGAAAAAAAACCCTTTCCCACTCCAGCTAATAATATTTCCAGATAATCTGTTTGAGGCAGCACCCTCTGTGAACCAGGAAAGCCTTTAAGAGCCGTTAACACCTTTATTCAGACTTCCTCATCCTCCCCCAGACAAGCTGTGATTAATTACCCAATCCACCCCGATCCCCCTGGGAAATAGCTCTTGGTCCGGGCGTTCATCCCAGGATTTGCAGGGTCCCTCTGTGCGAGCAGCTCCTGCTCTCGCCGCTGGCTCCAGATAAGCAGGAAAGGGCTGATAGGGAATGAACTGCTTCCAGCCATGCACTTACATCAGCAAGGGTGGTGGATGAGGGGAGGAGAGTTTAATGAGGGGTCTTGGCAACGTTCATGCCTTTTTTTTTGGCTGGTGTCCACAGGCATCACCAGATGGACTGTCCCTGGAAGCCCATCTCTGGGAAGTTGCCACTGGAAGCACAGCCTGTTTGGTTCCCACCTGGATTTTCAAAGCCCTCTTTCCAACTTCATAGCTCTCTGACTTGGCTTGCTCTGAGGATACTTGCTTTCCTACCATTTTCCAGCACTGCCAGAGGTGTTGGGGATGGCAGGGAGGAAAGGGAATTACTGCCTCTCAGGTTGCTGGAGTATCTGGGGTGCTGTGCTTGAGAGGTGCCCCTGTGTAGGGCATTGCCAGACCAATGCAGCTCATAAAACTCACCCTGTACATGCACTCTCCTGCCTGTGCCACCTTCTTCATCAAACCCCAGGGTAATCCTCCCATCCCTAAGGCTGCACACAGCCCCTTCTGGCCACACAGAGGGAGCATCTGAGTTGCCACAAGGTCACGGCATTGTCAAGCAATTAACTGCACCCAAGAAGGGCAAATTCTCCTTGTACCAAACACCAGTCTCCACTGCATTACAGATGACAGACACCAAGCCCATGTCTGTCCACCACAGCCCTTCATCCATGGAAACTGTAGTCCTCAGGCTGTGTAAGGATTTACATGTTAACGCCCATCCTGCCCCAATCCCCTCTGCTATGGCAGGGTGGAGGCACAGGTCTTCTGGGGGGACTATGGTAGTGTCACACACATGGTTTATGATTTCTCTCTCTATACAAAGGCCCCACAAATCCCCCTTCTTCAAGGGAGACCTGTGTTTCCCCATCACACCCACAAGACCTGCCCACATTCTTGCTGGGGGGGTGTGAGAGAGGGGTGCACTGTGGGACTGGCATGTCCACATTGTGCAGCCATGGAAAACCTATAACTGAGGAGACAACTGCCACAGCAGCCTTCCTTACAGGTTCCATGGTTTCATGACACTTGGAGGAGCTCCCTTCTGTTGAACCTTCCCCCTTTGGCACCCAGTGCTGTCCAAGAAATCACCCCTGTGCACTGCATGTCATCTACTGGCCTATTTACACCTCAGAGATATCCTGGCCCACCACCACAAAGCAGCACCTGCCATCACTGTTTTGTACCAGCCACCTCTAGAAACCTTCAGCCAGGAAATAAAATCAGAGAGCACAGCAGCAGCTCAGGGGTCTCAGACAGTTTTGCAAATGAAAACTGTTGTCCTCTCCTTGTTCTCTTCTCCTCATAACCAGAACAACATGTGTAGGTTATATTCACACAAGATTAATTTAGGTTCAGCATCTCCTGTGCTCTTTGACGAGGTGCCAAAGAAAGAATGAGGGGAAAGAGAGAACACGTCTGCCAGATGGGTGCCAGCTCCCCCAGGATGCTTCACAGCCCCAGGTGTTGGTTTGCATCACACCTACACACTCTGCTTTCTGGGCTGGGCTTGGTTTCAATACTCTATTTTTAGCCACGCTTTCAAGAAAGGAAAAAAGAAAAATCTCAGAATCTCTGCAGTTTCTTGAAGCCTTTGAGAAAGAGAAAGCTGAGGAGCAAGCAGGCAGGTGAGAGGGTCACAGTCCTCCTCCCTGCTGAAGGCTTCAGCCAGCACAAGAGATGTCTCTGCCTGTCTTCCAGTCCACATCCAGGAACAACGGCCATCAATTAGGGTAGGCCAAGTGCTGGAGAGGTGCATTCCAGGATGGAACATGCTCCTGTTCTGCCCATGGTGTGGGCATAGGTGTAACTCCTTCTGTATGTTAGTCCTCCTGCATCCATCCCGATGGCAATGTGTGGTGCAGATCCAGCAACGCCCAGCCAAGCAGATCCAGCATTTTTCACATGGGTCTAGTCACTATTTGGATAGGAGATGCGAGGAAAAACCAGGTGCTGCAGGAAGTGGTTTGGGTGATTTAGTAGGTGGCATCTTCCCTCTAAGTCAGGAGCACGATGAAACTCCTCGGCTGGGAGTTCAGGGCTCTGTGCTGCCGCAGGTGTTGCTATTTTAATGACATCCCAAGCTTACCACTTGTGGTCACCCAAGATTCCACCTCTTGTAAGGGTGGAGGTGTTAGCTCCAGTGTCCTGAGCAGGCTCCAGTCTCCAATTATGGTCTGCTGAGCCAAGAGCTGCAGGAATTTCCACTGGATGCATTATTCTTCCCTCTCTTTTCCTGCTATGACTGAGTAAAACTACTGAGTAGTTTTCCCAGGTGCCAGAAAACAGCATTTAAAGAGGCATTTCAAATTAAAATGCTTCCCATTGTCTTGAAAGAGCTTTTCTTGTTTTGCCTCACACTCTCTGCTTAGGGTCCACCCCAATCCTAGTGTCTGCTTCACTTGGCTTGTTTAATTTCTCTACTCAGCTCTTGGCTTTGCTTTCCTCCAACTCACTCTCAGCTGTGAAGGTCACAGACATTCCCAGCTTTGGTTGAATTAGGGCATCACCCCAGCTCTGCTCTCCATCACCAACCAGGAGGGTATCAACTGCACCTTGGTCCTTGACAGGAGATGCCACCAGAAAAGAAATAATCGATTATGAGACTGACATTAACGAAATATGAGACTGGGACTTAGGAAAGACTAAGGCCATAGAAAGCATTTTAAATAATTCACCATCCTGAAAGTAAAGCATATTACGGGGAAAGACATTCGGGTCCTTTCACAGTGACTTCTACGTAACCAGAGCTGATACTGTGAGCTGACAGCAAAATGAGACTAATGCTGGGCAGGGAATCCTGGCATTGCAAAATGTATTTGTAAATCTTGGTTTCCTCCCTCACCACCCCCCCCCAAAAAAAAAAAATTATTTGCAAACATTAAAATATTTTGTTTTGGTAGCATTGTGTACAAGAAAACGAAATCCAAAATAAAATAAAAACACAAAATGCTGAAACAAATTGCAAACCCCAGAGACATGTGCTGGCAAAACATTCAGCCAAATCACTGCCTTCTGCAAAAATGCTTCTATTTTGGCAAGCCCACAGTTTTCCGGGGGTAGACTGATCCACCAGAGACTTCTGAACTCACGGCAAGTGGGAACGGAGGCTGAAGAGAGACACTGCGTGGGAGGCGACGTTTAAAATGTCGCCGTTTCGCTTTTCTCTTGAAACCACTCCAAGGGCCGCAGGGAAGGCGTTCGAGAGCAGGAGCTGTGCTTTGGCTGCCTGGGAAAGCTGCTGCCAGAGCATGGGCAGAGCGTGGGTTTACCCAGAAAACCCCTGCTCGGTCACAAAAACCCCTGGAAGGGTGAACATCATCTGGGCAATTGTTGTGAATTTATCTCAGGAATTAAACGCAGTTCTGTTCACACAGCAGATTTATCTGTATTGGTTAAGCTAAGCTTAGACCAAGAGGTTGTTGAGAATATTGTGCTGGTGGCACCCACCTCAGCTGCTTGTGGTGCTGGGGTGGCAGCAGGAAGGGATTGTCACAGCCAGGCAAGTGGCACCTTCATTATCTTCATTATTCTTGGCAGAGGTTGCTCTTCATAGGGCAAAAGTGTTTCACTGGGGCTGGGGGACAGGAGTGAATGAACAGTGCACAAAAGGCATGGGTTTGCTCACTCTCACCCTACACAACTCACCTGCACATAAACTGCAGGGCTGGATAACAGTCCTGGGTCAGCCCCAGACATGTCTTCTCCGGGATGGCAGAACGTTCCCAGCTTCCTTTGGAGGCTGTGTTGGCTTCTGGGCATCTGTGGACACCTTGCAACAACAATGTCATGCAAAATTCAGACTCAGTTCCTTCCCTTGCTGTTGAAAGTGCCGCAGAAATCCCGGTGGGAAATTCCTCTGAGATGTGACAACACCTGTGGGACAACACTCCTGCCTCCTTCCACCAGGCAAGGAGGTCCTGCTACTTGTAGGGATGCTGTAGCCAAGCCAAGCGAGGAAAGACCTGTGAAAGAAACACCTTTTTTGGTTTCACCTTAAAAGGTCAGCTCTGTTACTTGTCATGCAACGTGCTCAGAACCTACCACAGGTGATTAAACAGCCCGGAGTTATTAGATCACACATCGTATAATCCTCCCTGTACCTGGCAACGTGATTAGTTATGATTCATAAATTCCAGTAGTGTTATGATTCCCAAGTGGATGCAGTACACCAAAAACTCTCTTCCACAGCTTTTGCAACAGAAAACCACGAGGGACTGACACAGGCAGCAAAGGAGACCCTCCTTAGGCTGATACCCGTGTTTGGGGGCAGCAGTGAGAAGGTGGGTCCTACCTCCTTATTTTTAAGGACACAACAGGATTCCTCACACCCTTTTCCAACAGGATGCTGTGAGATGCACAAGCCACCTGGGAGGTGGCCTGGGACAGAGCAGTGACACTTCAAGGAGGAGAGGCAGCCCAGAAGGGGGTACATAGGAAGGAGATGTTATTAGCTGATTAGGAAGAGAGAAAGGGCAGAGAGAAGTGAGGCCTGTCTTCTTTATCTTGGCTGTGGGCTAGGGGTGAATCACAACAAGAGAGTTTGATTAGAGAGAGCTTGATTTGTGAAGTGGATGCAATTAAAGCCTTGGATCCTCAGGGTCAGTTTTAGTAACTGCGTTAAACTGAATCAACTCCTGCCTCACTGTGTGCAAGTGAGGGGATGTTTTGGCTCCTCCACTGTCTTGGAAATGCTCTTGCTGCAGCTCTCCAGGCCAAGGCAAAATCCAGCTGAGCTGCTGAGGATGAGCAGGAGCAGTGTCTGTCTCCCTGAGCATAAAAACGGGAGCGCAGAACTGGCCTGAGAAGAGGTGAACTAATCCAGGGAAGACAAATCCTTCAAAGACTATTAAATGCAAAGGCAAAAATGATGCCTCAGGAAAATCCCAAGTAAAAACTAGTGTGAGTCAATAGCAGTATGCAGGAGACCTCCTGAAGGAGCTCCTGTGTTGTCTTCTTCCAGAGGTATCTGCTCTGGTCACTTTGCAAGAGAAGGAACGGAGCTAACTGGACTCTGGATCTGATTCCAAGTGGTTCTTACCTCAGATGAGATGAACAGCTGCCTGTGGACACGGCTGGATCTCTGGAGAGCATTGCAGTCACACGCTACCGACAAGTGAGAAACATCAGCTTTGCCTCAGGCAGCACTACTGGGTCTTCAGGAGGAAGAGCTGGAAACTCTGGTGCCAGGAGCAGCCACTGCTTCCCAAAGCTCACCTGCCACCAACTCACACACCCCCTAGGCCAGATCCAACACTGACCCCAAAAGAGAAGCACCATCGAAGCTGAGGAGGTGATTGGCCTCATGATCATCCATCCTGATGTCATCACAGTTTTGCTCTTGAGATGCAGCAGTGTCACCAAGTCCACAGATATGAACCCCCATTAAATATTTCATTTTCATCAATTGCTTGCAGTAAGTGCCTGTTGAGGAATTCATGGAAACGTTTTCTATTTGACACAGAGATACTTTCAATCATGAAAGATGGCTAAAAATAAAAGGAAATTATACTGTTCAGACATCTCTGGAGGTGGAGACAGGAGGGGGAACCGTCAAGGAGAGCCAGGGAAGAGATTTTTGTTAGAAGTGGAGAAAGGCTACTTATTTTTACAAGCAGAAAATGCTGGGAGGCAGCCTGACTTGAGGGTCTGGAATCTGTCACTCACCTTCTCTATTAATAATTTGACCTCAACTATTTAGGGTCTGAGCCAGAGTACCAGAGTTAGGAGTCATGACAGTCTCTTTCTCAGGCTGCAGGGGGTTGGATCACCCTCCTAAAATTCTCAGCTGTATACTTTTTTTTTTAATGTGTGTTTTCCTTTTTTCTTTTTTTTTTTTCTTTAAAGCAAGACCCCAGACTGTGACACAAAGAAGACTCATTTTTTGTGGGATGTCACTGCTGAGTGTCACCAAGCCAGGGATCCCGTCTATAAGATGGCAAGAGGTGACAATACACAGCCATTATCAATTGCTCTGTCACTGGGGCTGTGCAGGGAAGAAAACCTTACTCTGCCACCCTCCCCACTGAACTGCAACCTAATTTAAGTTCCTAACTGAACATATGTATAACATATTGAGTGTTTTTGATCTGCTCTGGCCTCAAGTAAAATGTATGTCTTGCACTCCATACAGGTGATCAATGAAAAGGGGAGAGCTGGAAAGTAGGACACTGAAGCTGTAGAAGATTTTGTGTTTGTTATCTCTTGTTTCTTCTCTGTAGCAAATCAAAGACACTAGAAAAATATCAAAATTAACAACAAAAAAGGCACATTTTGGTTCTGTAGATGGGAGGTGAAAAATCTCGAGACCTTCCTTCCCCTCTGTAGCACCTGTTTTTAGACATGCTTTTAGCAAGGTGCTCTGCCCTCACTGATAGGGGCTATGTTCCCTGAGCCACATTCAGTAATTTTAAATGATCAGGGGCTTAATTAGCTACACTCTTCCTTGTATTTTGAGCAGCCATTTTAAGTTAAAAATATCGTTCGTGTTCAGTGTTTTAGGAGAGCATTCCTATGCTAACCCAAATGGGAAAACATCTTCAGTACAGAGCATTTTCTGCAAAATCACCACTAAACACTGAAATGGTCTAATCAGTCCCTGTACTACTACTTCTGTTGGCAGATGTGTTGAGCCCCAGGAGCTTAAGGTGTTCTTGCACACATTTTGGCCCTGTAGATTTGCCATGAAATGCCTTGCACTTTTGCTTGTTCTCAGTTTCCTGAGATAGCAGGTAGTTGATGCTTTCCTTCTAAACAGCTGGACTCAACAATTTTTTAGGGGGAAAAAGCTGTTCCCTGTTAACCAGCAGGATTTACCTGCCTGCTGCCACATTTATAATGGAGCACAGAGGAAGACTGCAGGGTGATTTCAAGCTAGGTATCTTCTCACTGCACATAAACAGCTTTTTATCAGGACTATTCCACGCCCCGAGAGGTTTGCCTGTGAGGGCTCCATTCCCTCATGAGCAGCCAAGTGCAGCACAACCTTGTCCTGGGAGAAAAGAGACAATAGGAACCATAATGAAGCTGGATAGCAAGGGAGAGATGTTCTGCTGGAGCTGTGATGCAGCTGGCTCGTGACAGACCCTGACCTTCAAAGGAGAGGGAAGAATTCAGACCTCCTGGGAAGAGGAGATTATTTCCCATTAGTCTTTCTGTTTTTTTCCCTAAAAGTTTGTCATCTCTCTGCCAAATCTGAAGAATAATGTTTCAAGTGAACGTGCTCCATCCGTAGCCTTGCCTGGCAAGTCACAAAATGACAGGTAAAAAGTACAATTACAAAGTAATCACGGAAAAAGCCTCTGCCACAGGAAATGACCCAGCACGGCACACAATCGCTTGGGGAGCTCTGCATGCCCTAAGCATGGCTTTTCTGGGTGCAATAAGCTGGCAAAGCTGCAGCTGTTCGATACGTGTGTGCTCAATTTAGCTCCTGCACAACCAGCAGCAACCTGTGGGGTTGCTCTGGAAATCACTTCCTGGTCCTGCAGCCTCTGGACTGTCTCTTTGCTTTGAATTGCGAACCTTGAACAGCCAGCCCTGGCTGCAAAGGGAAGGGATGGTACTGGCTTCTCAGAGAAGGCTAGGCTGGGATTTTCTTCTCAAAGGAACCCAAATCCCTTTATATCTCATTCACCCTGTGTTGGTCTTCATTAAATACTTCAGACCTTGGGAAGCACTAATGTATAATAATAATAATTAAGCTCTGGAAATCTCTCTGGAACCAAAGAGAGAGCATAAATGATCCCAGAGTTGAGAATTGTGTGTGTCACATCTAAACAAGACTCAAAAGACTCCCTCCCATAACTGATGCACCTTTTTCTATGTAGCAGAGATGGAGCACATCTCCTTACTCTCCTAGTGCCAGTTTCTGGCTGTGATAACTCTCTTAACCCCAAGAATGCAGCCCTGCCTTAACAGATGAGCTATTCAAGGGCACCAGTTCATGTGCTCAGATTGCTGCCATGCTTTTTCTAGGCAGCACCTGGGTTGTGCTCACCCCAGGAGCACTTCTGGATTTCAGCTGGTCCTCACAGGACCAATAATGCCGCTTCTCCAAGGCTAGAGCTAACCAGCAACATGCACTGGGGTACAGCAGACACAGACTGGCTGCCAGGAGAGGCTCTTTGCTGAAAAACCTCAAGGAGAAGGAGTCATGTCTGTGTGACACCAGCTACACTGAAGCCAGATAACTGTGACAGTGAGTGGGATTCCCATCTTCCCTTTGCTTCCCTTTTTCATTACCAATGAAACAAGGCAGCTGTAACATCACCAGATGCACTTTTACTAGCTCTGCAAAGCTCTGTGCAACCTAAGCACCTACGTGGAATTATGGATGTCTTCAGATGCAGCTCGGGATGGAGAGTGTGGTGGAGCATGCCCTCCATCAGGAGTCATGCCAGCATCAGGATACGTGGCAAGGGAATGCTGCAAAAATTGTCTGCTACAAGCAAGTCAGGGTTTGTGCTCATATAAGCAGGAGGAGGTTTGGTGAACTACCTGGAGAGGCAGCCCAACAGTGAGGAAGCTCTTGCAGAGATGTACCTGTTTCCTGTGACAGACACAGGAGCTCTTCTCCAACAAAGGACCTACCACACTGAAAACAAGGCTGATGCTGACTGGTGAAGCAAAGACAGGAGTTAAAACCTTGGCCTGAGAGGGGAAAAAAGTCTTTGTTTCATGAACAGTCCTCAAAGAGTGTCCCTTGCAAGAATGCAACCAGCAAGATGAAATTGCCATTCATGCATTTTAGAGATGTTCAATGTACTAGGAATTCAATTAAGAAAATGTTCCACTGCAGGAAGCTCAAAAATTATCATGATTGTAGAGGAAGGAAATGTTTTTAATATATTAATTTCTTTAAAATTACATCACTACAGACAATGCACTTATGCTTGCAGCATCCGGGCCAGTAAGGACACCGGTTTCTTCAGCAATGGAGAAGAGTGGCAAGAAGGTTACAGAGAAGCAGATGCTACAAAGTAGGTTTTCTGCTGGATAATGGGCCCTGAACTGTTGTCTAAAAGAGATAACAGCACTGGATTCCTTGATTTGACCTGTAGTCTTCACCTGTAACTCCCTCTACATCTTTCCACTTCAAGAGCCTGACCTAGATGGGGGCAACATCAGTGGCCATCATTGACTCAAACAGGGCTGTGAACCAAAAGGTGTTTCTGTGAACTTCCCTCATATCCCCAGAACAGGACAGGGATTTACTGCCTACACGTTTTTTTGTGTTATATTTGCACAGTGCCAATATCCCCAATCCAGGGAGCATGTGGGTGGGTCCCTGCTGCTGCCTTTGTACCTACGAAATAAAGTAAGGATACAGTTCAAAGCAAAAGGTGTTCCCAAGCACCTCCTCAAAATAAGTCTGGATGGGGGAGGTGGGTTGTTTTTTTTTTTATTTGCAAGGACAAGATATCACATGGAAAACCAGGAATAGAATAAATTGCAGGGGAAGGAGAGGAGGAGGAGGAGGAAATCACTCCTTTTGCATTTCTTGTTCCCTTTCCAAACCTTGTGCATGCCACGGTTTTAATTAATAACTCTGTCACCCCTCCTAGAGTTCAAACAAAGGAGTATAAGGAGGATGTATTCCAGGCACGCAGGTACCTGGGGAAATGAAGTGATGGCTTTATGTTTCAAGGCCTCATTATGAGGCTCCAGCTCTTACCCAAAACTTGTTCTCTGCCAGGAATTATCTGAACCACTACCTCAGGAGATCACTTTGAAGCTGGGTTCAATATTTAAAATTAAGAAAAAAAATCAAATACATTGTTTGGAGGTTAATTAAAATAAACAGACGCACACAAACACAACCACCAGTGAGAACATTTATCTGCAAGGCTGCTTTGCCACTTCTTTCTTCCACCTGACACATGCTCATACACAACCACTGCCACTCTACTGACACCCAAGATTGGGAGCATCCTGCTCCCAGACCAGCCCCAAGAGGGAGAAATAACTATTAGTGCCCAGTTTGGAGACTGAACTTGCTGAGCATCAGTGATGCTCTGTACAGAGCTGCAGCCCTCAGACCTCTGTGCAGGCAGTGTGTTGTTTCCTAGTGGTGGCTGCTTGCTTGGCACATTCCCCTTTGATTTCAAGGAGGACCTCAGCTGTGTTCTGCTCTATCCAGGAATGGCAGCAAACTCCGTGGTTTGGGTTTGCTGTAGAGCACTGGGCCCATTTACCTTTCCCTCTGCAGTTTGGTACCTGGCAAACTTGTGCTGCACATCTCAACATACTTCCCACCTCCATCAGGTAAGAATATCCTCCATTTTACAGGCTGGGAAAACAGGACCTCCCAAGACCACACAGAAATAAGGGACAATCTCTGCAGCCCCCACTGACCTCTTTATTTTTTGAGCAACTCTTTCCCCTTTGGGCAAGTCAAAGAGTAACTAAAACTATCTGCAAATAACTTCTGTGGAGGTAGCAAGTACCTCGTAGGAAGTTGCTGATGTGACACATTCAGGCTGTCACTGATCATCACTTTCCTGCACAGACAGTTTGATGATACTGCTTCCCTTAATTGCATCAAAAATTTAAGTCAGGAGATCAACAGTGCCATGAAGAATTCACAGGGAAAAGACACAATATCCACCCCCCTAGGAAGGTTGCTCCAAAGAGACAGACCCTGCAACCAGAGCTCAGATGGTTGGTAAATGAAATGACAGAGACAAAATTCTCTGAAACTGCTGTTGCCATTTTCATGGGGTTTTAACAGCAGGTAAGATTTGATAACTCTGCACATCCAGTGACAGAGGCTGTGGTTACTGTTGATTTCCTTCTGGCCACTCACAGAGTGCCAGCTGTGCCTCCATGGTGCCCAGTGAGGACCCATCTTGTGATGGGGAGTGACATCCTCTCTCACAGCCCCACTGGCTCCTTCTCCTGCAATGCCTGAAAAAAGCCCCCGAAAAATATTGTTTGCTGACCTCACAAAAAGAAGCTTTTTGAAAGTACTGAGCAATAAAGGAGATATCACCATATCCAAAACACCAGCAGCAGAGAATAAATATCTGACATCAGACTCAGCCTTTCCCCAGACACTCTCCCAGCCAAACCTGCCTTCCAGCATGTGAAGGCCATGGCCTTTTTGGTTCAGCAAATTCAGGACTTTTCCCTGGCAGCCAGACAAGACACAAACTCATGTCCCTCTACATCAGGCTGTGGTGGAAACTGTTGCCTTTCCAGAAGCTTCAGAGATGCTTGATGAAGGCACCAGCACAGCTCAAGCCCGGGTGAGTTCCTCATCCCAGCCTACAATGTGCTTTTTGAGTGGGCAGTTTAAAAGGATCAGAAGGATGAGTCAGGGGAAGGATTTCACAACAGACCAGCACATTTGGTGGCTAAGGAGAAGTGTGCTGGTGTAGGAGAGTGGGCCAGCTGGAGGCCTGGGGAGCTGCTAATAAATAAGTCTCTAAATGGATCGAAAGATCATAGCGCAGAAAACCAGGGCCACAGTCCTCCAAAATCAGTGTATGAGCAGGTGCCAGGGACTTCATAGGAAGGACCTGGAGAAACCCATGCTAAAAGCCAGAGGCATGGGGGAAAAAAATGCAACTAAAGCAACCTCCAGGACAAGCATGGATGGGTCCAGGAGGGTCTCTGGTAACATGGAATAAAGAAAGAACAGGTAACTAGAGCACCATGGGCAGGACGTGGCAAGGCAGGCTGCCTCATGGAAAGCTGCATTGTGGGTTACTATCATCTCCATAAGAACAGATGAAATGAGCTTCAAACCAGGCACAGCTGCCACCCCAATGGGGCTCCAGAAACACCCTGGGGATGTGTGAGAGCGTGAATGCTTCTGAACCAAAAACAAAAATGAAAAGACCCAGGAAAATGCAAAGGGTGAAACTTGGCTAAGAAAGCAGATCTCAGAGGGTCTGTTTTGTCAGTCACCATACACTGCTTAGTTGCCCTCCCCCCAGAATCACAGTCCTCACTGCAGTTATGTGGACAGAGCCAGTCTGCAACGACCCAGAATTTAAAATCATGATGAAAGCCCCTGTTTGCTTCCAAAGAGCAGAGAAACCAGAAAAAGCACAGTGCAGTCAAATGCAAAAGCATTTGCTCTTTCAACACCTACGAGCACATTTTTCTTTTTATGATCCATTTGGAAAACAGTGTCTTCTGCAAAGAACAAAAATAATCCTCCCATCAGGCACCCCGAGGCATGGCAGTGGTCCCAGAAGCAAATCACCAGGCTCAGATCTGCGTGACGTTAGGAGGCTTAATGAGGGTGACAAGTCCCGCCACGCACCGAACACACCTCGGGAGAGCGCGGTGAGGCAACAGCCCTCCCCAAAACTGGGAGCTGCAGCTTAATGCTGGCTGATCCCACTCCCTTCAACCGCCACAGCCACGACAGCCCACCACCCAGGCGTGGGGTGAGCGCCCGAGAAACCCTCCCAAAAGGCAGTGTTTTCTTTTTTTGGCCCTGCCAGATGAGCCTCCAGTACACCCGAATCTCTGCCTCGCGGCTGTTGTTCTGAACAGCCTCCAGTATTTCCTCCAGTGCCTGGCAACTGGTAGAAACTGAGGGCGTATTTTGGGGTGCCCTTGAAGGACTTCAAAGTCTAGAGGTCACATAAAACATGAAATAAAAGTGGGTTTATGTTCAAAATACAACCGGTGGAGGGGGGGGAGCATTATTAGCAATGCAACCAGGTGGAAGAGGGGCTTCTCATATGAATCGGGATCCCATTTGCATTAGATTAAAGCAAGAGAAAATTGCCAGCAAAGTGGGATTAAGAATATTTATGGATCCTATTGGCATGATGTATGTGTCTCCCAAGTGATGGAAACTGAGTACAAAATTGAGAAACTTCAGCAATCTGTGGGGGAAAGGAGGCAGACTGCAATGACTTTTTAATGCTTTATACATTTTTTGTGTGAATCTGGTGCTCACAGAAAGCAGTTATAACAAAAGGTTTGAAAGAGAAGGTGAATATGGCAATGTTTTGTCTTTCTGGAAAGATCAGACCACCTCAAGATCTCAAAGCAGTTTTCAAATTCAAGGTCTTAACTGCATAAGTAAACTTATGTCACATACCAAACCCTTCAGATGCGACGATGCCAGCGACTTATATCTGCCCCTCAGGGGCTCTGAATGTTGGAGTACTCTGCTTTTCTTCCCATAATGCAGAAACCTGGATGCACACAGATCTTGAATTTCTAACCTCCAGTACTTCCCAAGCAGTCTTGAGCAGAGAGTGCACCGTGGTTCAGAATTTTAAAGAGTGAGGAAGAAACTGCATGGAGAAGGATTTGAGCACAAGCTTTAGAGGGTAGGAGGCTGAATGCTTTTTACAATAAAAAACCCCAAACCACTGAAGAACAGGAATCTAAAATGACTTCACGGGCACAGAGAAAATAATAGAAGGAAAGTCTGAAATGCAAAAGGAAACCTAACAGAAAATTAGACAGGCAGAGATGCAACCTTGGTGTTTGAGATCCAGCTAATTACCTACTTGATTAATTTGTATTGCTTCCTTTATTTGACAGCGGTTTACTGTGGTTCAACACCAACCTTTTCTTAATCAACTTTAAACATGTCAAAATGAGTGCCAGATTTAAAATTTAATGGATGCCTGTACACCTTTCTTCACCAATATAACTGGTGTAACCTCACCTCCATTTCTACTGGTGGAGCTACATGTGTTGGCAACCCTTTCAAAAGTGAGTTAATATTTCAGCATGAAGCACTTTCAAAGGAGACCTGCATACCTTCCTGTTTCCAGGAGTGCTCAAAATGGTATCAGATTTGGCTTTAAAAGCCTCAATGCTGCTGGTAAGGCACAAGTACAAAGCCTCAAAGTGCCTGATGAAATCACACACCCTTTCCATTTATGGCCTGTTTCCCAACACATTGGGCTTTCAGTGTAGCTTCCACTGTCCTTAAATGGGATTCCAGAGGCCTCATCACATGCCTTAAGGATCAGAAGTAACTGCCTTTCTCTGCACTCCTGCAACTCAGACGCAGCTCCGCCAAACCCTTGCTCCTCCAGACTTTTGTCTCTCGGCAGAAAATGGGCACAGGGTAGAGAACAAGCAGCCAGGGGGTGCCCATGATTCCACCCCAACACCCAACCATGTCCAGGAGGAGCTGCCATCAATCTGTGTCGGTGTTCAGCCATGCTGGAGCTGCTGTGAGCAGCAAAGTCCTGCTACTGCTGCCTCCCTCTCCCACCACTACACCACACCTCTACCAAGGGGCACCACCAGCCTGGCATTTACAGCCACTGCATTTCCACATGACCATAAAATCAACAGAAGAACTACAGCCCAAATAAGGTCCCTGTTCAACTCCTACTGAACCACTGGCTGTTGGGTCAGTCAGTGGGATTTGGGTCAGAGAAAATGCAGGGTGGAGGTGGCTGATTTTGACTGGAGCCCCAGGAACACAAAGTGGCTTTTTCCTTCATTATCCACCACATGGGGTGGCCAAGATGTTTTACTTAAACTGCCTGCCTTTTCCTCACCATACTCCTCTCTAAGCTAAAGCTGGCTCCCAAGAGACAGGGCACCTTTACAGCCCCCACCCATAACATCCTTTTAGGCATGTTCTGTCCAAACACCCATTTTGAGGTATGGCATCTGCTCTTTCCTGGTTTTGCTTTGTTTTCCTGTTGCACAGACCATTCCCTGGGCTGCTCCAGTGGCAGCTCTTCGCAAACATCACCAGCACAAACGGAGGTTGCAGCTGGAGCTGTATCTGCTTGGTCTGAGACCAGATCACAGGAAACTGCCAAGATCATTTCCACCTTTGTTAGTTTTTGGCTCCAGCATCTATTTTGATAGATGCTGAAGTGTGAAACTTTTAGTAAGGAAATGGAAGAGGGGAATGGCCATGCACTGGCCCTTGCTTGGCAGCAACATTAGCCCATGGTGTAGTTTCCATGCACTGATGTTGATTCATTTAACTAAGAAAAAAAGAAGAAAAAAGGAAAAGAAAAAAAAAAACACAACAAAATAACAGGAACTACTTGCATAGAAAAAGTCATCACTGAGCCATGTTCCAGCGCTGATCCATGAACATGGAGGCAGCAGCCTAACTGAGGCTGGTTGCTCACAGTGTGACTCATTTTTTGTGCATCCCTATTTCTGGACTGGGACGGCTCTTTATCAGCACCCCCCTCCAGGAACATTGGCTAAAGCCTAAATGCTGAATTTTCAGCCTGGAAACACCTCAGTAAGGGCAGCATGAGCTCCTCTGCTTGCTGCAACTTTCACCAAAGGAAAACACAGCTCAAAGCACCAGCAGAGACCCAGCAGGGAGAGAACGGCCACAGCCCCACACGCTGCACTCCATCGATTTCTGCCAGTGCTCCCCCTTCACACCACCCCTGCCCTGCAAAAACAAATGCCCTCAGAGCTCTGTGTCCACCATCAGGCAAGGACACACATGCCCCTGAATTCCCCTCACATTTATAGAAATGCGAAGAAATTTTACAGTCCACAGAACATGATCCTGAGGTACAAAGCCATGACAAGAGGAACCCAAGGGTTAAAGCTGGGCTTTACTTTTCTGCTGGCATTGCATCAAAAAACATTCCACCCCCAGCATTTCAAATTACTAAAGATAAAGCAGTAACAAAGATGCAAAACTGGTTTAGAAAGTACTTGATAGTTTCCTTTTAAACTTCCACTACAGAGCAAAAACGTTCTTGCTTTAAAATAAATGGCTCTGGACAGGCGGAGGTGGGGGACATACAATGTGTTCTCCTCCTAAATTCATGTTTGAACTGAAAAAAGGAAACAAATTTCTGAGGATTTACAGTCCAACCAGTGTTTAATACTCCTACCCATCTCAGTAGCTGGGCATATTCCTCTCTGAACTCAAAGATCTTTGTCTGCTCCTCCTTCACCACAGTTCTATTCCACAAAAAACTTAAGAAAAAAAACAATTTCCTGATTCAGATAATCATAGTGGTGGATTGATACCACTACAATTTATTTTGCTTTAAAACTAATCCAGAAAACACCAAAAGAGAGAAGGAAACCCAGCACCACAAAGTTAAAAATGAAAACCAAGAAAACTTAACTGGTAAGGCACATGCAGCAAATTCCATCTAAATTAACTAGAGGTGGACAGCAAAGGCAGATTAGTTACCTCACACTGTATTTCTTTGTTGGACCCTTCTCCAGAATGAATACATGGGCTGTAGGTTTTGGTGCAGGGAGTGGATGTCAGGACTTTCAGCATCAGGACTGAGCCACTGAACTGCCCTTTGCAATCTGTGAGAACTGGGAACCTGAAACACTTTGGCTTCTACAATGTAAAGAAAAAGTACAGAAAGTGTATAGAAAACTGCAAAAAGGTTGTTCATCTTTGCACCTCACCGGATGCTGAGCACAAACACTAAAAAAATAGCTGAAAAAATATGTCTTGGCAATGACAAAGGCAGGAAACCACCTATTTAGCATCCAGCTACTGCCCAGCCATGAGAGAGCTACAGCCTCCTGGAGCAGGTGCCCCCACAGCATTGATGGTCCTGGCAGGAAAGTTTTGGCAGGGTTTTGATCCCTATCCCCTGGCTGACAATTGTTCCACATGTGCCAAGCCCAAGGAGGACCCTCTTGCTGCTTGTGGCCTGTGTGGAGATCCAACAGTGGGGATGACCACTGGTGCAGAAAATGGAGAAGAGCATCTGTCCCTCCCAGGAAACTCTGCACTGCTGTCACCTCCACAGCTTTGCCCTTCCCATCTGCCCCCTAAGTCAGACCAACACACTGATGAGAGGAGTGGCTGGCTGAGCCAAGCCTAGTTGTCCCTGGGGTATCAGAGACCACCAGTGGTGCAGGGGAAAAGCCTCTCGTGGTCTTTGTGGCGAGCAGAACCCCACAGAGGAGTCATCTGCTCAAAATAGCACGTGTGCACGTCACCTGTCAGCTGGCACGGGGCACGGCAGGAACCTCCACGGGAGCAGCACCAGCCCCACTCAAATAATAGTGATGAAACAATGCAAACAAGAGCAGGGCTTAGTCACTTGTTCGAGTCTCATCCCCTTTTGTTTTTACAGATGTGCAGTTCACGGAAATGAGATGATTAGCTCATCAAAGCATCTGTCATCTGAGAGACAAACCAGCTTTTTACAAATGCATCCAAGTGACAAGACCTGTCGGATACGGGCTGCGGGGAATCTCTCTGAGTCTTATTTTTGGATCCATTATAATCAGCCTTGCCAGCTTATTATTTATCTCCAACACATCAATGGGGAAGGAAAAGATAAATACATAAAAACTTGTCAGACACGGCAGTCTGAAAATGGTGGGGTTTTTTTCTGTGAAGGATGTATATCCTTGCACTTGTACAGCTCTTTCTTTTAACTTGAGCTGTATAGCTTGGCCTTTACTCCTGGAAGATTTAATGACTTGCCAAATTGTTTAAATGGACTAAGTTATTTTATTTTTGTGTTCTTAAAATTGGGACACCTTAAAAGGAATGAGTTTTGGGCATCAGGTGGTCAGCAGGCTTTGCAAATCAACAGCAAAACTACCTGCATGATCAACACTGGGCATGGGCTTTGTTGCTTTTCCAGATCAGGTGAGAAAGAGTGGTCAGACATTTAAAAACTCTCTACTTGGGCTCAGGGGGTTTGAACTGTGCATCAATCTCCAGCTTGGGCTTCCTGTTTCTGGTGACACCTGAGGACATCCCTGCCGTCATATGCACAATGCTTGTGAGCACAGGGGGGCTCTAGGTTCAGTTGGAGCCACACTGATGATAGGGCTGTATAAATCATGGAATGATTTGTGTTGGAAGGGACCTAAAAGATTATCTAGTTCCAACAAGAGCAAAGGAGGATTTAGTGACCTTCAGGAGCTCAGCAATGGAGCACAAATGGATTTTTTTTTTTTTTTAATAACGAAAGATGAAAGAGCTGGGACTGAAAGGGAGACTACTCATCTGTTCTTAGACCTTTGTTGTAAATCATACCACACCTACTACGGGAGCAGTGACAAGCTGTCAGCTTCGCCTCCTGGTTGGCTCAGTGCCACCCAACGCTCGCCCAGCCCGTGCCACCCCTTCATCTGTGACCAGCCCTGCTGGCACGGAGAGGAGGGAGCTCAGGAGCACAGCACTGCAAGTCTGTACAGCTCTGGGCACAGCCGAAATTTCATGTGTGCTCAGCAGGCGGTGAGGAAGAGAACCCAGCCAAAGAGAGATGTAATAAGTGGAAACAAACGGAAATGACAGAGCCTGGGCACGAAGAGACATGTACAGTCGGCATGGGGGGGAAGAAATGGGTTATAATGTAAAATCAAGCATTATCTGTCAGTTCTAACTAGCTCATGATGGCATGACAGCTCCTTGTATGCACAGAGACACTGTTTGGCCTCAAACAGCCACAAGCACAAGATAGCAGAGAGGGGAGAGGGTTAGGAACTTCAAAGGACTAATCATTGGCCTTGCTGTCTGCTCTGCTAAGAACACCACAATATAATCACGTTTGGGAAGTGCAGGCTGGCCTCCCCTTCACCCACTCACATCATAGGGGAGATGGCCACTTCAGGCCACCACAGTTTCATCTTGGCTCAGCCTTTGATGAGCTGTAACAGCAGATTCCTCCTGGGGGTGACCATGGCCCTCTACAATGCCCACAGTATCTACCACGCTCACATGCTTGCTTAATGCCACAAACCCAGCCACTCTCCTGTCCAGGATTCCCCAACACAGCACAGGTGGCTCAGCACTGCTCTCCTAACACTCCTATTTGTGTCAGGCACTGCTCATCAGTGTGTTTAACAAAGCTTTCCAATCTCTCTTTGCTGCACTGTGCACCTTTCATCAGTTTTGTGGTGAGCACTGAAGACTCTTTTGTTTGACAGGGATGATGGGAAGAGGCTTTTGTATAGGCAGCTGTATAGCCTGTCTGGCCAAAATGGTTTTCCTCCTTCCATCCCTATTCTCATCCTTTTCTCCCTGCTTCTATTCATTCTTTTCCCCTCCTAAGCCTGAGAGCACATCTGAGATGTCCTGTTTTCCCTTGGCCCCATCTGCTCGTAGGCAGACCACGATCAGCAGTGTGGTGGCAAGAAGAAAGCCTCTCTTGTTTGGTGGCTCTTCCCAGCCAGCAATCCCAGCTGCCTTGTTCCTGGGAGCTCCTGAGTCACAGGGACTTTCTGTCAGGACCTGTATTGGGGATGACTCAGTCCAAGCCCAGGGCTATGGAGCAGATGAAGAGCTGTGTGGAGGCTTTGGCAGGTCCCTCCTAACAACTTCACTAGGCAGGATGTGGAGCACTTGCACTGCAGGTGAGTGGAAGGGGAATATTGCTCAGGTACTGTAAGTAACAGGAACCAGTTTTTTGGATGCTCTCATACTCTTCCAGCTACAACCAGTGCCAGCCCTGGGCCCAAATAGACAACCAAGCCTTCCCTGCAGGGTAGAGATGCTTGTAGCTTGTCAAAAGCAGCACATCCTGCCCCTTCAAAACAAAAGGAAGGAAGGAAGAGAAAGATATTCATCAGCTCCTAACAGTTCAACCCCTCTATGGGTTGAGCTATTTGTATGAATTGATTACCTGCCTCTTTCCTTTGAAGCACAGCTCAAGTCCCAGCTTGGCTGCTCCCTCATGGAACATCTCCTCCCAAGTGTATCCTCAGCTTGTTCTGGACAAGATGTCACCAAATGTCCTCTCCAGCTGGAGTGCATACCCTGAGTTCACAGCTCAACAGGTACACCAGGCAGTCGTGGCAGTAATCAGAGGAAAAAGGAGAGGCCCACAGGTGGTGGTGATGCCCTGAAGATTGTGTGCTAATCACAATTAATTAATTGGCAGACAGGAGAAGTCCCATTTTCCTCCCTTTAACCATCCATAAGTGATACTAGGAGTCACCTAATAAAGCAACTGAAAGGGATGAAAAGTCCTGGTTCTGCAACTTACTGGACTCCAAGGAGAGGCAACTCAGCAAGAGACTTTACATTTTCACTGTTTTCTTTATAATTTCCATTTTTGTCCTACCCATAAAAAAAGAATGGAAATACGATGGCAACTGTTGAACATCACGATCCTTTTGTAGAAAACACTACACTGGGCCTGCAGTGACACAAAACCAAAGAATCAGATTATAGAATTTTTCATAAAGTTGGGAGAGCTGGTCTCCAAGGACACATACCAAGTCACTTAGCAGCTATCCTACCATAATAGCTTTCAGCTTTCCAGTGGAATTTTTCCTGGGTTTCCTCCAAAATACTAACAAGAGTAAAGCTTCCTGGAACAAGCTCACTCTGTAGAATTTCCCCCCCTCACCACTGGCCAGCAGATGCGTGTCTGCAGGGCTAAATGCACTGGAGGATTTATTCCTTATCTTAGGTGGTCTGGCCAGCAGCTCCTCCTGGGGCTTCCCTTCCTGGGCCTGTGTGCAATTTCCTAAGGCAGCAGTGGTGCCCCCAGGCATGTCTGACCATACCATTTATCATCAGTGCATCTCAGCCACCCCTCCACGTCCCACAGCTCACAGTCCCTGTAAGGCTGGAGAAGTGCAATGAGCAGTATGAGAGGCAACAGCTTGGATTCATTAAAGGAGCCTCAGTAAACGTGGCACCTGATTGCTACCAAAGTCAGTGGGAACTGGGCACCTCGTTCCTCTAAGTCTGGGCAGAAATTGCAACCCAGGCACTCCCATCCTAACCCAGCCAATTCCATAGGTAACTGTTCAACTCATCACAGCGATCTGGGGGTTAGAAATCAACCATCTACATACAGAATTTGTGTCTGTTGTCTAGAAGACAAGCAGTACATCAAGGGGTCAGATCCCAAAAGCAAATGCCTTTGCTTTTCGTGTGTCAGTCTTGGTGACTCCTCAAAGAGTTATTGTATCACTAATATCTGCACGAAGCTTATTCTGAGTGGTTTACTGGAAAATTACGACTTGACAGCAATTAGCATAAAATGAGTAGGAGCTGAAGGCAGAACAGCCCATCATAAAGGACTTTTTAGACAGAGCTCTGACGCTGGTACTTGAAAGCGTATTTTAAGAATGATTCCTAAACAGCTACAGGTCAAGCACATATTTTATATAATGGATTCAGGGACTGACAGTCTGATTCATAACTTGAGTCCAAAGAGTTCCTTGCTTTTGAAAAGACAGCCTTTCTCCTTGTCTTATAATTTCTATTTGGAAAAACAAATCCCTCTGCAATGCACACCTGGCTTTTCATTTGGGTTCTCCAGAAGGTCCTAGGGAGAGACCATCAAAGACAGCTGTGTGTCTAAATACTTCAGGCTCTTCCTGTGTACCTCCTTTAGAAGCCAACTGAAATAAGAGGAATAATTTTACTTTACACTAGGGAGTCTGCATAAGCGTTCAGAAAAGGTGGTATTTCTTGAAGGTGTGCACGTGGATGTAGTCCTACAGTCACATTCTTCCTGTTCTGATTCGGCTGGTGGGTTTGTTTGTTGTCTGTCACATTGGACAAATAAAGGGAAGATGTCAGAGCACCCTGGGAGTCCCTCTTTGGGCCATCAGGGGATTCTCCTCCACAGCTGACAGTGAAGCTGGGAACCCATCCTCTGCCACAGTAGGGCTTTACAGGCACTTTGAGGCAGGGAAGGAAGAAGCTCAGCAGCATGAGAGCTTGCTCTCTTCCATGTGAAAACATTAGATAATTAATCTTGCTACCATTATACGGGTAAAGATAGGAAAACAGACACAATAGCCCAGAGACAGCCAAGAGACCACAGGTGTCCTTCACCCCATGTGCCATTGCTGAAATCTACTGGCTAATGTTGCTCCTGTTCCACTTCAACCTCAAAATTCTGCCAAAGCTCTGGTGCCAGAAATTGCTGCCTACTTCTGGGATTATGATGCATTCCTTCCTTAGACTTACAAACCCATTTCCTTCTCAGTGGCAGAGGATTAAATTTCTTTCAGAATCAGCGGAAACAGCCTGTGCTCTTACATATAGAGTATTAGTATTAGAGCAAATTCATCTCTGATCTCATTCATCATTTGCTTCAGTCCTCTCAGCAGACAATATATCAGTCTTTTAACAGTCAGCACAGACTTCTTACTGTTTCAGAGAAAAAGCTTTGGCATTTGGTTCAGCCACTGAACTCCAGCATGACCTGTGTCCTGAATGGACGACAGCACAGGTCCTGCAAAATCACTCATTTTCATATGACTGCCTATTAGGAACCTTCATCAGAAACCTGAGGCTTACTCAGCCTGCTTACATGAGGGTTCCATGTGTTCCCCTGAATGACTTTCCTTCCCACATTTCTCATTGTCTGTGAAGTGGTGCAGAAGTGGATTAAATAAGCTATCATCTCGGTTAGTGATAATGCGAAAATTGAAACAAGCTGCTCCATAAGTGTGATCATTATCTAGTAAATTAAATGAGATATTCAAAGTGTCCACCCAGCAGTGGCCAAGGAACTTCTCTTACTCTGCATTTCTTTTATCTGGGAGAAAGAGGAAATGATCACAACCTCCCGCAAACCAGAGACTCCAATGGACACACTGTCACTAAAATCATCTGGCTTCTCCACCCCTGCTGCAATGGACACAGCACAGCAACTGTTGGCTCTTCTAAGCCTGAGACATTCAGCTCTGGATGTTGCTGGTGCTAATGGCCAGTTAACAGGGACCAGACTTTTGAGGTTTGTCCTCTGGAGAGTGGGGCTGGGGGACACCACGTGTCACCAGGGTGGGAATCACTGCCATGCACATGTTGCCCAGCAGTCCACTGCAGATAGCCAGGGACTGCAGGGATAGCTGGGGATTTGGAATCTACTGAAGATGCTGGGGAAAAAAAACCCAGCAAATTCAAAGGGCAAATTAGAACAACAATTTTTTGACAGGTGAATTAAGGAAAGGAGGGTCAGTACCTGGTTGTTACTAGGATGTCACTGAAGATGGGGGGGCAGGAGGCAGAAATCAACCTATCTACCACTGTCTGCCTTCTACCTAAATGCCTGAACCTCTGAGTTTCAGGATATAAATGTTCAATGTCCTTAAAAAAAAAAGGGCAGAAATTGGGAGTTTGCATTTGCTCTCTTGTTTTCCCATGCAAAACCCTGACAAAAAGTGAAATAGTTTTCTATTTTCATTGCATTTTTCTCCATGGTTCTGTTGATCCCATCCATGCCAGGCCAACCTGCTCTCTACACCCCAGTTACACGCACACTCCAGCATGGGGTTGCTCAAACATTAGAGGTGCAGAGCAGAGGAGAGATCTCCCAACAGGAGCCATGAACCATAGAATCATACAGGTTGGAAAAGACCTCCAAGATCTTCAAGTCCTACCCTTGGCCAAACATCATCACACCCACTAAACCATGGTGTGAAGTGCCACGTGTACTCTGCTTTTGAACTCCTCCAGGGATGGCAACTCCACCACCTCCCTGGGCAGCCTGTTCCAATGCTTCACCACCCTTTCAGTGAAAAAAGTCTTCCTGATGTTCAGCCTGAACCTCCCCTAGCACAACTTGAGGCATTTCCCCTTTTCTTATGAATGCAGAAGATATGCCCAGAGATGCTCTAGCCTGCAGACACTCGTCAGATGCTCCCACCGAAGCATAGCAACTCTGGGTGTTTTGTAGCTTACACAAGAGTCTCAAAACACCACAAGTGACCAAACCATGAAATCCAGAACAGGCCCACAGGATCCCCAAGAAGCCAAAACTGCCTGCAGGGAAGCAGGTGCTGCTGGAGAAGGCAGTGCTGGGCACATTCCCTGAGAGTGCTTTGCCCCAGCAAATCCCCTGCTCTCCCTTTCGGACAGATTATCCTGGGGATGGAGTAAGGACGCAGGCAAGGAGCACAATGCTAATCCTGAGTCTGAATCCATCTGAGCCGAAGGGAAACCTCTGTGGCAGCGTTGGAAGGCAGGAGCTGCAAGCTCCAACTGGCCATGGGAGGGCAAACTGCTCCAAGCATTGCTGCACAGTTCAACAGCAGCACTGCTAACTTTGCCTGCAGTCAGCCTCCTTTCTTCAAAGACAATCCAGGTCTGCCTTCCAAGGAGTTTTAACTGTTTGGAAATTTTGGAAGGGCTCTTTTTTTCAAACAGACAGAAGCATTGGAAAAGGCAGTGAGCGAAGCAGGATGCTCTGGGAATGCCCTGCAGCTCCTGGGCCAGCACAGGAATTCCTCTTTTCCCCAATGGCAGAAAAATTACAGCAGGCCTTCAGCATAACCCAGTCAAAGCAGGCTGCTAGGAAACTGTCAGAGACAGTTAAAAATAGGGATTGTGCTGATCCAGTGTTAACTCTTAACAGCAATTCCTCGCTGGGTGGATAACACCACCACTGCTTTTATTTAGCAGTCTCTCCCCTATGCTGCCTTTAAATGTCCCAGCTTCTCTTGTATTCTCCTTTATAGCCTGTTTTCCTCCTAACACAGCAGAAATCAACCCAGAAGAGCCATTTCAGTGGCTGGCCTGTTTTCAGCACCCTTTCTGGCTGGCCTGCAGTCCTGATGGCAATAAGCACCAATTAACAAGGAGCTGGTACTGCAGCCCATCACCACAGAGAGGGGCAGGGTGTCAGCACACGACCTGAAGATCTCTCTATCTCCCTAGTTTTGCCCAGCAGCATCCTCATCTGTCTGCACACAGATCTCCACTCCTTATTTCACAGCCTTTTAGCATGAAAAATCAGCAAGGTGGTCTCCCTGCAAATGTATTTGCCTCCTTTTATTTATTGCTGAATTTTAAGATGAAGATCAATTGAGTTTCATGTGCATGGGCCAATTCCCGAAGGCTTTATTTCCTTTTAGCACTGGCCCACAATATACAGCAATATTCTAGCTGGAAAGTGGTGAGGATCACTAACATCAAGGAAAGCCAAACTTAAAAGCAGAATGCCAGGACAGCCAACGAGTCACTCAGTACCCACCTGCAGACAGTGCCTCTGACAAGCAATTCTTATGACTGCATAATGAGAGGATGGAGAAAAGCCTTTCTCATCCTGAAAAATGAGAAATGTCCCCACATCCTTCTGCTAGGGAGAAGACAGGTCATGATCAATAAGCAGTGAAATATTTGGAGTTTAGTTAAAAAACTGGGAAGTGGGTGGACTTGTATCTGGTCTCTCAAGCCAGCTGTCACTGCCACCCGAAAACCCTTGGAGAAAACAAAAGGAGTTGTTTTCATTTTTCTGCTCCTTGAAGTATCACGGGCAAAGCTCATTCAAACACCATTGCTCAAATGGATCATCATGGAAATATCGAGGCTTGAAGTGAAAAAGCACAGACTGCAGCCAGGTTTTGACAAGAACAGGTTTCCAAGAACAGAGATAAACAAAGCCAACCTGTGACAGCCTGACCTGCTCTCACACACAGAACAAAACCCGAGTCACAAAAACTTTGAAAACTGCCAAAAATGAGATCCATATTTACCACCCCTTCTGCTTGGTTGGTAAAAATCCACCCTGTCCAGACACTAGGAAAGACCAAATAGTCTGGGCTGCAATTTCTCTCAGTGACCATGTGGACGAGGAGGTGCAAACCTGGGGCTGTTTCTTGCAGACCTGGCAACCTTCCCAGTGCCATAAGCAGTTTTGCTTGACTAAGCACCCCTGAGGGTCCAGCAAGGCTCCGGTAAGCACCAGCTCTGCTTGGTGAGTGGAGCCCTTGCCAGAGCTGGGAAGAGAGGCACTCATGCAGAGAGGCAGCCCGGTGAGAAGGGAAGCTCGTTTGCATTCGGTGCAGGAGGGCAAAGAGAAACCGAGCACCAGCCACATGGCAGCTGCCCTGTGCTTGAGCTGCACAGCTCAAATCCATCCTTAAATCCTGACAGAGAGGAGCTCAGGGCCCCACTAATCCTGCACTCTCACATCTGCACAGCTCCATTACGCAGCAGGAGGCAGCTGCTGGGACTGCTGTGCCTTCAGGACTGACACCTTCCCGTGGGGGTTCGGTCCTTGCTGTGCCCGAGGGCTAAAGCCACGCAGCAGCAACACTTCTTGTGAGACAGAGCCTCAGAGGCTATGTAAAGCATCATCCCCAGCCCAGGTGATGAGGGATGAGCTTTCTGGGACTGAGCTCCCAGCCTGCACACCAAACCACCAAATCACTGACTGGCTGTGAGCACGGCAGAGTTCGGGCATTGCACACAACCTGGACATTGCACACAAATAGATCTCTTGCAAACTGTGGTTTCCAGAGCTGGGCAGGTAAGAAGGAGCATCATCCTCATAGTCACCAAGACAGCCAGGTTTCAGCAGCAAGCCCTGGCAGAGCTGTTACTCTTCACAAGTAATGGTTCACCACAGTTCCTGCAACACGACAGACCAAGCCAGGCAGGATCTTTCTATTCTACTGCTGCTCTAGCTGGAACAGGCAGTTGGGTTGACAGCACCTGATCCTAGACCACAGTTGAAGAGGATACTTCCAGATCACTGCACAAATAATAATGGTATTAATGGAATTACAGGAAATCCTTGCTTTTCTAACTCCAATTCCAGGCTGAAAAGCAGTGTTACTAGCAGGAACACGTAAGCTCAGCTGCTTTGATTAAAGAACAACTGTCTAATCTCTGCCTGGACTCTGTCCTGGGTTTTAATGCCTGATTAACTACCCCCTGCCAGGATTATTTTGCATCTTTGCATATTTTGGAGCTCTTAGTTTTCATTTATTGCTACAGACAAGGAACTGTTTAAACCAACTCTCATTTGCACTGGCAATTTAAAGCACTGTGTCTGAGTTTATGGCCGAGTGGTAGCTGGAGAAAATTCAAGGGGCTTTCAGGGCAATCTGCCATTTCTCGGGGAGCAAGCCCAGGGCAGCACACTGTGCTCAAGGGAGGGTGTCTCTGTACATCTTAGCCCTCTGAGAGACACCTAAATGTCACCTCCAGGAAATCAGCAAATTACCACCAGTTTCAGAAGAAGCAGTTGGAAGACTGAATTCCTATCCTGAGAATGGTCAGGCCTTTCATAAGAAATAATAAAATAGGTTTTAGGTTTTAAGTTTTTCATTTTACAGCACAACTCAAGAGTGCTGTGGAAAATACAAAACTTCCCATGACAATTGTTTATGCATCAAATTCTAGTATTCCTGTTAAGACAAAAACCCAAAACTGTCTGGAAAAACTTCCTGACCAGCTGTAACTACCTGCCTCTTAAAGCATTTACTCTGAGCAGCTGGATCTCACTATTTACAGGCACTTGTCCAACTTCTACCCCACCCCTAAGATCTAACATCTTCTTCTACCCCTATGAGCCCTCACGTTCCATTTGACAGCTCTCAGGACAACCCGAGATCTCTGTTTTCCTAAGCACCAGCTCAGTCTGGTGAAGCACAAACTGCACCAAGGTTTGCTACTCTCCTGCTGGCCACGGCCCTGATTGTGCTGATGCTGATCCAAAGCTGCTGTTCTTCAAAAGCAGCCCATGCTGTGCTTCTCCATCAACATAACCACAATCCATAATCCCGGGGAAGAGCAGCAGCTACTCTGGGCCGAGTAAGGATCTTAGTTGGAGGACAGGGAAAAAATCCACAGCCCCTTTGGCATCTGACAGCCAGTTTGTACAAGATCTGGAGTCGAGAGGGTTTGCTGTGAGCAGTACCTAAAGCCTTAGATGGCCATTGCTTCCACAGCCTTCTCCAGTTCCCCTGTCTTCTACAAATTGTCAAGTACCACCCTTAAGGATATAATTTTTGTTGCAGACAAGGCACTTCAGCACAGAAAAACAGGCAGGGTGGGATGGGACAAGGGGAAGGAGAATGCGGTTCAGTCACTGCCTCAATATCAAAGAAGCAAAGAGAATATTTTCACAACTGTGCCCTTGAAAGAGTAAAAAACATTTCCCTGTTAAATCAGGTAACTGAGTCACACCACCGAGCTGGTGAAATGCAAGGTCCTGAGAGATAACCGTGCTTTGGGGTGGCGGGGTGGAAACCTTCATGCAACAGCTCAATGAGTAACATCACAATGAAACAAAGAGCATATCAGGTGATTCATGTACAGCTCTGCAGGTCCCCACCACGATGCAGCCACCAGAAAAGGCTCACTCATGTGTTAAGGCAATTCTGCCCACAGGCTGTCCCAAGCCTTCGGCATTTTTTCCTTCCTTCCTTTACTTTTGCGCGCATCTAATTATTGAGGATGTTCATAGAGAAGTGGGATTTCTGGTCTCTTGAAGCCCATCTGCTGCCACTGTTTATTTCCTGCAGTTGTCACAGTCATGTTGTAATGAATTCCAGCGTCACGACCGCACTGATGGCTCTTCCCATGGGGAACAACACAGGGAAACCACCCTGGTTGAGAAAGCAGGCCTGCAGTATCCAAAGGACCTCGAAGACATGAGAAAGAGCAGAAGTTGGCCCCATGCTTCATGAGGCTCCCACCAACGAAGGAAGATCTGGGAAACGTGATTTGCTACAGCAACACATCCCAACAGGTTGAAAATCTGGGGATCCACTCTGCAGAGCACTGCTGGACAGTACACACTTCCAGTCCACTGGAGCCAGCTTCCCCTGGGGTCACTGGTTAGGCCAAGAAATTGTGCTGGCTTGGTGCTGACCTAACCAGTCCTGGCTGGTCAGAGAAGGCCACAGAAGCTGGCTGAAGGGGTAAATCTGGCAATGGGCTTTCAAAAGCTCAAGAGCTTTGAGGTGGATCTAGCCAAGCCCTCCCTTGGTGCAAGCGCAGCACCAGAACCCCAGTGACTACCTCCTTCTCCTTACCAATGAACTCCTGGGATAAAGAACTACAGTAAAAATGTTAAAACTACTTAAAAAAAAAAAAAAAGATTAAAACAAATTCTCCTCCCACTCTTGCCTGGAAGACAAGTCCTTCCTTTTAGGCTTGGTTTCACTGAGCCTTCTACACTGCTGCAAACTCAATACTGTCTTCTCCAGATGCCTCTTTCTTTCCATCAGTGCAGTGACCTGGGTCAGCACCCATGTTCTGCTCCTCTGAGGAGCCTCCAGCTGGTTTCTCAGGCAGTCAGGCCCCTCTTCAGGCTGACCCTGCCTCCCTTCCCCATTAGGCTCACTGCTCCATAGCCGACTCCAATGTTTCTCTCAGAGACCAGGCTCCAGGGCTCTCTGGGAGGGAAGTCCTTTCTCCCTTTCAGAGCCAGACCTAGAGCACAGGTCTGTCCTGGCAGAGCACATCCTGCCAGGACAGAATCACAATTGGACACAAAGCACCCTATACATGCCATCAGATAGCTGGAGAAGCCAAATTTCCCAGGGGTATTAATTGTAGCACTGGTGCACATGCTGTGGAGTAGTTTGTGGGGCAGACTCAAGAGACCAGAGAAAGCAATACTGCACAGGTCTGTGCACAAAACCTTCAAATGAACCAGCTCACATCTGGCTTCCACCTGTTCTGCATTCCCCTTTCCTGCCTGCTGCATGCCTTGAATGTCTGTGTAGATTTTGCAAGGTTACCAGCAAGTAAAAGAGAACTTTGCTCACCGGCTCAGCACTTGGCTACACCAGCTCCAAGGAGGAGCTGAGGTTTGTCCTCAGCTCAAATCTATCTGCCTACTCTGTCCCACCCACACCTTGCCGCAGGAAGACCTTTGTGGCAGATGACCTCTCCCTTTTCTGGTGCCCCCAGAGGTATTGTAGCCAGCCCAGAAGTACAGGCAGACTGGGGGCATTCAAAACCCCATGGAAGAAACAGAGGCTATACCATCTTTCCCTGAGGATCCACGCAGGAGGGATAACACTTTAAATTTCAGTTTTGCTTTCTATAAGCATGGTGAATGAATAAGATTTACTGAAAAAGACCAAGGAAGAGATACAGTTAAGGTGTCCTTACAGCACGCATGTATTGCTCAACAAGGGCTGTCTTTGGAAGGGCCCACATGATGGAAGAAGCACAGTAGGCTGTCCTAAGTGAAGTGCAGTTTTGGGGATGATTTGCTGTCCAAAATACCAGTTGAAGACATGATGCTAAGCAGGAGAAAGAACATGATCAGGGCTCCTCGTGATCCCGACTGGCAGGATGAGCATGTGCAGCGTGGGAGAGTGAACAGACAGTGGGAGAGTGAAATGGAGAAAACAAAGCAAATGTATGAGAGGCAGATGAGTATCATCCCTTTAACCACCAAAACACCGTCAGCTCTGATGGGCTTCGGGTCATTTAAGAGGTGGCAAAACAAAACAACAAATGAGTTTGCTTTCTTTCTCTGCTCTCTTTCTAGGCAGCACTGGTAAATTCAACCCAGCTCGTGCTGGAATACAACAGTGCGGGTGCCTGGCTTCCTTCTCACTTGCAAGCTTCCTTAGTTCAGGATTATACAGCTCATTTCTCCACTTTTCCAGAACAAAGACAGCACTGTTTTGTTACTGTACAGCTACTTAGTCACTGCTGAACCAAGCCAGAAAACCTGGTATGTCAGAAAAAGCATGAATAAAGGATTTGATTAGGGCAAAGGGAAGAGGGAAAGGGGAATAGGTATGAGATTTGCATTGCTGCTGCACTCAGTTATTAGAAGCAGTGGGGACACTGGTATTGCATTTGAAAAGGGCACAATGTGATCAAATAATCAAAAATTAATAATCAAATTCTTGGCTGATACATAAATTCAGGGACTTTGGTGGTAGCAGGGAGTATCATACTTGCTTAGTGCAGCTCCTAAGCTGGACTGTTTCCTAATTTTTTTACCTAATTTCTAATAAAATGCCATTCACAAAGCTAATACCCACCACACAAATGATCCTGTTCAGCTGCTTAGGACTCACTGCCTGTGGATCTCAGCAGGGCTCCGAGGCAGAAAACACAGGATTTTTGGCCTTTTATTTCTGCGGCTGCATCGCTACTCACTTCAAGTAGAGAGCTTTCCAAATCGGAGCTGACCCATTTCTGCCTGTGGCATTGAGGGCACCTCTCCCACTAATCTCGTGTGTCAGCGTGGTGCGGTTGGTAATACTTGTCTCTGGGACAGCAGGTTAGGGATTTACTGAGTCCCACACATCATGTCCTTTAATTCAGTGTCAACCAAGGATAAGCCAAGGACCTAGGGCAAAGCGTGATCCATTACAATTTCATGCTGGGTGGGTGCTGTATTGTTAGAAACACAGCTCCAGCTTCCAGATGAGAAGCCAAGCCTGCACTGCCAGCCGGCTATATGTGCTCCAGATTTGGGGAGGACAGTATATTCACATTTCCTCCCTTCTGTTGCCCAACTTGGTGTGGCTGAAACTAATGGGGATGCAAAAAAAAAATTTAATAAAGTACGTACGTGGCTATAAAATCAGGAACAACACAGTTGCAAAAGAGAAAGCAGACAGAAAGAAAAGCATTTCTCTCAATAATGCCAAGAGGTTCTTGTCACAGGGCCGTGGAGGGCTGGGCATGCAGAGGAGAGTGGTGATGGGCAGTGACATTTACACTGTGGAGATGGCCCCTCCCGTCCCCTGCCCCCAGCGCTGCCTCCCTCCCTGCTCAGGGGACACCTCTGCCATGGACATCTTTCCAGTTGGCTCCCGCTGGAAATGGCAGCGCTCTGGCTGACCTTTCACAGGGCAGCGACTGCTGAGCACACGTGTGGCACTGCCCATCCCGCCCCACACGGCCCCCTCCGAAACCACTCCCCGAGCTGTGCATCACACGGACGCTTTTGGGGAGGGGCAGCCCTTTGCTGCAGCTTTGGACCTGATCTCTTCACATCCTGCAGAATTCTGGGTGCAGAAAGGAAAGGGGGAGCAGATCTGCCAACATTCTAAAGAACTCCAGAGCCATTTCTACAACAGCAACATCCTCCAGCTTCTGTGAAAGCAGCCTGGAAGGGTATCTGGTGTTAATAAACCCACATCTTTTCACAGTAAAACACAGCCAGCCTCCGGGGCTCACATTAGGACTATAAAGCTTGTTTGTATACTGGAAGGCCACAAAGAATTATCCCATCTGACTTCCTGTACATCCCAGCCCATTCATTTTCACTCAGTTACCCTGTATTAAGCTTAATTACCCCAGCATTAAGATTAATGACTTGTGTTGATTACAGCCTATCTCAAAAGAAGGACTATTAGAGCATTTGGGACAAATTATTAGAGCTTCTGCTCTGGATGATTTGTCCCCAGAGCTCACTGTCCCCACTGCCAAAAAGACAAGCCCTGCTGAACTTTCTTTGCTTCTTTTTATCAGCCAGGGATGCTCACCTTGATTTAGCTCCTGAGATTAAGGAGCCCTTTCTGTATCTGGTGTTTTCTCTCTCTGAAATACTCGGGCACAGAAGTCAAATCGCTTCTCACTTCTCTCTGCCTCGCTAAGCAGGTCTCTCACCCTCAGTGTGTATTTTCTCTAGATCTCATCTCTGTTTGTGGCTTCCCCAGGCTTTCAGACAACCTGTTAAAAACCCAGGAGCAGCACTGTGTCTCTGGCTCACCAAGACCTTGGGATGCTGCATCCACCAGCATCAGCACGGGGAACTTGCTGCTCTGGACACTTTAACCAACAGCAGCACCTTTGCCAAATGAATCCACGTCCCACTAAGGTGGGTTAAAATAAAATTGAGGCTGATAAAAAGGAAAAAAATAAACCCCAAACCAGCTGGATTCTCCTTTGTTCCTGTTACTTAGGGACTTGGGAAGCCCTTCTGTAGAGCAACTTAAACATCTCACATTAGCTGTAGCCACTCTGGGCTGGCATTAGCCAGGAAACGTCTTAACATAGCTCAGAAACTGCCTCCAACATCACTCCTGAACCAGATTTGCTACTTTGCAGGCTGGCAGACAAGTGCAGATACTGAATTCCTGTGTTCCTGTGTTTTTTGGGGAAATTGTTTTATCTTCTGATACATTGCTAACCATCATGCTGCCAGTTTTACATAACTTTTAACACACCCCCTTTTTTTTTTCTGGTGGTGATTAATGGTTACAATTTGGTGTTAATCTCCTAGTGTGGCAGCCAGGCAGCCCTGGGAAGGACTGTGGACTGTCACATTGTCACATACTAGGCTGCTGCAGTGGAAATCACTCCCTCCCCTCCTTGCTTCTGGAAAGAGAAGACGATCTAGGTTTCCATGGGGTTTTTTTGGCCTTCAGTCCAAGAACAACTAAATCTTTGCTAAGTGAAAAAGGCTTCACCTAGGAGATGTGATCTTCCTTGCTAGAGACTGCCAGCACAGACCATTTGTCCTGGTGAGCTATCAGAGCAGGGCTAACCGAGCACAGGTCAGACAGAAAGAGGCATTTTGAGCATTGTTTTATCCCTTCTCTCCCCTACTGCCTAGTGCCAAGACTAAAGAGTCAGTTTAGATGGGATGAAGAGCAATAAGCATCACTGGTCCCTTTTTTCTGCCACAATCCTTCCTTTCCCCTGAGCTCTGCCCTGGTACCTGCAGCCACACCTGTCGCAGCACAGTTGAACTGATTCCCTACAGATCAGGTATTTAGGAAATACAAATTAATTTGCTTCATTCCCCATCAGCATTGACTATTTGAGGGCAAAAGCAGCTGGGGCATTAGTGTGTACTCCCAAGCAGACACCATGTGTCTTCTCACCTGTACCAAACTCCTAAGGATTCTTTGCTCAGATCTCGGCCTTTTTTTGTTAATATTGCTGTTCCCAGGACTTTATTCCCTTCCCTGAAAGACTGAGGCAAGGCAACCTTCTTCTTTTTACTCTAGTTTTTTGTTGCTGCCACCTGCTTCCCTTTCAGGCCAAGCTGAGCACAAGTCAGCCAAGGCCACTGCAATGGCAAAAGAAACACATTTCAATGTGGTGAGCTCGCAAACACCTTGAAAGCATCTAGAAAGGAAGATGGAGTGTCTTCCTCCAGGCTTTCCTATAGTTGTGGTGCTTCAGCCTGCCCAGCAAAGCCTTCTCAAGGTCACTCCAGCCATGAGCTAACTGGGACCAGGTTTAATGGAGTCCCTAATAAAGGACTGTGAGAGCAAACTAACCTCAAACCTCATTAAAGTCCTTGTTTAACCATTAAGTTCGTTTAACTCTACCTGAAGGATGAGATTACCTGGACCAGACAATCTCCTTCTCTTATCACTCAATACTATTGAATTTTAATGTCAAAATAATATGACAAATACACCGTGCTCCCTTAAAGACACAGTTCTTAGCATATAAGCAGGCCAGTGCTTACTGGTGGGTATCACCACTGCTCTTCTGGGCTATTTATACCAAAGGTTGCTGGAAAAAAATTGAATGTGAGGAAGCAACCTCCCTGATCTCATTTCTATCCACCCAAAATGATGCTATGCATATAAAATTCAGGGAGAAAAAGCAGCATCTCTGGGTGCTTGTTCAAATGCAGGCTACACAGAACCGTGGCCCAAAAGGTTCATCACCTGGGAGCAGAGTGGCTACAATCTCATTCCTGCTCTCCTGCATGTCCTGACTCTCATTTCCACTCTCAAACAGTCTGGCAAGAGCACCTGTAAGGCTCCACAAATTAACATTTGTGAAGTGTTTTGAGATCTCAAGATAGGAGTGGCTATAAAATACCCCAGAACTATCGATGTCTTGTATTATTTATTAATGCTGCTGTTGTCCAGCACTTAGCCCAGAGCTCTTGGAGTATTTTGAACAGCAAAGAAAACCACTGTGCCTGGGCAGGGGCTTGAGTTCTGCAGCAAGGTGACCCCCGTGGACTGAAGAAGGCCATTTTCACAAGCAGTTTTGAGCAGGACAAATCCAGCAGGGAAAAACAAAGCAGAGGGCAAACACCTGAGATGTCAAGTCAGGCGCTGGCTACCCACGCCTCCTGGAGAAACATGGAGGCTTTTGGATGTGGCTGATGGACAGGGCAGGGTGTCACTCACAGGTGGGGGGCATTACTCCATAGCTATGTCACAAAATACAGCATTAAGAGTACAAATCTTGCCATGCAGCCCTGCATCCAGCCTCGGCTCAGCAGGGAGAGGTTTGTCCCAGCTGGGAGAGGTCGGTGGGTCAGGAGGGCAGAGCAGCACCCACGACCCCTCTGGCCACAGGCTGGACCTTCCCCAACGGGGGACCCTGCAGCCAACCAGGCCTGGTTTTCTCTGCATTGTGTCTGTAATCGAAGCACAAAAGCCGTTCGTTTAAGTGGGTTTAAATGGTTAAAGGCACTTGTTCCTCTGAAAAGAGAATGAAATTGCTATTGACACCTCTATAAAAGGGAGGCTTTTCAGGCACACCAGGAAAGCAGCGGACTAGGAGTCTTCGTCACTTTGTTGCCTGCAATTAGATCTGCAGCCTCCTCCTTTGCTCTTGTAATAGGAATACGTACCGGTATCTTCAAAGGATGGGAAACTTAATGGCCTCATTGGCGGTTTGATGAATTATTCATGCTCCTGCATTAATCGAGAAGTTAACTAAGGCCTGAAGAGAGACAGTCTTTAATGCAGAAAAGCGTCTTTGGGCAGTCACACTGGGTGCTGGGTCAGGGAGACACACGATGATTACACACACACTGCATCACTCAGAGAGAACAGATGAACAGACACTCAGACTCTCTCTTTGCTCAGTGCCACACACTGGGAGACTTTTTAAATTAAAGACTAGCAGGTATGTCAGACTTCCTTCACTCATCCACCTGTACGGCTCAGGATGGGAACCCTGGTGTGTGTGACCCCCCTGGGGCATCCTGGCACAGCCCAGAGCAGATGCTGAGCCGTGGCTCCCCTGCAGGAGGTCTCACACTGAGCGGCACCAGGTCATCCTTTGCCTCAGAGAGTCTCAGCTCACTCTTTGGCACGACCCACAAGGCCATCATGCCCCACGGGGAGCCACATCAGTGCCATATCCAGGGCGGGCAGCCACCTGCATCCCTGTTGCATGAAAAGGGGGTTGGCAACTTTAGCCGCCACCACTTTCTCGGGGTTTTGCTGGGGATCCTCTTTAAAAGCAAAGCCGTTTGCTGGCTGGGCTTTCTGCAGTGCCTCCTACAGCAGCCCGTCACTGCTGTGCTGGAATACAAATAAATAACGTTGCACATGACTCACTGGTTGTACTTGTGAAACGTGAGGAAAGAAGGTAACAGCCGAACCTGTTTAAACACATTGGCCTGACTGATATTTTTAAGAAAACAACAGCAACACTGTGCCCATTGGAGCATTCTCAGTGAAATGCTAAACGTGCCATTGAAAATATCATCTGTTCAGATTCTGTTCAGATTTAATCATCCTCCATTCACCCTTTCCAAAAAATGAAATGAAACCAAAAAAAAAAAAAAAAAAAATTTAAAGAAAAAAAAAGAACGAGAAGTTTAATATCACAGTTTATACTTGTTTCTAATCTTAGCACTTGTTAAATAGAAAAAAAAAATGAAACAAAAAAAAAAAAAAAAGAAATCTTTCTGGCTGAAACATTTGGTTCTTGCTCAAGAGTCTGGTCTGAATTTTATAAAGGTTTCCTGGAAGCAGAGATCAGGAGGCTGGTTTGGGGCTCAGAAAAAGCCCTCTGGCAGGATGAAGAAGAGAAAACTGCCAGAGACTGAGACTGATACTTTGTCATTCACTTATTGGGAACACTGCACAGGACTGTTCTTGCTAATTAAAACCAGTGGTGACCAAAGCTCATTTGCAGAGATTGGGCTTTGGCCAAACATTTGTGTGTGGATGAGGAAATGAGATCATAAAAGTCACGACCGGCCTCCAAGCTCGGGGTGTGTAATTGCCTCTCACACCTTGCTTTCCAGCCCCTCCAAATACCACCTTTTCCAATAAAAGTGGGAGTGGGGCTACTTGTCTCTATTTTGAGTTGTTAGGCCATGGAAAGGGACCAAGAAAATCCCTGCCCTGGGACTGTCCCTGATATGAACCTCCAGCTGAGTGTGGCTTCTGTATTTATGACTTTTACATGCAGCATTTCTCCTCAGGTAAAAATGTGCCATCATAAGCTTAGCCAGAAGCACACTGAGACCCACAGGATCTACCAGAGCTATGACTTGCTTTACAGTTCAGAGAAGAGCAGCCCCTCTCTGCTGACTCCAGATCCAAAAGGGATGGCTGAAACGCCTCATGTGTGACATCCATTTCAGAGATGGGCTCCCCATGACCACCTCCAATGCCACAGAGAGAGGCACCAACTGTATTTTCCCCAAGAGCTGAACTTGTCACACTCCTTTATCTATGAGGTAGGTAGGACTGGTGGGCTGATGTGAGCAACGCCACAGAACTGCTGCCTACTTAAATATATATATACACAGGAGAAAAAAATACACACTGCCTTCAGCAGATACCGTGATTTAAGTCACAATACGCCTACTGGCACGTCCACCTCCGCAAATGTACCGTCACAAGTGTCCCATCACAACGATACCACCGGGTTAGAGCAGTGAAATCGTGTAGCATCTCTCCTACCCCACAGTAAGCAATGCATCCACAGGCTGGGGCCGCCCCAGATACCAAGGGTTCTTTACACCAGTGCAGTTTTGCTGGGAAGTTTCTGAGCCATGACCTAAGATGCCATGACTTTTCCTCCAGGACCAGCACAGTGTCTGTCTGGCACCCTTGGCCGTACCCAAATCTCTGCTGATAAAAGGTGTCCAACGGAAAGAACAGGAATGTCAAGCCAGTGATTAAGACAACTCATCTCCTCTAATGGCATGTCTTCTCATTTGTTTTCTTCTCAAAGGACAGAATCAAAGCCTGAATTAACTAATTCCCTCCAGTCATACACCAACTAATTGCACTGGCTGTGTATCCCCAACTCACCCCATCCATCTAACAGCCACGTACTCCTAATGTGCCTTAAAAGTTGACTTGTACACAGGAGAGGTCCCATCTCATTTCCCAAGGAAAGCAGCAGCCTTTGGAGTAGCAGTATTTACCACAGCTGCCTCACAGTCTGATCTCACGGCTCTTTCCCTCAGAACACACAATGTTAAAGCAGAAAACTGAGCGGCAAACATCACATCTGGATGCTTCGGATTGCACAAGGTCACATTGTTTTCAAAGATCCAACACATCCCCAAAATGGCAACCAGCAACAAGCATCACACAGCAGAGCCATGGGGAGATGAGAAAAGTTTTGAAATTCTTGGTTATTTCATGTTGTCAAGATGTTTGGTGTGTTACAGGTGACTTTCTGAGGGGCCATAGGAGCATAACCCAAGGGTTCAGCAAAGGCTGAACCCATGCAGGACCTTCCTGGATTCCCATGACAGCACACCTGAGCCCCACCTCTCTTCAGGGCTCTTGGAGGGGGACAGAGGGGACAGTTTTGTGTCCCCTGTCTTCTGTGCACCCTCAATAGCAACATCCCTTCCAGGACTGCACATCCTGCACCCAACGGGACAAACACCCACAGGCATCCAGGGTAAGCTGGGGATTTACTTGCCTGTTGCCTTGATGGGAGGAAGTGACAGAGGGGGGGGGGATTCAGGAATTATCCTACATCTGAGATTCCACCTAGAACTGTCCCCTTCTACCAAAAAAAACTGCCCTGCAAACAGCACCAGTGCTACACTGTTCCAGGAGATTGTGAAGGAGAGGCCTTGATGATGGATCCAGGGAGAAATCAAGTTTCAGAGTATGAACAGTGGGAATGCTGCAGCAGAGGCCAAGCACATTGGGAAAATCATGGGGCCAAGCAGGGAGGCAAATTAATCCCACTGTGAAAGTGGTGTTTGGAGGAATGGACAGGAGGGGTGGGAGAGCCCAGGCAAAGATCAGCCCACCAAGGAATGGCTCCTGGGGCCTCACCTTTGGCATTGGGACTATCTGCCCAAAGGAAAAAGGAAAAGGTCTTCAGGATAGACCCTTCTAGCCTGGCACCTTCCCTGCCCTACTTGCACCAGAGCCAGAGAGCAGTGCCCTGCTCCTCCTCCTCCAAGACACAGCAATGAAGAGAAAGGACCCATGGCAAGAGGCATTGGGAGACACAATTAGGAAAAAGCAGGAAGGCACAGACAAAACAGTCCTTGTGCTTTATCTCCCAACTTCAGACTGCCCTGCCAGAAGAAACACAGTTATCTCCTCCTCCTCTTCCGCTGCCTGTCATAGTTCTTGTGATACAGGGGAAAAGTCACCAGCACTGCTGAAACTCCTCAGTGTGGCCATTTCTCCCAAGAAGTCTCATAAAACATCCTCTGGCCCTCCACATAGTTCTGTCACCATCCTGAGTCCCCACACATACCCTCCATGTGCCCCTTTCTTTGGCTCCATGACATATGCTCTGTGCTGTCATGCCAGACCCACAATGCTGCTGGTGTCCAGCCCATGCTTTACTGGTTTATTTTCATCTGCCCACCTCTTGGGCTGACTGAGCACTGTTTTGTTGTTGCTGTTGTTCCTGGATTTTATTAAGTACAAACGAGCCCTCCCCAGGTGTTCCTTGCAAACTCAGGCAGGACTGAGACTCTCAGACCCCTTGTTCCTGCTAATGAGAAATGCAACCAGCAGGAGCAGGCAGCGCTCCTCCAGCTTCACCTCTTCTCCCTCCCCATGGGCTCCCTCCTTGCCTTGACCAGGCACACCACAGAGGTGAGGAAGGCTGCCTGGTTAGCACCCAGGCACCCCAGTGCACACATAAGTCTGACACACCAGTTTCCTCCATCCTTTAAATTGCTCTCCCTCACCTTGTCACAGCCTTAATCCCAGCCTGACCTGGAGGAGACCCCTGAGATGAAGTGGGGCAGCAGGAAGCACTGCTGCTTTGCAGGGGGTGTGAAAAGAGATCATTGTCCAACACCTCTGAAAAGCTGAGAGTTTTACAGAGTTTTTTCTTTAACTAGAGATTAGATAACTTGTTTTGTCCGAATGCCTCCCAGTACACGGGAATGAGCAATGATGACATGATGGAAACAAACCACTTGCATAGACTGTTCATATGTTTAGTGCCTGCAAAGGAGACAAGAACATGGAATTCTGCTTTCTGCTGACTTGCTGAATAACCAGGGGCCATATTGTGAAAGTAGACATTTTATGAAATGAAGACAGCTTTTCCATGTGTTTTACAAGATGACTGACCCTGGGGGCCTTCTACATCCTCTGTTTCATCCGTGCCTCCTGTAACATGCTTAGGAGTTTCAGGTACTTCTTCAAATAACTGCCCTTTGCTGCCATGGCCACTGTGTGCATCCTGGCCTAACAGGCATTTTACCACATGACTGTGGCAGAAAATGAAATTGTCTATGGGGAAGGCCCTGGACATCCATCTGCTCAGGACATTCAGCAGCTGATGGGAAAAACTGATGCAGAAGCCCATGGCACCAGCTGAGGCTCTCTCAGAACCATGGTGGAGCAGCTGAGGCTTGAATAAAACCCTGTGCAAGTTTCACTACCTTTCTTTTTTTAAGATTTAGGGTTTCTTGATACCACTCAAAGCCCACTGGCAGGCAGTGGAGGTGGGACAGCCCTGGTGACACATGGCCTCTGGCAAGCAGCTACGTAGAGTCCATCCCCTGTGCTAATCCCAGGATACCAGGCACCAGTGTAGGCCTAAGGTATGAAATCTGAGAGGTCTCACCAAGAACAGCAGGGTGGGTAACCCAGCTCACTGCAGAGTCAAGCCAAGGATTAAGAAATTCTCATTACTGCAATTTGCAGTCACATTTTTCAGAGCGTGACTCATTCAGGGTCACACAGTTAATACAGGAAAGACCCAGAAATAGGTTGAGGTGCCCTGACCCTCAGGGCCAGGTGCTAACTACTCAGCCATGCCTGTCAGATTGGGCAAGGAAAGTGCAGAGCTCTGGAGTTATGACAAGGTTTCACAACTTTCCTGCTCAGAGCTTGGAAAAAGAAAGTGACATTAAAAATGATTTAAAAGAAAAAAAGAAGAGAACCCCTCCCAGCACTAGCGACAAGATTACCTGCTGACAAACAAAGGTACTGAGAAACAGTCTATGCAGTTGGCTCTAAAAAATTATGAGACACAAAAAGGAGAGGGGAAACATAATTGAAATAATACCCTCTCTCACACTAATGTAATTCCTGACATTTGAGCAAGTAATTCTAAAGACGACTAAAATAATATTTACATTCTTACAAAATCACTGGATTTTGAAGACAACTCCGTTAGATCATCTCCAGGGAACAGAAGAATGATGGGCTAATTAGCTGTGTTTGCCAAAAGTTGCTTTGCTTCTTTTTGTTATTATTTGCTACACACTTCTCGCCTGGACTGGGACCTCTCCGCGCAAGATGCTCCGCACACGGACCGAGCAACAGCTCTGGCCTCCAGATGTTTACTCCTGGCGAGTGTTTGCACTGTGGTGGTTCTCTGAGGCCACAGCCAAGCGCAGTAAAATCCCACTGCGAAGGTGAGCTCACCCTCAGTCCCTTGCCAGCTCCGCTCTGCTCCAGAGCTCTCTGTTCACTGGTCTTACCCAGCAAACACAGGCTGTGCTTTACCCAACACCCGAGTTGATTAGAGAAAAGACACAGAGCTGACCCAAAACTGCAGTGCAAATCAGACCTTGGTTCCAGACTCAGACAAGCCTTCCCGTTATTCCCTGTTTTCATGCATTGGCTGGTTTCCTGCTTCTGCTCAGAAATGAAGATTTTCACACTTGAAGGCCAGTTTAGTGGGATGGGATTTGTGGTGAAATGGATGGCTCTGAACACACTGGTGAAAATACACCTGTGGGCTGGAGAGGTCCACATCTGCTCCCTCCAAACTCTCTGCACCCAACGGTGCTCCACGATCTGAGAAATGAGCAGCTCTGCCTCAAAACAGGTGCTTGAACGATGCCACTGATTTCACTGCCCCTACTGTCTTTATCTCAATCCACCAGTTTTCTCCCTTTTACCCTTTTGATTCTTTCCCCCATCCCACCATGGAGGAGCAAGCAGATGAATGGGGCTTAGTTTTTGGCTGGGGTTAAACCACAACAGAAGGGAAGGAGGAAAGGGAGGGAAGTGTGAAAGTGGAGGAAGTATTGGGCAGGATCAGGGAGGGACAAATAAAGAGGTCCTGTATTCTAGAGGAGTCTCACAGTTCTCCAAATAAATGGAGGGCATTCCCAGCCATTTGCAAGTGATCATTTCGCCTTCATCATCAAATCTCATTTCAGGTTTAAATCTTCCCAAAGCCAGTTGCTTGCAAACCTGCAGCACTTACCATATGATTTATTCCAGACAATCTGCCCTTGCAATATGCTATATGCCTCCTTTGGCACTATGGAAATCCATAAATGACATGGATAAAGGAGCAGTGAGCTCTATATGATTGCTCAAAGACAACACAGGGAGAAACAACAAAGTATAACCTTATTTTTAATACAGCCCAGTTCTCAAATCCACTGGGGAGGAGCTGCCAGATATTTTTCTGGTAAAGAAATATCACTAGCCTGAAGCCAAGCATTGATTTAAGGCTGTATCTTTGTGGAGAGGTTATAAAGCTAAAGATGTGATTCTGGAGGAGAAAAGGAATGGATGGCTTAGATTAGTTCAAAGTACTAATTACAAATTACAAATGAACCAATACTTGCACTAATGCCAGTAGTAGAACTTCAAAGATACACAAAGAGTGTCACTAATAAAAGTGCTGGGGTAGCTTCTGACTCTTCACAATCCAAGATGATAATTAATAAGCATTCAGGTACTTGTAAAAATGTTTCACAAGACCTCCTTAATTTTGCCCAAATTAGTTCTCCAAAGATCTTTCCTGGAAGCCTGTTACTTATTAATGTCTTTCTCTTGGACCTTCAACTCTAAACTTTAAGTCTTTGATTCATGGACCAGAAACAATGGCATGTGATCTCATCAGCCACCCCCCTTCCCAACTGCAGAACCCAACCCCTTGGTGCAAATCCTCTCAACTGCTGAGAAAATGTTTACCAGGAACACACTTGGAAACCAGAACCAGGCTGGGAACAAATGAGCATGTCTCACTGTAAGAGCTTTGAGGGGAAAAGGAGATTTTATAGCATGGAATAGAAAGCACCAATTTTTTTTATGTAGCTTTAAGGCTTTTTATGAATATCTATCACAGAGGTATGAGCTGCGAGTAGATTATTGGGGGACAACTAGCTCACAGAAGTCAGTGTAGTCTCTTCAACTTCCATGGAGCTAGATGGATTTAGACCAACTGGATATCAAGTACAGGCTTTTCAAATAAATCTTGTGGGACCTCTCTGCTCTCAAGCATGCTGAGTTTTAGTGATACTTTTCACAAGAGGAAGAACATTGTAGTGAGTAATAAACTGAACTAATGCTCTCCCACAAAATGTGCACACCAAAAAGTCCAGAGAAGTACATCACGTTCACTAGCTCAGCTACAATCACTAATAAAGGCAGAATTGGACTCAGACACAAAAAGAGAAATTTGAAGACTGGGGATGATCCAATATACTCTTCAAGTGTGTTTCCACACAAGACATAATCTCTTCTCCGTCACTAGGTGGATGCACTTTCTGCTGGAAGAGGACAGGCCAGGGAGCAGTCGAGTGCCAAGAGCTGATCTGAACACCCAGGATATTAAGGGACAAAATAGCAGCTCCTAAACCAGAAAAATCTGAGTTGGATTTTGCTAAAACCTTGAGAGCATAAAAATTCCCAGTATTCACTGGGATGGTCTGGCACATTTGTCTCCAGATTCTGTCCTTATCAGATGATGCATTTTTGAACCTTAATCCACAGAGACTCCCTGAGTCCAGCCATGCTCAAGAATGGGTTCACTCAGGCCAAGAGGAAGGGTCTGTCTCTCACACACATCCCAGACACTTCCCACCTTTCCGCTGTCCACACCACACTGCAGAAAGCTTTCCCAGGGAATTGTGTGCCCAAGGAAAGGAAAGCCGAGCAAACAAAAAACCCCTTTGATCGTTTTATTAGGGTACAACCTACAGTACTTCCTTATGCCAAAACTGGGACAGGAAACACAGACGTGACTCCTGTGAGTCCTCTCCCTACGTTATCCTTTGAAATGACGGGAACTTGGTGCCGTAGTTCTCCAGAGATGCACGCGGATTGCTACGCTCTCCTCTGCAAGATGTAAACAAACTGGCAGCCAAGAAGATCCTCTCTCTGGGTTGTTTATGTGCTTTTCCTTTGACCTGGTCACCTCTTTCCTGCACAACTGCCTGCTGTGGGAATGTGTTCCCAAGTGCTCATCTCCCGACTTCCTTTATGCTTGACTCTCCTGCCTGAAAAACTTTGCTCTCCTCTGGTGCTGCTGTGAGGGCACACACTGAGGCTGTGCCTCTCCCCAGTCCCTGGTTTTGGCAAACCCCACCAAACCCACTGGGAATCAGTACTGGTAAGGGGAAGTCAAAGCCTGTGCAGTTTCAGTTACAAATGAAGGAAAAAGCTTTGAAAGTTCACAAAAAGCTAAAAAAGAGCCCAAAGTTTGCTTATTGCTTATGACAGGTGAGCACAGAGGAATAAGGGGTTATATCTAGCTGTCTGTTCCCAAGTTGGGTCTGAAGCAGGTCTGCACTGATCAGCCCTTCTGAGCCTGATGGGTACATACTGAGACCAGCCAGGTCAGGAGGACAGTCCCAGCCCAATCCACTGTACAAAGCACTCCTCTGTCTCAATTTCTCATGCTCCCACCACTCCCAGCCTGGAGATGGCATGACTACAAGCATAAGGGATGTCAGTGGGTCAAATGTCTAATTACCTCGGTGACGCCAAAGCAGATGGACAAAGGAAAAGAGACTCCATGAATGCAGAGATGCTGCACATGCAATGTGGAAAAATTACCTTCCCAGTGCAAGGTTTAGTCTCTAACTGCCTGTGTAGAGAGGAACATGGCTTCATGGATAAGCTCCCAGGGCAATGTGGAGACAGCCCTGGTGACAAACAGAAAGTGGCACTTGTGTCTGTGATGACAGACCAAATGCAGTATGAAGAGGGCTTGTGGCTCTGCTGCTCATGGTGCTTCCTCTCCTGCCCATCTTGCTCCCACCCTCTGGGCCCTCGGTGCCACCAGAAAGAGCAGGTTGTCATAAGGGATGCCCCTTTTGCACCTCACAAGCTCTGAGCAAAGGGAGCCTCTGTGGCAGCTAGTCCTGTCCTCCGGCTCTCAGCCTGGCTGACCATGTGGGTCCTTGCACATCCAGGCCCCGGGTTTCAGATCCCCTAATAGTCGGGCAAGTCCGTACCAAGGGGTTGGAAACTTCCCACTCTAAGAGGTTGTTTGATCCCACCATCTCTGTGATAGCAGGAGAAGGGTCCAACCTCCCCACGGGTCCAGGCTGCCCCACGAACACCCCCCTCCAAGGCACGCACAAGGACAAAGCCGATGGACTCTTTTATTTCACAAGTAATTAACTGGGCAGCCTCCCCTGAGCTGCTTCTGCTGCTTCCTGGGCACATCCCTGAAATTAACCTCAGAGCTAATGAAGCCAATTATCAACGGCAGACATGGTCTCCCTCTAATTATTTTCCCTGGAAAGGTCACCCAAAGTGGCACATTGTGAAACCCAGCTAATTGCATTGTCTGCTCACAGCACGGGGCCGGCTCCTGTAGGGCTCTGCCAGGCTCGGGGGGGAGCCTCATGTGCCATCACCCAACAATTGGAGCTTCCAGATGAGGAAAAAAGCGGCTGTGAGAGAGGAACCCACTGCCAAAGCCTCCTTGCCACCAACATCGCTCACGGATACAGGCCTGCTGCATGATCCCCCCCCTCTCAGATGTGACCAGCCAGCCCAGCAGTCAAGGCAGAAGATTAGATGACCGTGCCAAGCTATCTGGGGGAGGAGAGGGTGGAAATCCTGATATTTTTGAAAGTTCTCTAGATAAAACACAGTCAGCCCAAACCAAAGAATGGCACAGAGCAGGACAAGAACAGCACATCTCACACTGTTTGCTTTGGGCAAAACATTTCTGATAGCAACCAACAACCAGTGATGCTCCTGAAGAGTCCATGAAGCTCCAGATTCTCCACTCTGTGAATTTTACAACTGCCCTGCCCTGTTGTATCTCCATGATGACCAAAGCACCCCTGAGGAGCTGTCACACCCCAAGCCTTTGCTCTCACCAGCCCACAGAGCAACTCAGGGAAGGGGAAAGGGCATCCCCATCTTATGTTTTTGTACACTAAGAGTGCAACATTCTGTGCCCTGTCCTCATCATCTGCATCCAAGAGCAAATACAGCTCGGTGCAAGACCCTGATGTCCTTCATCCTGTGGATCAGAGCTCACCATACCCTACCTTTCCCTACGAGGGAGTGTTTAGGAACAGAGCTAAAATTTTGAAGCAGCACTTCTCAGATCCTGTCTTTGACATTTGGGATTAAAGAGGACAAAGTATTTATGCCTACAAGTGGATGCTATTTGGGAATTTGAGTGGGAAGCAATGCTGTGACTGCTTCTTACGTAATCAAGCTGAATCTGGAGGTTTTCTACCCCAACTCCCAAAGTACAGTGGGATCTTGCTATTTCTGATGGGCTTCCCTGAGCCCATCAGCACCACCATAATCAGGTTTCTGTGAGACTCTGGCTTGTTTTTAAATGCAACCAAAACTTATTTGAAGAGTAATATAATGTCCACCACTCCAGCAGGAAAATCCAGGGTGGAGATCCAGCTGTTACCCTGGATGTTGCAGCTCAATTTTATAAGAGATTGCTTTGGAGAGAGGTAGTTAACAAAATCAAAGGTAGTTAACAAAAAATAAATGATCCATCAAAAGCAAGCTCCAGATGCTGCATTTCTGGCATCAGCAGCAAGAGGATCCAAGCAGCTGGATGTAAGACCAGCTGTGAGGACTCTTCCCCTCTCCTCTCCCCACCGTGGCTCGGGGCACGGTGTGCCTGTGCCCCGATGTGACACAGCCCCTAATCACATTCACATGTCAGGTCACACCAGGCGGGAGATGATGTGTGTGACCACATTAAAGAGGGGAATTTTTTCCTTTGAGATTTCTTTGTTGACTTTAATAAAGGCTCCCTCTGGGCTTTCATGCTTCAAAGGAGAAGGGGAGAGGGACCATCTTCACACATCCTAATTAACAACATTTAATAATTGTTCTTGCATACTGCTTTGGTTCTGCATCTTTTGCACAGCTCAAAGGAAGTAAGACATTTCTGAAAGAGCTTAGAGAACGTCAGTGTCCTCCAGCCTCAATAAATCTCAGAAAGTCATGGTACAGAGGTGGATATGCCAAAAGACTCACATGTAAACCTATATTGAATGGCACTGGCAGAGGCAGACGTGGGGACATGGGTAATCAGATACCATCTTCTCCAGAGTTTCTTTCTTAGGTTGGAGGATGAATTTACTTTTGTGGTCTCTCTTCTGTCCTACAAGGGGACAGAGTGAAGCAGCTGCTCTGAAGTTCCTGTTTGGGAGGTTAGCACCACAATGAGTATTTGAGCTACAGCCCATGAACACAAGAGGTCCCAATGCCACTCACAAAATATTTAGGCAGAAAAGGTTTGCAGTCCATTTAAATTTTTAAGGGCAGCTCAGGTGCTATTTCTGTCTGGCCTGTAAAGGAGGTGAACGAAAGAGTCCTCAGGCTGATACTGTGAGTAGAAACAGGAGGACTGGCAAAGTTTTCTGAAGCCTGAGTATTGATGGTTTGGGGAAGACACAGAGAACCTGCCAGGAATATACCAGGTTTAGGCTCATGCCTGTTATGGCCTTGGGTAAACTAATGCTACGTTTGTTAACCAACATGAAATGCAGGACTCTATAGGAACCACATGTTTTCCATCCATCCCATGTGCTCCATCAGCTTGATGGAGTTAGATGATGCAGACAGACAGTCTGAGATCTGGGTTAAATAAGTTGAACTGCTTTATTTTTCTCTTGGCATTGCAGTGGGCGCAAGAAATTCTCACAGGGTGGAACATCTGGAGCGCATTATTTACTAAGAGTGAAAGATGCTGTTGTGTTTGTGGAGGAACCAAGCACGCTTCTTGCAAGCATCTGACACAAACCAGAGTGACAATTAATGGCATGGCAGCTTTCTTTAAAGGATATTAGTTCTGCCTCATGTTAAATAAAACCTTTGTCAGCTCAGCTGACAGCACAGGTTTACGAAAAGGCACTTCTCTAGCCCAGGAAGGGACATGAAAGAAGTGGCACCCTGGCATTTGTACAGGCAGCAGTGGGAATTCCTACCTACAGTAGCAAGATGCAACTCCTCTCAGATTAAGAGCACAGTAGGAAGCGACGCTATGACTTCTATCTACACATAGATTATATTTTTCACCCAACATCTTACTCATAAAACTAATGCAAAAATACAGCCTAAGTCAGCCAGAAATCCATGGATTTGAGTCAAAATCAGATGAGCCAAAGCAGCAAACAAAAGGCTTTTCTATTCTTTAGTGGCTGGTGGCTCAGACTCTTGCACAGAATGTGGAAGCCCTGGATTGGGTCCCATCTTTCCTTGAAGGACCTTTATTTCAGCTCTTCTGGCTCTTGTATCTCAGTCCATTTTTTCAGCTACTTTTTTCTCTAGCTAAGACACCACCACATCCTCCAGCAACCAGTGGTCTGTATTATGTGTGTGAGCTGTTTCTTTCCTGTAAAAACTCACCAAGGAAAGCTAGGTGAAAAGGTGGACACAGAACTGGAAAGATAAATTAAGATGATTTCTCTGGAGGACAGATGGCAACAACATGAGTCATGAGAGGCTGCACCTAGAAAGTGCTGCAAGGGAATGGGGGAACTTGAGGGATGACCCAAGGGAAGCATAAAACAGGGATGAGACCAAAAGAGGACCTGAGGTGTGACAGTCAGGTGATGCTCCTCCTTGTGAGAGTGTCACCACACAACTGACCACACCAGGTCACTTGGAAGAAGAGAAGACAGGGAACCTGAATGGCAAAGTCAGTGGAGGAAAAGGACTTGGGAACACAAAGCAAAGATCCTTCTTGTGCTCTTGGTTGATGATACCAGCATGTCTTGCACCTCCCAGAAGGAAATCCTGAATCAGAACCTTTCCAAACTACAGGTTTCTGTTACAGCATGTATGTGCAGGTGTATCTCAGTATACATTTGCCACATCATGCCAATGTCAAAACCACCACATCAGCAATACATTTGAACTCTTCAGGACACTACCTTTGTTTTCCTTCTCTAAGCATGAAAAATTCAAGTAATTTGCTCTTACCCACTCTTCCAGAAATTAGAAAATAGCTTCTAATAAGACCCAGAACAATCTTATGTCAAAAAGCCTACTCATTTTACCATGCTAACAGAAGAGCTACTTCACATTCAGACAGAATGAACAAATAAATATGAGTTTTCAGACTGTAATGGCAGTAGAGTGCTTCCACTCTCTGTGTACATCAATTATTCCCTCTCTATTTAAATCCATGACTAATTACCCTTGGAAGCAAAATAGCTAACATCCAGTCAAGTACAAGCATCCCTTTTAATGTAATCAAGAACTCATCTAGCTTGAAAATTATGGCAATTATCAATGAAGTGGAGGGTTGTGTGGACCTAAGCCCTGTGGCAGAAAATGCAGTGCCTCAAGGGAAGGCGACTTCCAGAGAGGATGAAGGGGAATGTCCAGATTATGAACAAAATGCACAACTTGTGACACAGCTTTGGAGGGACACTCATGAGCGCCCAGGAACATGCAGAGTTTAAGGTTTGTCCCAGCCTCAAAAGTCCACGGTTCAATTTTCAGTTTAAATGTTTGGAATGAAAATGTTTTTTTTGTGGAAACCAGATTTATCCTCAAGAAAGTGAACTGGGTATAAAACTCCAAGCCACCATCATTAAAAATGCTTTGGGATTACTTTTTCCTGCACTGATATATTCTAAATTGATTCCTCCTGCAGCTCAACATGACCTGGCTCATCACAAGATCTTTAGGCTGACCCCAGAGTTCAAACTGATTTGTATGTGGAGTTTTGTACACCCATACACACGGAGAAAAGCACATTGAAGAGACCACACACACACTGTCCCAGCTTTCTCAAGAGTTTCCCCCATCTACAACCATCACAGCTGCCACACCACCTCACAACACTTCTTTGCCTGCTCTTGAACTCAGCTGACAAGCTGTGTGTCCATCAATGCACAGCTGCAGGCAATATTTTGAGATGTTTGGCCATGGTTTCTAATACAAAAGCACAATTATACTTTTTGCCTTGTTACCATCTCATAGTCTTATTCCAATTTTGGCCTCCCTCGTTTCCCTGGCTAGGAACAGGTTGGCTTTCAGAGAGAGGAGTTTGGATAAAAGGGGAGGGTTAGAAAGGTTTTCGCTGTCCAAACCCACACCTGCTGCCCCTCCAGAGACCAACCATCAAAATATCACAAGAATCATAATCCCAGAATGGTTTGAGTTGGAAGGGACCTTCAAGATTATCTCATTCCAAGTCCCTGTTCTGGGCAGGGAACATTCCACTAGACCAGGTTGTTTAAAGCCATTCTCCCTTGTCCTGTCACTACAGGCCCTTGTAAAAAGTCACAATGATGTTCATAAGGTGGCATTGGGGGTAATTTCTTCTCTTTTAACACCCATATGTTGGCAATACACTACATATGTTTAATAGGAAACATACAGCTAAAGCAAAAATAATATGTGGAAAAGAAGGTCCTTTATCTCATCAAGTCCCTGCAAGAGCTGAGGAGCATTAGTGGTTTCTAATATTGACATTTTGCATTAGTCCTTTTGGAGGAGGCTCAATGTAATGTGAATCAGATATGTTGCTAAAATAATAAACAAGATATGTCCATGGGTGGTTTTAATGCCTCCTTACACTGTGCATCTCAACACAAGACTTTTGAGACAGAAAAAGACACCAAGCAGCATATGTATTTGTGTGTTTATATAGATACATGTATAAAAATATGTATTCTCATCTCCAAAGATCAAGTAACATCACTGGTGGATTCTCATATTTAACAAGCAACTGCACAAAGCCAAAAAAGAAGAGGCATTTGATTAAGACAACCAATTAGGGTTTGGCATGGGAAACCCTAGAAGCTGTTGGCTATCAAAACATTTCTCCTGAAAGAAAAATCTATGTTGCCTGTCAGAGACAGTGGCAGCTCTGCAGGCTCATATGCTGCTCTGCAAAGGTGGGAGGCAGCAGGATGAGGAAGATGAGGAAGACTACTGCCTTGCCTTCAGCGGTTCTCTTCCGAGCTTTCTCATTCTTGAGTAGCCTTTGGCTAGTCAATGGGAGACACAGAGAGGAATGGTGGTGCTATTACAGTATTTGGCTTTTGACAATGTGGCAAATTATGACCCAAGATTCCAGATTCTAAAAAATTCTCATTTTTTAGATAAAAATTTCAGTTTATAATCAGAACTAATTTTCCATAAGTCTACATCTGCCATGGATCATTCATACTTGAAGGGGAATGGTAGGGCTGCTTTCTGACCAAATACCCCCTCAGAACTGGATATTGCCTTTTTTTGCAAATCTTCCTACAAACAGCACATATTCAGGGCAAAAGCTTTGATACCTCAATATCTACAAAAATTCAAAGCTTGATCCCAAGTGCAGTACTGTAACTACAGAGCCATATTGCACCTCACCTCCTACATTTCCAGTTAAAAAGTTATTTAGCAGGACACAGAAGAACTTTTGCTCTTTATAAATAAAATAAAGAGATGTGAATTACTAAGTAGGATTCTGAGTTTGCACTCAAGCCCTTAAATAAGTGAAGGATAGGAAGACATAGGAAACCTTTGGCCTTCTCAGTAAGATGCAGTAAGTTTTCCTTGCCAGTTTGTACATGTTTCAACAGCCTTCTGCCACAGTTTTGCCCTTCTGAAACTTCATGTTTAAACAAATCCAGAGTGCCACAGGGAAAACTAAAGCTGATGTAAAAGCAGCAAAGCCTGTTCATCTCCAAAAATCACTCCTGAGATGGTCTGTGAGCAGATGCAAAGATATCTTTGGAAACACTAAGTAGGGAGGTGAGGATGCAGGAAAGTAGCTGAGAAGGTGGTTTTATGTTCCTTCCTTCATGCACACACATGGAATTCCTCTGTGCAAGTCCTAACCAGGCAGACAGAGAACTCAGGCAGAAATGGATGCTCCCAGTCCTTCCTGAGCTTGCCAGGCTGTGTCAGGCAGGGCGCTTTGTGGGTGTATCACAGTCCGACAGGTCAGAGGCAAATCATCTATTCCAAGTCTATGCACCCCAAGAAGGCAGGACTGGGTGCCAAGATTCCCCTTGAAGCTGGAGCAGCCCTTGGGCTTTCCTGTATAATGTCACTGTGCCCATCACCCATCCACAGTCTCCAGCTGGGCCGTGATGCACCCAGACCTGCTCTGTGGGAACTCCCAGGGTATCCAGCACTGCTGGATCTCCACCTTGGTAAATTAAAACTCAAAGGAAAGATGAGCTTGACTTTTGTTTTCTAAATAGACCTTTGAGTTGTATCTCTGTGCTCTGATCACAGAAGTGAGGTTCATTTTTGTCCCATGTCTCGCCTCCCTCCTGCAGATGATGAGAATGCCCCTGGGATGTTCCAAGGGAGGCAGCTGCTCTTGCCGCAAGCCTGGGCGAACACAGGTGGTGAACAAATGTACAGGTGAGAAAAAAGAAGCACAGAGACAAGGAGAGACCAAAGGGGAGAGAAAAAAGGAGCAGAAATCAGCAGCAAGGCAGACTACGGGGGGATAAAAAACCCCGTGGATTGAGGAAGAAAGAAAAGGAACCAGACAAATAGTGGGTTGTGGCAGCTGTGTGATGACAGGCACTGGGATGAGTGGACAGATACAAGATCCAGCAGCTTGTGAACTAAAACTTCACAAAGGCTGATTTCTTTCCTGCACTCCCACTGTACAGGACTTGAACTCAGGAAGAGAGAAAACCACAGACTCTGTGTCTGCTCAGCCTGACCGGGACATCATTTAAGAACCAGCCAAAACCCAAAAGCACTGTGATGTGTGACTGGGGGCCATGAAGAGCTCAGGCAAGAGAGCAAATCCCAAGGGAGTCACCCACTTCCCAGCACTGGCTGGCTCAGAGAGAGGCTCCCTGGCCTCTGGGATATTGGTCATGGACACTGAAGAGCTTGTGCAGAATTAGCCCCTGAAATTGGTGTTAGCTCTGTCAACTGGACAAGCTTTCTCTTATGGTGGAAGACCCAAGTGGTATTTATTACATACCATTCAGGTTTGTAGGAGATCCTTCCTGGGGCAAATTAAATAACTTTTCTTCTTCTTCTCCCTGACTTTTTAATTTTTTTTTTAAAAAAAGGGGAAAAAAAAGCTGAAGTATGCTCTGCTGTTACATGCAAAAGCCAAAGCAAAGATACGAGCATTGCCTCAGGACCCAGATGTGAATTTTAAGCCATTTCACTGCAGCAGAAAAACTGATAAGAGAAAAGTGGCTCACAGCCAGCAGGACTTATACCTGCACAAACAACACCCAATGGATTTCCAGTCCATCACCATAACTGCTCCAAGCAGTGTATGCCAATTCATAGGGAACAGGGAACACAGACCTGAAATGCTGGATTTGCTTTTCTTCTTCATTAGTGCTGATTTTAACTTTCTCTTGCAAGTAAATGGGCAAGTTCCACTACTGGCAGCTGAAGACATTGTTTGTTGCCAAGAAGAAAAACTGATGTTCCCTTGCTATAGGCTTTATATTCAAAGCAGAAGGAAGAACATGGTTCAAGACTGCTGATGCAGCTGGCTGCTATTAAAGAAAAAAAGTCTCCTCTAAGCCGGCTTTGATGCCAAACAAAAGAAACAGGCAAAGACTTTTCCCCAAATAAAGTATCCTTTCACAAAACAGAGATTCCTCAATGGAAAAATATGTAGGTAAAAATCCTGGTGGGGGCAGCTTTCTGAAAAGCTGATTTTAGGTCTTCTTTTAGTATAAACTACAAATCCATTTCCATGATGCTGTCCCATGGTGTGGAGCATGGAAACCATAAAGGTGCAGTTCCCACAGGTGAGACCACCTTCCTAAGAAGTGCATTGTGACACAGAGAGGTGAAACACAAAGCAAGCACATTGGAATGATAGAATATCCTGAGTTGGAAGAGACCCACAAGGACCATCGAGTCCAATTCTGAGCCCTGCGCAGGACACCCCACAGAACAATCCCACCATGTCCCCAAGAGTGTTGGCCAAACACTTCTTGGACTCTGTCAGGCTTGGGGCTGTGACCACTTCCCTTGATAGCCTGTTCGAGTGCCCACCCACCCTCTGGGTTAAAAATCTTTTCCTACTACCCAACCTAAACCTCCACTGACACAGCTTCATACCATTCACTTGGGTCCTATCACTGGTCACCAGAGAGTTTGCACCAAGCACTTCTTTGTGCCCGGATTTGCTTGGATGAAGGGTTGCCTTTTTCCTAGGAGCTCTGCTCCCCTCCCATGCTACCATGCAGCCACTGCACTGGGTTACTTTCAGCAATAGGGAACACTGACTTCAAAATTGGCTTCCCAGCTCTTAAGCCAATACAAAATCCTGTACTTTTACATTTAATGGGTATAAAACATTCAGGTTCCGTTCTGGTCTCAAATGCATATGAATTCCTTCATGTATTCAAGCCTAAACTAACCCAGCTCCAATTCCTGAAAATATTAAAGGATGCACTTAATTTAAAACATGTGAGCAGTCTCAGTGAGGTCAACGAGATTATGCTTGAATATAGCTGCTTTCTAAGAGCCCCCAGCCATGTCTCTGCCCCCTACACCCCACGACAAGGGCCAGGAAAACTCACTAACAGCCAACTTTGCTGCAGAAGTGCTTTGTCCAGGAGGAAAAATGGTAACAGGAAAGAGAGCAGCGAAGCCATTTGCCCCAACATCAAAAGCAAGTCACTAATGCAGCCAAGACAAGTACCAATGATCCAGGGTCCAACAGCTCCAGTGATGAGAGGGAACCATACATGGGGCTTTCACATCATAGCGTGCCACGAGAACTTTAGCCACAGCAGTGTTTTAACTGCCCACCTCCCCAAAAGAGTCTTAAGAGCAATTAAAGGCAAGTGAGGCCTGATTAGATTATTGTAACAGCCTCCTCCAAATAAATACAAGCTAAAAATAGCACCAGAGGACAGAGATCACATCTCGCCAAGAATCGGGTAAGCTGCCCCTGCTGTAGGCACGTAAAATCAGGCCAGACAGATGTTTATGCTGGGTGATTTAGCACATCTGAATTTGTCAAGTTGTTTGATAACTTCATGCTCAAGAACGTTTCTTTCTTCGTTACAGAAACATCCCGGTTTCCAGTAAAAAAGTGTTGTTGGCACCAGAATTCCCCACATGCTGCTTTCTGCAGAAATCGGAGGAGTTCATCGCTCGCAAAGAAAAGCTGTGGATGGGTGGTGGTTTTCAATGAGCTTCTGGTGGGTCTCCCCTTCCCTTCTTCCACCCCTTACAATGTGGTGGCTGCGCCCATGCAATATGGACAAGCTGGATCCTTTCTTTCCCCAGGCTCCTGGCTGCAAAGCAAATATGCAATGCCAGCGCAGTGCTATTCTTCCACTGCTGGTGCTCTGCAGGGAGACAGGATCCGATTTACCCAAGAAGCTCTGTCGCTGTGTTTCAACTCTACAGGGACACTCCTTAATCTGCACAAGGAATCCAAAGGGCTTGAAACAATGAGAGAAAAGGAAATCATTGTTTTGAGACACGTACTGAAATATCATTGTGTGGATGTGCTTAACAGATGGGGAATGCAGTGGCCAAATTCAGGCTCCCCTGGGTTAGTTCATCAGAACTGGGCTGCCCTGTCCTTTCTGTGGGTAGAAAAATAGGAGGGGGAAGATGTGCAAAAGTTTCCTCGACTGCATGGAGAAATGACAGTAGCTGGGGGGTCCAGAGCATTGAAGACCCCACCTACGTCAGGGTGATGCAGCCAGGGATTTTGCAGGGCTTGGACAGGAAGAGTGCTTTGTGCATGGTCATATTTCTGCACTATTCAAAGAGTTCAGAAACCTCAGGGGGGAAATGTTTCCCTTAAAAAAGGTAGTAAAAGACCAAAAATGCAGATGCTGTATCCATTTTATGCACTGGCCAACAGTGGCTCTTGGCTTGCCAGGCCTTGAAGTCTCAGGGCTGGGACATTCCCAGCATGTAGGGGAACAAAGCTGCCACTGGAGGCAGTGAGGCAAATTCAGTGAGGGCTGGATGCCTGGGCCCCTCTGGCTGCTGCTGTCAGATCCAGCCTGGTGCCTGTATTTTTGTATAGGAGAGAAGGAGGTCTGCACACCCCATTAGCCCTTCCAGACTTGCCACCCTGCACACACTGGCAGGAACATGGTGCCAGAGCATCACTGCTACCCTCAGCATTGCTTCTGCTGGAGAGTCCATGGAAGTGTCCTCAGAAGTATTTGATCTGGATCAGAAGTGTGGATGGAGAGGTCCTGAGCTTCTTCACTTTCAGCACTTTTACTCCCACCACACAGAGGGCTCAGGCTGTGAGAACGGGATTCCTTACAGGTACAAATAAAAAGTATGTCCCATCAGCTAACAGGTCCAAGATCTGACCAGAATTAATCCAAGAAAACCCCAAAACATATACAGTGTGGACACCAAGTCCTTCAATAAATACTTCACTCTCCAGATCTATCCCTATGGCACTGTTGTCTCTGCTCATGCAGATGCCACCCAAGCTACAGTGAGGCTGCTCAGTGCACCCTCTGTTACCCACCCTGGGGTGGATGTCCATCTGAGCCCACTGTACAAAACAAACTGCCTTTAGTGACTGCCACAGGACAGGATTGTGAGTGCAGACAACTGTAAGACTACAGGCCTGTTTTTAAGGGCACTCTACTTCATGTTTCAAGGGCACACATCGGCTCTGCAGGGAGTCCCCCAACTCTGAGGTCAGACGGCGCAACCTCCATCTGCTTTGCAGAAACAAATCCACACACAGCCAGTCACCACGGGAGGAAAGAGCAAGCATGGTCCTGCCACCACAGGGTAATCATCCCAAAGATCTGTGCTGGTCCCCACCAGCCTCCTGGCAAAGACTGTGGACAGCTCTGCAAAGGGCACACACATACCCCACAGCCCTTTGTGGTGACACATCCAGCATCAGTCCACCCAAATTACTGCACTTGCAGGTGTCCTTCAGTACCAAAACCCATCTCACTGCCTCCTTACAATCTCAGGGGCAGCAAACCCCACTGACATACATGGGGACCAAATGGGGTGCCCAGCTAGCAGGACCCACAGTCAGCTGCAGATATTTGAGTCCCCCTCTCATAAATGCTGCACAGCCAGGACTGGCAGACAGATTTAGGGCAAGGGCTCCCATCAGTCCTGCTGGGAGCTGGGGACCTAAAATTCTGCCACGGGGAGCTCTGAAAACACCAGCCCAGGTTCATTTCAGGAGCGGGGCTTGGGATTCCCTCCTCCTCCCTCTCTCCTTCCCTTCAGCAACACAATGTCGCTCTTTCTCTGTTTCCGAAAGGGGATCTTGCAGGGCTCTCTGCATCAGAGATCAGGGGCTGTTTTGAAAGGAGGAACCCACAATTTGACCCCTGCTCTATTGAGAGACCTTTTGTGCCTCTGCAAAGCTCCCAGTTCTGCATCGGCCCCGCGGCCAGCGGAGGGAAACGCTGCAGGAAGCAGGGATTTATTCTGCTGCCGACAATCGGGAGCAGCAGTGTCCTCTGGTGCCTTCATTGTCCAAAGGTGTTTGAGTGTAAAGCTCACACATAATAGCGACTTTCCAGTGATGCCTGTTGAAAAAGCCCTTTGGAGCTCGCCAGCCCTGGCGGGAATGCAAGACCTCAGGTGTCCGGGCTGATCTTCCAACCAAATTCATTTATTTAACAGCCAACTCCGGTTGCTCCTTATAGTTAAAAGAAAGCCCCCAAACAAAGGCTCAGCAGCCGTGTGCTCCTCAGCTATTCAGCGCTGCCGGTGTGGCAAGCAGGTGTCTGGGGGTCTGCATTCCCACTCCAGTCTGAAGAGGCTGGAGTAAGATACTGCCTTTTGAAATGTCCGCTCAGAAAGAAAGGAGGAGGCAGCACACCGGCGCTTTGCAGGCTGGGAGCAGGCGAAGGGCTCAGCTAATTCATGGCATGGGATGGCCAAATGCTGCAAAAGGCATTCCCACAGAAACTTCTGTGAATATGGAAATTAATCCTGATAAGTGGTTTTTACACCTTGCCCCCCCCCCCCCAACTGCTTGGGGAGTGCGCATCTTTCACTGAACATCTACACACTCCCTCTGCCGATAAACAGGCATTTGCAACGGAAACAGGTTGGACAGCAGGAGGAATTTCTTCACAGAAAGGGTTGTTAAATATTGGAGTGAGCTGCCCAAGGAGGTGGGGGAGTCACCATCCCTGGAGGTGTTCAAAAAATGACTGGATGTGGCACTCAGCACCATGGTCTAGTTGACCAGGTGGTGTTTGGTCAAAGGTGGGACTCGATCTTGGAGGTGTTTTCCAGCCTGATTGATTCTGTGATTTTGATTCTGTCATCAATGGAGGCAGGGGCAGCTCCACTGCCCTGCAATAACAACAGGAAGCACCCAAGTACCCATCCCATTAGCATTCCACTCTGTCACAAAGGCAGATAAGAATAGGAGTTGCTTGGTTGGTGCAGGAGACTTATAGCCACTCTGAAAATCCTCACCTGAATTTACAAAAATGTTCTCTGAAGTGCAAACTTGGTTGGGGATGGGGAACCTTGCAAAGGGTAGTTTTTTGTATGAGCAAAAGAAAATATTTGTCACATAAGTAACAAACTGTAGCTTGAAATCATCCAAGCACAGGTCAGGGTGCCAGTGTTATCCCAGTTTGGCCCTCATAAATAATATTAATTGGTATTTGTTATGGAGAGGTATTAAAAGAAAGGATGATAAGGAGGTGCTTGTGCTGACACAGGCCAAAAGACTGATTTCCCAGGGCTTAATCTCCTCTGGGACACTGCACTAAAGTGCTTGCCAATGGGAGGAGCTGGGGCAGGTGCTCTGAAATTGTGCTTGAACATGATGCTGAGTTGCTTGCTCTGTGATGGTTCTTCAAAAACATACCCTGGCCACATGGAAAACAAGAGTTTGCGCTTGGTTTTGTTTGTTTTTTTAAAATTTCTTCCACCAAAAAATTACAATTTCCTCTCCCTTTTCTCACTCCTCATCCGACCAGCAAAACTGGGGCTAAAGCACTGGTCCAGCTCAACTGGTTTCTGTGCTGTAGCATCCTCCAAGCATTCAACAAAAACTCTTTGTCCTGCTCTTACTACACACAGAATAGCCAGGCAGTGCCCACATCAGCACTGAATGAGCCCAGCCCCACCACCAGGGTCAGAGAACAGTAGTGCCTTCAGCTCAAAATGGCCCAGACAAATTTCTCAGCATCTCTGGCTTTCAGCTGTACCTCAGGCTCTCAAGCCTCCAAGCCTCACAGCGCACTGGGGCCCTTCAGAAACGCACACTCTCTCTTAACCCAGCTATGTTAAGATAATAGCATCCCCCCACCTCCCTTCTTAATAAAGCTGCCAGTTTTAAAGATGCATCACAGCAATTTCTTAAAAGCTACAGGCCATCAGTGCTGCCTAAGTGCTCTTTACTGGGAGTATGGCACCGGGGGACCGCAAACAATTCACTCGCAAGCTAAAAATATTCCCACCTCATTATATACTCTGGTGGATTACTCAATAATTATGCTTATTAGATCCAAAGGTAATTACCATTTCACGAATCAGGTGTCCCTTTTGTTAATACACAAAGTCAGCCACCCCACCATTACCTATTGGCCATGCCTTGTGCCTGCAGCCAGCAGGTCCTCTGCACTCAAGCCACCGTGCAAGGAGGGTGCTGGTCCTCCCAGGAGTCAACTAAATGCCTCCTCCTCCTCCTCCCACAGGGGTAAGGCTTCTGTATGCAAGTCACAGTCAAACTCACACAGAACCAGTGTGACTGCCAGGAGATGGAGGCTCCCCTCCTCTGCCCAAGCCATCTGGCTCTAGAGCAGGGACTCTTGCCAGAGAGGCACTGACTGCACTGAGCACTTCATACCACGAGTGGTGCCTTCAATGTGACACAGATACAGCACAGTGGCAGCTCTGGGTGTGTGTGACAACCACTGTCCACGCTGGAGTGAAAAGAGGCCTCTGCACACCTGCCCTCATCATGAGATCCCATCAGAACCACGTCACCAGAACCTCTCCACAAGCCTGAACACCTTCAGGAACTACATGCAGCAGCCAGCTGGTGGCCTGCAGTTGGATTTAGGCTGTGAATAAAGTGTTTCTTTTACAAACAGTGGCCAGGCAAAGCCAGTCTAGCTTCCTATGTGTTTACTGCCATGGCCATGCCAGAGCTGCTCCACTGGCTACCAGCCAAACCAGCCTACAGGGAAGGAAACAACCACACCAGGTCTTTACAACCCCTCTTCCAGGAGAGCCGTAGTTTCCAGCCAGCCCATACAGATCAGGAGCAGGACATCTGGCCATGGCCTTAAAGCCCTTGGAACATTTTTACTCCCAGGGGCACCAGTTCGGAGCTTCATCCACCCTCCCAGGCAGAGCCATCAGTTCAGTGCCTGCTTTTACTTTGGTTCTCCTGTTTCTAAGAGCAGATAGAGAGAAAAGGCTGCCATGCTGCCAGCAGAAAATATGCAGGAATGAGAGGTCAGCAGTACAGTCCCCTCGAAATCCCAAAGACATGTTAAAGGCTTTATTGTTTGGCATCTAATACTGGGGGCTGCTTTGTCTCTTCTCTCTGCATTTAAAGCTACACTCACTTCTGGGTTTTTGTCCAAGTCTGACCAGTTACCAAAAGGCATTTTTATTCTCTTCACAGTCATTTCTGGGAATTGTAATTAATTTATGTTAATTTGAAGAGGAAAGGCATAGCGATGAACTTTTCAACTAACCCAGAGATAAATGGTAATATATTAAAAACTTACTGGTGATAAAAAGATAAGACACATAAGTTATGATCTTTCCACCATAAAGTGATGCTTATTTAAAGAAGCAAATTATTTTGAGTAGTTTCAACCCTTTCAAATAATGTAACTCAAAACAATAGTCCATTTTTTTTTATCTGAGCTTAAAGGCATCAGGATTGTTCCTTCCAATCCAGATCATCTTCAGTTCAGTGTTACTGGCAATCCAGAAGCAAGAAATTCCCTTAACAACTCCAGACTAGCTGTGCTATAATTAGGTATGGGAGATATTGAAGGGCTGGGCTGGATGCAGATGAGAAGGAAGGAAAGAAATTCAGTAGGATTTTACTTTCCACTCCTGTTGCCTGTCTGAGATGCTTTTTGCATTTTTCTTTCAAAACAAAAATCTGTTTTCATAAAATAATATATTTTTGGTTTTGACAAAAGCTATTTATTGCTCAAAAAACGTTTGGAGAGAATACTTTGATGTGCTGAAGTGGTGAACATTGAATCACAGAATTGTTAAGTTTGGCAAAGACCTCTAAGATCATTCAACCACTGACCCAACACTGCCAGGTCCACCAGTAAACCATGTCCCCAAGTGCCACATCTACACATCTTTTAAATCCCTCCAGGGATGGTGACTCTACCACTTCCCCTGGGCAGCCTGTTCCAATGTTGACAACCCTTTTGGTGAAGAAATTTTTCCTAATATTCAACCTAAACCTCCTCTAGCACAGCTTGAGGCCATTTCCTCTTGTCCTATCACTTGTTACTTGGGAGAAGAGACCAATACCCATCTCACTCCTTTCAGGAATTTCTCACTTCCAGCTTGATGTCCCTTTCTATTTTTTCCAAGCATGGCATGCCTGTTTTGGGTTGAAGAGGTGTAGAAGAAGAACCAGGACAACTCTTACTTTCCTTTCTAAAAAGTTCTTCTGTTCCTGATTCAGATGGAGAAGAGGGTTAGATAGAGAATGGGGTTGACACAGGAACCAGATTTCAAAGCTGACAAAACACAAGTAAAAAACCCCAAACATTTATAGAGTCACAATTCTGCCACCCTGAGCCTGAACTAGGAGCTGGCTAAAGTCTTGCCCTTAGTCCAAAACCACCCTAATGCTAATTGGATACTTTCTATGGTGTTGCAGCTGCAGTCCCAAATTTCAAAAAGGCACAACTGAAGAACAAGTGCTCAAACACACCAAAGCAAAACGACTTTGTGCAGTGACTGGATGGACACAGAGAATGATGGAGAGCATGGCCTGAGCTACAGCTCCTTTACTGCAGGGAAAGCGAGAAGAAAAGCACTGGGAAGAAAAGTGTTGTACAGCAAGAAAAACTCAATTTCACAACCAATCTACCTCTCCTTCCCTGGTAATAACAAGGCATCCATCAGCTACTTTAAATCGCACTTTCTAGAGTAAAAGCTAAAATACTGACAGCATGCATGGGAAATGGAGGCAGAGCAAGTGGGACAGCTACTGAATCAGCTGCATTGGGAAGGAATGGCACCAGTTGCCACCAAAAAACATCCCAGTCCAGGGATGGAGCAACGCCCTCATTAACCACCAGGCACCAATGCCACCCCTGTGGCAGCTACAGATAATCTGCAGCATTTAAGGATGATTACAGGTTTGGGCTGCACAGGTAAGTCAATTCAGCAGAAAGCACATCTTTATTTTCCCTAAACCAAGTGCATTGGGGATTGCTCAGGCACACATGCACTATTTCAGCCCAGGAACTGAATGACAAAGCTGAAGTTGATAGAGAAAAACTCTGGAGAAATTGCTGACAAATTATCATGAAGAACATTATCAAACAAGGAAAATTCCCTTCCAAAGAGGAAGATGTGCTGCTTGTGCTGGTGTCTCCTCAGGGATATGACTTAAACCCTGCTGCATTGAGAGGAAGGGCTCAGGGCTGGAATTTCAAGGCTCTCTTCACACAGTTGTCAGGGGGGAACAGCTAACAGCAGTGCTTTTTGTGCCCTCTCTCCAAAATCTAATTACCTTGTGCAAATGGAAAATTACCTGAGATATCAGGCAGGTGTTTAAGAAGGGACGGGGATCCTCAGAGGAGGAGTTAGGTGTACAGAGCCAACATCCTCCCAGTGGAAAGCCCAGCAAAGCATGGCCAGGTTGAGTTCAGGTTCATGAATGCTCCCTGATGTTTGTGTGATCGTTCTAGACTTGTCAGCCTCGGCAATCACGGAAGCAGGTCCCCAGGACATCAGCAGCTTTGCTGTAAGCAGGAATTATTCACATTCTTACCCCCTGTACCTAATGACCAAATCCAGCTCTTGCTGCCCCCTTTCCCAGTTGTGTTTCTGCTGCTTTCCCAGCCATCTCTTTCCATAAGCTTTGGAGATGCTCAACACCTTCCCCAGCTCCTCACCCTGGCAAACATGATGGACATTCCTCAAGAAACTCAAAAGCTCTTACCAATCACCCTACAAAGCGAGTTTGAGTCCCCTAACCAAGATAAAACACCATGAGAAGCCAGTTGGGACTGGACTGTCAGTGTTGACCCTCCAAGCCAGTTCATCCTCTCTATCTGTTCATCACTCAGTTTCTACCAACCTTCAGCAGAGGTTTTTCAAAGTGCCCTGAAGGACCCTGGTGACCACCAACACTTTCACCACCATTAGTTCACTGTCCTTTCCCACTTCATTTTCCACAGCTCTACGTGGATCTGTCACATTTCAGAGTTGTTTGCAAGGGAGGCATATTATATTTATTCAAGATCTTATATTACAGTATCAATTATATGTTTGTATAATACATGATAAATAAATAAATAATATAGTTAATGGTATTAATGTATTAGTAATGGAATATTTATTTCTTTAGGTTTATTCTGGTGCAATGGAGGGACAAACCCACAACATCAAGATGTCAGATACTTTCCTAGAACCAAGGCAATAGGCAGCAGCACCACAGGGCTTAGAAAAGAGGCTCCCAGGGTTTCATGTTCAATCCACCAGACTACAGGGCTTCTGAATGCTCTGCTGCTGATGGGGAGGGACGAGGGAACAGGAATTACTCCCTCAACAACTCTGGGTTGTTGCAGCCTGGCTCCCTTGGTGGAAGAGCTGCAGAGTCATTTAGGTAAAGGATTTACAGTTTCTTCCACAGGGGAAAAGGAAAAGCTGCCCAGAAGCAGCAGCTTCTGCCTGTAGCGAGGCAAGTGCAGGGCCAGCGCTCAGACCACTGTGCAGGCACCAGGGAGGTGCCAGGGAGTTCTGGTCAGTGCAGAACTGGAGCACATGCAGTGTGGCATCCTGACCATGGCCAGCTTTCAGGCTCCTTCTTGTTCCCACCCCCAACCTGTTCTTTAATGCAGAGCATGAGAAGCGAGGAAAGCCTCACTGCCAACAGGGACAGGGCAGAACTCCTGCCCGCACCACGACAGCCAAATTGTTAAGCTGAAGAACACACAAGACAAGTGTTTCATAACGCTACAACTGTGGTTGCAGAGCCCAAGCAAGCAGATGTAGGGTTCCCTACAAGGCCAACCAAAGCTCCTGTTTGCTTCTGTGAGCCTTCTGAGGTTCAAAGATCTTAAATAAACACGGCAGCAACTGACAGCCTATCCCTGGCTCCCCCAGCAGCCCGTCTGTGGAAAGCAGAGGCTTGTAAAGAAGGTACTGAGCTCCAGCTGGCAGACACCGCCCCAACTCAAGTACATTTGTAGGGAAGGCTGAGGGCAACACGGCTGGCTTCTCTGCTTGGGAAATAGAGTAGCTTTCCCTACCTCTTGGGATGCACCAGCAGCGGAATTTTGGGTCTTCAACCTGCAGCCTGAAGATGAATGGGGTACTCCTGCAGCCAGAGACCCAGGACCAGTGTGAAGGCAGGATGTCCACGGGGACAGATATTTATTTGGGTTCCCTTAAGAGTATTGCAGTGGCAATAATGATGAGCCAGCAACTTAAATTAGGACATAAAAAGGCTTTTCTTAGAAGAAATGGGATGCTGTTTTTAGAGCATGTAGAACAGCCGCTGCAAACAGCAAGAATTTCTCCACAACCATAAAACCTCACAAAACCCCCAAAACCACAGGCAGGAAATTAAAGAGAATTCAGAGGAGAAACAACACCAAACGATTACATCTCTGTAGGGATTGTGCTGGGAAAAGCTGAAAAAGAACAAAGACCTTGATCTTTCAGACTCTGGGCCCGTGCTCAGCTTTGGCAGGAGCTGTTGAAGGCAGAGGTTCAGCTGCTGCCGGGTGAGACAGGGCACCAGGGACCACCACCAGCAACGGGAGGGGAGACAACAGGACCCATGAGACCCCCTTATTTCTGGCTTACTCTTCATTAATTCCAAAACTGGAATCGAGTCCAAATGAGCTGAAGCCACAGGCTTATTACACTTGCTTGCATTTTTTTCCCCTTAACTTTCTTTTTCTTTTTCTCCAACGCAGCTCTGTAGTACGGTTTTTATTTTAGCTAATGAATCCCTGCCCACACATGCGAGAGACTCCAAAACACCCACAGACCAGAGGCAGGGGAAGGAAATGCCGGAATTGTTTGCTGAAATCTGGCAGAGGCTATTTTTCGCGAGGGGCCAGGGGAACACAGTGTTCTCCAGAGATCCTGAGAAGGGTGAGGTCAGAGACTGGCTTCTGCCACAAGGTCTCAGCACTGGGAGGCTTTTTTGTCTTTTGCAATTACATAATGTCTTTTCCATGCCTTAAGTTGGTTGCTTCCAGATTGCTGGAGAGAGCTCTGAAACGACACACTCCACAGCTTAAAAAAAAATAAAAAATACCAAAAAACCGCACAACACACTTCTGCTCATATAAAACTGCAAAACCTCGTTTCCTGCCACAGTCCTGTATTGTAACAGATGGAGGAAGCGGGGGGGAAGGGTTTTTTTTTCCTCTTTCATTTTCCATATTATCCATGTGTTGGCAACACACTGCTGTCACAGAGTGGTGGAAAGTTCATTTACGGGAAACCTTCCGAAACTGGAGCAGCTCATAAAACTTTTAATGCAGACCTGGTTAAAAAATAATGACATGAGACCTGAACATTTTTCGGTTCAGTTGGGGAATGCATTTTCAGTCTACTTCTACAGTTTGAGAAAATGATGATATTAATAACTATTTTAATGGAAGAAGGAAAGAAGGAAGGAAAGAAGGGAAGGAGGAAAGAAAGGAAAGAAAAAAAGGAGGAAAGAAAAAGAGAGAAAGAGAGAGAAGGAGAAAGAAAGAAGAGAGAAAGAGAAGAAAGAAAGAAAGAGAAGAAAGAGAAAGAGAGAGAAGGAGAGAGAGAAAGAGAGAAAGAGAGAGAGAGAAAGAAAGAAAGAAAGAAGGAGAGAGAGAAAGGAAGGAAGGAAGGATTCAGTGAGAGTTCAAGAAGTGTGAAGCTCCCTGGGTCCTGTGATCCTGGCAGGTGATGAGAAGGGCCTAAACTACATTGCCTAAGCCCTTTATACACTCTTACCTATGGATGAACTTCTTAGCAAGGCCTTTAAGTAACACTGACCAAAAATAAAGCAGCTATGAGGCAGCCTGGAAGCTTTCAGGAATGAAAAATGGCACTTTCTAATTTTTGACTACAGGCAGAAGATGAAGGTGGTTTGGATGATGGGGCAGAACCACAGGCACCCACGGACTGAGGAGCCCTGCATTAAATTGCAAGCTACGCCTCCAGCTGGCCACAGCCTGGGGAAAACCACTCATATCCGGATCCACAAAATTACTTTGGCACCACACCACTGCTGCTTTGAAGGCTTCAAGCAACTTTTTCAGCTCTCAGAAAAATTACTGTGTTCCCTAAAATAAAATGGTGGCCCCATCCCATCCGAGAGGTGTGAGGACCTGTGGATCTGAAGGGTCCAACAGCACCAGGAAATATTTGCCCAAGTTCTTCTCTCTCAACACCCTCCACCCCGATCCACCAGGGCTTCTCTTCTCCCATCCTGTAGCCTTTCTGTCCTTCTGATTTTTGTCCATACACCTGGACATACAGAGTATGGGGTCAGTAAATGGGATTAGCAATGAGAGTGTATTTGCCTGGTTTGAGTATCTGGATATACGGAGCATCCTGGGGCTCTTGGACAAAGCCATGGGAGGCTCTGTAATGGCCACAATGTGTTCTACCCCTGGGTTAAATGCTTCAGCTGCTCTAAATCCACATGGTCCATAATTTGGGTGAACCTCCCAGCTCAACCCCTTGGGTGAAGAGCAAAGTCAAACAACACCCTGAAAGGGGCAGCACAAGAAAGAGTAAGAAACAAGAGAAAGTTGGTCACAAACAGCCCATTCTGTCCTCCAACCATGGAGCAAAGGCATTTTCTACATAACTTGGCCTGTATGAACAGGAAATCTGTGTACTAATGTATTCCCACACCACGCACACGAGGGGTCTGTGTGCTGCTGGAGTGCCTACAATGAATCATTCATTGTCCTTCCTCAGGCTTTCCAGTAGGAAGAAGCTACACATTTGACCTTATAAAAAGCAATAATTTTGCCTGGTAAGAGGAGGCCAGCAGTAACCTAGGCAGCCTAAAATACACCAGAGGAGATACGGGTTGCTGCTGTGCCGCCAAGTGCTACATCAGCATTTCCATATGAAACTACTATTTTCAGGGCTGCTACAAATGAGCCAAGAAAGAAAAGAAATAAGAGGAATCTGTCCCCCCAATACTTTCCCTTTAAAAATATATAAATCATGATGCAGGTTTCATCTCCAATAGAAAGATTTAGAACTGGACATTCTTGTTTTATGACATCTTTGTTCCCCACAAAGAGGGTTGGTGTACTCCTTGTGATCTTTAAGGGAAGCTTACTCACCTGCTTTCTCAGAACAAAGAATCAAAAAGGTCATTTTTTGCTAAAAAATTGCTAATATGATTGATCCAGGGCTTATGGAGGTCAGTAGGGACAAACAGGGAAGAGAGAATGGAGGTGCCTGTCAGTACATCTAATAACTTGTCTCTTCTAAAATATTTGCTCCACGAGTCACTGCTATTATATCTGTGAGTTCTTTTCAGTAACAGAAGCAATCATTAGGATTGCTAGAAGGAATTAGTCATCCTGGGTAAGTTGGTTTTCAGTGTCTGCCAAGAAAAGGAGTAAGAGAAATGGGTCAGTGGTTGAGACCACCTGTCTACGACATCTCTGCTCCTTCCCAGATTTCCTGTGCGACCCTGAGGACACTTGGAGGATGTTTCTGGCAAGTTGACAGAGAACCTGAAAATACAGCCAAGTCCTGCACACATCACTGGGTGTCCAGATACTGCCAGGGATTGTGCTGTGACTGGCTCCATATTCCTACCGGTAAACTGGGGATAGGAAATCTTCTCATCCGATGGATGTCTCAGGAGCAGAGAGACATCACTTGGGAATACTACACTGATGAAAGCAATGCAAGTGTATCAGACAGACAGAAACTGGACAACACACCAAAAACCTGCCCCCTCTCAGATGACCCTATGCTGGAGCTAAGGTGGAAAGAGGGATGTGCCTGCAGACCTCACCCATCCTTGCTGGGAGCTGCCGAGAATTTCAGGCTCCGAACCTGAACATCTTGTGTTTCATGTAATCTCATTGAAAATATTTTGATTTATGATCTCAATTATCCGTTAACTGAAATCCCACATCTCAGATATCATGAAATTAAGCAATAATGAATAAGAAGCTGTGCTGTTGAGGCACTTTACAGAGTGATTCATATTAAATAAGAGACTTTGTAGCCAATATAATAGTTTGCCAGATTAACACATGCCTCGCTGAATAGTAAATACTTTTATTTGTGGCTGCTTTGGAAACATCATTGCATTCAGTAATTAGCAAAGCATGAGACTAATAAAATATACAAAAAAAGTCAGAAGAGAAGAAAAACTTTTGGGAAGGAGCAGAGCTTGTGCCTTATCCAAGCCTGAAGGAGAATTTAAAGATTTAATTACAGCTAATGAGCACATATTTCAAAGCTGCAAAGCTCTTTTTGCAGCTTAATAATGCATAGAAGGAAACACTGAAGTGTGATGTTCCCGTGGGGGACAAAGTGTGTTTCTCCGGGAACACATTCAAAACCCAAAGGGAGCCTAGAGCGATCCAGAGGCCAAAGAGGAAAGGCAAATCCTACCATGAGATGGTCACTTCTCTTCCAGCATTTGCACATTAAAATTCCTCTTGAGCTCTTCTGAGAATTACTACATTAGGCAAAGCTTATGGTAAGCAAAGGACCTGAAAAATTGTCCTCCAAGGAGGAGGCTTGCTGAGCCATCTCTGCCAATTGTTTGCTTATGAAATATTAATGTGATACTGATGACAGTTGTTGTCTTTGACAGCCCTGGAGACCAAAGACCTCTGTAATTTGTAAGGTGTGGCCAGACTGATCCGAGTGCCGGGCCAATCTGGAGGGGCCTAAAGCAGCCCAAAACAGGGGCTTAGCCCCAACACACATCCTGACCTTGCCTGAACACAAAACTTGGGTCTTCTTTGATGCTATTGCAGGTTATCTGGGCCCAGCCAAATTTGGGGCCAAAAGAGATGATCAGATGTGTTTGCAAACTTTGCTGTAACCTTTCAACTTTTACAAGTGTTGAATAAGATCAGAGTCCCAGTTCCCACTGAAACCTGTCTCAAGTCAGTTCCTATCCATCATTTCCACAGATGTTAGAAACCCTTCCTGCTGGCAAACATGGGACACACAAACATGTTCCCATGTGAAGAAAACATGAAGTCATGAATAACATTAGGAGAGAGAGTACCAGGTGAGGATACCTAAAGTCTGGCTTGGCCTTGAGACACTTCACATGATGTCAGGCAGATCAGATGCCATCTATGATCACAAACCTTTCATTACAAATGTGAACCCAATCACTCACACGTGCCTCCCTGGTGGAAGCGAAAACATAAGCCATAATCAGTATTTGTAAAGTTCATAGAGATCCTTGTTAAAAAGGCACACAGAACTACTTATCTCAAAGTGGTCTAAAATAACATTCCACATACACTACCAGAGGACTAAAATTGGTATGAAGTATTCCTGAACAAAGGAGTGAGACGCCACAAAAACTAAAACATGAATTATTTTCTACCAGGAAACTACCAGATGAGTTGTATTTCTCCCTCTGAACGCTCAAATGTATTCACCAAATTCTTGGATGAATTTGTTTCTTGAAATGTTGCTGCATTGTGCAAGCCTGTTTCAAGGAGTGCCTTGCAAACAGTGAATTTCAGATAGTTTATGGTCAAATTTAGAAACTTGTTCCATACTGAATAATTACAGAAGCCCCAGTACTGCACGTGTTCCCTGTTTTGGTGTCTATGTACCAGCAGCACATGCGACACAGAGCTGATGTTCAGAGATAATTTCTGCAAACACATTTCATTTGCTGAGAAAAAATCATGTAGCAGAAACGCTCCTGTTGGAATGATCACAGAAAGATAAAAAAGGCTACAGAAAAGGTGAAAAACCCCAAGAGCCCAACCCAAAAAACATTCAAACAGAACATTCATACAAAAAGCAAAAATAGTCACAAGCTGGTTTGCCACTTGGTTTCCGGCCCCAGTTTACTGAGTGACGGGTGTTGAGTGAACAGAGGAAATTAGTTACATTTTTGAGGGTTTGACACAGCTTAAAGAATACTTTTAATGACATCAACAGATAGTTTGATTTGGAATGCAAGTACAAAATTCAACTCACTAGCAAGTCCCTACTGGGGTAAAAAATATCACCCGGCAGGTGCACAGAACTTAAAAACCATATCAAACCCTTCCCACTCTTGAACATGGAGAATAAAGGTTATTTAAATCTTCTACCTCTCATTTGGTAAACCCTTGAAGCACAATATGTAGTGGATTCCTCTATGCACAGTTGATCATTGCACATGCCCATATGTCCTACAGACATCAGGTATTTGGCTGGAATAGCTGTTACTGGACCACTGCATGGCTAAAAACAGTGGAAAAGATAATGTTCTAAGCTCCAGCCAGCAAGTCAGCTACCTAGGGAGCCTGTTTGTCCATCCGTAATGAGCGTAAGAACTGCAGATTACAGACTTCCACGGAGAGATTCCTGCTGCTAACACAGATATCCACTTCAACAGTGAGAATTTTGCCCTAGAAGACTTCACACTGACAGGGCCAGCCTGGTTCCCAGGTTGGTGCTGGAGTGTTGGCAGGAGCTGGGGGCAGAAGTGCATCCATCCATGTGGGCACACTGGGCACTACATGGCCCTTGGCACTGCAGGGAGGAATTCAGCCAGTGGTGAAGATATCACCTCTGTCCTGCTGTGAGAGCACTCTGGGGCTGTGACTACCCCACCTCTACGGAGCCTCAGGAGTGCCTCTGGTTATGTACGAATCCTCAGAGCCTGAAAACCCAGGAACAACCCCTATCATACCAATACCATAACCTGTACTGGAGGCAGTGATTCAGAGCAGCCAAGCTCACACATCCAGCTCTCAGGCCACCCTGTCAGGATATGGCTGACAGGGCACTGCCAAGGCAATGCAAAGACCCCAAAGTTCACCAAAACCCAAGAGCTTTGTTAAAGAAACTCACACCCTGAATCCTCTTAAAACCACAGATGAAGACTGGCTGGATTTTTGTTCACTTGCTTGTTCTTCTTTAGGACAAATAAATTTAAAAACCGTTTTCTCTTGCCCACAAGTTGCTATTAAGATCCATGGGCAAAGCCCAGCAGTTTATTGGTAGTCCAACACTGTTTGCAAAAACATAATAAAAAAAGCCAAAATTAGACTGCAAACATAATAAATTGCCTCCCCAAAGGCACCCTGAGCATCCTGCAGCCAGCATATTCCCAGAGGCACCAGCAGTCCCTTGGCAATGCTCTTCAGGCAAACCCAGTGATGGCCCACGTGCAGTGGGACACTGAGGGCTCAACAGAGCAGAGCTGGTGGTCCACGACCCTGTCCTCACTGCTGGGATGTTTTACACACCCAGTTCCACCTTCCACCAAAAAAGGTTGGTGGGAAACACAGTATGGAGCCTCCACAGCCCAGCTCAGCAGAAAGCTTGTGCTGGAGAGATGGGTGTTTAAATACTGAAGAGCTTAGCAACAAATACTCAGTACACAGAGCAGGTAAATCATTTAACAGCTTCTCCGTGTTTATTAGCCAAAGCAAATATTCACAGTGTTATGTGCTAACAGCAAAAGGTGTATTTTTCTGTTTGGACCAGGCAAGGTTTCTCTGATGAACTGAAGCATTAACTTTATTTTCTTTCCCAATGACGGGGAAAAAAATAAAAAAAATCATATTGCACCAAACTGGCGCCCAAAATCCAGCTGTCCCTGAAGGCAGAAGCTACCCCAAGTGAAGAACACACTTTGATTTGCTAATGCTTTCATGCTCCCTTCTGCTTTACATTGGAAGTAGGTGTTAGTCTTTAGGAAGCTCAGAAATACACTCTGAACCTCTTGGAGCTCAGCTTCTCAGAGTAACACACTAGAGCCCCTCCTGCTTCAGGAGCTTGTTACGTTGAGCAGGACTTGTCCCTGTCAGTCTGCTGCTCAAGTGTGAGAATAATTATTCTTTTGGCACTTTATTCAGTTCCGTTCTGCTCCTTATAATAAGTATTGGAGCTCATTAGTACAAAATACAGTGTCTGGGAATTATTAGCACATAGCAAAATATCCATGTAAAACATGGAGATAGGGTGTTTGAAATCTACGTGTAAAGCTCCATTTCCCAAAGTTTCAGTGAGCACTAAAGACACCTAGATCTGGAAACTCTGGGAAAAAATCCTAGTTTTGGTGTACATAACAGTCCATCCAAGCAATCCAAACTAATTCTTTAAATTTATTTTTTTTTATTTAGGCATTTAAGAAGAAAAAAACCAAAACCCCAAATAAACCCAAAAGCCTCATGAGGCTGCATGGCAGTGGAGGGGAATTAGGAGATTATCCTGCTCTGGGGCTAGGATGGCCTCTGCAGAGAGGGAAATGGGGTTCTCCAGGAGAGTCCCACTACCTGGCACCATGGACCTCTTGGGCATGGGCTGTAACCATAGACAGGCAGTGCACAGACTGTTTTAAAAGTCTCCATATTTTGTGTCAGACATCTACAAACTGACTTCTGCTATGGACATTGGATGCTTTAGGTCTGATGAAGAGGAGAACTTGGGACATACCCTTTTCAGAAGCCTTCATCATTAGTCCACTTAGCTGTCCCCCTGTGCTGACCACTGTGTTCCCTACTCATGTACTATTGAAGGGAAACCACAAAGAATTTTAGGGTTACAGCTTCCTGTGACTCCAGATCCTTCCAGTTTAGTGCTGAAAAGCTGAGGTCTCTTGAGCCTTAAAACTACTTGCAGGTACAGATCACACATACCATGAAGATCTCAATGACTCTGCACAGCATGACAGCTCACTTTGTCTTTCCACTGGAACACCTTGTGAGGCAGCAAAGCTGCAGTGTCTCCTTCACACACAGACATCACACCACTGAGGGCCTATCCCACAGACTGCTGTCTTATTTCCTTAAGGACTTATTCCTCAAGGCTGGGAATCTGCCAACCTTTCACTTCCATGAGCGTGGCAAAGCTGGGCCGTATCACAAGATAAGATATGGGATCATGCCTCATAACGACACCCTGAAAACATTTTCTATCAGCTACAGAGCATTTTTTCTGTACATCAGCCAGTGGAAACTGCAGCGGGCTGAGCTCAGCACTTGGCCTTGCCCACAGACCCTGCAGTGCACATTGCAAGGTGCAAGCACAAACCCTGCTGACTCCTTGGCACTGACTGCCCCCTCCTTTATGGGTTGTCCCACTGCTGCTGATCAGTCACCCAGTAAAAAGCAAAGGAGCTGGTCTACGTGCTCGGAGGCTGGTGCACACGGAATTGGCTCACCGACCTCCGCCGCTGGACGTGAAGGTTAAACACAGGAGCGGATATGAACTTTGGACAATCATCAAAGATACACTTGGTAACGGAGGGAGTGTTTAGAGAGGAGATAAACATAACTGTGAGGAAGGTCAGAGAGGGGGTCCTGAAATGACTGCTCACGTAGAGGCCCCCACATGAAGGAATGCTGCCCAGAGGGGCAACACCACGGGGGCTTCACTGCTGCCATTCACTGGCTTTACACTGGAATTATTCACTGTAGTTCCAGAGCCACTTTTCCTGCTGCAGCTACCCCAAGATCGGGCAGCATTTACACTGCAAGACACCTGCGTGACTGGCATCGTCCTGCATGATCTTTACTGCTGCTGAATACATCTCTTTTTGTCCCCTTGTTACCACTTTTCTCTAGCAACTTGCTGCTTCTGCTGGGACATGTGGTGGGTTTGGTCTCAAATTAGTGAGAGCTGACTGGTATGCAATGTCACAACTGCAGTTAATGATGAACAAGAGTAGCAGCCCTCAGCCTCCCTACGTAGGGCAACACCTGCACCTCAGAGCTGGTCCATGTTTAGACGTGCTGGGCAAGAGTCACGATGTCAAAAATTAAAATGAAAAAAAATTGGTGTGTGTGTGTGTGAAATCTGTGCTTCCCTTCTGGGTTCCAATTTGTTTCCTTTTTTTTTTTTTAGTAAATCTAACAAAACAGAATTAAAAAAAAAAGATAATTAGGAAAAACTTAGCTTCTTCATTGCTTATTATCTCACTGAAACAAATGTTGCCTTACACTTAGAAACTCTCAGCCACAGTAATGGGAGTGTAGAAGATTCTTAACTTTCAAACTCTCTCTCTCAAAGAGCAAACAGGAAAATGGTGTGAACAACACACACATGAACTCTCTCCAGTATCTCCAGTAATGGGACTCAAACAAAGTAAGGCTGTCCCGAATGGTAGTGGAATAGGAAGGAGGACAAGTGTTTCAATCTGATATACTTCAATGACTTTACCAGCCTGAAAGCTCTTCCTCTGACAGAGGCCATGTCTGGCACAATGTCTTTATCTGCTCCTTTATCTGTACAGAGGAAAGAGTGCCAGCCCATTGCTTCCTATGAGCATACGTCAGTGTGGTTAATCTCTAACATCCCTCATCACGTCTTCACATACAATGAGGAGTTTACGTGATGCTCTACGTATCTGTTCTCCTCTAACATCAACTCTGAAGGCTTCCACCAGCACCAGCCACACCTTGAACCGACGCCATCGCCAGCGCTCTGTGAGAAATGTGAGCGTTGGCTTGCAGCAGCTCACGCCGCTTCCCACTTCAGTCACAGTCTAAACACTGGCTAAAATAAACAGGCTATGGCTCCTGTCGTCACTGCATCACCCTGTCCTGATTCAGCTCTTACCCTGGGAAACTCGCACTGGGTCAGAGAGAGTTTATCTGGAGCGAGGGGTTCGTGCAAGGAGGAAAGGTTTCAACCTCCGACATCACCTGGGGACATGCGAAGGAGGGAAGGTCCAGGGAAGAGATGAAGGGTTTGTTTTGGTTTGTGCAGATTTTTTAGATGATTGAGTTTGGCCCTACAGGGAAGGGACAATTTAAGGGCCTTACAGAGAACCTTTTAAAGAAGTCCCAACACAGCAAACTGGCCACACTTATCCAGAACTGAAACAGATCAGTCATGGAAGTAATGTTGGCTTGTGTGGTCCTTGATCTCCTTATTACCTTGCCTGGGTGAGGATGTGTTGAGAGATGAGAGCCCTCAGCCAGAAAATCCTCTGGCAGCTCCTTGCCTAAGCATACAGAGCTTTATCTTCCTCTTCAGAGGCCTCATTTTAGCTTTGTAGAACAAAATCAGCTCTGGCCTGTTCAGATAAAAGCTCTCCCCTGCCATCTCCTAAAACACTAGCCCTGGAGGAAAAGAATACACACAGAGTTTCCCTTCTGTCCTTATGGATTGAATCACCCACCTTGGGTTTCCAACACAAGAATTACCTGTAAAATAGCCAGACTTAAAAGCACAGGAACATAAGGATGCTCCCATCTCCCTACTACCCAAGCTGCCTGGACAGAGAAGCAGATTCTGGCTGGTGCTGGAAAAACAGAACTCTGATGAGGAAAACCATCCCAAGAAGTACTTTCAAGCCCAAATGCCAGTACTGAGGGTATTTATGTCATTATTACTGACTGTGCTTGTTCACCTTGTACAGAATTTCCACTGCAGATGCTTTTTTTGAAGGCCCAAAGGATTGCTGAGCTGCAGTGCTTGTGTTACAGGTGGCCAACAGTGTACAGCAACTAACACTTATGAATGTCAAAGGGGTTCAATGGGATTTTAACTAAAGGGTGTAACAAGCTCACATCTGAATCACACCAAGTGGAAAAGCAGGTCTGAATTCCAGCTCTGATGATGTTCTGTAGAGGGATCTCTCTACATTTGCTAGGTTAGAAGTGCTACAGCTGGCTACCACCCTGACATCCTTTAGGAAGAGGATGTGAAACTGTGAAAAAAACCTAACTATGACAATATTTACCTTTCCAGGCCATGGCTGAAATCCTTTATGGCAGGCAGACTAGCAGTTTCACGAGCTGTTGTTACCTATTTTATTTGCAGGGGATTTCACATGGAGGCATAATAAGGAAACTGAAACAAGGGAATACAGAGTCGCCACAATGAACACGGTGGTTTAACTGGTCACCTCAAACCTTGCTGCATAAGGTAATCCCTTGCTTTAACTGCTTGTAAATCACTTTTTGTGCTTGACTAAACATCCCTGATCCATATTTTCAGCACTCTGCCATCTTATGAATCCAGGCTTTAAATGCCTTCGAATCCAGGCTTTAAATGCCTTTGTCAATAAAAGTGGTTTGGAAGCACATCTCTGTTGGCTGATGAGTCCTGTTCACTCACACCAGTTTAAGCATCCCACAGAGTTGTGCAGCCAAATTCCCTCCCTGCCCACAGCTTGCCGCATTCTCTCCTCTCCACCTGGCTTTAGAGTTTGGGATCCTGCACACTGGTGGATCATCCACATCTCTCAAGTTTTGGAATGACTGGCTGGCATTTACTGCCCCAGAGAAAATCAGTACAGCTTTCCAAGGCTGCGCCTAGATGAGATACTGGGCTTTTTTGTACAGTGCAGCTGTTCCATTGTGTAGTTTAGACAAAAAAGTTCCCATGAATCTAAAAAGTATGAAAACATTTTGCTGGGCCACCTACAGCAGCTTCTGTTGTGTGCCAGTAATGGGAAGGCAGCAATACGTTACTCGAACAGTCCTGCTGAGCTTAATGTGTGGGGCGTGTTCTGCCTTGCAATTCTTTTATTCCCGTAACTGGTGGATGACCCAGTTATAGGTTTATGGTGATGATTTTTTTTTTTCACTGCAGTAATTAATTCTGGGGAATTTTTAAAGCCTACTGCATTGTTTTCAAGATGTTGAAATGTCCTGCATCTCCACGTGACCCCTTAAATACCACACCAGAGGAGGAGTTAAAACCAAGCAAGAGTATTCCCCTTGAATGAGCTGGTTGGTGCCTTGAAGACATCCCTTTTTAATGTGGAAAGGACAGGCTACCATTTTCAGAAGATCTTAAAAAAGATCAAATAATCAGTAGAGTTGTACCAGGACTGCTCTCCTCCAAAAAAAATTCCTTTTGGAATACTTTGCTCAAGTCATTCTAAACAGTGTGAAATAAAGATCACGTACATTTTGACCTGCAATGTTACCTCGAATTAAAAGTATTCAATGTTTTCTTTTGCAAGTTCTGCTTTGTAGAGGAAAGAAAAGAGGATGACAGGTGAAAGTGACTTTTTCAGGAAGAAGGTGCAGGCAAAATCATCATGCCCAGCTCCTGTTACCTGCTGCAGCCTGGACTGATTTTTGCTGGATTAGTGTCAGATGCTGATCTTCTTAATTACAGTGAGGGCTGTTCCCCTCTGAAGCTGCTTTGTCTGATTCTAACAGGACTAACTATGATGAAATACAAGATTCAGGAGGAACTGGCATTATCCAGAACATCAAAGAATCATTAAATGGTTTCAGTTGGAAGGGACCTTTAAAGACCATCTCATTCCAACACCCCTGCCATGGGCAGGGATGCCACCTACTACATCAGATTGCTCAGGGGCCCATCCAGCCTTGCCTGTGGGACACCCACAACCTCTGTGGGTAGGTAGGATAGATTTGGGCTAGAATACTTTCACCTAGAACTCTGAACAAGGCCAACTATTTTATACTCCCAGTCTTGCTTGCTGACTTACACACGACTTGGAGAAGGTGCTTTTACCTCTTGGAACCTTTACATTCACCTTTTCCTCTTTCTCCATCACCACCCTCCTTTGCCTGGCTTCACTGTTAGACTCTAAGTTCTGCAAAGCAGGATGAATTTCCCATCATGGCAGCAGCAGTGTTAAGTTTCAAATATGACCTTTTCTAAAATGGATGTAGTATAATGTCCTGAGTCACCACAGTCAAATGGGAACAAACATTTCTGATTTTCTCTGCATTGGTAAAGCTTGGTGCCTCCCCCCAGGAGGGGCGTGCCACTGATACAGCACATGGACCAGCTTTGAGAGTGTGACAAATTTTGGAGGAGCAAAGGTAGACCAGAGCTGCAACTGAACCCTTTCTCCTTCTGCCTCATAACAGACAACACAGAAATTTATTCATTCCCTAGGATTTACACTCAGTAGCCTCTTCATTGTAGCATGATGCACTATTAAGTAAAGATAATGGTGAATGCAACCACAGGCAGTGAACAAACAGCTATTTGGAGATAAGTCAGGCAGCTAAATGGGCCCTTATGAGGCCAGTGCCACTGAACCCAGGACTCGGATACCCAATTAGCTCCATCACGGGCCAGAGAGTTGGCCCACAGCCTGTGTTGGAGGGAGACAGATCTTTGGTTGGTGCACAGAGGCGGCTCTGATCCTCTCTGTGATGCACATGACACACTGGTATGACTCCATTTGGGCTGACAAAGTGGGTATTTCAGCAGCAACACTAACGAAGCCTGATTTACCACTCTCATTTGCAGACCACGTTCCTACACTGTCAACACCACTGCCCAAATTCCTCCCTCCTTGCCATGACCACCTTTCAGTTCTCTCTCCAACAAGAACACCTTACTTTTCCCTGTGTCCTGTCATCCAGCCCAGGGTAACCTCAGCTTTCTATACATCCCCTACTCTTTTCCCGAGCAAGCAGTGGCATGTGCCAGGGCTGGTGCAGAGTCACTGTCCTGCTGACAGGAGCTGCTGTGGGCAAAGACTAGGATGCTAACTGATGTCACTGCCAAGGGTTATATGCTGAAAGCAAAGAGGAGAGGAGAAAGGAAGGGGCAGATAGCACAGAAAACATCAGGTAAGACCAGCACAGCATTACCTTCACTCTTTCTTTTGCTGACTAGCAATAAGCAAAATTTTTCTGCTGGAAGGATTATTCAGGTTGGTCTCAGAATTAACCCCATGGTGCAAAGGCCAGCGGGGTCTAGACAGGACAGCAGTGGCAGAGGCATGATCAGCATCTCCATCCCCACCCCTGGGATCCCACCCAGCTGTCCAGGGCAGTGATATCTCCTATAGTACAAAAAGCCTTTTCCACAGAGAAGTCACAGCTCAATTCACAGGCTTTTGTGAAGGCTTATTCAGCTGGGGTTCATTCATGCCTCTTCAGCCACAGGAACTAACACTTCACTCCTTCCCCAGCCCCGGGGCTGTTGGAGGGCCATTACTGCTCCATGGGACCACAAAACAGACTCCCTGTCTCTGCCCAGTGCCTTGGGCCAAGCAGGTTTGTCTTAACAGAGAGCAGAGACGCAAGTAACCTTGTTCAAGTCACTCAGGGCCTGGGGAGAGTCTCGAACGTGGGAGTGGGCACATACAGGAGATGGCTACCAGACTCTTCCCCACAGCCCCAAGGCAGCCTGCAAACCCAAACAACCACGGACCCCAAACTTCTCACACTGCTCACTTTCTCTCTCCTCTCCTCTCCTCCTGATGTCAATTCCTGGTGCAATCCCAGAAATAACATGGACAAATTCTTGGCTTGCTATTTTTGGCAGCTCCTCCCACCAAGGAAGGAGGGAGATTACACTGCGGGCTATTCAAGCAGGCTGGCACGCCAGCCACAAACACGCTTTCTAGCCCGTACGGCCCTAATGATAAATCCTGGCCCCGCTGAACAGACAGTTTTGGCTTCAGAGAGCTTTTGGAAGGGCCAGCGCTGTGCTAGACAACCCGCCTACACATTTAGAAGGTGCTATTTATTTATTAAGTCTATTTAATGAGTAGAAATAGAGCTGTGTGGTGGGCACGGTGACCAAGGGTGACTGGTGTGGGATGAGAGGCTCCTGGCTCTTGGGCATGTTAAACACACACCGCCTGGCACCACCACCTGGGCTGCAAAGATAAGTAGCTGGGTGATCACCTTTTAATCTGAGCGTAATTAGCAAGAGGCAGATGTCCATGGGCAGCCAGGCCAAAGCAAACGGGGCCATTTGCGGACACCAAGCCACAAAGACACCTCCTGTGCCTAACCCGGCGTGTCCCAGGGATTCAAGCTCGGGAATAACAAGGTGCAGCGTTTCATGGGGCTGCCGCAGGAGCTGCACGCTGTGTATGGTGCACGACAGCAGTCACACCTGAAAATGCAGCTTTGTGTTGTGGTAGGTGGCAAATGAAAGAACATTCTGTTACTCTGGGTTTACACAGCGTTTACTACACCATGGCACCGCTTCTAGGAATTTGTCTTCAGTGATAACAATAATATCATTGGATTTTTCCTTTTTTTTTCTTTTCCCCTGAATACAGTGCCTACGCACAACTCAGAGCAGCACGAAACTGAGAAACACACCAAACAAGGCTGGTTTAAAGAAAATCAGCAGATTGTTTTTAAATTCCCGGATACTTCAATGGCCAAAAAACTGACACAGTCCCAAGCTGGAGATGATTTTTATGGAAACTACACGGGATCTTTCATGCCCATGCATAATAGATGGGTTGCACCCAAATGAATCATGCCAGGCCTAAAGTTGAAATGTTGAATCATCCCTTTCAGGGCATTGAACCTACAATTTGGTCCCAGAAGGTCTACCTCTTTCCCAGCTGAAGCTTTGTTTAAACAAAAGGATAAGTTTCAACTTGGTCTGTTTAGATCCTTCTCTAGTTCTACATTTTTACAAATTCCTACTGTTCCTACACTGTTCAGACTTAAGACTTTTATTTCCCTGATCACAAAATTCCAAGTCAGACATAACATTTGGATTTGGAAACAGGCAAGAATATACCCAAAGAGGAGACTGGCCATCTTTTGGCTTTGATCCAGAGCCACATCTCACTGTAGTTGGCATCACAGACGGTATTAACTGTGCAGCACCTCAAATCCTTGTACCTGCAAATGAATCTGTAACTCTGAATTACAAGACCTAACAGCACTAAAGAACATCATTTGAGAAGTTTGAGATCTCCAGAGTCAAACAAACTGGGAGCAAACACAGGAGCATTGCATCTGTGAGATACTGGGTCCTGCTATGGAGACAGGTTGTCGCCCTGGTCCCAGAATTATGGATTACAGTTGAAACCCCTTCCTGTTACATAAAGAGCAAGCAGATGTTGCATGTCCTAGTCCAAAAGCTACTTCCTAGTCCTGTCTTACAGATCTCATACTTTCTGCCACGTAGCCAACTGTGTGATGGCTGAAAGAACAAATTTTTGCTAGAGCCCAGCAAAATCCATAAGAGACGTGCACAGTTTGAAACCCACGAGTGTCATTACTCAGAACATGACTGCTGGGGGCCTTCAGATGACAGGGTGGGAGGGGAGGAGAATCTGCAGGAGATGGCAGCAGCTGGCTCATGGAATACTGAAGTGAAGAAACTTCATTTCCTGATGAAAATCAAAGTCTAGCTCGATGCCTTGACCAGCAGCCACACCAGGTCACCAAAACCTAACTCCGTGCCTCAACTAGAGCAAAAAGCATTTATGCTACATCTAGATGTGGATTAAGAGTAGTTCTCTGTAAACTAGGTTGAAATTGAGCCTACCAGTCTCTAGACAACCTAGACCCAGCCTAAATTACACCAGTTTTCTTCAGGGGGGACAGCCAGTAAATAAACCCCATGATGTCAGGGAATGGTGGAAGATTCTGCCAGACCAGATGGAGTTGTCCAAAAGGCTTCTGACTTGATGATTTTTGTACAAAGAAAGCCCAGATGTTTGTAACTGTTCACAGGCCAGAAACTCACAGCACAGCCCTCCCAGCTAGATCTTCAAATATATGAGTACTCAGCCTTCACAGTGCTTTTGAAGATGCTGGATCACAACAACTGACTGGACTGCCAGCAAGTAATGCTCGTCACTTTATAAAGCACATTAATTTCCCCAAACAGTACTACTCTGTGCTACAGCAGCTTTAATCCTATTGAACAGTGCACATGACTCCTGCTAAGACAGGCTGCAAGGACTTCCATTTTCCTGCTCCTCGGCAAATGCCCATAATGTTCCTGAATTTTCTGAGCTGCAACTTTTCACACTGCTTTCTCTGCCAGCGTTGGCTTTCATTATTTCTTTTAAATATAAACTTGGAGCAAAACCTCTTCAGATGTTTCAAGTTACAAATGGGTGGAAAAAAATATCATTTTCTACATTAAAAGGAAAGTTTTGTGTGCAATGCGAGGGAGACACACAGAAGGAAAGAAGCAGGGAATAGCTCAAAAATGGCAATACTTTGAAACCTGACACTTGGCATGGTAACAGTTCCTGACAAAGTGTATGCACTGCTAAGTTTAGAAGAAATTGTGGCTGTAAAATAAAGCTATGAACACTTGAGAGTACGCCCTGGTGCACAGACAGCAGAGGACACTGTTTGAATTTAGCTATTAACCCACGCAGGTGGCACGGACAGCCCTGGGGACTGTTCTCAGCATCACAAGCAGCAATTGTAAATAAGGTCCCTCCAGGTCTAAAACCAGAACCTCTCATATCTTGTGATAAAAAGAATAAAATAATATAAAATTAAATTAAATGCCAAGGGCTTATCCTTCTGGTGCGTATCAAGATATTTGATTGAGGGTGTAAAAAACCAGACAGCAAAGCCTTGAGTTTGGGCCAGTGAGCCACTAATCTGTAATTAATGGCTTCTGTACCAAACAATCTAATGCCTCTTTCATTTAAATGATGAAAACTGAGTCCAACTAAACCTCCCCACTGCTCTAAGAGCGACCTGCCATTCCACAGCCATATTCCTCCTGCATTTAAATGCTCCCTATTTCATTCAGTCACAAGGGGATGCAAGGCAAGAGACAATGTCAAGGCAGGCAGAGCATAGATGGATGCCTGGGAAGCCCCTCCCGTGGCAGGGATGACATTCCCTCGATTAAACAGGGAAAACATCATCAGATGTGATTCCCAGCACACTAAGGATGAGTAATTCCAGCAGCAGGGAGCAGCAATTACATTAGACACCTTTCTTTACACCAGGCCACAGCTGGGATTGGTTCAATCTTCAGTGACGGGTACAGCAAGCACCCTGAACACAGAATGAGTTACACGTTCACGCTTGGAAATGATGGAAGAGCTCAGGCCTTGCCCCCTGCCCAAGAACACCCACCTGTGTGACCAAAACAGGCTGTTCAACCAAGGCCAGGTTAAACCCAGGACCAAGGGTGGGAGAGGGTCAGCAACCCTGTAAAGGATTGCACCAAGGAGGAAAGATGTTCCTCCTCTAGCTGGGGACAGATGATGAGATTTAAACTGGAAGAATAATCTCTCATTTGAGACTGGGGTTAGGATAACCTGGACAGACAGGGATATTCTTCTGTACACAGGTGTCCACCTGCAATTTGTAGGTATCTGCACAACACTGAAATGTGCAGATGCAGTAATGCAGAGCCAAGAGAGGCTCTGAGGGCAGTTGGTGTGGTCAGAGAGCCAGTGCAACAAGAACAGAGTTTGTTCTTACACACCAAAGGTGAAAGCTGCACTCACACTCAGATTTGAGCTCCCAGGGTGCACAGAGGGTGAGCAGGAGCATCTAATTTTCAGTGGCTGTCCATCAGCTAAGAGCTCCCCAGCATATCAGCTGAGTATTTGCACAAAGTGCTGATTCCAAGTGCTCACCATTCACAGATCTCACAACACCGACCCAAGGAAAGCAGGCAGAAAAAATTAGATTTATCCCTATTTTAGGCAAGATAGAATGCGTAGCAACACTGAGTTTCAATGCAGCTGAGCTCTGCTCCTCAGTACTGGTACCTGTGATCTGGCCTCTAACTGTCCCAAACTGCAGAGGTGCTCAGGAGCCTCGCACACACGAAAAGTTAGAAATAACTGCAGCTCCATTTAATTTTTATATTCAAAGTACACACACTGTGGTTGAACAACCAGCTGCAGCAGCACCTCACAGGGCTCTGACAGCCCCCTCTCCTCTCCCCCCAAAACTTAACCTAGGAGACTTTTCTGGATGAGTGAACCTGTCTGAAAGGAGCCTCCCAGCCTTTGCCCTGCTTAGTGACATTTCTAACAAAAGGTTCCATTTGTGTAATTTGGGAGAAGAGCTCTCTGTTTGCCCATCTTTAAAAGCTGGACTAGAGCAATCAAACCCATTTCACTCAGGAAATTCTGTCTGGACACACAGACACACAGAGGCAAACACAGGAGCTGAAGCTCAGCGTGCCCCTGTAAACACCACATTTCCTTCCTCACACACACATGCAAAAAAGTGGGATGGTTTTGAACACCCTGTGTTCAGAGAGGTCTTTCATTTTAGCTATCCTGGGTCAAAGCAAATAACATCACATGGTACCTCAAGGTGGTTTCTCTTGGCTTTTTATACTTGGAAAACACTGAGCACATTTTTATGGATCCAAGTATTGTCCAAACAGGCACTGGCATCACTTCATACTAGTTCCATCATACTCTGTGCCGTAACCATGGAAAATAAAAAACCTCAGGCAGTGGGGAATGACCTGAACTTTGATCTGAAGCAAACCTTGCACAAGAGGTTGGAAAAAAATTCACATATGCAAATTATTTTTGCATTGGTAATTTTTCAGCATATTTTTTCTTGTTTTTTTCTTCTGTTCCAGGGAAAGGCAAGAATAGGAAATCAAAAATCCCAAGAGAATTACTATAAAGTATTTTGAAGACAGCTTATTTGGAAGGGAAGTCAGGGATACAGCACATAAAAGCCTACTCTAATGAGATTTCCAGTCCAATTTTGCCAAATTTAGGGCATTTGCATATTGGGAATTTTACAGGCATCCAAACTGCAGTTAATTGAACACAAAACTTGTGCAATGAAACCTGAGATATGAGTTGAGTACACTGACCTTACACAGCATTTGACCAGTTGAGAATAGGAGGTTTTGGGGAACATTTTGTCATGTCAAAGAAACCAGCTAAAATGGCTTTCCATGGGGTGCATTCTCTAACTGCAGAAACGGCTGCAACAAAGCTTCTCTGGCATCAGGATCCTGGCAGAATCAAAGAAAAGGTTTATATATTTGTGTGGATAATGAGAAGACGCATCTGGGACTAAATGACCCTGGTGCTCAGGGGCTGAATCTGGGAGATGCCAGCAGAAAAATGTCTCCTGTGAAGGTGGCATGGACAACCACCTCCCAGCTCATCCACTGCAGAGAAAATGGCCCACGCAGGAGGATGTGAAGGAGGGTAAGAGGGACTTTGGTAACACCATGAATTTGTCTGTGTGGTGAAGAACGTTGGAAAACCGGACTACTTTGCTAATACTTTCAATCCTGCATCAACGATCCACCGAGTGTTGTTCCTGACTGAGCTATATGGGGCAGGAGTGGGCCTCATCCTGCACTCGGTGTAGGATTACCTCAGCACGACCATAAACACATTAGAAGAATATATGCCAAATTAATGTGTATCCAAAACAAGCTTAAACCAAGACAATTTTTCCACAGGAAACCGTGTCACCGAGTGATCCTGCAGGTGATTTCTTTGATTCTGCTAAATTCAAGAAAGCCAGGTGGGCCACCAGCAAGCCTGAAACAGCCAGTGTAGCCTTGAAGCAAGGATGAATTTCAGGACTGACCTAGAGAGCTGGGACCACACAACATCTCTCTTCTCCCACCGAGGAGCAAACATGTGTGGCTGTGCTCCAGCTGTAAGGAGAATCATGTGAGACAATATCAGGGAGACAAGAGCAGCCTGGATTCACACCATTTCAGCTGATGTGTGCTTTTGTCAGGGGACCAGTATCTCAAACTCACACCCCATTTGTTAGTCTCTCCTCTCCCACGGGAGCTATTCCGTGGGTGAAGCAGAGGAATTCACACCAGGTCTCTCGCTCTCCCTGTTTCCCATCAGCAGAGTCCTTTTAAAGAGAAAAATCAGGCAACAACTGGTGATGTACATACAAGCATTTCTGCCAGCATAGTTCTGCAAGGCAGGGATATGAAGAGGTGTGATCCTGCACTGACAGAGCCGTGCTGGAAACAATCCCATGTATAGATATGGCTAAACCAGTAAAATACCCCCTCACTTTTTTTTTTTAAACGAAGATGATTCGTGTTGTGCTGTACGTTTGTGTCTGCAAAAAGGTATATTTTTTCCCTTTACATTCTGGCTGTACAAAGCACATCTATGTCCAGATGTGGAAGCATTTGTTGGGTGTAGCAACCTTTGGTGTCCTATTTTGGGCAGGTGTTCATGGTATAGCCAAGACCTCACATTTTCTGGAATAGATGAATGCAACTCAGGATTATCCCTTGACACATCTCAAAACAGCTTACTGGGAAGACACAAGGAAGGGGGGTGAAAACAGAGGAGACTTTCAGAAGTCTGCTCACATGCATAAAATGAAAAGCAACTGCATTTTCAAACCATGTTAGACTCAAGAAAAAGCAAGTAATAAGTCTTACTGGGGGTTTGGTGAATGGATGGAGAGAAGGCAGATGAAGAGACAAATAAACACAGCTGAAAAAAATTCAGATTTCTGATCAAGGGAATATATTCATGGAATATGGCATGTGGTATTAGCCCAGCTGAGCACACAGCAGCAGCAGGCACTGCGACCCACAACCGCAAAGTGAGCGAAAGCCATTGGCAGCAGCAGTCCATAAAAAGGACATAAAAAATTAGAGTTCTTCTAAGTAAGGTCAAGTTTTACCTGACGCTTCTCTTCCCCTACTGAACAGTCAAAGGAGATAAATAATTCAGGGAGAGTTTTGTGCAGGTAAATCTCAGAGCAAGGTAGAAAATTTGAAAATATTCAGAGCCTATGTGTTTACCACAAACTTTGCTGTACATTAAATGTGAGCTGAACCATGAACTCAGCAAGTTCTGACAGATTAGTTTGCTGCATCCTCAAAGTAGCTTTCCTGATGGGAATTTGGTTGCTGACACCTTGAATTGTTGTAAGATACTGCTGGAATTTTCACATCCTGTCCCACAACACAGTGGGTCCCCTGGATCACTGAAAGTGCTGCCCCTTCCACTTCTCACAAAAAGAGGAAAATATATACAGCATTGTCTGCAGATAGGGACTGAAAGGGGGTTTATTTTTTAAAAGGTTCAAGGCAATTTAAATATTCCTCCCTTTGAGGCTGCTACACAAGTGGTTGATTTGAGGTGTAGGGTGGGGGTGGCTGGAGTATAATCATCAATTCCTCAATACAATGGACACACTTGGACATTTTACTTTGCATCATCTTCCTACCACAAACAGCATTTCCTTCAACAGCTTAATGGAAAAACAACAGAGCGAAGAAGTTGGAAAATGCCATGTAAAGAGAGCAGCCAAGATTATTATTATGATAGGATTTGTACTTTGTATTTTAATGCAAAAACCCCTGGAAACATCTGACTGATCTCAGTCTCCCAAAGGAAAAGATTCTTGTTTTCATAATTCTACTTCAGGTAAAGAAACATCCAGGAAAAATAAAAGCAGTGCTCAGTGGCTGGATCTTTATCATCCACCTTCAAGCATCCATACTCTTCTAGAAGACAGCACAGAGAGAGTAACTGTTCTTGCTGCTGGCCATTTCATACTGAAAATCCCAACAATTCCCCTTCAGCATGAAGACATCCATCAGAAGGAAAGTTATTTCAGATCTGACAAGCAGTCACGGGCAGAGGAGGATTGTTACATAAAGCATCAGTGGGAGTAAACAGGAACATTTCTTACAGGCTGTAATGCCTCCATCTCGAGGGACCCTCACTGTACCACACAGGCTCTGGGACTCCCCCGAGTGATTAAATGCATACATTGGCTCCTTGGCAGATATTCAAACCTTCATACCACATACCTGCCTTTTCTCCTGTATTTTCTGCTTGTGTGCACTTCTGCTGATGCTGTCTGTCTCCATCTGAGGAATTTGCACTTAGCACATGAGGGTCCCTTCTGTCAGCAGCCAAAGGATGGAGCAACAGAAACACCTTGGCTTCTAAGGAGCCTTTACAATGTCTGGTTAAAGATTTCTCCACTTCAGCACATTGTCCCACTGCAATGTCACACAACCATCACTGCTATTTACTGGTTTGGAAGCACCTGGTCCCCATTTGGCATTTTCCTAACAAAATTATGCAAGGAGAAGTGACCATAAGCATCCAATTATGACAGGCTCTAAGATGAGAGACTCCCCCACCAGCCAGCACTAACTCACAGATCAATGGTTATGGCACAGAGTAGACACAGAAGAAACTTTCTGTCCTTTGGCTAAGTAAATTTTCAAGCTCTCTCTTCGCTCACAGCACGACCTCTCCTAACAGCATCAAGTGAAGAAACCACAGCTCTGTGTTGCTTTGCTGTCCAGCATTCTCACATACTATGCCCCTGAGAATGCATCCATCATCCAAACTCAGGCTGTGCTGCCAGAAAGGCAACATGGTCACAAACAGCCTCTTAAATTGACATTCCCTCAGCCAACCCTCCCAGATGAAAACTGGGCTCCATAGGAAATAACCCGCTTGCAGGACCTTAGACAACACCAGGCCACCTTCCCCTACAAAGCATTACTCTCTTTGGGCAGAACAGCAGTGCAAAGAGAAGTGAGTGCTACTGCCACTGCCCAAATGTACTCCATCCCCTTAACTCATGAACTAATGTATTGGTTTTCTATCTCCTGTTTTGTGCCGTGCATCCTGGGTGACTACCACCAAACAAAAACACTGCTGGAATTGTCAAATCTGGCTTTTTCTCCAGGCCTACAGCTAATAGTGCCTTCCTACTGCCCCTTTGGGAAGCATTATGTAGCCTCTTTGTTCTGCTCCCCAGCCTCTGTTGACGTCTAAAGAGACACGCCTGACAAAGCCCTCTCCCTTCCAAAACCCCCTGCACAGGACACGTCTGGGATGGAGTTAATTCCCTCCCTAGCAGCCCGTATGGTGCTGTGTTTTAGATTTGTGACTTGATCAGTGTTGATAACACACCAGTGTTCTGGTTCCTGCTGAACAGTGCTCACAGAGCATTGACCTTCCTTGCTCCTCATTCCACTGCCCAGGGAGCAGGCTGGGAGGGGATTCAGGTGGGACCAAAGGGAGGGTTAGTCTTTCCAGGGTAGCTGTTGCTCAGAGACTGGCTGGGCATCAGCCTCATGGGAGGTGGTGGATGACTGCCTTTGCAGCACTTACAGCACTTACTCCCCTCCCACCTTTGTTGTCCTTCAGTTACTAAAATGTCTTTATTTTGACCCAGGAGTTTTTCTCACTTTTGCTCTTCCAATCCTCTGCTCACTCTCCCTGGGAGGGGAGGGAACAAACAAGCGATCAGGTAAGTGTTCAGCTGCTGGATAGGGTCAACCCACCTTACCCTAAACCCCTCAAAAGTACGTTTTCAAGCTCATCTTTACTGGACTGAACTTTTTTTGTTTGTTTGTTTGTTTGTAACCACAGCTAAAACCACCCTGTATCAATCAAAACCTTCCTTTTGCTGCGTCTCAAATTGTCTTACATTCTGATTTTTTTCAGATCTCATTCTCACTTCACTGTCACTTTAGGACAGGCTAATTCAAATAAACACTAATTAAAGCCATGTAGGGACCTGGGACACCTGTAAGGCATCACAATAGTTTTCGGAAACTTTTTGGAGCTCAACCTTTGACATGTAGAAGGTAAAGCCATGCATTTGGGGCAATGGCATTTGGACTGGATTTGGATTCCCAAACCCTTCCCTCCTAGGAGTCAACTCTCCCTGAGAGACCGAGGAAGCAGAGAGAGGAAAAAGCAATCTTTGTCCATCAGTTTTGTGTGAGGCTCTCAGCCATGCCCATCTCTGGATTTTGTTCTCAAGTGCTGAAACGTTTCAGGCTGTTCAGGCAGGGAGAGCTGCACTTTTGGAAGTTGTCCAAACCATCCATTAGGCTCCTCTTGGTGAATAAATTGTTCTGCTTGATTCATGGGCATCACTGGTGTCTCTGAAGGGAGTTAACCAGAATGTAACCAGGACTAGCGCATAGTGCTGCACAAACAACTGGGACCAATTTGATCAATAGTGAAACAAACAGCAAGAGTTTTGTTCCAGCTGACATATAAGTTAATTGACTCCTGAAAAGTAGCTTTGTAGAGGCAGGGAGAACATTTCCACAGGTATGTGACTACCCCCAAGCCCCTCATTCGTACACGGTCTTCCCTATCATTCTTTGCAGCATTTCCAATCCTCATTTTCTTCACCAGTTAGTCAGAGCCACCAGGTGATTTTCACACACACTTTCCCCACCTTTCTCTGCACACACAGCTAGCAAAATCTCAACACTTGGACCAACTGCAAGAGTTTCTGCACTTCCTACAGCATCTTTCCATTGCAACATTGCTACTGTGCTCCTCTGAGCCAGCTCTGGGACAGCAGCACTTCATAGTCACATCCCAGCTCCATGGCTCTGAACTGAAAAGCAAAACCTGCTTCAGCTCCCTCAGGAGCTGCTGCCCAGCCAGCTTGGTGCGAAGTGATCATCACCAACAGCTCCAATGACCATAATTTTAACTTTCACAGTCATTCTTCATCACTGGAGGTATCAAATTGCACTGGATTCCTGAGCAGGGTCTCCATCGGACCCTGCTCCTCCTCCTTCTCCTGTCTTGGCCTTGCACAAGACTCTTTTCTGCCTAGTGGAATGCAATTCAAGTCTGCTGACACTCAACCTCGCATGAATAGTCTATGACTCAGGATAACAGCAAGTGCTTCATTAGCAGTTCTCTCAGAGGGTACAATGATAATAACCAACATCCCAAGGGACACACACACACACCTACAAGCCCCCACAGTAGGAGCTATGCAGGTAAATGGAGCAGGAGAGAGTTTAGTCACAGTGTAAGAGCTAGCCAGACTCGCAGAAGTGTTTGTGAGCAGCTATTGAGCCCTCAGAAGCCAACTTCAGCCAGGCAGAGGCAAATTTTGAGGACATCCATTAAGGTTATTCAAGGTACACCCTTTTTCCTGCAGAATAACCAAATGCATCTCTGGCCTATCATCTGCAGTGCAAACACTACCCAAATGCTTCCAGTGCTGACAAATATATTCTTCCATCATTGCTCAATTGCTGTTTGCTCAGTTTAGCTCTGTGTATATTATAATAGCATTCAAAGCCAGAGCCAGCCTTCAAAAGCAGATGAATCTGAAATTACCAACAGAGGCATTTTCGCTCTGAGGTCTGGATGAGAGCATAAAATAACTGAACTTTGTTCCTGTGGCTTATGACATCATCTGGCCCCTCTCTGACTGAAAATATTTCTATTCCTCATTCCAGCCCATCTGTTCTTCAGAAAACTCCTTCTCTCTATTTACTTGAAAAACAATTAACTGGAGGCAAAGGCGCTCCCCCACCCCCCGAGGAAAGTGTGTTTATAATTAAGGGAAAAGCACTACGTGTTTATTCCCGCTGGTGCATGTGCATGCAGACACACGTGTGTGCACATGCCTATTTTTAGCTACACTGTCAAAATCAGCCTAATATTTCACAGCAAAGGAGGTCTTCTTGACCCGAAAAACACATCATTACTTCTAATTAGGAAAAAAAAGAAGCAGAATTGTCGAAAATATCTCTCTGCAGGGGAGACGTGCTGTGAGATGACGGGACTTTTCCCTGCTGTTGTGTTTTCTTTAGCTTTAATTTACTTTGGTGTAACAACTGAGCCCAGTGAAACTTGTCAGCTAGCAGGGAAAGGCAGAAGTGGGTTAGGAGACCTTTCTGCGTGGGTTGGGAAAGGCATTTTGGGCCATCTCTTCAGATGATAAAGTGCACTTTTTCAACAGAGGTTCATCTCATTCAGCACAACCCTCACCTGCATTTAGAGTCTCTCTGCTGCTGTACCTTTTCTTGCCCTGGAAGGAGAACGAGCTGAAGTGGTACAAACACTTTCTATCAGTGCAACCCATGCCATCAATATAAGAATTATTTCCACTAAGACAGTTGTAACAAGAGAAGTATTCTCCTCCTTTTTCCATCTATAACAGGAAAATTACACATTCCCCTTTCTCTTATCCTTCCTTATTATAACCACTTCTGGAAAAAAAAAAAACACTACTAATTTACCACTTGCTGGGACAGTGCCTGCAATGAGGCGGGTCTCCACTGAGTTTGTGGCCTCAGGATACAACTTTAGTACACACAGCAGCGGGAGCATGGAAATAGTTTCATTGCACCATCCCCAGAACAACACCCACATGCCTGCCAGGTCACTGGGACACAAACACTCTGAAGAAATCCTACATGACTCAGGGCTGAGCTCGTTTGAAACAATGACTGCAAGGCCACACGAAAAGGGGTGAAACCCCCTCTAATGACTTCACTGCTGAATTCTCAGAAATGGTGAAATGCATTTGTACTGCTTGACAGATGGAAACCCCTTGGGCAAGGCTGCCCCGTGGCAACTCTCTCCTCTGGCAGAGCTGCCCCGTGGCAACTCTCTCCTCTGGCAGAGCAGGGAGGCTGAGCAGACCCCCAGGATGTGCCTCCAAAGTGGTAGGACCCAGCAGGGTGCACAAGCTCAGGCTCAGCGATTCCTTAGGAGCCAATTTAATTTTCCCAGGACAGAGGAGAGGCTGTATAAATTTGAGCAGTGATACTTGGTCAGGTTTGTCCTTTCAGCTACGTCTCCAAGCTAGACAAAGAATTTCACCATACAGGACGTGACACGCCACACAACAACTCAAACTAGCAGGGTTTCTAGGTAGGGTTGGAGAAAATCACTCATACTTCATGGTCACTGTATCTCTGTTAGAGCCCTTAACATCTACCTAATTTGTTTTTTGATCCACTTAGGTCTGTACTGGAACCACGAGTAGCTGTATTACAAGGAACTCCACTGACAGAAGTCTACTTTGCTGCTTGTGGTGTATCAAAAATCGTATCTTTCTAGATACAGGGTCTATTCATGCGCTTCTGGCTTTTAATTCACACTTGGTTACACTTGAAACAGAGAGGTTTCAGTGCAACTACTGAAAAGATGATGGTATATAACACTGTAAACATCTGAGCAGCAAACCGCTGAAGATTTTCTTTTAGAAAAAAAAGCAGAAAAACACACACCAAGCAATTTGCTTGAAGTCTGCATTTCTGTTGAGGACAAAATGGGTTCACCGTGTCCTGCTTTATCCGCAGGGGTAGAGAGCACAAGTGGTTTGCCTTTCTTCTCTTATCTCCTGACATTGTCAGCAGACCCGGTTATGCCCGGAGTGCATCAGTCAGACAGCTACACTCAGCCCATTTAGCTCCTTAAAGCAGAGTGGCCGTGCTTGCAACAAATTGCTTTTACCATAGAGAACGAAACAGATCTTGCAAAATGTATTATTTCAGAGAACAAAGTTTAAAGAAGCGTTGCCTGCAGTCTGCAGGCATCACAGGTACAGCCTTGTTTTTGTTACATGGCAATTTATGGGTGTAAAAGACCAAAGAACAAGGCCTTTAAATTTTTAAATCTCCTTATACCTTCAGTTTCCAGATAAAATTGTTTGAATATAGAAGTTATTGCCCTTTCCTACTGCAGTCCATAGGAATACAGCCCTTGACTTTAACAGGAGCAAAGCAAGCTGATAATCAAGGAAGACGTTTTTCTACAGATACAACTGTACAACAAAATACATTCTGAGTCGTTGAGCCTGAAGTCTTAACCCCTTGCTGACTTGTGGCATCGATGTACCACACTGATTTGTCCAATTTGTTTTCCCAGTTCACTACACCTTGCTGGAGGGTGTCCTGCTTTTACACAATAACCTCTCCGACTTCCTGCACACCTCCTCTCTGGATCAATCACATCGGCCACACCAGAGTGGGAGAGGGTATTTTCTTCCTGCTTGTCTGTAGCTTCATCTTTCTACTTGCCTTTGGATAGCATTGCTAAACACCGACTTTTTTTTCAAGCTTAGTCAGAATGGGCACAACCGACTTCCTGATGTCTTGGCACCCATCCAAACCGTCCATTAGCTACGAGTTCACAAACTGATATGTCTTCAGAAAGGTTTAGAAACAACAGTGTTGCCCATGAAAAGAAATTAACTTCAGGTAAATGAAAATAAGATTTACTGCCGGGGGCGGGTTGCATGCAGTAAATAACTCAGAATTTATGAATTGTCATCCGTGAGACTCCATTCATGTGCAGTGACAAGGGGCCCTTGGGTCGCTCCGCTCGGTAACTCCCCGTTAAACCACTGCTGTTTGTGTGCATCACTCGAGGAGCTCTGGATGTGGATCGTGTCTCCACGGGGCTGGGCACTACCCAGACGTCACGTCAGGCCATCCCAGGCACACAACCCTGACAGTCCTGGTTGATATGGCCCTGTGTAGGAACTCTTACCAGCACCTCCCCTTCCACTTCCCCTGCTGCCTGCTATTTTAGCAGGCGATGAGGAGTGTTTGTGAGCCAGACAGGCAGCTTGTTCTGGGCAAGAGGCTGGTGAGAGACCCTCGGGTCCTTTGCACAAGGTTGAGTCCTTGGCATGCTGATCACCAAGGAACACCAGGGCCACAATGCAGGCCCAGAGATGTACTGCCAGGCAAAGACCTTCCCAGCCCGTTGCTCCCTCCCACTGGCTGCTGTGGGCTCTTCAGGTCCAGCTTGTTGATACCCAGTAAAAAACACAACACCCAGATTTAGAGACCTGCTCTTCCCCCTCACACAGAATCTGTGGCCTTGCTCCCAGACCCCACAGTCTTCTCAGCAGCATCAGTCCTAAGCAGCAAGAGGTCCTTACCATCGTCACTAACACACAGACCTGCAGAGGTTCCTTCCTACCTTTGTTTTCTGTGTTTCCATTATTACTAAATTCCTCCAACCACACTCCAACCAAACCCTGTATTATTGCATTGCCAAACATGGAGTGGATTTCTCACCCCTAGACAGCTCCCCAGACCCTCACAATTCACCATATACAACTGTTGCCCACACCGTATGTCCCAAACACACCTTGCAGCAAGGGCGAGGAGCAGCACACCTCAGGTTTGATGCTAAACCAGACCAGAGGGTCAGACAAAATTGAGACTCATCAAAAAATAAAATTATCAAGGTGCATTCACATTCTCTTCCTTAGGTCGACATGGTTTAACTACCAGGTCAATTCTACCATCAACTTTGCACACAGAGCTATGGAAGATGTCAGAATTTCACTCATGTTCTGGCTGTTATTTGCAGTAGCCAGTAATTCCTAATAACCCCTCAGAGCCATCCATGTCTAATCGTAAAAATGGATTCACAGTTAATGTGTAAAAAAAAATTAGGTTATTTCAAATAATCTTTTAAAACTGAAATACAGTCTCACAGACAAAATCCCAAATACTCAGACTAGCTAGAAGGAAACATTGAGAAGAGAGTATGTCTGAGCAGCTCACCTCCAAAACATGGGGATTTTCTTCATCAGCTGAACCCCAGCACAGTCTCCACTTTACAAACAGAAGAGTTGAGCATCACACAGCAACCGGAGGAAAATCAGCAATCCCTGGAGGAGCTGCCAGTCTGGTACTTGGGAGACCCAGGTTGCTCTTCCGCTTCTCATGCTGACATTCCCATTGCGTGCTCTCCACCAGCCACACAATCAGGGTTCCTGTTGAAGAGAAAAGGAAAAAATCCATGTCCTGCTGTCTGTCTTCCCTGGTAAGACAAACCCCTTGGAGCAGGTTGTCTTTTCCCCAGGGGCTCTGCCCATCCTGGATGGCCAGTCTCAGAACACAAGTGCTGATGAGCATCTACATATGTAGACAGAGACACAGAAGGAGACACCCCCTTGTACCCCCTCGACAAACATGTCTGTGTTTCCTTGGCAAGAACGAAACAGTATGAGGAGGAGTTTGGATATGTTAATAAAACACTGAAAGGAATCACAGCTGCTAAAACAACTTTTTGGAGATGCTGCTGATCTCAAGTCTCTTGATTTACACACATCCATGTTCCCGCTACCCTGGAGAGTAATCACAGATTTTGCTTAAAAGTCCTCAGTGAGTTTCATGTTGGTACAAGAACAATATATTTTGTACACGTTATTACAGGCATTTAACTTCAAAATCCTGGTCAAACAAATGCATTTAACCAGCCCTACAGCTTCAACAAGCCCCCCAAAGGCCAGAAAAGTCTGACACACAGCGAGGTGCTGTACCTCATTTTCCAGCCATTTCCAGGGCATCCCAAACCTCAGCTATCAGTCAGTGAGCCAGTCACTGCCAGAGCACACAAGAGGTCCCTGGGTCTGAGGAAACCATTGCTTTGTTAAAGCAGCTTGAACACACATTTTGGGCAGGATCATAACACCTTTTGGGGGACAACAAGGGAAATTTTGGGACAGGTTTTAGAGCCAGCATTAGGCAAATGTGCCTCTAATACATACACACACCTTTCAGTCAGCTTCTCTTCAGAAACTCAGAGGTCTGGGCTACTACAGTTTTATAGTGGCTTCAAACTGACTGAAGACTAACAAGGCTTTCCCCAGGGTGGGCACAGGGATCTACAGGCACACGTTGGCCAACAAAGACAGCACCAAGGTCTGGGAGCTGGGAACAGTTTCCCCCATTTACACAGCAAGCTCACTTACTGATTTTCATCTTTGGTAGCTCTTACTCAAGATTAGTGATTTCTGATCAGTCCCATCAGAGCAAACAAGATTACCTGAAGCCATGGGGAAAGGGAATGTAAGAGATGAGCATCAAGAGAATAGTAGCAAGACCGTAAGGATGGATAAAGGAAAAATGCCTTGTTGGGACAGATTTTCCATGGGATTGCAGCCATTGGAGCAGCACTGGACTCAGGAGAACAGCCCTGTTCACAAACCTTGAGGAAAAGTAAGGATGACTGTGAGCAAAGGGTTCATTTCCTCCGAAAACTTTTTGTTTTTAGGATTCATTACCATAGCAATGTGTCAGGCCGTCTCTCCAGGTTAATTTTTTTTATCCTTTCTCCTGGGAAATGATTCCTTATATCAACAATGCTCAAGGCCATGTCTCCACCTGGCAAGAATTCCCACAGCTTTCAGTGAAGCTACAACTGCCAGCAGCAGATTCGCTAAACCCACCCTTAAACTTCTCTTAACTTCCCCTGCTGCCTCTCACCTAAAGCCCCTTTGGGCTAGAGCTCCTCTTCCTTCAAAGTGGCTTGTCCCTTGAAAGTACATTCAACTTTTCCATGTTTCAGCAAGGAAAATTTAGCTGTTGTAGCTGCTCCTTCAATCCATTCCACTCACACACACACAGTCTGGTATGGAGCCTCCTCCTACACATTTTTGGACACTTATGTGAAGCAAGCAAAAACCTCAAGCCTGCTGAGGTGGGACTGGGTCTGGCACAGGATGTAGTCAAAGAAACCAGAGGATTAACAGCCATTAGGGAACCTCAGCCAGGCTTCAAACATAAAACCCAATACTTCCTGCGTAGCTGAGGAGCACATGCCTGAGGGACAGTGCCCCTTTATGTGCTCCCAGACACGCCGTGAGAGCTCGGGTCTCGAGAGTCCAATGAGCTTCATTCAGCAGGGGCAGAAAACAGACAAAGATGAAATCAAATATCATGACATTTTCTCAATGTTTCTAGTCAAACAGAAAATTAAACAGGCTCAGTTTTTATTCCCAGAATGTTAATTTATGCATGGCTTTGGGGAAAGCAGGCTCAGGCACACACAGAAGGTCAGGTTTAATGCTGTTATTAGCTGTCCCTTCCTTCCTCCTAGAAAGCCTCACAGAGCTACTTCCCAGTCAAAGGGGGAATATTTAATATAGGGAAGAGGTGGGTGAAGGGCTGGAGGCTTTAAAAAAAGAAAGCAGGGGCAGTTCAGATCTCTTGGTGGCAGGCAGACTAGCAGTGCACCAGATACTCCAAAATAATCTCATCTTCTGCCCATTCATGGAAAGGTTTCTGCATGAATAACAATGTTCTGGATACATATACTGGTGGGGTTTGGTTTGGTTATGACACAATGACACTGAAATCTGTTACTCAGTTCCCATGAAATATGCAGTGGGAGAGTTTACCCTCTTCACATACCACAGGATGAAGTAATTAATAAAACACTGATACTGAATCAAAGTTCCAATAAAACAAGCTAAAGGAGTAGATATATTCCTACATCGTGCTCATTAAAGCACTGTAAGGGAAAGCAGGAAAGGTGGCTTAAAGATAGCTCCTTACATTCCTGAGTACAACCATTTTCCTGGGCTTCTCAAAATCCGGTTTTGTGCCATATCTGTACATGGATGTGTATGTGGAGATCCCACACTCCCTTTAGGCCGTGGATCAAACCCCATGTTTCCATACAGTGCAGAACACAGCTGGCAATGTAAACTTAGCACTGGCTGCTCTGGCAATATGCACAGAGGAGAGCTGGGCTGGGCACAGGAAGGAGGGGGATTTGGGTGAAGTGCCAAATCATCCATCTTCACAGGAGCCAAACACCAGCTGCAGCTGTGGAAATGGATTCCCAAACCCACCAGCATCATTAGAGGCAGAGGGAAGCTCCTTCCCTGAAGTCACACTGCACAGAGTCTCTGACCACGGTGTCACCAGATTACAGTGGACAACAGCCCATGTGGAGGTTCCCTGCTCAGCTGTGGCATTTCTGAACCAATTCTGGAACATATTTCCGAGTTCTCTGGCAACTGAAGGAGCTGGAGAGGAAAAATGGGCTGACTGCAGATGAAATGCAAACCTGAAGCTCTTGCTGGAACGAGCACTCATTACATTCAAAGACTCACAAGAGAATTGAACGCTGTAATGATTTTTTACAAGTTCCAGTGAACAGATGCATTGTGAACCTCTCACAAAATCCCTCTCCTAAATTCATATTTACCAGCCCTTGGAAGTGTCTTTTTCCTTCAAGATCAAACATCCTGACTCCTTCCAACTAATTAAATGGATTTCCCTGGGAATAAATTGCAGTTGTCACCTAATCAGATGGTGCATTTTAATATGATGTTGGCTTTCCTGTGCTGAAGTATGTGAATTCCACAGTGTTTTGGTTAGACTATGGAACCTGCTAAAGACTCAAGTAGAGTTTGTTAACAAAAAATTTAACAGCTCACTGGAAAAATTTATGCCACTGATTCAAGCCCCCATTTAATTTATTAATTTTTTTGCTTCTTTCTTCATATTCTTACTGAGGTCTCCCTGTTTTTCTTTCTTTTGAGAAATCTGAAAACTTCGCACATCACCAACATTCCTTGTGTCATTTTGATACTGTCAAATGTTTGTGGCCATACCAAGAATCTTGGTGTCCCTCAGCTTTGGTTCCAGTCCTTTCCCAAATTAGATGTAAATTCTGAATAAAGGTTTCATCAACATGCCTAACAGCTCGTTTTTCCAGAATAACAGCAACAGAAAAAAAAATCCAAATAAAATGAGCAAAGAAGCAACGAAGATTTCTGAAGTTACTCACTGGCAAGGACTTAAATTTTCCTGATGTGTCCCAAAGCCATCAGCAGCATCAGTACTTTGTCACTACTGCAGGTGATGGAAAATGCAGCTCAAGTCAAGCCAGCTGGAGAAACTGGTGCACTTACTAAAAGACTATTCATTTACTTTTTTAAATCATGAATTGCTGGATCAGCACATTCCTAGTTTTCAGTGATTTTAGTAGCAATGGGACCAGGAGTAGAAGGGAACCATCAGAGAGGTGACAATCTGGACTGAAACAATCTGAGCCTTTTGGGATGGTGAGCTTTTTGGGAATAATCTCGAATATTCTTCCCTGGTGATATAACTATGAAGCAATCCCCCATCTGGTAACTCACATCACTTTCACCAAAATTTCACTTACGCCCCAATATCCTGTGTGACCGAGCCCTGAGATGCATCTGGCCACATTGCATTTGTTCCCCAGAGAAACTCAGAGGGATGCAGTTCCTTGCCAGGAGCTTTTTAGGGTATCGTAAACCAAGTGCCAACTTCTTACTCATAGTGTCACAATGTGAAAGCATTACCAAAGTCTTGCAGTACAAGTCATTAACACACTGAAGTCACTAAAGGTGACACTTGCAGTTCAGCTCCAGGTACCAACTCTGCAGAGCATTGCAACCAGTTTAAGTAGGAACATGTCTGAGTAGGAGCCATGCTTTCCAGGGATTTTGTGAAGAGATATACAAATTATATAAGCTTAAAAGTGAACATGAAGCAGAGGAGGATGAGGGCACACCAAGGGAAAGGAGACCCCACTGGAAGAACTCTGCTGAAGTTGCAAAGGCCACGAAACAGGTGGCTGTTTGCATGACCAAAGGTTCAACAACACAAAGGATATGCCTTCAGAAACCTTTTTAGAAGTGGACTTTTAAAAAAAGGGAGTAAATTGTCTCTCTCTCTTCCACTTAGATGCCTTTTCCCCCAGACCAACATGAACATAACATGGCCAAGCCTTCTAGCTCTCTGACAAAGAACCACAGTGGGTCAGCAGGGGCATAAACAGAACTCTCAAGTCCCTCTGTTACAGAAAAGCAGGGTAGTAAATTGTTCTCAAACAGGACAAACTTGGTGTGGTTTGTTTGGGGTTTTTTTAGGTTAAGTGGGGTTAATGTTTGGATGAGAAGCACATTCCAGTGTGATTTCACCACTGAAACGGAGCCATCTCTGGGGTGGAGTCCTGCAGCTGCTGGTGGTGCACATGTATTTTGCTCAGTGTATCCAAAGAACAACTGAGGATACATCACAGTTTGGGTAGGATGCTGAGTTCAAGCATTCTTGCACCAAGGAAAGTAAAGGACTTTTGCTCTCCCTGAGAACTGCTGTGTTTTTCAGCCTTATTAATTGGGAAAAAGAAGACATCTCCCTCATCAGAGAGACAGAAGGTTGATGGTACAGGGACAGAGGGACATCTCCCTGCAGAGACAATTTTTCCTGCCCCTCCTGTCCTTCACTCGCACACCTCTTCCCCAAGGACCACAAAGCACCACCTTGCTGGGTGCCAACCTGAGAGATCCTGACTGCACATGAGGAAGCCCTGAGGGACATCATCACGTGCTGATATTCACCTGGCAGCCACGAGTCAAGAGCGATGTCCTGGCCCTTCACATCCCCCCGGCCATGACGGAGCAGCCGAGAGCTGTACAGTGCTGTCGGTCACAGAGAGCAAGATGACAGCTATTGATTGCTCACATTTTTCCCCCAACCTCCCCTCTCCTTGTGCCTTGCCAGCTCACTTCACCCTTCCTCACAGCAGGCTGAAGCCACTTCACATCCTGCTGGCTTTATTTCAACTGTTTTGACACAACACAGTTTCTCCCGCTTCTAACCGTGCATTTCCTGGCATGATCCCCATTGGAAACCTCAAGTTCTGATAACACTCGATGACCTTTCCTTTATTATTTCCCACGACGCTCTTCGGTCCCTGAGAGGTTCTAAAATTGGGATTTGCCTTCCTGGAAAGCCAGACACTCGGGGTGAATGACTCAGGAGCCTTGGCATGTGGCTCCAACAGCCCAGGATACAAAGGCAGTACCTTCCCCCTCACGCAGTGGATCCAACAGTAGGAAGTATTATTTTTCAGGGCTGTGCACAGTGATTTCCTAGAAAAGCAACAAAAATGCCACATGTGTTTGTGTTTCCATGTGAATTCAGCACAAGGAAATCCACACAGGCCACATGCGGTTTAGAAATTGTAGGTGTTGTGAGCCTTGCGTCTGCATAATGTCTTGCCCTTGGTATGCAGTAAACATTCCACATCTTTAGGGGAAACTCCCACATAGCCAGCAGAAGGAGGGCTTTTAAAACCCCAGATCCCAACTTCAGCGCAAAGGCACGAGCAGACAATAAATTTTCCATCTGCGAAGGAAGCGTCCAATTTCACCCGATTATTTTGATACGCGGCTTTAACGAGGCGATTGTGCAAGAGCAATCACAGATGGACAAAAGGGGAAAAAAAAGAAAGAAAGAGGCTCAGCAACATGCGAACTCTGAAGAGAGAAGGATGCCTTAGCGTGAAGGCTCTGCCAACGACCAGGTCACACTGCAGAAGTCAACGGGGCCAGATTTCTACCCAGCGTTACAGCTCACAATCAGAGCCTTGTTCGGAAAGAAAAATCAGCTCTTATCTCACTACCATAAAAGCCAATATAACAGAGCACTCAGCTTGGAGCATGATACTGAGCAGTTGCTAAACCATATCCTCCATGCCAGAAGAAACCCTGTGGGTACTGACTCTGGGATAAATTTCTGCCTGTCACATGGGACCATGAGTGTCTTTGTTCCTCTGCAATACCCCTCTGAGATATTGAGGGTGGATGTCCCAACATTGGTTTTTCCCCCCCACTTTATATTTAATTTTAAGAAAACATTTCCTAAATAATGACTAAAAAGTCAGGTTGCTAATGCAGAATAAATCAATCTGAAACACAAAGGATGTCAGGAGTATTTGAACTGAAGCAAGAATGTCTCCACTGAATCAACCCAAATGTTCCCTTAGATTTTCTGCTGAAGAAAAATAAAAATTTTGATTCAAGCCTGAATCAAGATTGAAAATCTAACATCAGCACACAGCAGATGTACAGGCCAACACCTGAACAGCACACACCTCATTCCTTATTCATCCCATCGATTCCAAAAGGGCAGAACAGTTGTGGAGGCTCCAAAACCACTGGAGACCAGAAAGGTATCAGAGCTCCTCCAGCTTCCCCAAGTGTACAGACAACCCCGACATTTTGGGCCAGGGAGAGCAAGACACCACAGAAATTCCCACTGCAGTATTACTGGGGGGGAAGAAAAGCATGTGTGGTTCATAGAACCATTAAGGTTAGAAAAGACCTCCAAGATCATCCAGTCACCATTCAACACACCTTTGAGGGACGAGTCATGTGGGGAAACATTGTTTGAGGAATGATTAAAAATAAAAAAAAAAAAAAGAAAAAAAAGAAAGAGCCATGAGGTCATTTATATTGATTTCAGGCTGAACTTTGTAGATTAATTATGGAGGAAAAAATAGGTACTGACAGCTTGATGTTGACTTTTAAGCTGGTTATTAGAACAAAGCAAGCCAAGCGTGATCTTTAGAGGAAATAGTTTCTGATAGGGTCCTGGTGCTATGTTTCTTAGGTAACTGGACTCTGGCCAAACCATCTGGCTCTTCTGCATTTCATTCTAACAAAGAGGACTTCACAAAGCCTGGAAGAAAACACTGTACACAAGAAATGTAAGAATCACGCTCAGGAGTGTGCCATTCAGGGAGATATTTGATACATTTTAGAAGGATTTAGAGGGAAGAAGGTAGGGAAATTAAAAACAAATACTGAAAAAACTGCTTATACCGGAGGAAAAAGCAGGACAGTCCCTGCATTGTGATGCTGTGAGGGTTTGCATTATTTGATCCTATGGAGGAAACAAGCACCTTACTATGGAAAGAGAAAGCCTCTTTCTCCTGGGGCAGAGGAGAACAGCAGACTCAGGGTCACAGTTCCTGAAACAGCACTTTGGCTCAGTTTTGAAGAAACCAAACCAGAGGGCACCTTGCCTGCCTTCTTTCCACCAAAACTAATGAACAGCCATTTAAACTTGAACACAATTATGGTTTCCTCTGATGCAGACACCGAAGAAAAGCATCCCCAACCCAAACCACAGCCTGCTTATCTCCAACCTGTTCAGCATCAGGGAGACACACAGGTTTTCCTCAAAGTCCCCACACTTCAGTCCACTTAACCCACTGCCTGTCATCTTGGCAGCTAAAGCAAAACTGGATTCATAGGGATGTCCATTGTGGGGAACAAGAATGTAACTCTGTCCTCATTTACTCATTTTTAGCAGCGTCAGCACATGCAGAACTCCAAGTCTTATATGACAAACCTGTGCCGAACTGACAACCACAGAATATTTGGCAGGGAAGAGGGATAATTAGGATTCTAAGCAGATGCTCCTAAACTGCTCTCCAAGGCAGGTGGGAGCTTACTGACAAATTCCTTGAGTTCATATGGGTGTCAGAGAAGTTTCTCCCTGTCTCAGGCCAGCCAAGTGCTCTGTCACGTCCTGCACAGCAAAGTAACAGAGTGTCTCCCCTCTTCATCAGCCAGGCAGAGGATCAAAGAAAGACAGGACGCAGCAAAGAGAGGCTGACCTTTGCCAGCTCTTAGGCATCCTGTGATATCTCATTTCTCTGTCAAGGCTCATCTGTTTTCATTCAGGTTCCTACCTGTGCTGGATTTGTGGCAGATGTTCCCATGCAGACAACACCCTTGGCTTGTTGAAGTGACCCATTGTGCAAGGACAGAGTGTCTGCTCCCAACAGGACAGGCAAGAGCCTGCAGGACAAAGTCTGGGTGTTCCAAAGGAGCCACAGGATTTGTCCTGCAGATGAAGGAGTAAAGCCTCTCTGGGCCACAGTCCAGGAGAGTTAGTGATCTCCCAGCTGTGTATATGTGTATGCAAATTTAAACACTTTTAACACTGTGAAATAGGCACCTTTTGTGCCTAATAGTTATTCTTGGAGCTTCCCGTTTTCATTGTCTCAGGAATCTTTTACTGAACTGAGCACTTACAGTGTTATGCCAACGAGTTGAGTTAAATAAACAGCTCTGACCCCATCCTCAAGCTTCCCTTTGCTTTTTCTCCTCTTCCAGCCTCCCAGCAACACCAGGGATTACCCTCTGCTCCCGGCTGTTCGGGCAGATAGACAAAGTACCCTGCCAGCATCCAGCACCCTCCACGTGAGCAAGAATGTTAAACTGCTGTATCCAAAAGGAACGACAGAGCACATTATCACAGTTAAAGCCAACGAGCACTTAGCCATGGGCTGTGCTCCTCCAGTGCCTTGGGCAGCTCTGTGCCACCACTGCCCAGGGAGGGCCACAGAAACACCCGTCACCACCTCTCCTCTTTTCCATGTCCCAGCTCCCCACTTCATTTTGATCTCAGCAAAACTGCTCCTTTGCTGCTCACTTGCATTGTGAACTCTGCAAGGGTCTGCAAGGAACTGAATTTCTTCCACTTCACCTGGAGTGAGGGTAAAAACGAAAGGCAAAACTTTTTGCCTTATCCAGGAGCTTTTTCTCTGGATGAGTGGTCTCAAAGGTGCTGACAGTAAGTGAATCAACTTTTCACTTTGCGCTTTTTCAGCTTTGGCTCTCCTAAAACCATCTTTTCCCTCAAATGAAAATGTGCATGAACATTTTCTTTGGTCTTAATATAAACGACTGACATACAGAGTGAACCAATTTAATGGATATTTAGTGCCAAAAGGAGCTGGTCCCCTCACTCATGATCCCCTATTTATCCTCTCTGCCATGTCTCTGATGCTCAGCAGACTCTGCACCGAACCCCAAATACAGCAAACCTGCTTCTCACAGGTTATCAAGGTGCATCTTTCCAGCACAAGGTCTGCCAAGAGCCAGGACCTGTGCCAGGGAGGCAATGGGAAGACACAGCTGGAAGCAGGGAGAAGATAAAACAGTTCTCTGCTGCCAGGAGGAAGAAACCATCTTAACTGTGGCTTCTATAATTCACCCTCTTGACTCTGGCTACCAAGATGTGACTGAAGTAAAGCAGAAGACAGTGAACAGGGTTGGAACCCATGCACCTCCTGACTATATGGTACAGCAATTCTACTCCCCTTTGAAACCTAACTTTGCTCCCCCCCACCAAATTTCTCTGAGAAACGGGGCGAGACATTGCATTTCATATTTTCTGTCCTCTCTCCCCTCCTGCTGCTAATGATTTGATGGCAGAAATTTTCAAAAGCACCCAGGAAATGTATTTGCCTGATTTCTAATGGGAATAAAGTATCAAAAGCCCCTTTGGCTGCATCACCATAACAGCCCATATATGCAGCCTGCCATAAAGAAATAACAGCTATTTACTGAGTGATATAAAGATTAGTTTAATGCTATAAATACTTCCAAACATTGTTGAAGCATTAACTAATCCACTCTCACAGCAGCTCCTTGTGGCAAATAGACCATTCTTTCTATGTTGAAGGGGGGTTAGAGCAGAGATTTCTTTATATGTGCAGCAGCATCTCCTGACAGTGGCTCTGAAACTATCAGTGCTATCAGAGACCCACTTTGGGGAAGGACCAGGTTCTGGTGTGAGGGCTCATATAAACACACCTCAACTGGATACTCCTTAAGGAGGGTATGGGGACTTTTTCACATAGATCCAGACAGTTACTTTCCACTGAGAGGAAGCAGCCATTTAATCACAGTCAATTTTTCTGAAACAATCATAATTTTGCTCTTTTTCACTGGACGGCTGTGATTAAAAGATGAGAGGGACCAATATCAGAAAACAGGCCCTTGAATTCAGCCAAAATATAAGATACAGTAATTGATAGTAAAAAATTGCTTTCTACAGATACTTCAGACTGCCTTTCACAATTATTTTGGTCTATGGTGGTTTAATCACCCTGAAACTACTCTGGTGACCTGCTTTGGAAGAGGTAGGTTTAAGTACCAGTGTAATACATCTTCACTTGTTTATCCTTAGATTTTAGGAAACAACTACCTATAGAAACAACCTATTTTTTTATCTGGAAAGTCAGAAAAAAAGGTTATAAACCTAAAAAAGGTTCCACCCAACCAAACATTATATATATCTCAAAAAAAAAAAATACATAAAGACACCTATAAGGCTCAAAGGGCAAAGCATCCTGCTGCTGTAAATCAGTTGGGACCAGTTTCTCCCTTTCCAGCTGGCTACACATCTTCTGGGCATCCTGGTATCCAAGGGCAGCTGCCTCTTTGCTTGGAAGCAAGACCTGCCATGCACACATCAGCAAACTGCCCACTTCTTGGAGGATGACCCCCAAAACCTCTGCTGTGGAAGACTTGTTCAAGGCAAGAAAGGAAAAGCTGGTGGAAAGGGGGATGAGGAAGCAGTGAAGGAAGCTGTCTGTTAGCAGCACACCCTGTAGGCAGCAAAGGGTCACTCACTTTGTACCTTCTGTTTGGCCTCCAGATTAGAAACCCAGAGGCCTGGCTTCCCTTAGAATAAAGCTCCCACTCATCTTTTGGAAAACTATCTCCAGATCCTTTCATGTGCCACAGTGAATCCCATCACGTGTGGTGAGGGTTCTGCCTGCACATCAGGAGAAGGTGGCTCTCACCACACCTGGGACTGTCAGGCATTTGCAAACCCCCTGTGTGAGAGGCTGCAAACTGAGCAAGAGCTCAGCAAATGGAGCCAGGCTGGAAGAGGCTTGAGGCTGAGGGATACCTGTGGCTCTCTGGGACATCTGGCCCTCAGGGGTGCCTGTTCCTCCCAGCCTTGAGAAGGAAGCACAAGAAAAGCACACCAGGAAAGACTGCATGAGAAGTAAAAGCAGCCCTGGGGACAGTCCCCTGTTGGGTTTACCCTTGGCTAAATAAGATTCATTTTCAATCATAATGGGAGAGGTGAACCCTTCTGGGGCACTCTGTCCCTCCTGGGCCTGCTCCCCATGGTCCTACCAGGACACAGCCCCCAGGTCCTGGCAGCAGGACACAGCACTGAGCCATTTCACTTTGGTTCCCTACTTACAAACCAGCAAGGGACGCAGTTTCCCTCCCCAGCAGGGATTTGGATAAGCCATATCGAACTTCGCTTCTTAAAATTAAAGGTGACAAACACTGCTACGCTGCACACCCCAGGGTAAACATCTGCCCACACACATCATCCCTCTAATATTTCTCATTTTAGACCCAAATCTACTTGCGTTTATCACAAGTTGCCACTCTCTCCCTCTCCTTGTGAAAATTACAGGCAGGAGATAAAACTAACTCCGGGCTGAGGTTGTGCTGAATGCTGCTCCCATGCAGGGTAGAGGAGATTCCCACTGCTGGGAACATCTGTTATTTTGGATTAGCTACAGAAATATCTCTAATTCTTTCTGCACTGGTCACATCAGACCAAGGTAAAGGCAGGGGTTCTGCAGAGAGCAAGGCAGGGTGGGAAGCACCTTGCCAGTCCAGCTAGCAGGACACTGGTGTTGTTAGCAGGTGAGAGCCTGCTTATTCTTTGCTCTTCTCTCTCTGAGATGGGAATCTGGTGCTAAGCTCAGCCAAGTGGCAGCAAAGAAGCATCAAAGTCCTGGAGAGAACCATCTGCTGCACTCCAACAGGAGCAAGTGACATCCCCTGGACAGGCTCAGCTGCGCTGGGCAGAGGTGGGAAGAGGCCAGTGCAGTTCTGGACCTTTTCTCAGCTCGCTCAGTTATTCCTCTGAGCTCAGACCAAGGTCATGGTCATGGACAAGGCTTTCAGCCCCCTGCTTTTCTTGGGAGCCCTTGTTGTGTAACACAAGTCCCACCACTGCACAATAACCCTGTACAGTTACACTGTCTGCTCCTCTACCTGCCCAGCTCTGCACCCAGCTGTCCACACTGGGTTACCAAGCAGCAGGATGTCCACCTCTGAGGGAATACAGGAACATGGACTACCTTTGTCCTGGTGGGGGCTGTCAACCACCCAGGTCCCACAGGCTGCTGGGAGCACCCCCACTGAACCATCCCCAGAACCTGCTGTGGATCTGCCAGCAAAGACAGATATGAAAAAACATCTCTGACTTTAAACAAACCCACAATTCAACAAACGCACTGAAATACTTTTGTTAAACACTGAATGGGGGGAAAGGAAAAAAAATGCTTTGAAATTCCTATTTTGACATTTTTAAAGTAATGAGTCACCAGGAATACTTTGGGGTATTTATAAAAATCTTTGTTTAAACACAGGTTATAATTAGAGTTAAGGTGTTTATTTAAAATGAGGATTGAGAGGGTTGGGATCTGCAATTTCTGATTTGGTTGTTGCTGTAGAGGGGCTTTGGGGGGAAATTTTGAGTTTGTATCCAGGTTCATGAAAAAGAGAGAGAGGGAAAAAAGACACTGACTTAATTATTTTCCACAGGCCCAAACCACTAACCCTGAGCATCTCTCCTCACCACCTCCATTGCTTATATTTCCCCATCCAAACCACCGTGTATCAAGCAAGCTTATGTCCACAGTCAGCTAATTAAGGTTACAGAGGCCTAGGTTTAAGGAGAGGGGAAAAAAACCCTACACTAAAGGTTGCAAACAATGAAACCCCAATGGGAACAGAGTCTGGAAAATTCACTCTCACACTGGCCAAGAGCTGTCCCCTTGTGCAAACTTTCTGGAGCAGACGAGGCACGTGGTGGAGACAAAGGCAAGAAATCGGGTCTCTGTTTGAGGGATGGGACAAACAGCTAATACAGGACTCCAGGCAGGTACATCTGCTCCAAACACAACCAGATCTACCAGTCTCAGACCAGCGTGTTCTGAAATCAAAGCCCATCTGTCTGCAGAAAGAACCATGTTATCTGTGAGGAGTCGAACGCCAGAGCTCACTGATGCTCCCGGGGGATAGCCGAGGGATACAGCTTTGGCACTTATCTTGTCACTTCCATGTGGAAATTATAAATCCAGTTGGTTGGATTTACGTCTGCCACCTGGCTCTCTGGAGGTGAAGGGGTGGGATCTTGTCAGGAATATCAGCTGGGAACGCAGATTTAGCTCCAGAGGAGTGAGCAAGCAAGCATTTGGGCTGTGCTGCCTCTGGGCTTGGAGCAGTTTCAACCAGCCCTCCAAAAGCAGTAGGAAGTGTCAGAGTCCAGCCCAGTGGAGAACACAAACATTTGAGTAAAGCAATCCCAGGAATTGAGGCAAAAGGACGGCAGGGCTGGTATTAGAGCAGGGCAGGAAACAATGTTATCATCCAAGGAGAATGTGGTATTTTGCAATGTTTTCTTGTCCAAGATCAGCGCAAAAAGTCTTAGTAAGAGCTTTTGGCAAACCAAGTTTAAAAAAAAAAAACAAACCTCAAGATATTATTTTAAGCATTCAATCTGTACAGCCCTCTCTTCCTAATTTGCTCTTGAATTTAAAGGAGAGAAGAACCATTTTAACTCATAATTTGTCAGTTTTCTCAGCGCTACACAATACAAACAAACAAACAAATTTAAAAAAAAAAATAAAATCAGTCCTGACTCTTANTCTTACAGGCATCTCCCTGCCCAGGGTATCACCTGCATCCATTGGAGTCTGCTTTTCCTGGCCAGGGATAATAATTCTGCACCCACCTCAGGGCAGAGTGCATCCTTTCCTTCCCTTCCCTCTGCTCAGCAAAGGGAATAACTGGTTAGAAAACCACCCATGAAAAACAAGCAGGAACCACAGGCTTTTGGCTAGAATGAAGCCAGGCAAGCCATATCTGTAACACAGCTGGAAATTACTCCAGAGCTGCACATCTGCAGATTTACTGTTGCACCCTAATCCAGAACCCCCCCAGCTATTGTGATTAAGTGCCTATGGGACCTGCCAAGGAATGTAATAAATTCATGGACAAAAAAAGCAAAATACAGTATCTGGAACCGAAAAGCCTCATGGAGGTCCTGAGTTACAATGTTATACCCTGATATTAAAGAAATCCTTTTCCCTTACCTGTTTCTAGCCCCACATTTCTGCCCAGTTCTGTGACAATCTTCAAACAAAAGTCACGACACTCGTATGATTTCCCTACCCTTCCCACCTCTGCTAACTGACTCAGCTTGCGCCTGGTTGTAGCTCTGGATCATTATTTCTCAGTGTGAAGCCACATACATTTTGATTTAGACAACACAAAGACAAACTGGAAGCATCCTGTGTTTCTCTAACAAAGCGAGGTAACCCTCCTACACTGCACTAAGGAAAACACAATAAATGTTGAACTCAAATCTGTGGGGTTTTTCCTCTCACATATAGCAGACCCTTCACCTTCCCAAGGAAGGGGCAACATTGCCCTCAACAGCAACTCAAACTTTTATCAGACAAGAAACTCCAGGGGCTGGTGGTGCAAGACCCTCACAGGGATATTAACTCCATCACTTCAGGGACAGAGCAGCCCTTTCCATAGGTTGTAACCAGCAATACCAAAAGAGCAAACAACAGGGAGTTATGGTTGCACCATGGAGGCAGGTTTGTACCTCAGCTGGCAGGAGGGGCTAAGGCAGAAGCTGGAGCTGCCAAGCCTGGGAGATTCCTCAGTGGCCGAGATGTGGACTGGCATTATTGAGTGATGATTGTGACAGAGCTGCCACGGTGAGGTGGAGCAGGGACAGCTGCTCAGAGGAGGCAAGTGAGGATGGCAGGAGCTCAGGAAAGAAGTAGTTCTGAACTGAGTCAGACCAGATAACTTAAAGAAAGCATTTTTGAGAGGCACTCACAAACACCCCTTTTTAAGAAGAGGAAAAAAAATAAACAGAGTTGAATCCTACGCAGCAATAAATCCCTCAGTGACTGGCTAACCCTCTGTGCAGACAGGCAGACTGACAGACAACAGCAGAGAGATAACCTGAGATCAAGGAGAGCTCTCACTGTCCAGGGAACCAGCTCTGCACCAGCCAAAATTCATGCTCTCCATTCAAGCCCCAGGCCTGGGGCTCTTACCACAGTGACTTCTCCAGAAAGAAAACAAATTTCTCTGCTTTACAGCCACAGAAACAAACCCCAAACCTATTCACCCTAAAGATTAGTCACAATAGGAAAATTAGATTAAAAGCTGTTGGCTGCTGAGGGCCCCAGCTCAGGGCTGCTGGGTCCCTGTGAGCTGCAGCAGTTGGAACAGAAATCAGAAGAGCACATTGGCCCCAAAAATGCATTTACTCTTTCTTGCACATAGTCCAGAATCTGCAAAATCAGTGCAAAGCTGCAAAATGGCTGTTCTCACCCCACCCCTGCTCCAGCAGACCTGCAAGCAGGCCGAAAGATGTACTGGCATCAGCATAATGGGAAGGGATACAGGTCTTCAAGGGCTGTGAAAACCTGCTGCAGCTAAAATCCAGCCCACACTGACACACGGTGCTGCATCAGGGCTCCTGACATTCTCTCCACCAGCCACGCTGCCAGGGTAGCCTTTTCCAAACGAGATTTCCACCCTATCCATTTCGATAACACAGCCTGTACCCTTGGGAAGAAGGGGGAAAATGAAAAGCAGGAAGATCAAAGCTCTGCAAGTCCATAATATTTTATTAGTTCCTTCCATCTGTCACGCACCAATGACTCCTCGGGAAATAAGCCCCCTCTGGAGAACCGCTACCTTTTCCGTCCTGACTCGGGCTTGTGAGCAGCCGCTATTGTGAGCCTTTATTGGTTATTTGTTCCGTCTGAACGAGTTTCGGCTCCTCATTCACAAACCAGCCTCTGCTCCTTGAATCGGAGGGAGGGCGCGGAAGGGGGAGGGAGGGAAGGAGGGAGGGAGAGAGGGAGGAGGATCTTGCTGCGCTTCTGTTATCTCTTTCACGCTCCGCTCGGGTGCTTTCTGCATCAATGGAGACCTCGGGAATCCTCGGGCTTTGTTCTCTTGTGCACGCGGGGGCTTTTCCTGCTAAAATAGCAGGTAGCAGCACTAACCCCGAGCACATACAATCACCCGAATCCATCTGCCGGGGCGAGAGAAAGACGCGACATGCTGCTTCTGGAGAAAGAAAAGCACTTTGGGGGAGCAGGGAGAGAGGAGGGGAAGGAACCAGATTTCCTGAACACCTCTGAATAAGGCGGAGCAGAGGGGGATTTTTATAATGGAGAAAACTGCCTTGTTCCAGTATTATCAGGATGCAAATGGAGGAATTTGAAAGGCTGATTGCACAGTCTGTTGGTGGGTAAACTCCATAAGATGCTGTGCTATGGAAACGGAAGGGCTCCCACACCCATTCATGGCCCTTCCCACTCTAAAGGCACTGCAGGCAAGCACTGTCCTGCTTTGTCCAGAGCTGTGAGGTCCCTTCACAAGCACATGATGGGAATAGACTTCCATCACCCTGACTTTTACCATCAATTAAGGATGCCCTAAATGCAGGCATCTTAAAGTGTTCAAGCCCCCGATCCCACTCAACAAAATCAACTCAAGCATTCAAAAATCGCTTTCAACTCCTGGTTTTGGGAGGGTTTGACCTTGTTTCAGTGAAATCAAGCTCCTTGACTGAACACAGGCTCAAGCAAATCAATAACCTTTTGTACTGAAGGCTCTCAGGACACCAGGCCCCAGCCAGGTCAGCCTGCCCTGGGCACACATCCCACAGTTACACGGGTGGGTACATGCAGACACGTTGCTCCCATCTGTGATTTTCCTACGTGGCTCTTTTGGTGTAGCTGCAGCTCCTCAGTGAATGATAAGCCTGCTCCTTTCTTCATCAGGGCTTTTGTTAGTGCACTGCTGGTGGCTTTGCCTGAACGGTACCCACTGTGCTCAGCACCACGCTGGGTAACGGTTGGCTCCGAAAAGGAAATTGCTCCTGCTCCTTCACCCTGGAGAAAGCTGCCTGCACTCATCAGCTGCTGCTTTCCTCTGACCCACAGCTCCCTCTTACCCTGCTCCATCTGTCTGTAGTTCGGGGTTTGCACTTCATCCGGCCTGGAATTGCCTTTGACAGCCACTACAGACGTTCAGATGTGGTATTGGCTGGTATTTGGCTGGCCCAAGCTTCTCAATGGCAGAGCAGGTAGAGTAGCTCTCCCTGCCATTGCCAGCCCTCATTCTCCAGGGCCCCTGAAACATCTTTTCCTGGTCCCATGGTGAGTCAAGACCATATGGAACTTGCAGAAAACCCTGAGGCCATATTACCTGCTTCAGAAAGTCCTACTCACAGTGCCCTGGGCCTGGACTGCACACGGCAGAACAGAACCCCTGTTTGTACAAGGCCTCATGCACAGAACCAGATTAGTTGGGTAACCTCTTTGGTCTACCTGAGAAGCATGATATGAGGTACAACATGCTGGAATTACTGCACATGATCTCCACCTCCAAAACAAAAGGGAAGACCTAGTAATGGATTATGGGAAAGACAAATATTTTCCTTATTTGATCCCAGAAGCATGTTTCCCCTTATTTAATAGGACACTAAACCCAAAGCACACCCCTGGATGTCCTTCCTTTCTTGGGGTTATTTCACTCGGACTACTACCAGCTGGGCATCCCCAAGAGGACAATTTTAGGGTTAGTGTCCCTGCCACTCTTCCCTTCTGACACGTGGGCACCTGTATAGAAAGGAGCCACAACACCTTCCACACAAAAGTCCTTGGGAAGTAAATAATTAAAGCAAAGGATTTTGAAACCAGCACTTAACTGAACTCTCCCTTCCCTAAAGCTTCCCCGCTCTCACACAGTGATTTCAGAGGCCAACTTCCTTCAGATATCATTTGGCATCACTGCACTGCTTGTGCTCACCTGCTTCCCCCTCTATCACAGGTATCAGCTGCTCAAAGCACCTATGACAAAGCACTTATCTCTAGCTGGTCTTCTCTTTCAAGTGTGGTTTGTTTTTATTTTCCTCTATTTCCTCCTTCCTCTGTTAACCGCACAGCGTTCACAGGACATGGGGCAGCTCCAACACCGCCCTGGCACGTCCATTTTACCACAGTTATTTCCTGATCCTGGTGGTTCTGGATGGTAAGTGACAACAAGTCACTTATCCATCACTGCTTCACAAAACTGTGCAATAAGCTTTCAAAAATCAGCACTAGTTGCCACCACAATCATTGCTTTACAGAACAACAGCAATACTGCAAACATTCATTCCTCTGTCCTAGCCCAAAGGATCTGAACAGTTCATTGTATGCCAGAAGCAAGGGGAGAAAGACACCTCAGCAAAAGTGGGAGTTAGATGAAAGTCCTCTGCTCCCAGCCTTCAAGCAATTGTTCTCCCCACCAGTAAGTGTATCAGGATTTTGAGGCTCATCCATTCCTTCAGCAGAAAAGAAGCAAACCAACTTGTGCAAAATTTCAGTGTGCCCTGCAGATCTCAGAGCAACATTATGAGCCACAAAGCAATACAGAAAAAGAATTTTAAGCCTTCTCTGGCCTGCAGTGCACCAGCTGCAGTCTTGTCTCAGAAGAATAGCAGGCTGGCCTGAACATCAGAGTGGATTATTGTCCTGAGGGTGCAAAGTCAGAGATGAGGCTGCCGCGCGTCATTAAACAAACAGATGGAGAGACAGCCCCAGAGGCTCCGACGGAGCCTGATGCTTTCTGGCTCTGAGTGTACTTGTTCCGGGAGCAGGAGTGGCTCCAGAGCACTCTGTGAAAGAAAGAGATACAGCCATGGGCTGCAGCCTCAGAGACTCGAGCTCATTGATGAAGGAGAACAGAGGCGAGAAGGGGACAGAGGCCTTTTCCTTACAAGAAGCTCCTGGGGAGCAAGGATGACACGGTGCTCTGCTGTGTTCAGAGGGAATCCAAACTGCCCAGACCGGGCTCACAGGTGGTTTGCTGAAGGGATGACAAGGAACACCCTCAGGTCCTCAGGTACCAGATTTTTGGAACTAGAAGCTGCAGCTCTCAGGGGGTGCATTTCTTATAATTTTGCTTCGTAGGTCTCAAATTCTAAAGAAAGTTTTAAGATGAGAGAAATGTAAATGACAGCTGTGTTTGTCGGAATGTCTCCATTGCTCACTAGAGTTCACTTATATTTTCATATATATAAGCAAATAGTGCAGTTCTTCCCAAACAGGGTAGAAGACCAGGTAGTTTTTGGGAACAAAACTGCTGCAGCTTCATCAGCATTAGGACAACAGAGTGACTTGGTGCAGCACAGCTGGACATCCAGGCCCTTTGCAACCCAGCACGTTCTGGAGCTGCCAGAAAACGCTGCTGTGCTTCATGCCCCTTTTCCACATTCTTTCTTCCACCATATACTTGTTGGACAGCAAGAACTCCAGTCACAGCAGGAATGCACAGAAAGCAATCCCCCATCTCACTTAGCAGCAACTCTCCAGCATACTCCCAGTGCAGGGAGCAAGACGAAGCAGGACCACCTCCTCTACACCAGGTCTTCCCTTTCCTGAGAGAAGTGGAGGAAGGAAGATGAAACCAGGCCATTCCTCTTCCATCCTGAAAATAACAATCACTAGAGCAAGCCTGCTAAGGAGGATCAAGCTTGTTCCTTCCAAATGTCTTCCTGCAGCTGCCTTGTAGTTTCTCTCCTTCTATGTTACCCAAAGGTACAAATCAAACAAGAAAGAATGATGCAGCTTCTTTGCACACTCACATCTATCAACATTATCAGCCAGGCAGTGGGCCCTGCTGTGAGTAGGGGATTGGACTAAAAGAACTCCAGAAGTCAGTTCCCACCTGAATAATTCTGTATTTCTATGACATTCCAGAACTAAAGCCAAATCAAAAATAAACCCGTCCCCACATAGTTTTTGCTTCTCTTCTGACTACAATCATTAGTTAGGACCTTTCTGTAAGTTCTCCTGGATTTCCTGTTTTGACCTTCAGGGTTCAATCCCAGAGGATTCAAAGGAGGTCTTGCATGATCCAGGCAAACCAGGCTTCTGAAAGAGGACGAATAACTTGTTTTATCCTAAATCCTGTTCCTTCTGCAGAGAAATGGAAGCCACATCCTCCACTGAAGCATCTCACAACCAGACCTTGCTTCTAACGTATCTGGAAGCCTGCTCAGGTCAGGACTTTGGGAGGATGCTTACATCCTGCAAGTATAAAAGCAGTTACCTGACAGCCCAGTGAGATGGAACTAAGCAAAGTTTTCTTCCAATCTTTTATTCAACATGAGTAAGTGCATGACCTCCAGTGCCAGAGAAATCTCATGACTACACTCTGAAAAAGTGCCTGCTTCAATAGATGCTGCAATTTTAGAAACAGAGGAAGAGTACAGTGCTCTGGAGCTCTACTGGTGGGGATGATGCAGCCCATAACCTGCCAGAGAGACATTTTTAAATGGAAGCATCCTGTTTACCTGGGGGAGAATGATGTCATCCACCTACCCACTTCTTAGCAGCTTTTGTCATGGTTAGAAACCAAGCGGTATCTCTGGGATGGCAGGAACTTTTCATGGAATTGTTCTGGTTGAATTTGTGCTAAGCTGGTATTAATATCAGTTCCTTTATCTCCATTTCTGAAAGAGGCTCAAACCATTAACAGCTCCGGTAATGATTCATGGGTTTAAATTCCTAAACCTTTTGAGAACAGGAAATTAAAGCCAAGATGAACAATACCCGCAGATTAAATATATTTAACTGCTGTGTTTCTTGTTGAGAAACTCAGAGAACTGTTTAGTGGTGCTTTTCATGTGGCTGCCCCATGTGGCAATGATGGCAGCTTGCGTCTGAAGTCAAAATGGCAAAGTAAAGGGGGAATGCAAGAAGACATTTTATTGTTTCCCTCGCACTTTCTGCTCTCCAGCAGAGCTCCTCCAGGCAGCAGCTTCTCTCCAGCCTTCTCAGCACCAGATAAAAAAACAACTAAAGGAACTGCCCCGCATTACATGGTAGGGCACAAGGCACGAGGTGGGGGAATCCACCCTTCTGTGGGCAAGTTCTTCCATGGGGAAGACTAAGAATGTTTGCAGAAGAGGGTCACCTTCACTCCAGGTGGGCAGAAAAAAGCTGGTCTCCACCATGCACCAGCTGCAGCAGCTGCTCCCTGGGAGAGAACCAGCAAAAGCACGCAGTTCCCAGCATCTCCCTCTTCTTTTTGGGCTGAGGCATCCTCTTCTGCATTTCATCCATGACTGTGTAGAGTCAGGAATCAAAAACATCCCTCGGAGCCCCGGTTCAGTGCCCTGGCTGCGAGGTCCCTGCTCATCCGCTCTCTCGGGGCTGCTTGTTGACAGCTGTTTCATAGAGCCAAGGATCCCAGCTCTTTGTTTTCCCCTCCTTCATTAGCTAAACAAACAATGACACCATATAAAATACCACCCGGCTTGTCCGTCTGGGAGACATAAACCCCTGCAAAACTATCTTGGAGACAGTTTTAGAAAGAGGCTGTGCCTCTGCCAAACATGAGCACTCAGCTCCAGTTCTTGGAGAGCCAGCAGCACTCTGAGCTGAGCCTACCGTGAGAGCAGCTCCAACAGGGAGCTCACGAGGACAGAGCATGGTCAGAGAGACACCAGGGACCTGAGCTATCAAACTGCTAAGGCTTACAACTGAAAAGGCTGCTCATAATCGAAACACCAGCACCAAGTAATTCTTTGGGAATAAATTTGGGCTATAGATATTACCTCAGTCTTGAAGTCCTGACAGAAGACTTTATAAGGACATTTAAGACAAACACCATAAAGTTGACTGGGTGGGAAACACATTTCCCTGTGACTTTCAGCACCAGGTGTTAAACCTAAGCTGCCATGGAAGACCAAGGCTGCAGAAAAACACAGGAAGAAAGGCATCTGGATGGAGAAATCCCTTCCCCACATTTCCATCAGTCACCCCATGCACTCAGCCAGGAAGGAGTCACAGCTCCAGGACCCACCAGGAGCCTGGGCAGATGCAGGCAGTGGATGGAACCCAGTGGTACTTGAAGGAGACAACAGGACCACACACTTTACAGCTCTTTGGGGCAGGACTTTCATCCTTTTTGTTCAATTTGCATCAAATCCTCTGTAACAGAGGCACCAAGCAGAGAAGCCAGTTGCCCCATCTCACAGAAAGTACTGACAGGGTGAGAAAGTTGCTCAGATGGACTAAACTCATTATCCAAGACAGCCTGCAAGGACTCCCCAGCTACAGAAGAGATCACTCTGTGCGAAGTCCAGAGACACAGCACTGTCCAGCTTTCACCATCAGGGCTGCTTGGGCCAATATTTGTCCCAGCCTGTGCTTCAAGGGAGCCAGCTCTACCACCCACACAAATTCCTGGGAAACTTCTGTTGCTTTCTGATGGGTTTGGATCAGATCTCTGAGGTTAAAGGCAAATGATTTACAAAGGCTAAACACTTGTTCTATCGTATGTAGCAGATTGATTTTGCCCCCATTGAAATGCCCTGACAGACACCACAACCAGTAGCTCTGGCACCATGTGGCCCAAGGCACAACAGCTCACTGTGCAGAAACCAGCTTATCTGCTTATTGGAGACATCTGATGCCTGACTCAGAGCAGTGCACTGTTCAAACCACCCCCACAAGATGCCACCAAGCTAGAAAATTAGACTTCCTATTCACATTTCAATTGAGCTCAAAGCTCTCTCTCTCATCAGAATCGGTGAGAAGTTTTATTTGTCCCTGCTTGGATTCACCAAGTCTGAGAAATCTTTTCAAGATTTGCCTCATGTAACCCTATGTCTCCAGTCTCAGCATTGGTAGCTGGGAAGAAAACACTCAAAATGATTTCTCAGACACTGTCTGATCATTTTTTTAAAGACAAAACCTTTGTCTTTACCTTTGTCCTCCTGCACCATTAACCAAGTGGGCACGTCTTGGCATCCCCTTTGAAGAGCTCATACCATCTGCAGGAGAAACATGAGTGTGCAGAAACACCTCAGTGCCCACTCTGCTCTGTACTGAGTTAGTTTGTGACTCCTCCAAGTTACCCACCTCCTCCCCGAGTTATGCTGCCTCCAAAGGCCTGTTTTGTGGCCCATAACAGGTCTGTGGGCTTCTGACACAAAAAATAATTGTAGTTTACTCTGCTGGTGAGAAGAAAATCGTGGCACATTTTCCTTCATGTGGATTCTTCTCCCTTGCAGAGGCTGGAGTTGGGGGTGGTAAGCCAGTCCTCAGTGTCCTTCTCAGACAAAGCAGAAGGACGTGTCTGATGTGAGTTAGAGCAGCCTATTCAACTCATTCATGCACTTGTCTCAGACAACAAGCTCAAATCCTTCCAAGAAAAGTCACCCAGGAGCACAGAGTTCAAGAGGACTGCTGAGGTGACCCCACGGGCAGCCGCAGCCTCAGCAAGAGATGAAGTGGTTTCAAGTGAGGTCAGTCTAGGGGTGCCCAACCTGCTGGAGAGGCACAGGAGTGCTCTTCAGACTCGAGTGGGACATGTGAGGACCACAGGGAACAAGGGCTCTGCTCAGCAAATTTCAGGAGAAACAAGAGGCGAACTCCAGGCAGGGGAGGACAGCAAGGCTGAGCTTCACCCTGCAGCTGCATTGTCCCTGCTCCCCAGCCCATCCAGCCCTGATACTGTGCTGTTCCCTCCTGAAAACAAGGCAGTCGGGATTATGTCAAGCAGGATGCTATTGTGGAGAAAACTAGACTCAATTTTTCACTGTTGAGCACTTTGTCTTGCAGCTTTGGCTCTATAAAGCAGCAGCACCCCCACTGTGGCCACAGCTTGGCTCTGGTGCAGCTCTGTGGGACCCAGGAGATGACACCCCTGTGGCAAGATCCTGGTGGTACCATGGAACAGCTGGACCTGCCACACTGGTGGGCAAATGGGATGGCTGTGTTCTTCAGACCATAGCCTGAAGAGGCTTCAGGTCCCACGAATTTGGTCATTAAAATCCAAAGGTGCTCAGTTTTCAGCTATTTTTGAAATGTGTTTTAATAAGCTCTCCTCCTCAATAAGTCTTTGTTTGCACAGTGTGTCATTCAACAGGCTTACAGGAAAAGAAAGGCAGCTTAAAACACTCCAGATCTGACTTCCCTCCATCCCTGTAGAACACTTCAGGAATCAATCCTTCCCATGTCATGAACAGTCAGCAGATATGCAGGATTCCTCTGCAGTCAGGACGATAATATACAGCCCCACCATTCCAACAACCTCCTGCCAGCCCATGGCATCCCACCCTGCATTGTTAGCACAGCTGATGCATTATTAGCACAGCTGATGCATTATTAGCACAGTGCTGATGCATTATTAGCACAGTGCTGATGCATTATTAGCACAGTGCTGATGACACTGCTGAGCATCCCTGCCCCTTGCAGCAGATGCCAACTCCATCCATGCACATGAGCATTTCCTACTGCCCTTCACTTCCGAGAGGGTTGCTCCACAAAGCTCAAACATAAATAGATGCTGTGAAACCCAGCTACAGAGAATACCAGTTCTCTTTCTGCTCTAGCTGACTTGCTGTAGGAATAGGGAGTGTATTTGGCAGGAAAACCCAAGAAACTAAACCTATGAATGCAGGAGGCTGCATTCCTTCTTTAAAGGTTCCAGCCCCTTGTATATCCCAGTTACATTGGCTGCTCCTGCAGCTCAGCTACCCAAGGCACCTTCCACAGTCTAATGCAGAAGCAGGCAAAGTGGATTCCATGAAGTCACAAATTTAGGAAAATTTATGGCGTCATCTACAATCAAAACAATCACTTTGAAAACAAGAACCAGGAAACCATTTTCTTCTGGCTGATATTTCCATCAGTCACCAATACTACTTCCTGACTAAACCTGTTTCCAAATCTGGATTTGACTAGTTTGGTCCTTAAAAACAAACAAAAAACCCACTGAAAAAAAACCTAAAAATAAACTCCATTAAACTACTTACAGCATTAGGAAAAAAAAAAAAAAAGAAAAAAAAGCCACTACAAGACAGAAATATGCCCCATTTATCACTTAGCTCCAGATTCTTGGCCAGTCATGAAGACTGACATTTTGAGGTTTAGAAAGAATTCCTTCATTCTCCATGAGAAACCAGCACAAAGCAGATCAACCCACTAAAAAGCTGCAGTATTTTCCTTCCAGTGACATCCAAGGCCGACTGTGAGGGGTGAATATTTACAGCTGTAAGGGTCTCCAGTGTTTCAGAAAGGCTGGGAGAAGAGAAGCAGGTCAAAGTCATCTGTCTCTTCAGCTGGCAGCTCAGTTTTGTCACAGTCTCAATATCTCCATCTTGGCCCATACTCTTAAAAGTTCCATTTTAGTCTCTTCTTCTTTTTTTTGTGCCAGAGTACCATATTGTCTCCTTCTTACCTCAAAGGACAGTACAAATACAGCACTAGAGACACTAAAGACAACTTAATATTCCACATTTTCTCTTCAGATCAGCCATATGGGATTCTCTTGTGTTCACACTGGAGTTCTTTTCCTCCCACCAAATATAGAAATAGCTACTTATGTGCAGAAATACAAATTACAGGATGAATTCTCCAATTCGGGTCCTCTAGCCACATACACAGGGGTTGATTTTGCCTGTGTGTACACACGCTCCTCCAACTCAGCCCACAAACACTACACTTTGCTGAAGTTTCGACATCCCTCTGACCCTACAGTGTGTGTCAGCCCAGCAAATGAGCGTGGGCAGGAAAGCCAAGAAGCAGTTCTGGAAATTTTCATGTGTTTGCTCACATCAAACACTAAACCATCCTCCCTGCCCCTTTTTCTGAGCCTTCAGGAGATGGCCATAGGAAGCTGGCTACTGATGCCCACTCCTGCCAGCACACAGCTCTCTGTCCTGCTCTCCAGCAGCTCCCAGCCCCAGGCACCTCCTCTGCTGGGGGATGCCCAGCCCGGTTAAGGTCCTTCTGGGACTCAGGGTAATGCACCAGAACAAAACACCCCAGCAGTCTTCTGCTCTACTGAGCAGCCACAGGCCACTAAAGCAATAAAACATGTCACACTGAGACACTGTTGGAGCCAAAATGCATGTCAGCGAGTTAAAGGCTTGTTCCTCACACTCAGCATCATCCCCTGCAGCTCCTAAGCTCTCCTAAGAGGAAAGTCAGCTGCAATTCAGAGCACCTGCACTCAAGAGCCCTCATTAACAGCAGTGCTCCTCTTCTCTTTATGGGATGTTGAGGACCACCCTGAGCCTTCAGTGCCAACACTGAAGACAGAGCATCTGAAGCAGACACAAGAATTCACTCAGTGCCAGATCCTCTGTTTCCCAGCAACTGTGCTCTTGCCCTGAGCATGAGGTAGAGGAATCAGGGAGGTTCAGGGCGTTTTGCCAGTCCAAAGTAACTTGCACACCCCTTTCAGTAGCTGAGTATGAGTGAGGAAGCAACTCTACCCCAGCCACAGCTCTGTTCCCGTGGCCAAAGTTACAGCCAGGGCATCATTCCCTGGCTTATGGCAATTCAGCTCCATGCAGTACTTCATGTTTCCTTATGAGCCCACAAACTTGCAGTGATGAGCACAGAACAACTCCATCAACTTCCACCTCCTCCTTCATCCCCTTCCAGAACACTGATGCCATCAGCTAGTCACAGACACAATTTCCTCCTCTTGTCCCCAGGCCACAGCTGTGCTTCTGTGCACAGCCCATTTCCACTCAGGAACAGACTCAGCAGCACTGGGGGAGAGAGAGCACCTTTGCAGACCACAGCTGCTCCACCAGTGCTGGTACCAGTACATGTGCTCTGGGTTTTGGGACAACATCTCATCCCCAAGCCTTTCCTGAAGTTCAGCTCCTTCCTTTCACAAACAGGCAGAACTGCCCACCAATTTGAAGTGGCCAAGACACAACTGATTTTGCACCTGCCTTGTAGAGCTAATTACATGCCACACAGACAGAGCCATGCTTTTCTGACAGCACAGCAGAGCTGCTGCCTGGCTCCAGGCCTCCCTTGCCCCATCCCTACTGAGCAATTCAACTGCTTTTCTTTTCCTAGAGACCCCACTGCTTTTTGGATAAACTACTTTCCATGCACTAGACCAGCACAACCAGGATGGTGAGCATAACAACCCCATACTTACTGTGACTCTCCTGGCCCCAGGTCTCCCCAGGATGAAGGGAAGGTAGAACCAGCCCTCTGCTAAACACAAAAAATCTCCTCCTCTTCCAGCCACTGCTTTATGCTTTACTCTTCAATTTACTCCCAACCCTTGTCCTAAATCAAAGCTCAACTCAGCTCAGGTGCTGAGAGTAACTCACAGTCCCCTTCTGGGAGGTATTTCACTCTTCCAGGTATGTCCTGGCTGTTCCCAGTCTCCCTGAAGCCTTCCAGGCACCTTGCCAAATTTCCCCTTGCCTTGCTGATTACTCAGCCTCCTGTGTCCCTGAGATAACAAACTACACATCCCTGGACCCCTCAACATCAGCCCCCTGTCCCAGCAGAAGGCTGTGGAATAAGCCCAGGGAACTGTAGCTGGAGCAAGGCTTTGCAAGGTGAAGGCAATGGCCCAAGTGGTGCTGAGGCAGAGGCTGCCCATGGCAACATTACTTTCCTCAAAGACTGACCAAACCCAGCTGTCTGAGCAGGACAAGGGCAATCGCCAGGAGCTCACACCTTGTATAAAAATGATTGTTATGTTTTCAGTTGGAAAACTAGAAACCTGTTGAGTACCCTGGTGCAAAGCCTGCATTTTTGTACTCTAAAGGTGCATTTAAATTGTTAACTTTTGACAGTTTCCTAGGAAAAAACACAATTGAAATAAGGACTGTGTTTTGATGGCCTCTATGATTTTTGCAATGCTCTTCACCATAAATCCAACCTTGGGGGTTTGTTTTGCTTCAAAAGCAAAAAGAAAAAGGCAATGAAAACCCCCAGAACTCTCCAAATTCTCCACAAAAGAGAAAATGTGTCTCCTTTCAAGAGGTATCTTTAGCATCCCAAGGGTGCTAAGCCAGGACTGGGCGCTTATGTGATCCCTCCTGTCCATAAGCAGCCACCAGGAGGTTCTGGGGAGACCCTGTCTGCCTCAGAGCAGGATGAGGACATGCTGGCAGGGGCAGGTTTGCAGGCTGTGGCTTCAGACACTTGCAGCATCCTTTGATTGCCAGTGTAACGTGACCCTGATCAAAAATAAGGGTCAGTCTGGCTAAATTAATGGGGAAACCCCCCAATATTTTGTTCCTGATGCAGCAATCGGGAGAGAGGTTTGACTTATCCACTTATCCACTTATCTCAGGTCCATCACTTCGGGCAGAGGGCAGGCTGGGTCCCTCCCTGACTTCCATTCCACTTCTAACCCTCGCAAACACTTAGTGGTCTCCTCCAGTAACAACTCACTCCTTGAGCCAGAACAAGAGCTCTTGTGATGGCCTGTGGTTACTCTGGGAGGAGTCTGGCATGTACTGAGCACCTCTCCATCCACCCCCACAGACACACCTCTGCAGTATTGCCTTTTCTTGGACAATGTTTAAAGTACTCGGACTCCTGTGCAGGTTTACCAGAGGGCAGACTAAGGAAGCCATGAGGTGATTCAGGTAGGGACTGGACTTATCCCTGGAGCTATGCTCTGACCCCAAGTCTTGGCACCACTTCACATTTCCCTTCAAGTCCCCAGAGGATTAACTGAATGGGAGGCCAATGAAATCACTGTGCCAGGTCTCCCCAGTCTATCTGCTCTCTTTTATTGCCCAGCATCAGCTCCTCAGAAGCAGGGCAACATTTTGAGTGAAGGGATGGTTGTGGCAATTCTACCTCACACAGATATTACACAGGAACTATACATAAAACACTGAGGCCAACAGCAAAATAAAAACATGGGACATTCTGTATCAGCTGGAAGGGAGAGATTTTTATGTACTGATTTATCTCCTTCCAAGGGAGCAGCCATTTCTGGAATCAGTGGTGCCCTGAACAGGTATTTCAAAGCACAAGACAGACAAGGCAGAGCTTTCCCCAGCCATCCTTGCTGGCGGAAGAGACTGGGTCTCTTTGCCACCAGGTCCCTGCACCTCCCTTGCCAGACAGGGATGATGTGATCTGCAAGGCCGTTCAGCTCTGGCAAGAAGTCTGGGCACACTGCAGAGGACCTCCAACACCCTCACGTGTAAGATGAGACGCCAGCACACAAAAGGATCAGCCAGAGACAACCCGTGTTTAGACAGGAAAGAATTCTAAAATTCTACCCGGATTCAGGAACTTCGGATGTGTGCCTGGTTTTGAAGAGTGATGATAATCCAGCAGGATTTGCGTAGAGCCACCGTGAGAGGTGAGAACAGGTTCTAAATACAATCCTACATGACTGAATTTTAAACACTCCAGTTGGATCTTTCTGGCATTACAGTGACAATCTTGGCATCATCACTCCCACAGTTGTCTGCAATTAACAGTTGCCACTTTCGAGTCCTCTTTGCATTCATTAGTGTCCAGGTCCTACCTGACACCCCACTGGACAGCAGAGCAGGCTTGGAGGTGTTCTGCTGGAGGAACCTCAATCACTCCTTTCCCCGTCATGTCTGACCATCACAATTTTCTTTCTAGACTGAATAATGTCTTTTCCCCTTGCTCTTGTTCTCTCTGACAGCACTATTAGAGCTATCAGAGATAACAACAGTAGGTTAGACAGCAAGGTCGTAGTGGCAACCTTTTTACACCCTGACACGGCTGTGAGGGTACCAGCATCTGCTTGTGCTGCAGCCCCTGGAAATATTTGTACCTTCAGATGGAAATTGAAAGTCTAAACCTACGAAGAAAACCCAGACAGGGGGAGAGGCTTCCACTCTGGTTCACTCTGTACATCAATAAAAAGAGCAGAACCTCATCCAATATCATATTCAAAGTACAGGATTACCTTCAATGACACAAGAGTATAGCCCAGGGAAATTCATGCAGAAGTGGGTTCCCAGACTAGGGAAATGGTGTTTGCCAGTGTCACAGGCTGCTGCTGGCAGAGTTAGGACTGAAAGAGAGACTGGTGGTCAAACCTGTCTTAGCCACAAGGCAGTCCTGGGCTCTCAAACCCTACTGAGAGTAAAGCAGTTTGTGTTTTATCTCAATTCAGTAAGTTGGAGGGTGCAGGGGAATAGGGACATTGCATTCCAACTCTAAATTACATTTAGAAACACACATCCTCTTACCCACCAGGAGAGGAGAGGAAGACGAAGAGGGTCCTGCAGGCTTATTTTTCATCACCTGAGAGTGTCATGATTTCCCTGGCTTTTCAAGACCTTTCAAGGCAGGAGCTGGGTGGTTTCCATTCTTGACCGTTACCTAAGGTACCAGTTTAGACCCAACCAGCCCAGAGTTGGTCACTTGAGCTCTTTAGATTCACAGAGCCCTTGACTTGCCTGTACCTTAAGCAGTCCCCTCAGACTTGTTTTCATTATTACAGTCTGACCTTCATGACTTACTTGCCCTTTCCATCCTGAGAGCCCTGGACTATGGTCATCTCGAAACTACTTCCCTTAGTGCCCTGAAGAAGGTGCCAGGAATGAAAATTCAGACCCATCCTCCCATCATCTCTAATGGAGTAAGACCTTGAAGTCCCAGCCTCTGAGTCGTACTGGCCATTAGAGAAACAAGCAGAATTTCTATCAGACAAACAATACAAAATATAATCGAACTCAATATTCACAATACTGGCCTTCCTTTTCTTCCCACATTGCTTCCTTCTTCAGTGAAATAGCTTAAGTTGGTTTTTTTTACTACTGGTATCCTTTTGACAACATCCTTTGCTGTGTGTGCAACCAACTCATATATGGCATGAATGCTGAAAAATTGCCAAGCCTGAGAGTAGGAGATTTCTGATACCTCAAGGGGTTCTGACCTGACATATGGAAAAGATCTCGCTACAGCTTTGCTCTGCCATTTGTTATTCATCTAACAAAAACAGTTCCTAGACTTGGAGATCATAAACTCTCTCTGGGTTTGTTGTACACTACAGCACTTGACTTTCTACAGTTCAGCATGTGCCAAAGGGAGGACCTTGGCAGAAATGGAAGAGGAATGTTTATCCAGTTGACAGACTGGTGGTCTGACTCAGCTAATCCACATCAGCCCAGTGGAAGCTTCATGCTAAACACAGAGTCACTCAGTTCTTTACTAGATCATCTCAACTCATTGACAGCTGGATAATTCAGTTAGTGGTAACAACTGGGAATAAAATCCCAGAATCGCTGAGGTCAGGAGGGTACTCTGTAGATCAGCCCAAACCTCCTGCTCAGAGCAGGGTCACAGAGGGCAGGTTGCTCAGGATCACATCCAGTCAAGTTGTGAGTATCTCCAAGGGCAGAGATTCTACTACTTCTCTGGACAACCTGTTCCCATATTTGACCACCCTCACAGTGAACTTTTTCTCATGTTTAAATGTAATTCCCGCATTTCAGTTTGTGTCCATTGACAGGATCTCCCTCTGAGCCTTCCCTTGCCAGACCAAACAACTCCAACTCTCTCAGACTCTCCTCACACACTAAATATTCCAGCTCTTAACCTTGGCCTTATCTTTAACTCATTCCAGTATGTCCAGATCTCTTCTACACTGGGAGTCCAGCATCAGTGCTGAGTGGAGGGGAAGGATCACCTCCTCCATGCTGGCAATACTCTGCCTAGTGCAGCCCAGGATATCAGTTGCTTTCTTTGCCATGAGGACACATGGCTGGCTCATGGACAGCTTGGTGTCCAACAGCCCCTCAAGTCCTTCTTCTGCACAGCTGCTTCCCAGCTGCAGCCCCTGTACCTGAAGCCTGCAGATATGTTTGCACAAACTTCACCTTGTTCAGGACCAACTCTTACTTTAAAGACCTCAGATCCAATGGCCAATCTCATAGATTCATGTTGGGAAAGGGAGAATCCTACAGAGAGCCAGTGATATGCATCCTATCCAGTCATTACTCCTCTCTTTTATTTTATTGGCAAATTAAAATTATATAATTAAAGACTAGCAGCTGCAACTCAGAGAGGCCAATATCCTCTATGGATGACTCACCCTCTTGTGTGGGGTTTTTTTTTGGGATGTGTTTCTGAGGAAATGAAAACACTCTAGTGTCTTTCCCTCTCACTTCCTTACAGAACACACTCATTGTTCTCCTGCTTAGATGCTGGTGTGCATCTCTGTGGGTCCTCTCTGTGTCAGGCTGCACAGGCTGCCTGATTTCCTGGACCACATACACAGTGGGATTCCAAAGAAAGTTACAGTGGGGTGGTATTAAGCCTGCCTGTGTCACTGGTGTGGCAGAACTGAGAGGGATGAAACCCGTGGGATGGGCAGAGACTGAAATGCCCTGGACAAAGGGAAGCTCCATGGTGCTATGGTTAAGGGATGACAGCTCAGTGACAGCTGAATTCTAGTGGAAGACCGCTGGGCACACCCAACACTGTATTACATGGCCTTGCAAGACCATCAGAAACTGAGATTAAGATGTCAAGGTGTCCCAATTGTTTCCATTTTCACTCTAAGATGCTGGGATTTCAGAGTTTTTGCCTGCTGGAAGGAACTGTCTTGCCCTGGAGGTTCTCCTGTGCTCTGGCCCAGCTTTCGATGGGCACCAAGTTGAGTCCTGGTGTCTCGGGGCTGACAAAGGCCTGGCCCACTGAGCATCTCATGTCAGTCGTGGCAGGAGCTGATCCCCCACTGTTGGCAGACACTGAGCTTTTCTGATGTTCGATATTTTTAAGTGCTTTTGGGACTTCTGCTCTAAAATGCTTCCCTTTAAGTTTCCATTTAATTTCCTTTAAATTGTCACTGGAGCTGTTGATACCTCTGACGTGTGTCAAATGCATCCTTTTCTCTGCTGTCTCTTTCTCCCCCACTATGCAGCACATATAAAGATTTAAAAAAAGATTTTCAGCTCAGCACTTCACTACCCTCCTCCACACTTTTTTGAGCATTCAACCTCTTTTTTTTTTCTTTCAATTTAAAAACCCTAACATAGTGCACCCAATTGAACACATAATTGTTTCGTGTAGAGTTTCCCTGGAGAATTATATAATCTCAACCTGTCTCCCTTAGGCAGCATATAATCATGCAATCTACTGGCTTCTTTGTTTCTCTTTTCTTCTCCTTTTCTTTTTTTTTTCCCCTCCCCAATACTTGTAATAAGTTTTCCACCTTGTCTAGACATTTCTGACATACTCTACCTTTACCTTATTTTTAGCTGGGAGATGTAGCAGTTCTCCTTGCACAACCACATCCTGTATCTCAGCACCCCCCACCTCACAAGTCCTTATTCTAGACCCTCCTCTGCCAGTGCTATTTCTATCCCTTCCAGCTGTGCATTTCATCTCATTGAGGGATTTTTTTCTTTAAATGTTGCAACTGTTACTTAATTAGGATGAAGGTTCTCTTTTAATGGGAAAATACTTGAAATTACCAAAACTGGCCATGTTTGATGATCAGTGGCTTAGGATGCTACAGTAATTAACACAGTGCTATTAATAGGTAGGTGTGATCACAAGTTTTCCATTGCAGTAGGCTTGAACGGGAAAAGTACAGTTGGGACAGTTTTCACTATGTTGTTTTATGAAAAAAATAAAAAATTGCAGTTTTGCCCTCCAAAAACTATTTGCATATGGCAAGATGACCACAGTATTTCTTGGAAATTCTGGCTTGCCTGTCTTACCTTCCATTCTCTCTCTCTCTCTCTCTCTCTGTGACATCACCATGGAACCACACTGATGGAGATCTGCTGGAGATCTGTCAAACACAGCCTCCATCCTCAGGGAAGGGCTGAACCAGTGCAGCACCATGGAAACTGCAGCTGACCAAAGGATCCCCCAGAACTTGCACTGGGAGCTGCAGCAGTATTTCAAAATACCATTAAGAGTCCTGAACATCATGCTACCACTGGAAAAGCCCCATTTTCCATAGGCACAAGGCCCTGTCTTCCCAACCCCAGTTTGAATGAGCCCAATTCTTCAGCTCGTGCTAAGACAGAGGTTAAGTTTTGTTTGAGTCTGGCAGGAAACTCTTTCCCCTAGTTAGTGCTCACTAGGGCACAGGGAGCAGAAAGCAAAATTATTTGCAATCGTGTATCTGAAATGTGTAAACAAAATTATCCTGGAGTGAGTTCACATCCCTTCAGATCTTGCTTTTGCCAACAATCTAGCAAATATGTTCCCTGACAGGAATGTTTGCTGAGACAATAGATCACATTTTTTAGCCCTTTGTTCAAAGGAACATTGAAATATGTAGTGGTGAGTATTTGCCTCTCCAACCTGATCATCAGAACTACCCTCATCCACTTGGAGATTAGGAACATACCACACACCTGATGTGTCCAAACATCGAAACTTCGAATCCAAGCAACAGATCTGAAGATTGTGTTTGCACACCCTGAAAAGTCCCAAGTACCTGCACCAACAACTACCTTACAAAGCAAGTGCAAAGCCCCGGGGCACTCCGGGTAGGTGAAGAAAGGAGGAAATTGCTTTAAACTGATAGGATTTCATCCAGGTCCTCCTCACAGGCAACATGTCCCATGTTTACAAAGGCACTTGTTGTATTTTTGAGCTTCCTCAGGCCAGCTGACCCAACAGTTTCTACATTTCTCTCACAACTTGCTTCTTCCTGGTTTTCCAGGCTCTTGTTCCACCAGAAACAATCATCACCAGTGACACTGAGACACATTTAAAGCATCACATCCAATTCCTTCCCAGCTTCCTCACATCATCCCAGTCTGAGTGGTGTTGAGATGTCACACTCTTCAAGATAACAAGCACTTTGGGAAGGGATTGCCTGCACTTTGAGGACTCTCATCTTCCCCAGCCCATTAACAAGTTCCATGGGCATCCTACAGCTTAACTTCGTTCTGGTCCCTGAATGGAAATGGCCCTGTGTTTGAGTACCTAGCCTGGGGTGCTGACCAGGCTGCCTTTGCTGCTCAGAATAAAAGGCCCCAATCCCAGGCATTTGTCCATGCCCAGTGCCATAGCCCAGGGTAACACAGGTGACCCCATGAAAAGCAAGGAGTTGATCTTTTCTGGTCTAAACTAAGGGACAGGGCCACCACATCCTGAGGCCATTGGGTGAGTCAAATGTCTTACTGTGTGCAGTTCTGGGCCCCACAATTTAAAAAGAATGCAAGAAATCTAAAAACAATGGCTGATTTCTTTTTTAATGTATGTTTTTCGTTTCACAATTTCCCTTTGAATTTTGCAACCTTCAAGGGCTGCATTTAGCAGCTTCTTTCAGCAACCAGGTGCGGTGTTGAAAAGAAACAACCCCTTGACCCAGGACCTCAGGTTTTCAATGAAACTCAAAGTAATGTTGCAACAGACTGCTATAACCCTGATACGTATCTCACTTGCAGCACTTGTACAGAAATTAATCACTTCTAGATAATAATTTGTGGGATTTTGAAGTAGCTGTGAGAGAACAGCAAGCTGCACTTCTACGTCAGTCACAGCACTTCCAGGTGACACCAGCAATGTTCTCTGCTCTCCAAAGTCCAGAGCCGAATAAACCAGCCAGCCCTGGGAGCCAGGAGAGGTGGGCTCTTGACTTGTCCATTGACTCATTCACCAATTCCTGGCAAGCCACTAGAAATGATTCATTTTCTCCCTCACAGAACGGGCTGTGAGGGTCACTCTTTTAGGGCTGACCCATGGCTGGGACTCACAACAAACACCATCCCGTTATTCCTTGTTGGCTGTGTTGTCCTCATAGCAGGACCACGACACAGACAACAGCCAAGCAAACCTCTGCAACCCCACATGAGTGCGGTAAAGGGAAACTAAAGCCCTTCTCCCGGTTTAGACACCACAGGGAAGCCGCAGAACAGCAGACCAACGTGAATCCTTGGTGCAGACCTTTCTTCTGGTAAACATCAGCTGGAATTTATGTTTAAGGCTGGAGGGTCTCTACTTGCTCCTTACTTTGATCAGATTTCTGTGAGGGAACTCTCACTGGATCCCTCCATTCTCATACCAAGTGAAAAGCCATAGAGCTGTGTCCTGATTAATAGGAAACCTGGGCTCGTACCTCATTTAGTCCCCAGTGTTAGTGCTGCAGCCTTCCATGGAGATAAGCAGGGGCTGTTCTGTGATGGGAACTCAACCCAAGGAGGACCCAGAAACCCTGGTGACTTGAAGCAAGATGCAGATGAGACAATCAAGGGGGGGCACCAGTCTAGGTGAGCAGAGGAACAAATCCAACGTGGTTTAACATGGCCTGCTGCTGCTCCACATGCCATGCTATCCATGACCATCATTTGCTGCTACCAGTCCATCTGCAGTGGCCAGGGTCTTGCCACAATGGCTGGGCAACAGTGCCCTGGGCCATTCCTGTACCATAGGAAATGAGTGTATTTCCCAACAATGTCCTATATGAACGTTCCTTCCTCAGTTGACAGCACCAATCTGCCAGAACATTAATGAGAAGCTAACGAAGAGAGCCAGGCTAATGCAAAACAGTAATGAAGATTAATCTCTCCCCAGAGAGGAGGATGACATGCCTTCTCAGAGACCTAGTGCACCACAACGGCATTTGCAGGGTCAAAAGTGGGTCAATGAAAGCTAATTAACAGCAAATCTCTCTCTTGTTCTTAATTACAGAGTGGTGAGTAGGGATTTCAAATAAGCTGCTTGGTCCATTCCACCCGCTGAATTCCCAAACTGGGAACCATAAGCCATGCAGGAATTTGATGGCATACCTGGGCATAGGTCTCTCAACTGGGAAACAAGCAGAGCCAGGGAGACCGGGGCAGCCTGGGCTTCATTCCCTGACAGCAACTAGAAGTCTTGGTTTTGGAAGACACATTGGATGACTTTCTGTGTAACACAGCACAGGACCCCAGTAGGGTCCTGCCTACTCACTAGGGTAGCAAGTGATTCCTGAGCAGAAATTTCAGGTCAGGCAGGGATTTCTTCTCAACAGCAAGTCCTGGCACCCCTCCAGCAGCCTTTGGAGTCAGTTCTCCTACAGTACAACTCCCTGATGGACAGTCCATCGCCAGAGGAGGTTAGATTTGCACGTGCCTTCAAGGCATGGCCTTAACAAGTCTATCAGAGGGTCTCATCAAGGGCTGTTACCTGCAGAGACATTACTACCAGCCTGAAAATCTCCTGAGAACAGAAGCAGTATGGGAAGAGCCTGCAACGCTGGAGAGCCTTGCCATTTGGGAACTTGATCGAGTTCCCAAGCCTGTTGCTCACTTCCACTCTGGCCTTACATCACTTCAGCCCCTTCACCTTGATTCCTGACCCACCACATAAAGACGCTCTGGTGGCAGACAGTGCAGCACCCCAGGTAATGCTCCTGTCTCTGGTGTTTGTGTGTCTGTGCTGCCTTGTGCCTTTGCCAGACTTTCAAGACATGACCGTCATACCCACGTGATGAAGAAGCTTCCGTTCTTCCTTTGCCTGCCCTGGGTAAACCCACTTAACAGAAAAAAAAAAGCCAAAAATTCCCCTGGGCCACCCTGTGCTGAGAGGGTGAACTGGAGAAGAAAGCACCAAGCTTTGCTGCTCTAGATGAGCCATAAAGCAGCAAGCACTTAGGATTCCTGTCTTGCCTGGCTGAAGCCCAAGTGGAAGCAAATCCTCTGCAGGCAGGGCTGTCCTGCCAGCTCCATGACCTCACAAAGGGAAAACACACTGGGGCTAAAGAAGAATCAATGACTTTGCACATGTCTTCGCAAGGCTGCATTCAGAGAGGTGACTGGCACTGGAATTGCCCTACTTACCACAAAAGCAGTGACAGTGCCACCACCACAGCAGGGGATAGACAGACTCCAGGCCTTGTTTCAGCCCTTGTGTTCTAATTGGAGCAGGCTGTGCTGCCAGCAAGAAAACAGGGTCCTATACAAGATCAGAGGTACATGTCTCCCACTGTGCTTTCAAAGGTAAGCCATCTGCTCCACAACTGCATTTAACTCTTGCCTGGCTGACATCCACAGCACAATCCATGCACCCTGCCTGTGGTAGGATAGAAGTGGAGGCGGGGAGCAAATCAGCAGGCTGCAAAGACTTCCAGTGGTTCTGCAGTTGGGGACACAGTAGCGCCTTCTGCTGGAAGCATCAGTGCCTGGGCAAACCCTTCCCCTTTGAGAAACATGCAGCTTTACTGCTGGATAAACAAGAGTCACTTTGCACATCAGCAAACAAACCATCCTAACCCAGCCTGATGAGATTATCTGCCTGCCCTCTCACATTTTACTCTGGACAGTGCCATTGCTCACACTTACAGATGTCCCCTCCAGGCAGTGTTGGCCGGGATTATAGGACAGAGCTGCCATGGTTAGATGACACTGCAGGCATGGTGCTCCTAGGGCCAGAGGGCTCTTCCCACTCATATTCCTTCTGGAGTCCTTCTGCTGGGCTCCAGCATAAACAGAGACTGAAGTGGGACTGGCTCAGGCTTTAGGTCTCTGTCTAGAGCCAATCTGTGCCTCTTGCTTGCTAGGAACGTGCTGCCCAAGCACTCAGGGGAAACACTGCTCTCATTTAAACATCTAAATAAAATTCTTTAGGTGTTCTGCTAAGCTGAGCATTTAAAAGAAGTACATATCCACATCCCACTGATAGCAGAAGGACTTAGGTCTAATTTTGCTAGGCCCCTTTGAAAACCCTGGATATCAATGCTCAAAGGTCTGCTCTAATTAGCCAAATTATCACCCATATAATATATGTGCTCTTAAATGATTGACAGTAGAGCTACCTTACAGTGATTCACCCTCTTCTGACTCACAGTCATTTATTTGCACTATTTTCAGCACTGGAATTTGAAACAATGATACATGTTTTCCATACATTCACAGAAGAATTCATAAACACCATGAATGCATGACTTCATGTCCAGCCATGCCAGGCTCTCCTAACTTCTCCACCAAATAAAAACAAACAGATTGTTCTGAACTGTAGGCATGCTAAATCAAGTCTAGGGAGATATTAATCCAGGGAAAACCTCTTTTTCCACATTTTAAGGCAAATTCCAGCAATGTGAAGGCTATCAGGCTCAAAGAAAAAACATTTCCTCTTTACTACAGAACTAGTCCCTCCTGGCTGGTCTTGGCTTGTGCTTCCACAGTGTGAAGGAGGGAATTCTTAGAGAGCTGAAAAAGCCTTCCTGGCTCTGTGGTGCTTTTCTAGCTTTGAGTTTACAGCTGCCCAACAGCTGGTGCCAGATATGACACAGCTGTGCTCCAGCAAACAGCATCAAACAGCTCTCAGCAAGGTCCATACGAGCCATCTCCAACTGTGACATGAGGCTTTGGGCCCTTCACATTTATTTCTTCCAATATTGTCCAAACTTCATCCTGGTGACCTAACACCCCAGAGCCCACAGAGGGTCACTTTCCTCTAACACTTTGGTGCTTCAGCAGGGATGTCTGACTGAAAAAACAAACCAGCAGGGGAATGATTTCAGCTACTAAATCCAATCATCAACCAAAGCATATTTTACACTTCAGTGTAAAACCCTTCACCCGTCATCATTAGGTGCTTGGTCCCAAGGCCACTAAAATCACAGGGTGATGGCATACAGAAGGCAAGGTACTGGGACATCAGCAGATTCATATACATTTAAACTAAACCTTTTATCTCAGGATACATCACACCACTTCCAGATAAGAACCAATGGGGATAGAAGTGCTAACTTGAATCTCAAGCCAGACCATTGCCCCTGCATTTAGCTGAATGCAGAATTAGGGAAGTTTCTCCCAGAGCCTGACTCTGAATCACTCTTCAAACTCTGAATCACTTGGTTTTTCACTTCAGCCACCAGCTCCAGCTAAGGGCAAAATGACCATGTATAGTTCCCCCAGAGAAATACTCGTCAGCTGCAAAACCACCTTAGAGCTTCCCACAAGAGAGGAACTGAGATTGCTCCAGCTGTGCCAGCTCTGAGGGTGCTGCGGTGGGAAAAAAAAAAAAAACAAAACAGGGTGCTGCAAGAACAGCCAGCCCTGGAACAGGATGGCTTTTTGGGTTTTAATTTCGTTTTACACGCTGAAGAGAGACCCTCAGGCTCAGTGAAACCCAAGGGGACACAAGCTCTGTGTTAGGTCTCTTAGGCACATTAACCCTTACAACAGTCAGTTGGACAAACTGGACAAAAGGGTTTCTTGGGAAAGGAGGGAGGGTTTGGTGCTAAGCAGGTCATTCTTCCTTGAGCCATGGCAGCAGAAAGTAGTTCCCATATGAGTCCAGTCCAGGATGAGATCAGGACCATAAAGTGGTCCAGCTCAAGACAAGCCCTGCCAAAGCTGTTCCACAGCTGCTCTGTCTCCAGCTCCTGCTGTCTCACATTTTCTCTAGTCCTTGCAAGCAGAGCAATTGGATGGCCATAGCTGGGAGCAGAAAGGAAGCTGCTTAAAATCTCCAAGTCCCAGCAATTATAAACAAACCCCAAACCATTGCTGAGTACACTGATGGGTGCATAAATCACACCACTTCCCTCCAAGTCAACATCTATAATTCCAGGTGGCACTAGCTCAACACCTGAAGCTCATGACTCCTCCTCCTTGCTACATGCCTGCAGCAAAGCTTCCCAGGAGGTGAATATTTCCAGCCATTCCCTAGCTGATGGTAATGACTGAACCCCCAGCTTGTGGTTTTTCCAGTAGGGACAACACTGGCTGTGTGCTTTAAAGTGAGGTTCTGCTTAAGCACTTATGTAATTGGGCTTTAATGTTTAGAGGTAATTTGTCCAAATCACCTAAGAGGTTATAGGATCCCACTTCTCCTGCTGCTCGCTGTGGCTCAGGCTAAGGTGGTCACTGGAAGCTGTTCTCAAGGTGGTTTGAAACTCTCTGCCTTCATTTCAGTTTTCTAGAGGAGATTTGTGAGGGGAAATTAATGTTTTTAAGACACATAACTGAGTGGGATAAATAACAACTAGTGAAATGTGAGGATAAGTATTAAACTGATGAAAAGCTGAACAGAATTGAAAATAAATGAAACCTAATTGTAAGCCTAATGAACAATTGCTTCACTGTTCCTAAATCATCCTTTAAAAAAAAAAACCAAAAAACAAAAACAAACCACAAACCCAAAAACACACCAAAAGAAACACTTTCAAAATTACAGAATTTTTTAAAAATAAGAATGTTAAGGGGAAAAAAAATCCTTGGAAGGATTCATTTAAGATGTGCATTGAAAATAAATCCAAGCTCCTACTTCCCTCCAGTATTCATTGTAAGAAATCCCCAATCACTTTAAGAAATCCCCAATCACTTTTTCCCCCATTTAAGCAGGTTATGTCTCTCCCTTTGTCTCCTGGACACTGAGTGCTCAGCCAGCACTAAGGACAGCCAAATGTAATTTAGCCAAGTTCACACCTTCCACTCCAAAATCTGTGATCTCTGCATCAGCCTTCTGTGTGGGTAAGGAGGGCCATAAGAGGCCAAAAGCACTGTTTGGTAACAGACTCTCCCTTTTCTGGGCTTTTCTCAGCTTTTTGTTCTCCCAGCTTTGAGGCCCTATTTGTACTGTGAGCACATGGCACCTCATGGCCAGGACGTGGCTGCCGCTCTTTGTAGGCACAAAAGCCTCAGTTTAGCACAAATCCAATTTTAAATGTGAAAGCAAGTTCTTAAAAAAATAAAGCAACTCATCCAGGTCCCAGACTGTGTGATGGATACTGGCTGTGCACTTAAGTGTCTTGCTGAATCAGGGCCATGGCCTATCGATTACAACGATACATTAATGACGTCATTTTCTCAGAAATGGTGATGGAGTCTGGATCTTGGCCAAGATTATCCAACACATACAGCAACAACAGTCCCAACAACAGTTCATGGATTTGCCCCCACTGCCCCTGGATTTGCCCCCACTGCCCCTGGCCTGACAACACACCTTTACATGCCATGTGGGCTCAGCACAGTGGGTCCGTGGGGTTGGCAGCACCTTGTCTTGTCAGGGGCAAATGTGAGCAGAGAAAATTGGTGCTAACTGCAGGTGGGCTGTGCAGAGGGTTATAGCTGGCCCTGTCGTGGTTTAAACTGGTAGGTTGCTGAACACAACAACTCCACCTGCTCTCTCCCCCCCCACAGTAGGATGGGGGAGAGAATTAGGGGGAAAAAAAGTAAAATTCATAGGTAGGGATAAACACATTTTAATAACACAGACATGGAAGGGATAATAGTAAGTAAAATTAAAGTTGAATATACAAAGCAACTGCTCACCAGCCGCTTACCAATGCCCAGTTCCTGAGCAGCTTTCCCACAGTGCCTACACTGAGCATGGTGTCACATAGGCTGGAATATCCCTTGGGCCACTTGGGATCAGCTGTCCTGGCTGTGACCCCTCCCAGCTTCTTGTGCTCCCAAACCTCCTCACTGGTGGGGTGAGGAGCTGAAAAGTCCCTGACTCTGTGCAAGCTCTGTTCAGCAACAACTAAAACATCAGTGGGCTATCACAGAATCACAAAATGGTTTGGGTTGGAAGAAACCTAAAAGATCATTTAGTACCAACCTCCCTGCCATGGGCGGGGACCCTTTTCAGTGGACCAGGTTGCTCAGAGCTCCATCCAACTTGGCTTTGAACACTTCCAGGGATGGGGCATCCACAACTTCTCTGGACAACCTGTGGCAGTGCCTCACCACTCTCACAGAGAAGAATGTTTTTCCTAATGTCTAATCTAACCCTGCCCTCTGTCAGTTTGAAGCCATTCCCCCCAGTCCTGTCACTACATGCTCTTGCAAAAATTACCTCTCCATCTTTCTTGTTATCAACATTATTCTCATTCTAAATCCAAAACACAGCACTGTGCCAGCTGCTAGGAAGAAAATTAACTCTATCCCAGCTGAAACCAAGACACTAATCACTAAACATGACCTAATCAATAAAAATTAATTAGATAGCATTAATCAAGTACAATCACTAGCAAACACTCTAACAGTTGTACAGAAAGGTTGCAAAGGATCCGAATTATTGCTCTGGCACCATTCCCACTGTCTACATTTAACACCACCAGTGTCTTAACATTCAGGGCCAGTTCCCTACATGGAGTGAATCTCAAGACTGTAGTTTGGTGCCTGCCAAGCACCGAGCACGGCTCTGCCCTCAGTGTTCTGGGCAGAGCTGTGGACAGAAGGAACAGCCATCACACAGGAGATGGTGTTTTTCTCTGGTGCAAAGGCTGATCCAAACCAGAGGCATGGCCACCTTGCTGTGGTCCCCATCCTTGCATCCCCTTGGCCAACCCTAGGAATATACAGAGCACACAGCATGAGCAAGGTGACACCTTAGGGCTGTACTGTGCTGTAAATGCTGAGCAGGATGAGCAGAGAGGGGGAAGAACAATCTGTGAAATGAAAGGCAAGTATCTACAGGCTGTCCATTCAACAACGCAGTGGCAAGAGCTGTTTCTATTGACATCTGCCATTTTCATCATTGCATATGGAAACAGAAGAAAAGAGATGTTCAAAACCAATGCCCAGATCAGGTCCTGGGAAGCTGCACTCTGCCTGTGTCAGTGTACCTGTCCTGAAGAACCTGAGTCACACACTGCTGAATCTACTCCAAGTACAGGACATTTCTCTTCTCCTCCCTCTTGCATCTTTTCCCCAAATCCATTTTCAAGCCACACAGCTTTCTGTCATCCACCCACATGAGCCCATTGCCAGGGTGGGGGTTCATTTGCAATATACAGGGGACAGCAATCTCCTCAAGTTTCCCCAGGAGCTGTATGGATTTCCCCAGGAGTTAACTCCAGGAGATCCAGGCACCTGGGCAGACACAGCACCTTGCCAACCATGCCCTTCTCAGAATCAGCCAGCTTCCCCATTCACATCCTGGAGGCTGCCCTAAATTAAAGCTGGTTCCCTCTCAGCGCTCTGTGTTCAGCTTTGCAGTGCTCGAGTTAACGATGCAGGAGAGCAGCCGGGTGTGACTTCGAAGGAAAGGGAGAATGTGCTTCTAGCTTTTCCATAACAGTTAATCATTAACCCCTTTCATGGTCACAGAAGGTGCTGGCCTCCTTACAAGCTCCCCTTATCAGCCATAATTATTTCCTGATCCGCTCTCCCCTAACTACCTGGCAGACTTATGCACAACACCCCTGAATCACCTGACTGCATTTATTGCCCTATATTCCAAGCCAAATGGGTCTCTGTTGTGTCAGCTGCAATATGTACAGCATGTTATTTCTCCCTGACCATGCCCAAACATAAAAGCTGTTCTGACCCCCACCTGGCCCTTTACACCATCCCTCCTTCTGTGACAAAGCCAAACAGAACAGTCATCTAAATACCTCAGCACTTCTTCCCCAAATGCAACAACTCCTCTTGCATACAGCCCAGGGGGGTATTGCTGCCATATCTTTAAGTCCACTTTAAGTTTCAACCATTTTCATTCTACAGATATTGCCTAGATATCTAAATCAATGCATTTTTATTTTCTGACAAAGAATAGCTCCCCTCCCTAGAGAAGAGAGGTGTAAATCCAAATGATAGACCTCTATGTGACACCCACCTGGTGTGTTATTTGCCATGTCAGAGGCTGCTTCCTGGAGAGGACAGTTCAGAGTGACCAGCTTAACTCTGTTATTGAATAAAAATGGATAGAGTGCTCTGACCAGTAGGGTTGGTCTGAATAGATGAAGTCAAACCCTCAAGAAGTGGACTTATTTCATCTTTAAAGAACAGGTATAAATTCAGGTAAATGAACACCTCAGTTAAGAAGAAGCTGTATAGTCAATAGATAGCACATGCCTATGTAACACATCTGTTGTACAAGAACTTTATATCAAAACATATACAGTAGGGAACAGAGGTCTCCAGGCACAGAAAGAGGAATAATTGAGAAATGGGAACATGGTATTTCACTATCAAATTCATTTCTCAGGGAGACAATACCACCCACAAAAAGAAATAAAAATGCAACGAAGGGCATTTTTAAGTTTGGGAAAAGACTGTTTTAGGGAAATTCAAAACCACAAAGGGAGCAGGGGATGCACACGGAATAACTCCTGGGCCAGATTACACTGCTGTTACCAGCACCAGTGCCTGATACAAGGCTGACTCCACACCCAGGAGGTTACAAGGCTGTTCTGAGACACTGGCAACCCACCACCCAAAACAATGCTTCCTCTTTCTTCCTAGCATAGCATCCACGTAAGCCATACAGTAATTCAGAGAGTTCTCAAATGTGACCAAGAATTTGGAAATGCTTTGCTCTGCTTGCCTTGATTGCTGCAGTCAGGCCACTTCTAAGGCCAAACAAAAACCCAGACCAAACCCCAAAACTAGAACCACTGCAACAACAGAGTGCACCAAAGAAATATCAGGATGCTGATGCCAGCAGATGGGACCATGGGCCAGAGGTTATGCCAGAGGATCACACTACAGTTTCTCTCATGCTCTCCCTAAGCATGTATTACTAGTTCCAGTCAAGGACAAGGTATTAAGTTAAGGTGAGCTTTTGGCCAGAGTCAGTACAGATGCTCCACTACTGAGGCATAAACTGAGAGCTAATCTTGGAAAACAAGCCATGTTCTACCCAGAGCAATATCCAGACATGTAACTCTTGGAAAACTCCTTATTTGATTTCTTTCAACCTTTTATGTCAGACCCTCTTCCTCTTGCTTTCTTTAAGGTTTTTTGGGTTTTTTTGGTGGGTTTTTTTAAGCATTAAAAATACCCTAGATTTTAAATCACAGTGAAATACACTGCAATAAGCAGCCCTGCAGGTTGATGTCAGCTGTCTGTCTACAAATAATCCCAAAGTCCCCCTTTACTGCTGCCTGTCCATGTGTCCTGACCCTTAACTAAAGAGGTCTCTTCTAGAGCAAGCCCTGAGCTCATTCCCCGTGGTGCCTTCAGTCTTCGGCCACTCTGCCAAGACAGCCAACACCAGTAGCTATTATGGAAGTCACTCACTGTGACATGACATCCCTTCCATGGGGCAGGCAAGTCAAAACCACTCCTGCAAGACCCACTGGAGTGGGGGAGTCACCACGGAGCAGAGCCCAGCTCGCTTTTCCCTGCGCAGCCCGTCTCGCTCTGTCATTGTAACGACACCACAGCTTGACCCAGCCACTGAACTGCCTAATGCAACAAGATGATTGCAATCAGCAGCCATGGAAATTAATAGCACCATTCTTTCAATTTTTAATGCAGTTTGAGAGACTTAAATCAAATCTGGTGGGGGACAAAGTAGCCAGTGATGAATTCATGCAGGAAGCAGTGAGCACGTTACCTGCACTGTGGTTATGCCTCGTGTCAGTGCTCCTAAAAGTCTGCTACCAGAGAAGCTTCAACAACTTTTTAGAGGGTATCTTGGCACTACCAAACTGCACAGGGCAAGCTAAAGCTTGCCCCGAGCTCCATTCTTTTATTGAAATTTACCTCCCAGCTCAATTGACATACATAGTGTTGAACTGTCTCTCCTGCAGGTCCAAAAAGGATGCTACTTCCTTGGTTTTCAGTGGATTTCTGCACAAAGTTCCCCCTGAAGACAGATTTAGGTACCTGGCCTTTAGCAAATACCTATGTCTTCTTATTCAGCACTTACTGAGCTGTTGCTGAGACACATTCCCAATGCTGCAGTTCCTGGTTCTCTGCAGGCGTGGGTGGGAGCTTGCTGGCTTTTGCCAGCTTAGAGCCTGTGCCCGCCATCCCCAGGGCATGCAGGGCCCTTCACCCCCATCAAGCTTCATCTTGCCCATCCACTGCTCAGCCTTGTTTAACCACAGCGAGGGAGGCAGGAAATTGTTTCCTGCCTTCTGAGAAACATTTTATGGAGCTGGAAAAAGTTTATCACAGTACTTTTCTGAAAGAGGTTTTGGTTCTCAGGTATGTTTTCTTTCCTAAAATCTAAGTGAGTCACATATACATCCCCTGCAAGAAATCCCACATGGAGTGGCAGAGATGTGGGAAAAGATGGGTTTTGGTTACAAAAACATGTTCTCACACACACTCCCTCCAAAAGTCCTGAAATGTCCTGATAGAAATAGCTGGGTTTGGAACACCCATACCTATCAAAAAGCCCCAGCTTCCAATGAAAAAAAACCAAACCAAAACAAAGCAAAAACAAACAAACAAACAAAAAAACCACAAAAACCCAAACAAAAACAAAACAAAAGAAAGGCTTCTGTGTTGCTTTATGCTGTGAATCGAGCCAAGAGATGGGGCTGGTGAGTGAATCACACCCCAGTGCAGCTCGTGGACCAGTGCAAATCGCTGCCTTCAGCTCACACGTGTGCCCCAAAGACAATTCCAGGCGTTCCTCCTCACACCTACCAGAGCTGCAGCTCCCAGGCTGAACCCTGTGCTAAGCTGCCATGGCCACTCAGTGCCCGGAGGGGATCCCCACTACCGGCACAGACAGATGGCACCAGTCACATCCATTCCCCGTGGCACAGCCGGCCTGTCAGCCCCGGTGACAGCTCCGCTGTGACAGCTCTCACAGCCAGCGCCCGGAGCACAGCCAGTGCTGCCGACCAGGGACAGAGATCTGGGACTGCCTTTGCACCTCTGAAGCCACAGTGGTCACTTTCTTATGAGGAAAGAGCTTTCACTCCATTTTCCAGGTCTGGGTTTTGCATTTCCCCGCGTCTGGCTCTTTCTTTTCACAACAAAAACCAACCCACCCTTACTTCCATAGCCATATAGGAGGTCACGTGCAAAGCCCTGGGACTCCAGCTCCCAGAAGAGAGCACTGGAAGGCAAAAGCAGGGGAACAAACTATTAATATGATTTATCTTTTGCACAGGGGCTCCACCCTCTCTTTCAAGACTGTGCATTTAGATAATGAGAAACAGGGTATTCCCACCCCTCGCGCACAATCCCCTTTTTATTCCCTATGCAATGAGGAATTGAGATATTAGACTTTCTCAACCACTTCCCACAAGAGCTGTCTCTGGCTTTGACTTTGATAATCCAGCTTGACTGATCTTTCTCCGGCAGTGGCATTGGCGTCAGCAGCCGAAGTGATGGATGGGCTTCACAGCTCAAACAGCCTTCAGGACAGCTGCTTGAAGATAAGTGTCTAAGACTAGCAATTTATGCTTTCTCACATTCCTAAGCCACAGGATGTTCATGGGGACCTTTTTTCTTTACTGTTAGCTTTGAAACAGGAGCAAAATAGAAAGGGTGAGACTCTCAAGTAGCTATGCTGCACCTATTGCTGGAGAGAGGAAAGTGAATTATATGACTGGGAAGCCCAAATTTTCTACCATCCCAAAATTCTGATGACTTTGGCTCATACACTGCTTTTCTAGTTTCTCTCTTTTATCTGAATTTTAAGTCCAAGTGTCCTGGGCCACATGTGATAGGAGTGGCAATGCTATTGCCTACAGGCAGAAAATGAAGGTAGGAGACATGGGAAGACAAATAGCTGAGCTGCCACAAAAGAAAAAATGGCATCAGCATCCTGGAAAGATGCACACTAGTAACTTCTGGCAGTTAGAGGCATTGCAGTTGTCAGGTCACAATTTCAGATAACCTGAGAAAGATTTAGCAGAATATGAGTTTATCTCTGTCATCAGTGGATCTGTGATCACTTGAGTAATGTAACAATGGCTGAACCTTTAAAAGTAGTCAGATTGATAGTCCCCATTAAGATGCTCATCAAAAGCCACTAAAACCCTCCTGATTTATGGCTACCAGCAGGAAAATTTAGTTACAGGCAGTTATACTTTTCTTCTTCAGCTTTCAGAGGTGCTTTTGTAGAAGTTTCACTGTTTAAGTACTTAGAGCCTAATGAATACTCAAACAATTGTCTGATGTTAAGCTCCCAGGATGCCAGCGATGACTGAGGTTGAAGATAACTTAGAAAAGGGTCCAATAGCAAGCAAAGCTCCTACTGATAAACACAATTGCTTGGTGCCCTTCAGAGCTTAAATTCGTGACCAAGTTACTGCAAAATGAATGCAAATGCACTTCAGATGACCCCAGCAACTAACTGTGTATATAATCATAATCCTTACCAAAGACAGAGGGATCCAAGTGACACAGACATGCAGGCACATAGACAGCAGTACATGTAGGGCAGAGCCAAGCTGGACATGGCCCCAAAAACCCTTCAAAGTTAAAAACTGGGGGGGGAAAATGTTCATTTGATCCTTCCCCATTGATACAGACCTATAATTGGGTCAAGGGCAGGAACTGAGAGGGTAATCCAAGATGTTTGTGTTTGACATAAATGGAATTTGTACTCAACATCTTGGAAGCATAAATGGGTGTTGGCCCTCCTGGAGTTTAACAGCCAGGAGATTCTGAGTACAAGCAGATAGCAGAACTGAGCTGTGTCTCAACACCTGAGAAATGCTGGGACTGACACACAGCTGTGTTTTATCATGAAATGTGACATCCAACCTACTTTCTTTTTATAAAAGCAGCAGGACTACGTTTTTAGGAAGAGGGTAATTTTAACAGTCTTTATACTTGAGTACTTTCCCAACCATGATACAACCATAGAGTAAACAGATGTACCAGGGTGAATTCGGGTAAAGAGTGACTCAGGATTTCTGAGGCATCACCAAGCACAAACAAGACCTTTGAGATCAATTACTGACTGCTTAAAGTGAAACAGCACTGATAGATGCACTCGGTGTCATAGGGCAGTCACCTTTTTCTCTTTAAAGTTGATTCTTCGTGGACATCAGACCTATGAAAGTGGCAACTTCACAGAAGTGATCTGCAGCCACTCCTCCCAATTCGTGAGGGAGACAACTCCATGTGCCCCATTGCCTCTGGGAATTGTTGTCCTATTTCAACCAGAAGAGAAGCCAAGTTCCTATGAACTTTGAGAAAATGGGAAGCCAAACAGAGCACGAAGTCTCTGCTGGTTCCCTGCTAAGGGAAGGGCTGACAAACTGTGCTCTCCCTTGACACCAAAGAACCCCCAGAAGGACATGTTAGAAAACAGATCTGACTTCTCATGCTGCTTGTGACACAGCTGGCTTTTCCCCCCATTATTCTGTGGTGCACCCTGATATTCTTCAAGCAGCTGAGATCCTGTCCTATAGGACACTTCCTTTCCCAGACCGCTTGTACCAGGCTTGCTGGGCTTGGCCTTTACAGACACTCTGTCTTTAACCAGAGCTTGGGGGCAGCTGTGGATTCATAGCTAAAACTCTGTGGTTTCCTTTCAGAAGAGGCAGTATTTCCTGAAAACCTCTGCTGGGTTTTGGAGCCCAAACTCTACTGGCTTTCAAAGGAGACTTTTCCTCCTCACTGCTTGCGGTGCCTGAAAGCCTCTCAAGTCACTTTGTTCCTGTAAATGCTTAGGGACTCCTCCAGCTTCCTAGAGTGCTCTGAGCTCTCATCTTCAAGATCCCTTTGGAGGCAGGTCTGGAGGACACCCAGCTAACAATCCACTTCCCTGCCACACTGGAGGACTTGATTCACAGCCTGACTGGGCAGGAAGCTGAGTCCTGATTTCAGTAGGCCTGCAGAACAACTCATGTCTGCACTATCTGTGAGAGAAATTCTTAAACCTTTGCTCACAGTGAGTAGCAGCTGACACTGTTAATCATCACAGAGAAGAAAGGAGGGGGGTGGAAAAATGTCTGCCTCCCAGCTCTCTTACTGAGGCCTTAGAATGAGAACTTCCCTCAGCGGGGGCTGGTTCTTCTCTAACTTCCTTCATTGTTCCTTTGAAGCATCCTGCTCTTAGATCCTGTTGAAAAAAAGGTACGGGTAGACTTAGTGGGTCAGTTATGGTCTCCCCCAGGCAACTAAGAAAACTGCAGACAATGCAAGTGAGAATCCTTCCCATATCTATTATGAAATGACCCTGTGAGACTGCAAACACTGAAGCAGCCTAACAGTAGGACAGCGTACCAGCACAGTATCAAAGCCTCTAAAACAGAAGTTCCCCAGATTTTCCAGTGCTTCCTTGTTGTTCAAAGACTCCTACTCCATCAAAGCTCAAACTGCTGCAGGACCAACAGATCACGTGAGAGGCATCAGAGGATTATTAATTTGAAAGAAATGGGTGGAAAGTGTGTCAAGCACGCCCAATCTTTGAACTGGGTACATTAGAAGAACATTGCAAAATAAAACACAACTGCACATTCATTTCTCTTTAGAAAGAACATATTGCACAAAGCCACAAAAGTTACATGACCTTCATGTGAAGGAGAACAGAAAGACCAATCTTCACTCGTTGCAAATTGACTTGGAAAGGCAACAAAGCGATGCCAGTTTTCACCAGCTGAAGATACGACCAAATGTCTGCGGTGCTCAGAAGGCGAAACTGTGAGGCCTATTCATTGCAAATGCTTCTGGGCATATGTTAATCAGCAAGAAACTTCTTTCCAGAGATGATTATGGTGCAAATAGAAGGCCATGATTTTGGCCTATTGTGAAGACTGTGCCTTCCTCTAAACATGCAGTGGAGGGTGGCATCTATTAACTGCATCTGGCTGCAGAAGAGCCTACGGTCACAGAGTTGTTTCAGTCCAGTAGCTTCCATTTATCTGCAGCATTGTCCTCTCCAAATCCCTGTCCAGAAGACAGGCGAACAGCAGGATAAATGTTTTTCCCATTGACACTGTCTGGTCCAGCAGCACTGACAACACAAGAGGGATCCGTGCCTTGTCCCCGTTCTGGCAGCTCACGGGAGAGATACAACTCAACGCCTCTGAACTGAAGGTTGCTGTTAATGTGCCCTTAAAGGATAATGACACTGGCCATCTGCCTAGAGGCCACAGCACAGGCTGTGCTTTGTTTAGGATCATTTCCTTCTAAAAGTGAAAGAGGATGTTCTGTATTTTCTACAGCGACACAGAGATCTGAAAGGGGAACTTTATTTTTGTAGAAAAGCCCCACTGCTCCTGCTGTGGCAAAGGAATGAATGGTAAACATCCATTCCATCCCAGGCTGCATCACTGGCACCTCTAAAACACCCCAGAACTTGGTGGCATCACCACTGATGTCATTTCCAGCATTTTGCACCCTAAGACCATTATAGGATTTTATATTGGTGACGCTAGTGTTAGTCTCATATTCACTGACAGAGAAATAAAGATACCAAAAAACATAACTATGACCAGTATTCAACTACTCAGCAGCCAAAGCAGGAATAAAAATGTTCAACAACGACTTATCAGCCATTTACCTGAGACAGTGTAAAGCTAAGACTTTCAAACAATGCTGACAATCTTAAGCAGGATGAGCATATGAATTCATCCAAATGCATTGCCAAAAAAACCCCGAAAAAAACCCAAAAAAACCAAAAACCCCAAACAAAAACCAAACCAAACCAACAACAAAAAAACACCCCAACCCAACAACCACTAAAATAAAAAAAAGCACCAAAAAAAAAAATCCATCTACATAAATGCCAGCTAAATCTTTTATTTGCTCTGGAAAAACTCTTGGCAAGAAAGTAGCACTGGCCTGGCCCCATACAATTGCACATGAGAGAATTCTGATTGCCTCTAGTTTTGATAAGGAAATTGTAAGCAAGGAGATGTTTTGTAACCAGAATTATCTGCACACAAACATTCAGCAATGGATAGTCATAACATCAATAGGAAACAGATTTATAGAGTTTGCTTTTCTGTTAACAAAAGTAACTAGTACAGTTCCTCACACTTCAGAGGCACTGGGCCCAGTGGGACAGAGGCCCTTCTGTCCCCAGTTCTTAGGTGTGCTGAGTGCTGGCTAAGGTAGGATAGTGCAATATTGGACTCAAAAGTCAACTTTTTGCATCTACCTCTGAGTCTGCTCATGCCCATCAGCTCCACAGGAGCCATTCCCAATTCATTCCTTTCTCTTTAGTTTACAAGTTAATTAGCAACAGACTGAAAGAAAAGGCCATTTCTTCAGGATACAGAGATGCCAAACTTCCCTAACTCCAGTAGAGTGCACAGGACAGCAAATTTTTAGTTAATCTGAACTCCAACACCTGCACAAGAGCACTGGGTGCTCTATACAACATTGACACAACCTGAGCTGCTGAAAGGATCCCAACAGCCATGTCACAGCAGCTGTGCACCCTCCTCAGTGGTCAGAGCACCCCAGAGAGGCCCTTGGGTATCCACAGCAAGAAGAGCAGGGAAGCAGACAACCACCCCCCCTTCCAGAGGCACGTGTTGTAGGATGCAGTGCATCCACGGTCTAGGAGGCTGTTAGGGCAGAAGCAGTAAATCACAGCTGGCAGTGGGCAAGGCGTGAAGCCAGGAGGGTCCTGAAAACACAAAGGTGGAGAAGGGATCCCAGAAGAGCCGTAAAGTGCAGGTCTGGTTACAAGTAACACTGCCTAGCACATACCTACGTTATACATCAAAAGCCCTCAAATGCTCAACGAGGAATGCCAAAACCAGGAGAGAGTTCACAGCAGCTGAACCTCTGCACCTCTGAGTCCATGGGCCCTGCCTCAGGGGACTGAACTCAGATACCTCTCAAGTAGAAGGCAGAAGAAGGATTAGGTGGGTGGATACGACCCCAACAGCCCAACCCCTGGGCAGAGAACAGTGAGAGCTGCAGGAAGCAGCACCCTACAAAACCAGCCTTTTACACTGACCTGCACCTGCTGTTAGGACCACCTTGAGCTACCAAAAGAAGACTCTCCAAAGTGCCCAAAGCATGATGTCTCAAAAGTCCCGTGAAGGGAATACGAGCTGCCCTGGAGGATGATCCAACCCTGGAGGTGCTCACGCCATGCTGAGCAGGACAGGTCTCTGAGCAGGACAGGTCTCTGAGCAGGACAGGTCTCTGAGCAGCACATCCCAGCGTGCCACTGGGGTGTGCGCCACAGAGTCCACTTGGAGGGGACTAAGCAGAGCAAGGAAGACCCTGTAAAGCTGGTGGATGCTTCCTCCTTCCTGCTCATCCAGATTTGCACCAGCTAGAGAGTGAAGTCAAGCACAGGTTTGTATGTGCATGTGAAAAATTTGCACTTGGGTCCATTAGGTTGATTTTCCCCAGACCAGAGCTTCTCTCGCCTATCCCACACAAGGTCCACATGCACTGCCAGCACATCTCAGTGCTCACTCTGTAGAAATTAAATCAACTCAGCTACAAACAGTAATACAGACCCATGACAGGCTCAGCCCTCGCAGCTTCCCTGGCCTTCAGGAAACCGTGAGCCCAGGAGCCACCAGCCTGAGTCACATTCACATCTGGCCTCTCTGTTCAGCAGGACTGGCCTTGGTTTCTAAGTCATCTCACCTTGAAAGCAACCTTTTCATTGAGGTAACCCGGCTGATTTCCAAAGGTGACACAAAAAAGAAGATGGATCAGAAAAAGGTGGCAGCCCTAAAAGGAGAGGGGGAAAAAATGATTTAAAAAAAAAAGAAAAAGAGAAGAAAAGGAGCTATGGAACAGAGCAATCTTCTGCTCTTCATTCATGTCATGTTCTGGCACACTTCATAGCTTTCCTCTCTGCAGCCCCCACATCAACGCAGACAGAGCGCAGAAATCAGGCTGCCGTGTCACACACACTGCTGAGAACAGGGCTAAGTCTGTGACTGAGTGCCCTGCAGCCATCCCCATCCTGCCTGCCCTCCTCTTCTGTACAACTGATCAGGGCACTGGGGCTCTGATACTCACTGTAATTAAGCCCTGCTCTTGCTTGGTCCCTAGGAACTGCCATAATTAACTCGATGAATAATGGATGCATTACTTAACTGGGAGTATGAACCAGCTTGTAAAGAATTCACTAAAACTCTTGGTCTTGCATTACAAAAAGGAATGTGACAGTCAAGAGGAGTATCATTATGAGCACGGCGGGGTCATGCCTGCACTCCTGGTTTCTCCAAGCCAACAGATTGCTTTGAGAATCAGCACAAATGACAGGATCAGACTGAGGGCGCTAGTGTCTTCCTTCCTCAGTAGGTCATTGAAAACTCTCTGCTTTCCCAGAAGTCTCACTGTTTATGACACTGCTCCAAGCAAATGCTTTGGGTTGGTGGGAGCACCACGCACATGTTAAAAGACCAAGGTCCTTCATGGCTGTGAAGAAGTTCCTCTGAAGACCATGCTCAGAGCGAGCAGGGAATGACTGGCACAGAGACAGTCCCAGCTGTATTTTCTCTGAGCATCTTCACAGAAGGATGATGTGGAGAGATAACAAATCACACCTGCCAGGTAATGTTTTAAAAATGCTATTTCCTGTACAGTCATCACCAAAAAGTGCCAGGGAAATGGGGTCTTCAAATGAAACAGCTCCCAAACCGAGTCTGTTCAAGGCAGTGCAATATATTTACTTTTAGACTTTTTTTTTAATTAATAACGTTCTGTAACCAAATAGAGTCAGAGATAAATCATCACACAGATGCTATGCTTCCCTCTTAAGATAAGATGATTATTAAAGGATAAACCACAAAGCTACCTTCATTTGGACAGGGCTTTTCTTCCTGTCTACTTTCAGATTCAAATTAAGTTACAACTTTTTCAGAGCATTCTATCTTTCTCTCTCTCTAAATATCACAGACCTATCTAGAATAGAGAACAGAGCACAACTGTACTCTGATTTTCGTGTTTCAGGTCCCAGGCTACATATTCAATTCTTTCCCTGCTTCTGAAGTTAACTCTGCCAGTAAAACTCTTGTTGGACTACACGTCTTTTGGAGTCTCACAGCAGGATAAACGTGAGCAAAGGTGATGTGGCATGTCCCATACTCTTCCTCCCTTTTTTTCCAATCTCCCAAAGGCATTCTGTTTCTTACAAACAGATTGTGACTCATTGAGACATTCAGAATTACGTTCCTGCAATTTCCATTTTTACTTCACTCATTCAAATCCAGCCTGTTGTGGCTTGCCCAGCTTCTGTTTGGCAAATCCTCACTAGTTGTCCTCATATGGCAGTAGAGTGTGTTTGAACATCAGCTTAAAATGAGATCTAGCAAGTGTTAGAACAGGCCAGTTTCTCTAAATAATGAAGAGCAAAATGAAAAAAGGACCCGAAATATCAGTGTCTCCTCAATATCGGTAACACAGCCTCAAAGAAATGAAAAGCAAGAGATCAAGCCCAGGGATTGACTTGAGCCAGGCAACCACTGCTGTTTCCTGCCTCTGGCTCCAAGCAGTCCTGCAGAAATTTCATTACCTCACTGCCCAGCTTTCCTTTCCCACTCCTGGCTTTCCTCTCCGTGTAGATGCCCCAGGAGAGCCTTGTTTAGAGGATCATAGCTCTGAAACTCCTTGCAATGTTCCTCTCAATTAACATGCTCTGGAGGATTACTGAGTCTACAGGCAGAAGAGACAGAGGAGAAACCAAAATGGTGCTAAAATACCTGCTGTCAAAGAAATAAGTACCTTAGAAGTTATTTGGAGAACAAAAAAAATCAATAGATTTATGTTCGTGCTGAAAATACTAAAGAAATTATTTTAAACAAATAGCTGCATTTTAATGGAATCTTTGTGGAGCTGAAACAACCCAGATAACAACATGCTCAGCTTCATTTGATTTCCCTAGGCCTCTGATGAGTTATATTCCCAGGTAAAGGTGGTGTCTGTGTATCTGCTTGGTTTTCTTTGTCCTGTAGGTTCCCAGAAGAACGTTGCCTAAATGTAAGAGGGTCTTGGCATTTAGAATTATAAAAGAGATTCATAGAATATCCTGAGTTGGATATTCCAACTTTAAAGTCCAGTTCCTGACCCTGCACAAATCACACCAACAATCCCACTATGTACCCAAGAGCATTGCCCAAACCATTCTTGAACTCTGCCAGGCTTGGGAGCCACGACCAGTTCCCTGGGGAGCCTGTCCCAGTGCCTGACCACCCTCCAGGTGAAAAACCTTTTCCTGATATCCAGCCTAATACTCCCCTGGCACAGCTTCACACCATTCCCTCAGGTAATTTCAGCATTTTCAACAGCAGTGCTTATCTGCCTGGTTTCCTAATCTAAATGGCATTCATGAAGCAGGTTCTCTAACATCCGTTTACAATTTCTCGAGAGTAAACACACCAGCAGCTGCTAAATGTTCTCTCTCTCCCTATCACATGCTCTCAGCTATACTTCACCTTACAGAAAATGCAATGTTTACATAACTTATACTTTAGGTTACAGATTGCATTACCATGCTCCTGGTACAGCCTGCCCAGGACCTTTCAAGCATCCAGCTCTGTTCTCTATTGCACATAACTTGGCTAACTTTGAGCTCCTTGTGCTGCAGTTTTCCATAACAGGCAACTACCTCAAGATGGATTTTTAAGCTATTTCTAAGATTACATCTAAGAACATAGATAGTTTTTTTTACAGCCTGAACCCCTCTCCCATGCCACCTAAACTAGGAAACCATTTCAGTGAGAAACATTCATGTCTCTATGTTTTGGAACAAGATTTGTGATTTGGGAGCACTATGAGGTTTGCCTGAGGCACACAGATGTAACAGGTTGCCATTTTCCTTGCTTTTTTTATTCTTCTTGTTGCACATTTTAAGTTTTTGCTTCTCTTCATGAGATAGAAGAAAAGAAATGTAATCCATTCCAATGATGACTGGACAGAGTTTGAGATTTTTTTGAAAGGGCTAAATCAGTTCTGAAGAACCTTAAATTGCTCCATACATTGGCATCATCCTTCTTTAACAGGATGTAATGGAGAGCAATCGTAGAATGCTTTGGGTTGGACAGGACCTTTAATCATTCACTTCAACTCTCCTACCATAGGTAGGGACACCTTTCACCAGATCAGGTTGTTCAAAGCCCTAGATGAACAAATAAATCTAACAAATCTATTGATAAACTAAACCTCTTATACTTGGTTATACACTGCTCTGCAGATGCACCTCAAGTCTGGTTTGACTTATCAGCCAGTCTCCATCCTGGTTTTAACAATGTCAACTGTGCATTGACTTACTCAACTGAATTTAATTAAAAAGAAAGAAGAAGAAAAGAAAGACACCCCCCTGTAGACTCTAGGAGTTGTTAATACTCATTTTAAGCTGTGACCTAAGATCTGAACTTAGATATCCAGGGGATATGCACCTTTTAAGCTACAGTTTCCAGTTCCCTGCTCACAACTCATTCTTCAATGCAAATACAATTTGACGGTATCTGGTGCATAAATCAACGATGTGGCTAAAGTCTCAGTCAACTCTTCTCAGAATAAATGTTGCCATTTAAAATGTGGCAATCAAGCTTGTAAAGGGAAGGAAAGAAATGTCACTTGCAACCCAAGTGATTCTGTTAACAAGCTGGGTTCCTGCTTCAGGTTTTTTTCTGATAAAGCCACTTATCTGACTGTATGAAAGGTCATAAGTAGTTGTTGGAACAGTGGAAAGTCCACGGAAGGCTTTTTTGCCATCCTGCAACTTTTGTTTGAACTTTTAGTCGAATCATTATTTCAGTTCCTGGAGCTGAGTCATTTCATGTGCCTCGCACACGAACGCGCACAGGGCAGCTCTGCTCTGCAAGAAACCTCGGCCCTACAGGAGCATTTCCCTGCATGTGGAAACGCAAGGAGCTGCTCCACTCATTTCAAGGTGTTTGTGTGAGGATGCACGACTCTGGGTGAAAGAACCACATTCCTCATCAAAGCTCACCCAGCAGATCCCGGGGCAAAACTTCAAGCCTTCTCCTCAGTCCCGCTGTGCAGACGGAGCCTCAGAGGAGCGACCCTGCACAGGAGATGTTGCTAAAAGGAGAAGGGTTTAGATAGGACCAACAGCTTTCAAAGGTATGGAGACTCAGTACCAAATTTTTGTGCTAAAATCATCTGCCTCTGGCACATCTGTGAACATCCTTTTAGAGAACCCAAGTAACTAATTAACTAAAAGAGGTATCAGCTCTCTGAAGTTTGCTTCTACAACTGCCTTTCCACGGTATGCATATGCCATTTGTTGAAACATCATAAGACCTTGTAAACCACAAGCATTACTAAAATATTTTTTCCCACTAACACTCCCTCCCCCTTCTTTATATCAAGTTCTATGTAAAACCTTTTGCTAAAGATCCAGATTCTCCCACTGAAACCAAGTGCTACTTGTCTGGAAATAGACCTTCTCTCTGCCTTGAAAAGCACCCAGAGCAGATGGCCAGAGACAAGACACTCTGGTATCACAATCTCACACTGTCCCTTCAATTACACATCAGAGGAATAGTCAGAGGGAAGTGTTAACTATTACAAGTTCCTTTACTGAAGAGACCAGCATCTGGCTGAAGCAAAGAACAGAACAATTCACATCAGAATTGGGGATGTCAAATTGAACCTGAGTTCAAAACCTCCTAATGCTCAGCTTCAGTGCCAGGCCAGGGCAAAAGAAGAGTGCTTGCAGAAAACGTTGTTCAGGAGAGCTGTCCAGAAAAGGCAATCCAAAGTAACAGGAAAACCTGCAAGTCTTCTCTAAAGAATTGGAGAAAAAAGGTCCTTTTACAAGTCCGAACGCTGCAGCCCCCGTTTCAGCAGATACAGGGCTGCTTGCATCAAACTTTATTTTTACAGAGTGTGAATCATTTCTCACTCAGTGAGAATCACTGGGATCATTCTGCTGTTGGTATCTCTGACACCAGCACTGCTAAAAATACAAAAAACTCCAAAGTCAGCCATGGCGTGTTGTCAGCCCTGAACCTTTCTACGCGATTGCTGCGTCTCCTGCATCTGCTGACAAAGAGCAGGAGCAGGGGCTGACACCTCTCAGAACAGCCTGTTAAAAGAGTGCAGGACTGGGCCCACCCTCCACACACACACTGTCAAAAAAACCTCCTCCTTCTCCATTTATCCCCAATAGTAAATATTTGATTTCTGCTCCTGGTCTGATGAACAATGGCAGCCTGTAATTATAGCTAATACCATACAGGCTGCTGTGCTGTCACTCACTTTTGCTCTCAGCCATGCCTGAGAACAGAAGGACCATACAGTTATCTTTGCAGCACTAAACTAGCTGCTTAGCTCACACCCAGCTAAAGAAGTCACGCAGTTGTAACTCTTTTCTCTCTGAAAACGTGAACTGAAAAGCAGCAGAAGACACTTTTCCAAAACCCCTTTGCCATTTCATATTTTAATCTGCAATGACAGCTCAAGAATGCACATTATCCAATTTTGTCTACCAAATCACAGCTGGAGAGCAAGCCAGTAGTGAGTCCTTCATTTTAAGTGATTATTTACATAATCTTTAACATCCACCCCCTCCGGAAGAGAAATATCTTGCAACATGTGAAGATAGCTGTGCTAATTATGATTTCAGTTGCTATGAAACAGCCTTCAAATGTGGTCCCTCCCATCGTGTTATAAACAAGGTCTTGGGGTGTGGTTTGCTTAACAAGGAGCAATATCTGCAGCTTAACTAACTGTATGTTTTCACGGACGGTGGGATTGTGCAACCACATGCCACTGGCTGTTGTAGAGGCCAGAACTGCAGTTTGCACCAACTTAGACAAATTCACAGAGAAAAAGTGCATTGCAAATAGCCTCTGGTTCTGAAAACCATTAAGTGACTGTCTGAAGTGTGTTCAGGGAAGAATTTCTCTGAACCAGCCTCCTCCTGGATCCGATTGCACAGCTGGAATTTGGGAAATGGGCTTTGGTCTCTCCACCTCTGGTCCCTGTAACAAGCCAGCTGGAAGTCAGGTTTCCTACCAGGTTTGATCTAGCAGCAGATTGATGGAGTGGCCTGTTCATTCTCATCCTCACTCCCAGGATAAGTGCTTTGTCTAGGGGAAATGGAAAAAAAGGCTCTTTGTAGTGCTGTTGGATCCACTTTGAAACAGCTGTAGTTTGGTTGAACATGGAGGTTCAGGACTCACATTTTGTCTAGTTTACATGAGATAATATTTCATTCAGTGGTATGGGAATCTCATCTCATTTCCGCTGGCAGACTTGCTCTTCTGTGTCTTATCTCTAACTGGGTGATAAACTGATATCACAGAATCATAAAATAGTTTGAGTTGGAAGGGACCTTTTAAAGGTCATCTAGTCTAACCCTGCTGACGTGGGAAGGGACACCTCCCACTTGGCTCCAATCCCTGTCCAACCTGGCCTTGAATACTTCCAGGGATGGAGCATCCACAGCTTCTCTGGGCAACCTGTGCCAGTGCTTTACACCCTCATTGGAAAAATGTTCCAATAGAATACAGTATTAAAGATTTGAACTTAGAATGGCACTCTGCCTATTAATAGGAGTTTGATACCTGGTGAATTTTAGCTTAGTGTGATGTGTAAGAAATTGTCTGGCATCATGGAAAGGCAGACAGGGCAGAACCCATGTCCCTCACATGACAAGGTACATGACCCTGCCAGTATTTTCACTTGCCCAACAAAGCAATGGAAAGAAAGAAACGGCCTCAAATCCATTACTGATATACCACACTTCCTCCAAATGGAAAAGGGGGCTTCTCTTCTCCATGCACCTTCCAGAGGGGAATGGGGCAAGGAGCTGCTGTCCCAGTAATGGCTGTCTAAAAAAAGCAAAACTATTTTGTTCAACTCCAATCTAAACTTTCGTTGTTGTTCTTTTCACAGGGCAGATATGGAGAGGTAGCACTCAAGCTGACCCAAAACAGTGTCATGGTTCATTAGCAAATTAGAGTTTTAAAACTAACTATTCCTACAGCACTAACAGCAGGGCAGGATAAGATGTCATGAGAAGATTAAAAGAAAATGCTACCTGGACTACTGAGGTTGTTGGCCAAACATAGAGGGCTCTTGCAACTCTGCTGTCATTTGTGCTGATGCACACAGGTTTTGTGGTAGAACTTTGGTCAGTGGAGATAAAACAAATGCTCTCTATGCCCAGCATTCAGACTCCTGAGCTCATTGCCCTTCTTTTTGTCCCTTGTTTTCGTAGAGAGTTATATAATAAATTTTGTTGGATCACTGCCACTCTGAGTTATGTTCTGCAATAATTGTGAAATCCCTGTGTGGTCGGCTAGACATAACAGAGGGATCACTGCCATATATTTTGCCCAATGCCCCATATACCACAAACAGCATTTATTCCCAGTGTAATTCTGCCATGCCCAGGGGAGTTTTATTTCGGAGGAATTTTTCCAACAAGTCTCACCTCAGTAAGAAAAAAAAAAACAAAACAGAACACCAAAACTAAAAGTATCTTTCCCTGACACCCTGAGAAAAAACAAACCAAAACATGTGGCTTAAGGCCAATACAGGGCTCTCCCAACCTTCGAGCTAAAGACTAAAATACTTCTAAAGAAAATAACTATTTGGTTTCTGTTTTTCTCCACCATCTTCCAGACAGATAGTAAAGCAAAGAAAAACTGGAAGTACTGCAGATCTAAATGCCACAGGCTTCTCCTTACATCTGTCCTTCATAGTCATTTGCTTCCTCCTCCACACACACCCTTTCAAAGATAAAATCCCATCTTCAAAGCTACCTCTAAACCATCACCAACTGCCTCACTGTTTTTATTTTGGTTTTCTGGACAAGTTTTCAGGTTTCAATCCACTGCCTTTAGGTGCAGACAAGTCAACTGTCATATATAAAACACCCTCAAGTGGCAGGAGACACTTTGAGTTTTCTAACAGGGTTCAAGTGGTGAGAATGAGGAATTGAATTCTGGATCATGACAAAGCCTGAGGCTGTGAGATGCCTGCTCATGGACCAGGAGCAATGCCCTGGCACTGTTGAGGTCTCTGATCCAAGCTGGGTTAGGTACCCTACAGGAAAGTTAAGATTTCCAGTGCCTCTTTTCCCCTTGTGCTGAGACAGTGGATGAGCACAGGCTGCAAGGCTGGTGTGGACAGTGATGCTGTAAATACCACAGAGCCTCATCCTAAGATGCAGAAACTCATTCCACTAAGAAAATACAGTCAAGATCATTACAGAACCATAATATGGCTTGGGATGAAGAGGACTGTAAAGATCATCTAGTTCCAACCCTCTTGCATTGGCAAGAACACCTTCCACTAGACTAGGTTAATAACTGAACAGCCAGAGCTGTGCTGTACATCTTCAGCAGATGTTGCATGAGATGAGCTTGCATCCCAAACACGTGGCTGCTGTCCCTTTTGGTTTTAAGGAAAGGGTTGATGTTTCCCAATCTCCACTTTCTTGCTAAGTGTGGGCTTTTCCTACTCCAGGGGTAGCCCCTGCTAAGCAGAAGCCCCCAGAGCCATCAGTCTGAAGTGCACAGTGACCAGAGAGCTGATAATTCCCTGCTGCTACTGCTGTAGGATTTAGTCACTTGTGTACTTAATAGCAGTCAACTTTGCATTTATAGGCAAGGTGGACACACAGTCCCACATTAGCAGTAGCATCTCCTAGAATGGGTTTTCAAGGAAACCTTTACTATTAAATCCTGAATTCATTCAAATCAGCACAACCCATTGACACCAGCAGAAGTTCAGTTCATACCAGCTGGGGATAGACCAATTTCCATTAAACTTGCAACACTCTAGGACTGCATTTGAACTGAGCTGACTGTGCCCAAAATACTAAGTGCTTCTAGAAGGTTGATGGACTGATGTTATTGATTGGGATGATGTGGTTGCCAACAGATAGGCTGCATAGAGCATTTCAAAGCTCAGTTTTGTTACAACACTAAGCTGCATTGCCCTGTAAAAGCCTCAGAAAAAGGTTGTGATCAGAGCTTTGTTAAAGCTGGAATCAGTCTCCCCCTAGAAATGCTGCCAGAAATGCCTCCGTGAGGCTTCTCAGGTAGGTCTCACTGGTTTTGGTTTCATTTACTATTGCTTGAGACTGGCTTTTCTCCTCAAAATTTTATCAGCTTGCTTGTAACCCTCTAATCCCTCTTGCAGCCTCTTTACCCCCCTCGACCCCCATCGTGGAAAGGGCAGACCTCTGGCACAGACCACAGACACCCAGCCCGGCTTGCCTCCCTCAGCACTGCTGCTATCTGGGGACTGCTGGCACAGGCTATAGGGCACGTCCATCACACTTATTATCTCCTTGTAGTTTCATTATTAAAATTAGAAAAAAAGTTTATTCAATGCTTTTCTACAGGGCTGATTCCTTTCCCCTGTCCTTAAACCAGTATAATCGGGATCTCCTTGAGGCTGACACTAGAAGACATGTAACAATACAGATTTACTTTATGTTCCTTCTTATGGAATCCCCCTGGCCCTTTACAAACTGCACAAGCATAACAAAACAAGACAATAAAACACACAAAAACATGTTAACTGAAATATCTGTCATTAAAATTTTAGTGCCTAGGTACTTCCCACTAACAGTCTGCAGTATAAACCGGTGAAATCAGGTTAGGACTACAAAAGCAAACACTACTTTTATAACCTTGCAGTCAGACTAGGAGGAAATGGGAGGAGAGTGAGCCAAGCCCCTCCTGGTGTAATCAGGTGCAAAGCCATTCCAGCAGTGGCTTCACACTGGTTCATGAAGTCCAGCTCTTACCCAGCTCCTCAGCATGCATCAAATCAGCCTCAGTTTGTGGAAAAGGGGAGCACTGCTCTGGTCCCTGCAGCTCAGCAAATTTTGGCCCTGCCTAATTCTGTGGGAAACAGACTCCTGGTTGGGACCACTGGTTGCTGCCTTTCTACACAGCCCTGGGCACTGTCAGTTGGTAAAATGTCTTAACTAAGTCAGATGGAGAGGCCTCAAAGATATTGCATTTCACATGAATACACCAAATCTAATCCTCTATTAAAGAACCATTTGCTACAATGCAAATAGGTCCTTGCTCCCAGCAGGAAGCAGTTACAGTGCAGTCCTTCATCCAAACAGGAGCAACAAAAGAAGGGACCTAGACAATAATTGCGAAAAATCATAGTTCAAAAAGTCCTGACTGGCAGGGCTGGAGACCCCATTGCTCCCACTGGCATTCCCCTGTGCACCTTGATGAATCCTCTCTTGTGTTCAGGCATAGAAAGGCTGTTGTGAAAATAACACTCTAGGACACAGTAGATCAGTTGGCACTGAAAAATGTTTGCATTCAATTGTTCTTCAGTTCTGTTAGCCTTTTGGCCATCTTCCTGAATTTGACAGCAACGTCTGTCATATAAAATCAATTCTGGTTTACTTTTTTTTTTTTAAAATGTCTTTATGTGAACACTCTCCACTCTAAAAGGCAGAAGGCTGATGAGAGCAGGGAAATAAGGGACTAATGTGTCTCAGTGGAGTTACAGAGGAAGAGGTTGGCAAATGCCTGTGCTGCTGCTCTTACAGCAGTGTGGCTATAGCCACAGTGGCCCAAGGATGGTTAACCAGTTAACAGGTTCATAAATATTATCAGCCTCTATGTCAGACCTGAAAAAGATCTCCAGGGCCATTTCTAGTCAGCTTTATCCCCAGCTCTAGCAGCTGATTTATTCTGAGCTATTCTTCCCAGAAACCTTGTCTTGCTGGCAGTATTAGAGACAGGCCTCTGTTTCCCTGTTTTCAACATCTTGCATTTTATGGACAAGTGTTACCAGGCACAAAACCCAGCTTATCATCCCGGACAACTCCTCACAAACAGTTACACAATGGGAACAGCAGACAACAAAGGCAATGAACTTCCAGTTGGAGTGTAACCACAGAGGTCACACACCTGAGCCTGTCTCCACCAGGACAAGGACATCTCCTCCAACAGGAAGAAGCTGTTTGCCAGTGCTGGCTCCTCTGGTCCTGTGTCCAAACATTCAAGACTTCATTATAAGGTCTGGGAACGAGGAATCGCATCATTAAGTGAGAATCCCAGTTCCCATTCATGTGGTTAGAAAGAAAAAAGGAAAACCCCCTTATAACTGGATTTTTCATTGCCAGAGGCTTTCAGCACTGCAGGTCTCAATTAACAGCTGTCCAGCAGAGACACCAGTTTGCTCTAGTTTCTGAGTGGGCTGTGCATACTGCACTGTCAAAGCTCTGACTCAAAGCCCTTTGTGGGGAAGGGGAGGGCAGACACAGCCAGTGGGACAAATGTAAATGCCTGCCCTAGTCGAGTCTGTCTCAGAAGCCACTCAGAAGAATTTTAGGAGATTAGTCCTTTAGGCAGGGGTGGATTTTAGACATCATTCTTTGATGCAACAGAGACACACAGCACCAGTTTCTATCACTGTCAGTAGAAGCTAATGTCAGGCCTCTGCAGGCAGCCCTGTGACCTTCTCTTTAAAGATTTGTCAGCTTTACACCATAACACTGATATCAGCCAGCTTTTAAAAGCAGCCTCCAAGTGCACAGGCGTGAGCCTGCTCACAGCTACCCTGATTAAGCCAAGAGCAGAATTCATTCCTTATTGCTAATAGGGGAAACAGAACAAAATGAAGCTGCCATAAATAAACCAAAGTAAAGGCCAAATTTCGCCCTCAGCTGTGCATGAGCTGGAAGGGGTCAGTCAGGGAAGACAAGATAATTGAGTCTGGGGCACGATGCCAGGGATGGGGATGCATACCTGCCTCTTCATCCTGCATTCCCCCAGCACCACCAGCAAGGCAAATTCTGATTATTTCTTGTGTAAGCAAACAGTCTCTGGACTAGACTGCAGTCAAACAGGGATAGCCATGGCCAGTCTAGACAAATCCATGCCAGTGGCACAGGAGCTAGACTAGATACCCATAAGCAGAGTGGCTGCAGTGGCACAGGATGGTGTGAAAGAAAACATCTTAGTTGAGTTTTTCAACTGCTGACACAGGTAGGCAGAGCTCCCTGGATATAATTGCCCCCACCAGTGGCTGGCAGAGGTTTGGGTCTGAGTGGCTTTAACCACATGAGCATCTGCTGCATTTCAGGTTGGAGCAAGATGACTTGAGGTTCCTCAATGCACCTCTCACCCACAGCGAAGGGAACCCATAGGGGAAAGCCTGATGTGGTATAAACATGAAGCAGTGAATGAATCTAATAAAAAAGCTCCCCTTTCAACAGTATCTTTCTCTCCATAAGGTTTCATTGCATGGCTGCCTCCCCTTTCATTTGTCAGCCTTCTTTTCCCTCCTTAATTAAAATTAGGATGTTCAAACCCTGCAGCTAATTCAGCTGAGAGGACTGTAAACATTAGACACGTGCTCTGCACCAAAACACCACACAGCCTTGCAACATTTTCTTTTGGGAAAACAACGTTGCCAAAACACAGCAGTAGAAGGATCAATTTAGGCCATGTTGGGATAACCCATCCTTTATTTTGCTCCTCCAGGCACAGATGTACTTCTGTGCCCTTCCCTCCTTGATGATTTACATCTCAAACAAACCTGTCCTGGCTCTCAGCTGCTCCAAAACCTGAGCCAACACAGGAGTGGGGTTGGCTTTAATCCACCCTGGTGCCTTCACTAGTCCAGGACTATGAAAGGCTGTACACCTATAAGCACAATTTAGATTATGCTATGCTTCTCATAACCTTGGCAAATTAGCAGCAGCAAGGGAATAGGAGCAGGAACAAAATCTGGGCTTCCGGGGAAAGCTCCTAGGGGTTAGTTCTGTGGGGATTTTCTCTTACCATCTATTTATTCATCCAGGACTGGATGCTCTAGCAACATTGTAAAGGAGAATCATCCCTTATATCTCACAGGAAACTCATTTTCATAGGAGTTCAAGTTCGCTAGAGCTGAAGGGAGTTGTGCAAAAAGATCCTGTTAAAATGTAACCAGTCATCGGATGTGCCAGTTAATCATCTACTTTGAAGCTTGTCCCTTTTGATAATAATTTTCCATGGTTGCAGAATTAAAGCTTAACTGGTCATTGGCTTCGAAAATGACCTTGTCTGACAGGGAATGCAGAAGAGGAAACAACAGTAACATGACCTTCTTGTGTAAATTCTGGATGTGGACAGAAGGGGAGAAAAATACAGCTGGCAGTTTCCAATTGACTCAGTGATTTATCTCAACCAGTCTGTAACCTCCCCCCAGTCACCCCCAGGCACCAAACTCCAGCCCCTGCTGCCAGGAGCTGTAGGGCAGTGTCAGATAGAGCCCTGCCAACATGGCTTATTAGAGACAAAAGAGGCACTCTGAGGAAAGCACAGGAACATCACAGCTTTGGACCTGATGGATGAGATGCCAGCAGGGGTTGGTGCTCGGCCCTGAATGAGAAGCCAGGATTCTGCTGGAGAAAGAACTGTGGGGATAAACTGGTCCCAGTGCCAGCAAGGACTGGGAGAGCGGAGTACTTCCTTCCTTGCCTTGAGGAAATTTGATGGAAACATAAGTATTTAAAAATCCAAATTACAGGCAGGAGAGTTCATAAAGAGATACCAGGTATGACAACCATCCTCACCACATCCACAATCAGTAGAAATAAGAGGTTAAAAACAGACCAGTTTCACTGGACTCACAATGTTCACACAATTTTACTGCTGGAATTCCAACACCATGTGTAGAACTATGTTAGCCTGTTAATGATGAGATGGAAATAAATCCTAACTTTTCCTAGGCAGATAAGAAACACTGCAAAGCAACAAACATCACAAGATGTTTGTGATGATATGCTGCAATACCCACACTGGACTTCCCCCAGCAAAAGTGCCCTCAGACAACATGCTGGGGAGTCAGAGCTGTTCACACACTCGATTACTACAACAATTTTTGGAATGGGGCAAGAGAGAACATAACTCATTACCAGATTTAAGGAAACTTAGTCACCCAGTAATGAAGGTAAGTGACTTGATAGATTGTCAAAGCAAAAAAAGCTCTTAGCATGAGTCCTCTCTTTTCAAAAGCACCTTACTTAAGACTTATGAGACCATTTCACTGACTGGGAGTGAAATTTAAGCTTAAAATCCCTGAAAACATGACTCAGTCCAATGAGATAATAAATCAACAGGGTGAAGAAACATACATTCATTTATGTAATTATTTATTTACTCAAGATGAAGTGCAATTTAACTTGGTCAAAAACACTGGGAGAGTTAAGTGTCTAAGGGAATACTTAAATAATAATTATTTGGTTTGGAAAGGTTTTGGACAAAGCACTGGAATGAGAAACTTCCAGAACTCCTCAAAAAACTGGAGCTCTTCAGCCAAAAGATCCCTTCTCTTCCTGCTTGTGCCTGCTGGTGGTCTTGGTTTCACTGCACTGCAATGTGCAGGCTTGGAAGAAACTCCCTGGCAGAGCTGCTAAACTGAAGTCTTCCAGCTCTTCTGGTGCTCTGCTTCCAGCCAGCTTCCCAGGCTAAATTGCCCAACAGCTGGAAACCTGGTGTCTGCCGATCCACTCAGCTATTTTTCTCAGAAAAATAGGATCTCAAGTCACCTACTAAGTATCATCTTGCTGTTTTGGAGATTGTCCACGAGGAAACTTGGAGCTGCACTTTGGATACCGCAAAAGTGCAGAGGCTGAGACACCTTCACCTCAGTGACCTCAGTTTGGTGGGAAACACACCATCCAACTCCAATGAGATACAGCTTGAGATCCCACAAGGAGAAAACTCCCAGTCAAAAGGAAGATGGGACACTTAGAAGAGTCCTGCAGCTCTGAGTGCTTATTGTTGCATAACAGGAAAATTCTGCAGCGCCATGAAGAGCACAGAGATGCTGTTTATATCCCCTGCCTGGTTTCAGTGAGCTATTTTGTACTAAATTTCCCTGCTGATCCATCTGCATTGTGATAGCAGGTGTCTGCTAACATCCATCACACATTATTGCATTTTTCCCTTCCACCTTCAGGTGTAAAGGGCACAATGCATCACTGTACAATAGGAGAGGAAGAAGACGCTGCCTAATTTCCCATGGGATGCAATATTTATCCTGTAAGTGCGGATTAACTGAATAACTTGCTAGATTTGTGTCAAGGCTTGTAAGAAGTGGTGACTAATCCTAGCTAGTGGGGATTAACAATGTTTGCTGTGGGAAATGTGCCAGACTTTTCAATTATATCATGTCTTACAAACAGACTGCAAGAGTTCTATGTGAATACAACTGTGTTCTTGCCCCAGCACAGTGATGAGGGGATGTCCTTCCTAGTTTTTTAATGCCACAGACTAGAGCAAGCCTCAGCAAAAACATCACATGGATGGACAGCAGTATGAGAGCCTGTTCTTATCTTAGAGAAGGGGAAAAGGAGGAGAAGGATCGGATGTGCAGCCAGGAAGCCCCAGAGCTGCACTTTCAGAAGCTATGGTTGAGTGTGTATCACCTGTGCTACCCTCACACATCAAAACACACACAGTCACACACTTTCCAGAAGGAGGGAGCCCCAGAAGGCCATGCATGGCAGCACTGAGAAGTGGTGTTGAAGACTCAGGCTCCAAGCAGCACACAAGGCCACTCACACATCTATGTTAAAAATCACAAGACGAGAGTCTTCACCATCAGTAAGGAAAAAAGCAGAAAGAAACCCAAGGGCTCCAGTGGCAACACAAAAGCATCCCACTGTGTTCTTGCCCAGAAACACTTCCTCACGCAACTGTGTTGTGCAAAGGTGCAGCTCACTCTGATTTTCATTTTGCTGCCTCTGCACAACGGGGAGACACAGAACTCCTCACAAGGAAAGAGGTCTGAGGTATGGCACACAAACCAAGTTGGAGGGATACAGCCCACCTAACCACTCCAGCTCATTTCCACATACCAACAGCCAGACCAAGGGCTTGACTCAACACCAGTTTGGAACTTACATTTTGTTTCAAAAACTTCTAGATATCATAGAATCACTGAATCAAGTAGGCTGGAAAAGACTCTGAGGTCATGGAGTCCACCATGTCAACCAGACCATGGCACTAAGTGCCATGTCCAGCCTTTCCTTAAACATCTCCAGGGAGAGTGACTCCACCACCTCCCTGGGCAGCCCATTCCAGTGCCCAATTACCCTTTCTGTGAAGAAACTCTTCCTAATGTCTAACCTAAACCTGCCCTGGCTCAGCTTAACACTATGTCCTCTTGTCCTGTTGCTGGTTGCCTGGGAGAAGAGACCAACCCCTATCCATCTAATGCCTCCTTTCAGGTAGTTGTAGGGAGTGACAAGGTGTCTTCAAACCTCCTCTTCTCGGGGCTAAACCCCTTCAACTTTCCCAGCTGCTCCTCATAAGACTTTTCTTCCAGACCCTTCACCAGCTCCCTGGCCCTTCTCTGGACCTGCTCCAGCACCTCAATGCCCCTTCTGAATTTGAGGGCCCAGAATCAGACACAGCATTCAAGGGGTGGCCTCACCAGTGCTGAACACAAGGGAAGAATCACTTCCCTAGTCCTGCTGGCCACACTATGTCTTATACAGATATTTAGCAAACCAAAATAAATATAGAAGTAAAACAAACCACAGAGGCTCATCTTCTAAGTATTGCTCTGCCGTTCTCTGACCACACAGAATCCAATACCCAGGAACCAAAGTGCTTGTCTTCTGAGCCTGCATTCAGACTCACCCACGGGAGCTTTATGCTTTGTACAAGACAAAACCACCTTTCTGTGCTCCTCCTGGAGCTCTCCTAACGAGCTATGCATTAACCTTGATTTCTCCCACAAGTATCAGTAGTTATTACTACTTACTAGTCTTCCAAAGGTGCTTGGGAGTAACAACAGCACTGAGGTAATTAGAGGAAAAGGAACATCTACTTATGAGTAAGGTACACGCAGCTGAACAGAATGTTTTGCAATGGCATGACTGCCCAGTGACAGCTGTTCCAGCACACTGGAGATGGCCTAGTCATTCTTCAGACTGGTGACAGATTGTCCCCTGTGACTGCACCCACCTCCACAAGGACTTGGCTAGAAAAGCAGAAAAATGCATTACAAAACATCCCACAGTCAACTGACAAGGCCCTCCTGTGGCATCGGGGACTTTTAGATCCAGATTCTGCATATAAACACAGAGAGGGGATTTGGAACTGGGTCTTGAGCCTCACCTAGCAATGCTTTTACCAGCTATCTGCAGGGAAGAGCACTACCACACATTTGTTTTTTAAATATTTCCATATGAAATATTTAATTTCCAATTTATTAGTTTAGCTGTAGTTGTTTGTCAAACAGAAACAAAAGCTGCAAGCAAAGGTGAGTTTAGGCCTCACACATGTTTTTTTCTGGTTACTGTACATCACTGGGTGCCAATGTGGCCAGACACCATCACCCCATTTTGCAGGCAAGAGGTGATGACAGCGAGACCCTACATGAAAAATATTGGGCTTTGCTGCTCCAGCTCCTTCAGTAAGATGTGGAACAGGAAACCTACCACCAGCCTCAAAGAAAGCTTTGGTCAACTCTAGGCAGCTGCAAAGGGAGCTCCTCCCACAGCATTTGAAAGTCCTGTCTCCACCTGCCCGCTCCTGCCTTCCCTGTACTGAGCATTATGATAATGAATCATGCACCAGCCTCCCTCCTCGATTTATTTGCCAAAAAAAGATTTGTGTGGGGTGGCAATTAAAGAGGTAGAATGTGATATTCATCAGCCTGTGTGCCTCTGAGCCTGACCACATCCTGGTGCAGCAGCTCCTCACAGTTGTTCAGACACTGTGGTAATGGGTGTTTGGACAAAAAATACAACACAGCAATTTCAACACCACCCAGTGAAGGAGAACTTCCTCTCTGTGCCACAGAGATGGACTCCACAGATGTGCCCAGGAAGACAATAGGAAAAGCTGTCATGTACTAATTTCCCCAAAACATGCTTTAATGAATGAACTCATTAAGTCTACTAGCAGGCACTGTTTCCTACGCTGTGGGACATAGGACACCAATGGCATGGACACTACATTGTACATCTGAGGGTCCCAAGCCCAGACACCATCAAAACAAGCAAGTACCAGAGTCAAGCAGGAGACCCACACCATTCCAGCCAGCTGCACTAGGGAAGGCCATAAACAAAGCTGAGTCAGTTGCTCATTTTCTTCTTCTCTGCAACTTTGCCTTCCACGGCACACACAGAGTGAGGAGAGGACATGGCAGCCACCAACACCACTCTCTCTAAAACTGCAGGAAGCTTTACAACAAAGCTTTTTCTCCACTGGTGCCCACAGAGCTTCTGTCCCAGGACTCTTCAGCTCTATGCCCAAACACTTCCCCAGCCTCTCAGGGAGCTGACAGTCTTTAACAGGAGAGACAACACCTATGGTCCCACAAGGAGGGAGCAGGAGAGGGAAATGGTGCTGCCCACATGTAATCCAGGCCCCCGCAATAACAAAGGATTTGCCAAATGAGAACAGAGTTAAAGCAACCCCTGCCTGGGCCTTGCACCAGAGTGGCTATTTCTCTGGCCCTCCATGGGGATGGTTCTTGAACTCAACCCACTCCTATCTACTTCCACAGACCCTGTGGGTTCTACCTGCCCTCACCTCCACTGGGTAACCACCGTCCTTCCTAACAGTTTCACACAGTATTTAATATTTAATGACAGCTTGAGGTTTTCCTTACAAGCATCCCCATCCACTCACCATTACAGCCTGCAACCCTTGTGCCCAGTTCTGGCACGCTGATGCACTCCTAACACCACAGAAATAACACCATGGCCACCGTGCTTGTCACCAGACTTGCAAGCAGCAAGTGACTTACACAGTCTGGCTTTTGTGGATCTGAATTACGAACCTTCCCTGGGACTCTGCTGAACTTGCCACAGTTATTACACCATCAGATGCAAGAGGTGGGAGAAGAAAGAGGAGCTTCCTCAGAGAAAGGGGAAGAAACTATATGGGCTGGACAGTTCCATTTCCCAGTTTTTTGATCAACCTTCAGAGATTTCACTGAAATAGAGGATTGTAATGAAAATGTTAGCGTGGATAATATTTTACAGATATAAACTGTATGCTTCAGGTATTCAGTAGGCATACTATATAAAAATATTTTAAATAATTTTGTGCTAAGCACCATATTGTCCTGGAAGCAACAACAACAAAAAAGAATATGTTCATATTTTTTGTTTAGCTTGCTTCCTTATGTAAGGTTCATATTTTCTTCTAAAACAGTGGCAAGAGAGTTGTGAAATACAAATAGCTTCTCTTTTTACTCTTCATCATTATGTTCAATATTGACTGCTCCCACTCACTCAGATTAGCTATATTTTGTAAACAGCAAATGCACTTTAAAAGTGCAGATTTTTTCCAAGGCTTTCTCAATTCTGCACACGTAAAACTTTTCATTGATCTATTAAAATCACTCTTTCATTTACATAACTTCTAACAGGCTGTACCCCTTCCCATGGCAGTGACCATGGTCTCTAACCTGTACTTTTCCCCACTGTTGCAAAACTACAAAACCCAGACCTACTACACCACATTTTTGACCAAGTTTTGTTTGACGATATTTCACTTGTGATGACACAAACGTTCTGGAAAACATTCCCTAAACCTTGGCTCTTTTCTCACTTTCCATGCTTGATGTTCTAACTGTCCTGACACTTCTTGTCCAGAAAGGTAAGAGTGCAAAACTGGTGAATATTCCTAAGGGGTTGGTTGCACATTTGCCTTTCTAGTATTTAGATGAACATTTTAGCAACAGATATTGTTTAAAAGTCTAGTTCTGTACAGTATAAACATTATCTAAAAGTATTTTTGTAAAAATTCTACATGAAATATTTGTGTCTTTCAGGTCCTCCTTCAACACTCAATTTCTCAAAGTACTGATTCTGAGTATGTTCTAGTACAAGACCTCTTTGCTGCTTCTACTCAGCCACAATCATCATCATCATCACTGGAGTGTTCAACTTCTGAGGCAAGAACTGAATACTGTTTTTCAGCACTGGAATGGTTAACAGCTGACATGATATTTTTAAGTTAGCTATGTCAATTATTATGTCAATATTTCAACTTTTCCACTGGCTTGGGAGTTTAGTGCTGCTTTTGTTGCTTTTCCATTCTAATGTTCTGAACCCTCTTGAGCAACATCCCCCTGCCTCCACTCTCCCATTTTCCCCTTTGTTCAGCTTTTTAAGAAACCACTTGCACTTGTATTGTGAGTGCAATCTATGGCAGAAATATTAGCTGTAGATTTTATAGCTGTATAAAATCTGGTATAAATATCACAACTCAGTCTTAATCACCAAATTTTTCAATATACCTCTAGTGTCAATGATTACACTGTTTAAAATATGAACAGGTCAGTTGTGGTACAGCATCTTCTCATTTGGAGAGATTTTCTTGGACTACAGATGCTTTGGAGAAATTAGTATCTGAAACCCGGACTGTCCAACTGGAATGTTTCTTGATTACAACAAAGAACAGGCTGTTTCTGTCGGCTCGGACTATGAAGAATGGAGTTGCTTCCTTCATCATTGCTTTGATAAACAGATGGCCTGTGGCCACTTCTCCAGTGTGGAGAATATAATGGCTGGGAATGGAGCTGGTTCAATGCAGGAACTGCCTTCTTGTCACCTCCATGGCAGAAACGAGCTACAGGCAACAGGTTGGCCCTGACTCCTGTGCTAGGAATTGGCATCTTCAGAGCAGGAGATGTCAGGAAAAAGACTCTTTGTACTGGAGTCGATGTTTCTCCATTGCATTACCACAGTATAAAGGTATAGAATGGTGCTGATTCTGTCACATCTTCACTCTTCTTTCATTCTGATCCAGTGTTGGGCCTCTCACTACAAGAAAGACGTTGAGATGCTGGAGCATGTCCAGAGAAGAGCAACAAAGCTGGTGAAGGGTCTAAAGAACAAGTCCTGCAAGGAGTGATGAGGGAGCTGTGGGTGTGTAACCTGGAAAAAGGAGGCTTGGGGGGACCTTATCAACCTCTACAACTACCCGACAGTAGCCAGGTGGGGCTCAGCCTCTTCTCCCAGGTAACAAGAGACAGGACAAGAGGGAATGGCATCAAGTACTACATACCTGCAGCTGCTCTCTTTGTTAACATCACTGCACAGGTTAAGTATCTAAAACATCTTGGATCATGTTTCCTTACAGACACCATCTTAGTGAAGTGACAACGAACAGTGTAAGGACATTCCTGCAGGTATCAGAAGTACCCAGCTGAAAAAATTCCTGAATGGGGCACTGGAATAATGGATAATGTTTACACAATGGATGTACTAAGGATGTTCTTCCTAAAATGGCAACTTTCAAGCAAAAGGAGTATGCCAAAATGTCAAAAGTTTTGGAGACTACAGCTCTAAGGAATAAGATTTCAACAACTGTCTTGGTTATTTAAGGACATTTTTCATAAGTTTGCACCAAAACCACATGTCACACTTTCTAAGATGACACCCTCTTCAGAGAAGGCAAGGAGATTACTCAGAGGCAGGTCCTGACCAGTATAACTGTGCACAAGCAAGAAAAGGGGATGGAGGGAGAGTCATCTAGCTGCTTTTTGGATGGGAAAGCATCATTTTGGTAGCCTTAGAAACAAAAACCATAAGCACAGCTGGCAACCACCTGGCCCCAGGCTATGCCTTGCCCTTCTCAGAGCACAGCAGGACAGGGTGTGGGCAGTGCTGAGCAGAGATCCCACAGGAGAACCTGAGCTCTGCAGGAAGTGGTGTCTGACTCAACAGCGAGGCAGCAGAGCTTAGGGCACTGCACTATTTCAGGGACTAGGGCTTGAATGTGACTTCACACACACAGCCCAAACTAGAGTCATCATCAAAGACTCTGTGGCTGCTCTTGGGAAAAGGCCTATTCCCAGTGACTTGGTGACAGGCAAAGAGCTACTGTTTGTACTTCCAGAGCTTAGTCACTTTGGAAGTTTAAGCAAGAAGCAAGCATTCTTCAATTCCTGTCCTGATAAACCAAGTGATGCTGTTCTGAATGGTTTCTCAGCACTGCCTCGGGGAACACCATTCCAGTAGAGATAAAGCTTGTGTGCATATCATTTCTTCAGTGACCCCTTTGAATAAGAAGTGCTATTTAAATGTAAGATCTTATCTGTGCAAATCTTATCTGTCACAAATATATTGGCTTTGTATCAGTCTTTGCCCAAGATCATGCCAACTCTCCCAGCCTTTTTTTCCTCTGTTATGCCCTGTTCCAGAGGGACATAACAGGAGGCTCATACTACTTAGCTTACCAACTATAAGCCAGGTAAATAGCTGGGTGCTTCATTTTTCCCTCATTAGGTGGGACTGTCTACACAAAGCAGTTGTGGGATAGAAAAGGACACCTCCTGTGCACAGGCACAATATAAGTCTTGGACCGAAAATTAATTTATTCTGGCTGTTTGATCTGAGATATCACACGGGACCTCTTTTTCTGATATTAGGTCATTCTGCTTCCTAAAGACCAGTATCCTCCTGGACAACAGAAAATGGACGCACTCAAGCTCATTAACCCCTTCCCTGACCTCTAAGTTCCCACTCCCACCAACCATGTACCCTGATGCCTCCAAACTCAAGGTAGCTTCACTGTGGTGCTGACCAGCTTTTTTTCATGAAACATTCCAGCAAGCACATAACTCCCAGTCTGGGTAGCTTGGCTACAAGTTTTGATCTGATTTTAAAAGAACCACCTTCAAGCCGGACAGAAAAGCGGCTGTTCTCTCTTACAGTCAGGGATGGGTGGTGGGGGAAGGAGGGAAGGGTGAAGACCTCAAAGAATTCCTATAAGTGACACATTTCACCCGTATCTTCAGCCCTTAAAAATTCTGTTCAAGGGAGAAATACTACAGCCAGTGTGTCCAAAAAGCTTTACTTCTATGAAAGCCAGTCAAGTCCAACCAAAATATCTCTTTCCACTTCAGTTGTGGTTGGATTGGGCCCTTAAACTGAGCAAGGCAGCAGGCACCAGCAGAACAAACTAAGATGTTATTATTGCTGAGTTGTAAGGAGATTTAATGATTTGGAAGAGCACTATTGTTAACAGCTTAGTTATACTGTAATAACCACCAAAAAGACATTTACACAAATTTCCTGCACACTAATACTGATCAGAACAGCCTTTAGATCATGGTCCTGTTTCCTGTAAGCATATATAAATGCATATAGAAGACCACTGTCATGATTCAGTGACTGTTCAGTGACAAAGTGATTAGGTAAGTACTGATTTTTCAGAAGAATCCAATGACAAACAAGGCCAAATGCCAAGTATTTAGGAAATATGGGTATTTAGAAATAAGATTACAACATCCATGTCAGAAATATCTAGAGTTGGAAAAGAATCAGGTAAATTGCAACATCGGTCCTACCAAGTAACCCTTCCTCTCCAAAGCCACTTTGATGTTCTAGTCAAATATTTCAGACTGCAGATCAAACCCAGTTCTGGTTTTGCCACAAGCATTTTTACAAAGAATTTGTCAAGGACTTGGGGTTTTGCTTCTGTAGACCAGTAATCAGGTTGTCAAAATAACCACCACCACACCTATAGAGCAGGGAGCACGTTTTTTCCTATCAGTGTCAGAAAAAGTGAATTAGTGCTTAAACTATACATACATATTCTCATAACTGTGAGTTCCTGGTACCTGTGTGTGCTTTCAAGCACCCACATCAGTCAACACAGCAAGTTCCTACACCTATGGCTCAGAAATAATTGATTTGCACTAGAAAAAAAAGACTGTAGCAGTCTTCCAACTGGAAAAGGAGTTGCTGCCTTCTCAAAGACATCCTCTCAACTTTCCTGGCAAAGTCTTTCCACAAGTAGAGCTTTCTTCCATTGGATCCTACAAAAAGAAAGGTACTAAAAATGTAGAACTTATACACCAATCTCCAAAGGATAACACTGTCTCATGGGGGATACACGGCTCTTCTCCAAAATGGACATATAGCACATATATTATTATTATTATTATTATTATTATTATTACGTGCACATAATGCACATATATTCTCTTTTTCCTGGAACAACTAGGCCAGGAGTATTGTGTACATTCACTCTGATCTCCTCAAGGAGCACAGCTCAGAAGACCTTGCTTCAACAGGTGGGTCTGACCGGCCGAGTCTGGATGCTTGCAGAACTGTGGTGCCTTGCAATTGCAGCAGGGCATCACAGAACAAAACTTGCATCAATTTTGCCATTAAATGGCAACATCCAATGACTGAACACCTTAAAGGCTGTGGGGAGCTCAAGGAACTGGAACTCTACTTCTGCAAGGGGTAGAAATCCACCAGGAATGTTTCATTTCCAGGAGGTTAATGTTTCTGACACAGCAGAATTGCCCAGACTGGCCAAAAGTTAAGAGATAAATTGATTGTTCAAGGTACAGGGACAGAATGGGAGAAAAGAGGCCTGGAAAAAGCAAGTGTTTGCTCTGCTTGGAAGACAGGATACAGCGCTGGGGGGTTACCACAGTGCCTCATGCAGTCAGGTCTAGTATTTCCAGAGTATACCAGCACTGTCCCACTGGGATTTCCTCATCTTGAGATCATACGTTGCAGCGTGTGACAGCCTACTCATGGATCCTCTGCAGCACGTCCCAGGCTCTGCTGTGGAAAACCAAGGCCTTATAAAGGAGAACTAATGACACTTTTCCAGTGTCATTCTATGCTGTCACAGATAGTCTATTTGCAGAGCTTTTGTCGCAGGTGAGTTGAATCTCCTGCAGCATATCTCGTCACTCACCCTGAAGGACAGGCAGAAGAATCAGAAGATAATGACTGTGTGTGAAAGGGTACAAAACACCAGGGTCAAGAAGGGAAGAGGAAGGGCTGAGGAGCAGGGATTCATAGCTAAGGGCTCTGCTCATGCCATGGATTCACCCTGGGGCCTTGAACAATGTACTTCGCTCCTGTCTGCGGGTAAAGTCAGGTAGAAGTCTCCATATGACCTGTGACAGAAACAAAGCACTTAAAGTAAAACCAGGGACACAGAAGAGACTGTGGCTGCTTCACAAACAAGCCAATACCATTTCCAAGCTACAGAGAACCTTAGATGAATGGAGTTCTATCTCTGTTTACATTTCATTATCTCATTTGGTCCTAAGCAGGAAGCATAACTAACTTTATGGCAACGTATCAAATAGGACAAGATAGTCAAACCATTTCCCTCTCCAAGACTGCTAACTGTGTTCCAGGATGCCTCTAACCACCATTTCCATCCTCTAAAGGGGATTCTGGGGTGGTGACAGAATGTAGGTGGAACAGAAATTCCTCTGAGAGAAAAGAGGAGTCACAGGCCTCATGGGACATCTCTCAGAGGTGCCTCATTAACCACGGACTACTTTAAATGTAAATACTTTCTGTCTCTCAGCACCTTTTTCTGGTAAAATATATTGATGGAACAAACTGTTACAGCAATGCAGCAGGAAGCAGAACACATGCTGCAAACCACTGATGTGAAATATAGTCCACTGGATGCAGGGCAGACTCCTCTTCATGGGGAAGCAAGGCACATCCTTGCCAAGGAAAGCTGGCCTAGGCCAGGTGAGACTGGAAGAGAAGGTCACATCCTGGCTGTGGAATGGGAAGGCAGACAAGGACTTTCTGCAGACAGGACTGAGGAGGGAGATCAGTCAGAGGTCAGGAAAAGCAGCATGACCAGGGTAATGGTGGTGTTCCCAGAACAGCCCATTGCACAGCTTCCAAGCACAGTTTCAGTGCAGTCCTCAGCACAACACAACCTCACCACCCTTCATCTCAGACTCTTCTTCCTCTTTCCCTCTCTGCCCACAGTACAGTGGACAGCACTGCCAGCACTGCCTGGGAACTGCCAGGGAGAAGCAAGAGAAATAATCCAAGAGAAATAATCCAAGAGAAATAATCCAAGAGAAATAATCCAAGAGAAATAATCCAAGAGAAATAATCCAAGAGAAATAATCCAAGAGAA